>NW_027223756.1:4110661-4840117 GCF_028538775.1 Myotis yumanensis | reverse complement strand
AAAAATCAATGGAAAAATATCCTCTGGTGGGGATTAACAACAAAAAACCAAACCGGGGAGTGTTTTTGGTAGGAAAGGAGGCGCTATTGCAGGTTTGGGACCGGAGGAGCCCGCAGACTAGCCCCTGGCACATGGCATCGGCCCGGCCAGCTGGCCTTGCTCTGGGTGCCGCTCCTCCAGACAAGCCTTCCCTGAGCCCAGCTTCCAAGACACATTCCCCCATGTCTGTGTTGGCCCCCGGTTTGGGCTCCTAGTGAAGAAGGGGGATCTGGGAAGTTCCTGGATGCACTCCCCCGTGCACCTGGAGGAGCCTGGACCCTGTGGGGAGGGCGGGGGAAGGCCACTTCCTGGGAGGTTGCGTCCCTGTCCCCGGAGTGCTGCCCTGTGCCGGGAGGAGAGCCTGAGGAGCGGGGCTGGCTACCTGAGCATCTTCCCACCTGGGCTTTCCCAGAACTGGAGGTGAGGGCTGGCCTCGAGGGGCCGGTGGGTGGGAATGGGGGCCAGCTGTCTGCGAAAGAAACAGGCTCGGCTCAGGAGGGGAGAGACGGCCTCTCAGGCCATTCCAGCAGCCGCGGGCCTTTCTTGGGGGAAGGGGCAGGAGGAACGACCACCTCAGGCAAGCCTTCCTCCTGGGCGGGGAGCTGGGTGCGGAAGGTGGGAGCGCGGTGCCTGCTTTTTATCTTTATGGGCCCAACTGGGAAGAGGTGCCCCTGGTGACAGCCTCTCCTGGCCCAGTAGTCATATTAAGCCTTCCTGGCATCTCACTGGCCTCTTACCATGCCCGAGGGGGGTGTGGAGTGTTGCCTGTGGCTCACCAGCATTCTCAAGAGAGCCAGCCCTCGGCCAGCAGTTTCTGGATCTCTCTGCCCATGAGCATCACAGCTCGGGCGTCCCCTTGGGCAGGGGAAGCGCCCTGGACTGTGAGGTCGCTTCGCAGGACCAAGGCTTTTTCCCTGCGAGCCTGGCCCACCCGGGTGGCCGTATGACAGCCACTTACTCTTTTCTCTGCGAGTTGGCAGTGGTGGCTGGGCAGACTGTGCTAAGGCTCGGGAAGCAGTTTATTGCCACTTTTATGAGTTAGTCCTCAGGTTGTAACTGAGTGAACGGTCCTCATCTCATAGATGGAAACATGGGTTCGAGGTGGGGAGAAGGGGGCTTTTGGAAGCTTCTGGGCCTGGGAAGCCTGGGGCTGGGCTGCGAGTGGAGGGGGATGTTCTGGCTGATGGACCAGGCTGCCTTTAAGGCCTCCTTTATGCCTGGCTGATGGGCGGGGGCTTGAGCTCTCCCAGGCAGGCCCCTAATGGTGACGAGGACAGTGATGACACTGGTCTTCGAGGGCGCAGGGCAACACAGGGGAAATGGTCAATTCGCGCTAGTTTCCTTCCGTCTCTTGAAAACTAGCTCCTGACTGCCTCAGGGAGCTCAAGTTCACCGAGTGCGTCCGCTGCGGCCGCCCTGAGCGTCCCTGCCACTTCTCTGGGGCTCCAGGAGCAAACTGCAGGGCTGAGCATGTCCGGCCTTTGGGGACACTACACTAACGCTCCTCTCCCAGTTGCTTTCCCTGGAGTAAGGGGAGGGCTGTCCCGGGATGGACACAGTGCCTCTTGGCCTCCTTCGCCAGGGGGGTCGGCCTGCCAGATGCTCTCAGAACCCAAGGTGGACCTCGAAGGCCGGACCGATCAGCGAAGGCTGGACCTACCGGTGAAGGCTGGACCAGCCCGTGTGCTCCTGCCCGCCCTGAGCTGTGAACGGTGGGGGGGGGGGGGGGGGGGGGGGGGCGTGTGCTAATCTAAGCTGCGCTCGGAGCTGGTGAGCTGGCGTGGTGCCTCCTCAGGCTGCAAGCTCGGCCGTGTCTCATGACAGAATCCAGCTCTCTGATCTGGGTGTCAGTGAGGCTGAAGGAGGGTTAAAAATACTTAGCAGGAGACGAGCGCAGGGGACGGGCCTGGAGGCCGCCAGCACCCAGCGATAGGGCGAGTGGTGGCTGAGGTGGTTGCTGTGGAGAAAGCGAGGTGAGAAGGGGTGAGAGGACCACTTCAACTTAACATGACAGTGTTTGGGGGTGATAGGGATGGGGTGGAAGAATGGGGGTGATGGAGATACTCTGGTGACTGTGATTTCACCCCCTGTAAAGTGGAAAGCAAATTCAGCTTTCATTTCTCTTGTCTGTGGCCAATGCCACACATTCTTCAATGTCTTCTTGCTTTGGGGGGACTGAGCGCCTCTGCGCCCCAGTCAGTTAAGATGGTTACAAAACCTGAGCAGCTCATTCACGTGAATGGGCTGCGGGAGGGGAGGCAGTGGGGGTCAGTGGGGAGCTGGCTTAGCAGGAGGCAGGGGGACTTGGGCCCGGGCAGTGAGTGTTCTTAAAGGAGGCCCAGGCTTCCTTTTGGGGTGTGCCGCCTGCATTTCCATAGCGGACTGGGAGGGGGGTCACGAGGCTGTTCTTAATGATGTGAGGAGCCCTTCGGAAGTAAGGGTCCCCTGGCCCCACGGGCCGTATTTCCCTGGAGGGGACTCCCGAGAGCCACAGAGCTTTGCTGCTTCTTAAATGTGAAGACGGTGTGTATGTGTGTGTGGGGGGAGGGGGAGGGCTTTAAAACGTGCCGTTTTCTGCCCGGCCAGTATGGCTCAGTGGTTGAGTGTCGACCTGTGAACCAGGAGGTCAGGGTTCGATTCCTGGTCAGGGCACATTCCCCAGGTTGCGGACTCGATCCCCAGTTGGGGGAGGGGGTGGGGGGGGGCATGCAGGAGGCAGCCAATCCATGGTTCTCTCTCATCATTGATGTTTCTCTCTCTCTCCCTCTCCCTTCCTCTCTGAAATCAATAAATATTTATTAAAACAACAACAACAAAACCACAAAAAGACTTTTCTCCAAAAAGACAGCCTCCTCGGCTCCGGGAACATGTGACAGGCTTACAGACTAGCTCCCCGCCATCCATTCTCGGGCCAACATGCTGTCTCTATGGAACGCGGGTTTAGGACAAATGAACTCCCCGAGTTTCTCCGCCACACAGTGCCAGCATCTCCCGGGGTGTCTAGAAGGAAGGGCCGTCCCAGCGCTCTCCTGGGGTCACGGGGATGCATTTGAGAAAAGGGGAAACCCAGGCCACAAGGGGGACCAGTGACCCTCTGGCAGGCCCAGTGCAGGGAGAGCGGGCCAGGAGCAAGGAGGTTTGGGGGTCTGTTCTGACAGCTGGCTTCAGGCATGCATCTCACCAAGTCCCCAGTTGGGAAGTAGAATCAAATCTCAGAGGGAGGCCTTCAAACTCTTGGCTTCGCTCCTCCGAGGCTACATGGGGACCGTAAGCTGTCATGTTGGGAAAGATAGCTGAGAGGACCCAGGGAAAGTCCCTGGCCCCGGGCCTGGCCTGCTCAAAAGCCGATTTTATATCATTCCAGTTGTTACTGTTGATGCCGTTGCTGCTCGGCTTCTGCACAGGTGTTTGGGAGAATAAAAAGAATTTATCAAGCCTTAGTGTAACTCGGAGAGAAGGCATCATTGTTTTGCTCTTGTCAGGAGCTGCCTGTGGAGAGAGCCAAGGTGACTCTCACAATTCGAACACTCACCCGGGTGTGGCAGGATACCTAGACCCTGGTGACGAAGCGGAAAGTGACAGGAGGGTGTTGTCCCCCAGATCTAAGTGGTGTGGGTGGGGTGGGGAGCAGCCTGTTGAGAGACAGGCCGGGGGGAAGGCATGCCACGAACTAAGGAGCAAGAGTTCATGAAATCTTACTGACTCGGCCCAGCGAGTCACCGTGCAAAGAGCAGCGGCACCGACGGGTCCGGGGCTGCTGAGCTAGGAACTCGCTTTCTGGGCTCATTCCCGGAGGAAGGAGCCACGTCACTTAGGGGCTACGGGCCACGCTTCAGGCTAGCACAGCCCCGTCGCCCCAGGCTTCACCGCTCTGCAGGGGTTCGGATCCTAGCAATGGCATGTTTTCTCAGGAGTGAGATTTCCGGGGTTTATTACTGAATTTCAAGCCTTTGAATAAGTCAGTCTGTGTTTCCTCGCTTTGGCAGAAAGGTGTTTGGCTGATTAGAGTTTTTGACATTTGTTTTGCATTTTCCCTGGGAGGGCATTCATGTGCTTAGAGAAGGGGAGCTGGACTTTCTAAGGGCGAGGAGCAAGATGGAGGCAGGAAAAGAAAAGCTACTGCTCCCGGCACGTGGCCTGGAAGAGTTTAGTGTTTGGAGCCGGACTGCCTGGCTCAAATCCTGGCTTTGCCTCTCACTGCCTGTGACCTTTCCCTCCGTGAATCTCAGTTTTCTCATCTGTGAAATGGGCACGAGAATGGTACCAGAACAGGGCTATTGTGAGGATCAAGTGAGAAGTTCACGGAAAGCACTGAGCCCCATGCCTGGCCCTCGGAAAAAGCTGGGCAGGTGGTATTCGCTGCAGGGGGGGCTGCTGGGGCACCCACGGAGCTACCGGGGATACTCAGAGACCCGGTGGGTCCTGGTCGAGGGGAAGACGAAGGGCATTTCTGAATCCCACCCATTTTGTGCTTAGGAAAAGAGCTTCCTGTTTCTATTGCTTTGATTCTGAAACCGATGGTGCCAATTTCTTGCGCTTTTTCTGAAGGTCAACAGGAAAGGCAGTCCCAGGGGAGCCGGGAGCTTTCAGAGGTAAACGCACCCCCCCCCCCCCACCCCCCCGCCGCCCCATCCGGTGGGAGAGGCCGGCCCTGCACACGGCCCAGACCCCAGGGACACTCACTCGCGCAGCAGCAGGTCCTTGAAGTGGATCATCTCCACCATCACGCGGGTGTTGTCGCGGGCGGCCGCGCACAGGTCGTGCTTGAGGTAGCATTCCCGCTGCAGCTGCAGCACCATCTCCCTGATGGCCGGGCACTTCCGGCTGATGCAGCCGAACCTGTGCCGCAGGGCGTGGGCCTTACAGCGCAGGGCATCTTTGATGAAGGACTTGCCCTGAGGGTGGAGAACAGAGGGGAGAGAGGGTGGGAGACAGCAGTCGGACAGGGGCCCTCTGGGGCTCACCCAGAGCTTTCTGACAACTGAACCCCCAGGCCCGGCTGCGGACAGACACCCTTGCAGGTGACAGGCTGGTGCTTCATCTGAGGTGTGTCCAGAGTGACGGGACCTCTGGCATTTGGCCAGAGAGGCTGCCACTTGGGGAGACTCACAGGTCTGCCTCCTACTAGCGTCCCTCGTGCTGGGCCTGCCGTGGCCACCTGTCCCCAAGGCAGACAGACCAGGCCGGCTGCTTTGTGGCAACTTTTCTGGGACACGAGGAGACGGAAATTCCAAATTCCTTGGTGGTTCCCAGCAGCGTTTTCCCCAAGTAGAAGGTGCCTGCTTGTCCAAACCTCCCGCCGTCCCTCTGTCCTCTGAGCCCAGGAGTGACATCGAGGTGGGCCGCCGACTGGGACTGTCCTGCCGCAGTGCCTCCCAGCACCCCCAGCGCACACTCTTGTCTCCCCGTTCTGGAAGGAGGAGCACTCTTTTCCTCTTTGAAAGTGACTGACTCCTTTAAGCTGTTAGGGTGGCTGCCTCTAAAGGCCCGCCTGGCACCGGGCCTGGTAGCGTCTGGCCCCGCGGCAGCCCCTCCCCCGGCCCTGCCTCGGAGAGGCGCAGGCAGCCAGGCATACATCTGGCCCGCACTTCTCTTTCCTGGCAACCCGGGAGGTTGCTCTCATCCTAGAAAGGAGACAGCTGTTGGGGGTGTGGAGGCGAGCGGGGCTGCAAGTTAGCTCCCTTACCAACCTCGGGGGCAGAGAGGCATTGTGGGATACCCACCCCACAATTACTATAGAAACGAGCTGTCCTTGGAGAGGTCACCCTGTTTTTAGACAGGCCCGGAAGGAGCGGAGTTGGGAAAGGAACCGGGTTTAGGTTGGGATTGGGAAGCCAGCCAGCACGGTTATTCCGGTTCTCTCCCTCAGAAGCCATCGAAATGTCTACGGATAGTGTCTAGTCACTGAACACCACCCCGTCGGCCCCCCTCTCCCCTAACTCTCAGGGGGAGTCCAGTAGGATGGAGGGTAGGGCGTGCCAGCTCATGAAGTCGCTAGGCATCGAGAAGGGACTTGAAAGGGATGCTTCTAACCTGAGAACATACTCCTGTTGGAGAATCAAAGAGAAGATTAATTTATGCGAGGGCTGCGGCAATCTGCTCTCCGTATTCCTCCCTGACATCCCCTGGGATGGCCCTGCAACACAGGTCGTTCCTCCGGATTTCCCACTGCGTTTCCTAGTCCCAGTGAACCCGGCAGGGACGCGTTAGCGGGGAGCCTCAAGGAGCCCAGAGGCACAGCCTCGTCGCTGCGGCGGTTTCTGTTTCCCCTCCGCCACCCCACATCCTCCGCGGGGTGGGCTGCCAGCCGGCCGCATCCCTTTCTGGTTCCCAGGCATGGCTTTGTCAGGCTCTCCACAGGATGTCAGTGGATGGTGACTGGCGATGTTCATAAATCACCCCGAAACTGCTGGCCTCCTCCAAACGCTGTCATCACCCTCCGGGGAAGTGGGAGAGGAGGTTTAGGAGAGAGAACGACAGAGGGTTTCACGGGGGGTCTAGAGCAGGGTGGGGAACCTTTTTCCTGCCAGGGGCCATTTGGGTATTTATAACATCAGCTGTGGGCCATACAAAATTGTCACCTTAAAAATTAGCCGGCTGTATTTGGTCAAACATTTAATTAACTCACCCCCAATGCCTTGGCAGGGCCAGACCAAATGATTTCCCGGTCCTTATACAGCCCGCGGGCCGGAGGTTCCCCACCCCTGGTCTATAGGCCGGCGAGGACACGAAGAGGGTGAGCCTCATGCCATCTGAAATGTATTCGGGTGGTCAGCACTGGAGCCCTCGGGTTGCTTGCGGGTTCTTTTCCCGCCCCACGCGACTGGGTTTGCCCTCGGGAGCCTGGCACCACCTAAGTGGGTCAGGCCCTGCCTATATTTATTATATAGAGCAAAACACCGTGTAACATTGCCAGCCTCACTCGGGGTTCTGACTTTTCAGGTTGGGGAGGAGGGGCTGCTGCTTAGGAGGAAGGTAATACGCCTGCGGTTCTGGGGGCCCCGACTTCTCCATGCTGCCTGCTCACACACCCACTGGGGGAGGGTGGGTTCCTCCCAGTGCTGTGTCTCCCTATCCTTGCCCGTTGGGGAGAATAGCGTTTGGAATATATAATTGACGTCTCTGCCCTTCCCCCCCTCAACCTCGCGCTCCTAACGTGATGGGCCTTGCAGAGCAGGTCCTGGGTGGCCTGACACGGTGAGCCCCCTTACGGCCGTTTATCATGGCCTTTGTCTTCTTGGCCAAGACTCCTCAGGTAATCGTTCAACGTGGCCTCCACTCCGCGTTGCCTGTGCAGACACAGGTTAAGAGTGGGGAAGGATTCAGCCTAGATGACAGCTCCAGATGCGCAGGGCAGGAGTGGGAGACACTGCCCCCCTCTTCTCCCCCCTCCCCCCGCTCCCCCGCCGTTCCACCTAGAACGCCCCTTGCAGGTGATATAACGCACCACGGCCCGGCCGAGCAGCTCAGGAAACCTGTTGTCAAGTCTTTCCAGTCACCATGTCATTCATGCTACACCAACCCCAGACATTCCCCGGGCTCTATATGGTGTTTACCTGGGCGTCAAATTTTCCAGCGTTGTGCAGGAAAGTCATGCAAATCCCATGCAAGCCCCGGATTTCACACGAGTTGTTCTCGAAACACTCAAACACGCCACAGCCCACGTCACCAGCGCTGACCAGACAGTGCTGGATTTCCGCTGAAATGAGAGTTACACACAAAGCTATACAAAATCCTCAGCCACGCTGCGGAATGCAGGAGGTTAGCTGAAGTAAAAGTAACGACAAAAAAAAAAAAAAAAAAAAAATTAAGGGGGAAAAAGGTTAGAATGAATATCTCAGGATCTAAAAAGCCAGGGAAAGAAAATGTCACCATTTATTCTATTTATGAAAAATAGCCGTAGTTGTAAATATTTGTAAAAAATTAGCCAAACCTACGTTACAAAGACCACCACCTCATTTTTCTTCCGCCCCATCTTATTAAAGTGTTTGTGGGAGTTCGTAGCTTGAGAACAGAAGACAGTTCAGCTTTCTAAAGCCACAGAGTCTGATTTTAAATGATTAGCTTGCCCCTCAGTAGGCCATCCATGAAATGCCCTTCTCTACTTGGAGCTTGAAGCTGCTGCTATTAAATCCCAGTCATTTCCTTCCTGACCCCCAAATGCAAGCGTCCAAAGAGCACTTTCAATTCAGCCTTATGATTCAACACCTAAAAATCATGACCAAACTCCTATGAAGGCAGCGCCTCCGACCATGGCCTTAAGAACACCAGCCTCGGGAGACGGGTTTCGGAGCAGGCTGACATGGGGCAGAGTCAGATGGGGGCTGGCCTGCAGAAGCCCAACCTGGTAGTCAGAGCCTCCTTGTATTTATTTACTTTTTATATATTTTTATTGATTTCAGAGAGCGAGGGAGAAGGAGGGGAACATCAATGATGAGAGAGAATTGTTGATGGGCAGCAAGGGCCAGAGACTCCTTTTAAATAGAGATCCGGTTGAGATGCCACTTAATCCCCTAGAATCCTAGAGACTTGGTTTGCTGCCCTCCTTCGCAAAATGTGGCTCTAATTCCTCCCCCTGACAGGACAGATCCGAGGGAGTTAGCTGCCGTGCCACGCTTCTGTCCCCCCACCCCCGGAATTGCACGTCTTTAACCACAAAATTGCATCCAAAAAGTGTATTTTGGAGGAAGGAAGGGGTAGGAGTAGATAATCCGCATTCAGTGTAAAGCTACCGAGAGAAGGAGGGGCGTGTATTTGTTGAGAGTCACCAACTCCAGAGATTACGTTCAGTTTTCAGGGAAAGAGCTGGCGAGTGGGGGAGGGTGGGCGAGGGTCCCGGGAGGGGCTGCGCGGGGCGGGTGATCCCTCCCACGCGCCAGGCAGGAGCGCGCAGGGCCGCGGGCCGCTCGCTGGGGAGTTCCTAACCGGCACGCGTGCATTTCTGCTCGTGCGGGGAGCGCACGCCCGTCGCTGCCGGGTTCGCAGGTCCCTGAGGAAGGGGGAGCCGCCTGCAGCCTAGGAGACGCGGGCAGATTTCCTTTCTCTCCGGGAGCTGGGAAAGGGCCAGCCCCGTGCCCTGCACGCCGGGCTCTGCTCGGCAGCCGGGGAGCCCAGAGCCGGCTGAGCTGGGGCGGCGCACCGTGGGGCCGGGTCACCATTTCTTGCTGACCTGCCCCAGGCGGGGGTCGGTGGCCGCAGAAGTCTGTTCTGCACTACTCCCCCCCTCCCCCCCTCCCCGCCCCCAAGGAAAGTTCGCCAAGCAACATCTTGCCTTACAAAGTTCTCGGATGTCGGGCATCTTTTGAGGAGGGGGAAGCCGTCCTGCCGCCGCCGGCCGGCCGGCCAGATGGGAGAGAAGTTCTCCCGGTGCAGCAGCGAGCAGCCCGGCTCGGGACCCTCCGTGCCTCCCGCGGGGCGGCCGGGGCGGAGCAGGAAGCTTTGCATCAGCCAGGGGAGCCCGGGGTCGGCACCGGCCGCGCCAGGCGCTGCCTCAGTTACCCTCGGCCCGGGGAGGGCAGACAGCAACAAGTCCTGCCCCGGCGATTTCATCACCCGCCAGCACGTGCGGATTCCGGGCGTGCGGAGCCGGGCGCGGACCTGCCTCGCCTCACGCTCTCCTTCGCCCGCCCCGCGCCGCCCCGGGAGTTTGGCACGGCCCTAGGTGGGCGCCCCGTGCCGGGCGAAGCAGCATTGGAGCGCTGCGGGGGTGCCTGGTGGGGTCCCCCAGCAGCCCCCCGCCACGGGGGCGCACGTCCTTACCTGTGTTCTGCAGGGACAGGCGGCCTTTCTGCTGGGAGCCTCTGTCCTGCGGCCCCTCGGGCGGGTGGGTCGCGTCGGTCCCCCGCGCCGGGTCAAAGGTGGCCAGCACCAAAGCCAGGGTCACGAACTGGCCCAGCCGCTCGGCACACATCGTCCTCGGGGTAAACCTCCCGGCCGGAGACCTGGGATCTTTGTGCTCCCCTCCCCCCCTTCCTCCTCCCTCGCTGCTTCCCCTCCTCCTCCCACTTTCCCTGCTCGCTCGCCTTCTCCCTCCTCCTCGCGGCCGAGGCTGGATAGAGGTTACCCGGCGCCCTCCCGGAGCTCCCCGGAGAGCATGTGACCAGGCCGCCAGCAGCGCCGCGAGTGCCCGGCGACGGCAGGGATGGTGCCTCAAATATCCCTGGAAGCTCTGGTGTCACTTGAATGAAGGAGTCGAGCAGGTGTTGTCCCGGCCGCTGGACCAATCCGAGACCCCGGCCCGTTTGACAACACGGCCGGGGGGCGGGGCCTGCGCCCAACTACTCGGCGAGGCGGCCGAGCTCCACCGCGTGCGCCCCACAAAGTTGCGGACCTGCTGGCCGACACGCGTGTGCGTGCGTGCGTGCGTGTGTGTGAGTGCGGTGAGCGCGGCCCGGGAGGCGTGCGCGTGTGCGGGGGCTCCGGGGCAATGGCCGCACCGGCTTAAAGACAAAAGCGAATCGCAGCTCCGGTGGCAACTAAAGAGGCGAGAGGGAGGGTCTGCCCTGGGACGGCGTCCCCCGGGGCCCCGGCTGGCTGCACACCGGCACCGGACCCGCAAAGTTTCCTCTCCCCGCCGTGTGAGTGGGAGACCCAGCCCCCAGCGCTGGACAGACCGGAGGAGTTTCCTGGACACAAGGATGCCGAGGGCAGACTGAGCACAGATGGGGACTCCTGGCGTTGCGGCGCTTTGCGTTAAAAACCCCTCAAACTGTTTAAGAGCAGAAGCACTAGGTGTAGGACTTGGCCCGAGCAACCGCCCAGCTCTCCCCGTTCTTCCTGGCCCGCCGTGGTGGGTCCTGCCACACGGAGGGCTCCGCTTTCTCGCCTCTCCCCACTCCGGCTCGGCTGCGGGGACCCAGGTGACAGACGGGACTTGCATGGCTTCCACGTGGGCAGCAGGGAGGCCCAGGCGGCTCTGAGTTCGCCCCTCGGAGCATCGCTCGCCCTGGAGGTCGGAGCTTGAAAGGCAACTTTACGCGTCTCCAAACACTTCCATTTTCCCCAAGCGCTACTCACCATCCCGCTCCGGGTTCCCTGGACTCTCCGGCCATCTCATGGAAATGGTTAAAAAAAAAAAAAAATCCCCACCCCCAACGAAACCCATGAAAATTCTCCCCATCTTCTCTTTCCCTGTTAGAGCTCTCTTCCCAAGCACGCCCGCCCTTCGCCCCCCCCCCACCCCCCGCCTTCTCCAGGGGCGCACGGAAGCGGGGAGAAGTTGGGCGCCTCGGAGCCTCTGCCCCCACCGTGTGTGTACGTGTGCGCGCTCACGTCTCCCGGCGCCGGGCCGGGACAGGAACGCTCCGGGCCCAGCAGTCCGATGATGCAGCTGGGGGGGCGCGCAGGACTGGGGGAGGCGCCGTCCCCGCCCTCCTGCCGGAGAACAGGTGAGCGTGAGCCCGGGTCCCAGCTCCCACCCCCTCCCCCGCCCGCCTCCCAGCCCGCGCCCTCTGCGGTAATGCGCCGGGGAGGTTTCATCACTCACCGCCCACGGCGCCTCGTCCCTGGGTCTCCACAGCAGGACGCACTGCGCGCCTCTTTGGGGCCGCCATGTGATGAGGTTGGGGGAGGGGGTGCGGAGACGTGCAGGCCGGGCCGTCCTCCCGGGAGCTGTGCTGCTGCCAGAGCTCCCCGCCCAGGGTCCCGGCTGTGCTCTGGCATAGGCGAGGCAGAGGCGGGGGAGGGAGAGGGGGAGCAGGGGTGGCCCCCCGCTGGCTGCAGCTGACCAGCAAGTCCTGTGGCCCTGAATCGGGAGGAAGGAGAGGAGGGGTTGGGGAAGACCCCTTCTGAATGGGCTCTCCCCGGGGGCTGCAGCGTCAGGAGCCACTGTCCACCACCCCTGCCCTACTTTCCGAGCCCCAATGAATGGCCACTTTGAAGGTCCGAGTCTGCAGCTGTGGCAAGAACTGACCACTCATGCCCATGATTCCAGTAGCAGTGCCTTCCTGCAGCCTCGGGTCTTCTGTGGAGGCAGGTGGGGTACAATACATGAACACAGGTGGTTCGCTTTGCTAACCTGCTTTTGTTGAGCACTGTTGGCATTAAAAAAGGCATCTGGTCACCTGGTTCTCTGAGCAACAGCAATAGGAGAGGTCCAGACTGCGGGGGCGAGGCCACCTTCGCGGGATGCGGGCACTCGCGTCTACTTGATGGAGGGCGCTGGGGCACCTGGAGGCCTCGGGCTCCTGCTTCCTCATGGCCTTCGCTCTGTACTGCCTTTGCCACCACGATGCCCTAGGGCTGCCCTCAGAATGAAAACATTCATCTCGAGGCAGTTTGCCCAGCCTCCCAGGGGACAGTTGTGTCTCCCACCTGAGCCACCTGCCCCTTTAGAAGTAAAAGACGAACGCCAGCTAGCCTTCGAGGTGTCGCAAGAATAGGCGCTAGTTCCTAAGGTTTTCTCTCCAGGCCACTTGGCCAGGGCCTGACATGCAGAGGAGAATACCCATGCCAGTCAGTCCCGTGGGAGCAGAGAACGTGCTGTAGCATCAGTAGGCCGTTTGCTGGGATTACCAGTCTAGGCCCCAGGCCCAGAATGGTGAACTGGTCATGATCTCCCCTCCCCATTCTTTCAGCTCTGTAACTCAGGCCTGGGTTGGCAGAGAGTAGCTGATGAGAGTGGGAGTGGAGAGGGGACAGGAATAACAGTAACACCGTAGTTATTCTAAAGCAAATGGGAATTGAGAACAGACACTGTGCCACACGCGGCGCTTCCGGCTCTGGTGTCCGCCCTCGATGGGAATCGGGACTTGGGAGGAGCGGGGCCAGACCAGCTGGTGTTGCCCAGAGATTCAGCAGGGAGTCTGCCGGGATCAGCCCTCCTCAGTGTAAGACCCAACCAGCCCCCTGACACCCCAGGGCTTCTGTGGCTGATGCGTGGGACCCATGCGTTGCTCGCTAACTCCGATTCACCAGTTAAAATCAGGCACTTCAGGAGTAGCCAGAGGGGACTTGGGAAGGCAAGGGGATACTGACAAGGAGGGGTAGGGAAAGAGGGGGGCATCCCAGGAGGGAGGGCCAGCAGGGATCAATGCTGGAGGGGAGATGGGGGGCTTGTGTCTGGAATAGGGTTGTTGAGTTTGGTGTTAAACTGGAAGGCAAGGTGGGCAAGGGCGTCCGGGGCCCTGCTGTCAGGGCCTTTGGGACAGACCTGTGCTCACCATACAAGACCTTGTCCTCATCATGACGGCATTTAAGGGGATGGCAGGGTGCTCTTAGCTCGGGTTCCCTTCTGGAATCAGGAAACGTGCTGACGTCGGAAGGCTACGGAGGAGAGGAATGAGGTCTTCATCTGGACTCCATGTGGGTTGGGATCCTCGACGGCACAGAAGGTGCTCTTGCTCAGGCGTGAGCAAGTGGGGCCGTGGAGGATGCGACAGTTGTGGGAGGGAGGCAATGACGCGTAGGTTGACCTGTGCTGCCTAGTCCCGGTTTTCTGTGAGTTCTAGAGCCTGGGTGGGTAACGTGGCTTCCACATGGAGCGTGCCTCCTACTGCAGGCCCTGCCCCCTTGGGGTGACTGTCTGGGCTGATGGCACCACCTCATGGTCAGCGAGGGAACTGTCTGACCAAACTAGTGGACTCTCCTCTCTCCCTGACTCCAGGGCCTGGGGCACTAATATTGGGTCTCCTGCCTTCTCCTCGATTGTCTTAGCGAATCAGTCCATGCTGATTTAGGCAGACTTCTCACAACCACGCGATGTAATCGCCCGTCCTGGAAATCCCTGTCCACCTTTTTTGCTTTTTCTCCCCATTCTTTGCTACCTTCCCAGGTGAGCCCCCAATCTACCCTCCTCACGGCTCCTTAGCGTCACGCTGGTGTGGAGGGAATGAGGAAAGGCGTCCCCGTGAAATTGGAAAAGACAGAAGAGCCCACTGCTGTGATAGGCTCCAGGCTTCTTGAAAGCCGGGGTCGCACCCTAAGAGGTCCCCACCTTCCCCCTCTGTCTTCTTTCACTAAACGGGCGGTTCATGAGATGGGATTCAGGAGGAAGGGGGTGTGTTCAGTGTGCGGGCACGTTGGTCAGGGCCGCAACAACATCGCTTCCTACCGGAGTCCAGGGCGTCAACAACACCCTGAGCGGGGAAGGCCGCTGTCGGGCTGGGCTGCTGGGGAAGGCTCGCCGTCACTTACCATGCTGCTCATTGGAGGGAGCTATATGCCGAGTTTCCCCAGAGGGCCGACTCCCAGCGTTTGGGAACCACCACCTCTGTGAACTGACCCCTTCCTCTGCGCCAGCGATGAATAGTCAAACCGTCTCTCTGGACGGATTGAAAACACGAAAGGTGAGAAAGATTTGTAAAAACCCCAGGAGAAGGGAGCTCCGTCTGCTCCGCAACGCTTCCATTTGCTGGGGAGAGTGAAACAGCTGTGTCTACGGGGCGTCTGGCTGTGGTCTGAGTTTTGTCCGTGCCTCGCTCCGAGGCCGCACAGCACTCCAGAGGCCTCCCGTGCTCCCGGGTCCTAAGTCTGGTCTCCTCACCGTGTGTGGAGTGGAACTCCTGCAGGGAGATGCCCCGGGCGGGCGGGGCCGCCTGGTCCCCATGGTGGCGGAGGGCGGGGGTGGTGGTTGGGGGTAGGGAGACACGGGTGGAGCCTGGGGGTGGGCCATGTGGTGTTGGAATGCGGTGCAGCTCTCTGTGACAGGTCAAGTTTGATCGGAGAACTGTTGGATTTCAAGTGGATGAAGGAAGAGCCGTCTTGTGGGGCAGTTTTCCCGATTTGGAAAATCTTCCATGAAATCACCAAATCTATGGATGGACTTAACCGGCCCCGTGGAGGGAACTGTCCGACCAAATCTTCGTGGACTCCCACCTTAGTTTTGTTTTCCGACCCCAATCTTAGTGTTTTCTTCCTTCTGAGAAGTTCCCATTATTCGTAAAGGTTGAGATTTCATGACTTCTGTCCTTTTAAAAAGAAATCTCTCAAAGATCAAAGAAACGTTTATTCTTTAACAAAAACAGCATGAAGCTCAACCTGTCTGGAATTTGCCACATGGGCCCATTGGAACCACTTATAAATCTAAGATTTTTCATGGGGTTTTAGTCATCTCATTTTTCTTATTACCTTGAAAGAGTTTTCATTGTGTCATCGTAGGAATTATTTTGTTATTCATCAATTATTGCCAATTATGCTAGAACATTAAAATAATAAGAAATGGAGGGATGCTGGAGGATCCTTCAGTTTTCTTGTTCATTGCTGAGAGTATCACGGCGTCTTTCAAGAAGGTATAAAAGAAGCCTCCGGGCCCGCTCAGTGGTTGAGTGTTGACCTATGAACCAGGAGGTCACAGTTCGATTCCATCAGAGACATGCCTGGGTTGCAGGTTTGATCCCCAGTAGGGGGCGTGCAGGAGGCAACTGATCAGTGAGTCTCATCATTGATGTCTCTCTCTCTCTCTCTCCCTCTCCCTTTAAGAAAAGAAGGCACAGGACACCATCTTTGTCGTTTCAGTGTTGCTTTCATTGCAGACAGTTGAGAAGATAGACATTTTTATTTCCTGCACAAAATGGAAAAGAGAAGAAAATTGGCACAGGAAAATGGTTGACAGTAGGTAGCCAATCAGAGGAGACAGCAGCGAGGCTGACTCTGAAGAGAACAGTAAAATGGGTTTCATAAGTCAAGTCTCGGGCTGTGAGCCTCACAAGACAATGATCTGGCTGAATTTTCTCAAGAACTCCAGAATCGATGAATAAACAACATGTTTCTGGGGAGAAAAAGAAAGTAGGGTTTTCTCATCCAGTTCAACAAAAAGGATTTTACCAGTTACTATATTACAACAACCGCCTGGATCATCCTGCTCTGCTGAAGGAACGGGGCCAGTGCTCTTGTAGCTTCAGATGAAGTCAGACGTGTTTACACATGTGATCAAAGGGAAGCAGGTGATATGGAAATGAAAACAGAATGACTGGACTCATCACTCTGCCTGGTGTTTATAAACTTAAAAATGAAAATGCTTTGCAGTTATGGAGAAGAGAAGATGACCGCCTTCTCTTTCACATTAGGAGCCGTCACAGGTTGCAGAAGTAACTAGCTTTATGACGCAAGTGGGAGAAGAGCCAGAACGAATGATCAGCTAGAGTTTGCTAGCGAGGTACCTGGAATCCGGAACCGTGTTTATGGGATGGCTCTGTCCCAGGTTCACCCATGACAACTGGTGGACAGTCAGTTGCATTCAGAGAACGTTGCCCATTTTGGGTCTATATACCTTCAAAGCCCGGGAAATAGGCAATGAGAATTCACTGTGTTAAAATTATTAACTTTTCTAATAAGGTTTTAAAACTAGCCCTTTATTGTTCTATAGGTTATTCATAAAAACGAAAAAGGCTCCTTTGGAACCCGACGGTAAACGATGATGATCCTTTTTTCTAGTGGGCTGGGGCCTAAGGTTACAGAGGCAAAACATTAAAACAAAAACGCAGTGACCCCTTCAGGAGGATCCGTGTAGAAGTCTCCAGCCATTCCCAGCTCTTTCCCCACCCACCCTCCTCAGCATTAAGAGTAGATAGTTGTTTTTTTTTTTTTATATCCTCACCCTAGGGCATGTTTATTGATTTTAGAAAGAGAGAGAGAGGGAAGCATCCATCGGTTGCCTCTTGTACATGCCCCTGACTGGGAATTGAACCCACAACCTTTGGGTGTAAAGGATGAAACTCCAACCCACTGAGCCACCCGCCCGGGCAGATGATTGCTTTCAAGTCTGAATGAGAGACATCATCATAACCCCTCTGTTTATTCTCCCCTCAAGTGGTACTTGGTGCTTCTCAACATTCAGTGGGGAAACAAATTACTGGACAGGACACATGACACGGATACTGTATTTAGTGTGTGATATCTGGGACTTTTAAGGTTAATTTTGACCACCTAAGATTTTCACTTTGTTTGAAGACTTTAGAACTTAACTATTAAGTCTGTTGGGGCTGCTCTCACTGGATATCACTGACTGGTGGCTTAGACAACAAACATTTATGTCTCACAGTTCCAGAGGCTGGAAGTTGGAGGTCAGGGTGCTGGCTAACATGGTTGGGTTCTTGGTGAAGGCCTGCTTCCTGGTTACGTAGTCACATCCCCTTCCTTGGCGCCTGCACGAAGAGAGAGAGGGAGTGGGGGAATCTTGTATCACCTCCTTTTTTTGTAAGGGCACTAATCCCATCACAAGGGCCCCACCCTCATTATCTATAATTATCTCCCAAAGACCCACCTTGAAATACCATCACACTGGGGATTAGGGTTTCAAATATGAATTTTGGGTGGGGACACATTCAGTCATATTCATTCACAAGTGTGAAGTGTGTGTGTGTGTGTGTGTGTGTGTGTGGTTTTACTTTTTCTCCCTAAGACCTTAAAACCTTGAGAAAGGCAGAACTGAGGAGAGAGAAAAGTAAATGAGAGAAAACAAAAAGATCTCAGAGGAAAGAAATAGAAAAGAACAAAGATAAGATTATAATCTAAAAGAAAGCCCAAGAATATTTTCTGATTCTTCTTGTTTTTGGCAAGGTTACAAACAAAAACAAGTGGGTACCAAGATAAATTAGGCACATAAAGCTAAAGCAAGAAGCTAGTGATCGATGAGGAAAAGAATATATAAAGGAGAACACAGCCCCCTCCCAGGGGAAGGCAGAGGCTGGCCCGAAGGGGAGACCTTGTGAGCAGAATGGGGGTGCCCTCACCGAGCCATGACCTTCGCTGTGGGCCCGATGCTGGTGGGTGTTTGGGAGCGATGTGAAAGAGGGTGATGCTGTCCTTTGATGTCAGCTAGCTGATGGCGGAGATGAAGAAGGGCAAGAAGAGCTGATCTCAGGAATGTGTGTGGGCACAGTTTTGGGCAGGTGGGGAGGGGAGGGGCTTTGGGTCTAGATGTCATGGGGTTCAAATCTCAGTCTTGACTCTGAATAGCTGTGTGATGGGGGCCTGGTTACTTAGCCTCTCTGAGCTCCAGTCTGCTCAGCCTAAGTCTGGGGATAATACTGTGGACTTCATAGGAATCAAATCAGATAGTGTGTCCAAATGCTTCGCTCCGTGCTCGGCATCTGCGGACACTGAATGGCCGTTCTTTCCCCCAGTGATTACGGAGGGGCTGTGGCTGTGGCTGTGGCCATTCTCTGGCCCACAGTCAAATGTGAGCAAGAACCGTGACCTGCTGTTGCTGGGCAGGGAATGCTTGGCGAGCGGCCTCCTCCCTCACCTTGGTTGGTGGTGGTGGTGGTGGTGGGGGGGGGGGGGGGGGGCGCGTGGGGGGCTGCCTCTGGGGGAAGCTGTGAGGGTCAGAACTGGGCACTGGTTGACGTGCAGGCTCCTGTGTGCCAGTAGCTACCGCATTTCCTTTCTGAAACGGCCTTAATGGACTGCTGGAGTAGAAAGAGAAATATCTTCCCTTTGCCTGTGTGTGTCGTCCAAATGGTATTTTTAAAGGTTTATTTTTGTGCGTGCACAGTGTTCCTGAATAATGTTCCCATGAGCATGGGCAAAGATAAACCCTCGGCGCTCAGAATCTGCTTGGGCACAAGCAGAGCGTGGCCGCGTGGGCCCCGCCGTGGGCGCCGTGGGCCCCGTCGGTCACTGGTCGCGTCTCCGTAGGAGGCTCGGAGAAGCTGGCTTGCTGACCAGAACCGTCGGACACAGGCCATGGCAGTGTCACCCCTTCCCCGTTCCCGCTAATGGCTCGGAGCCCAAGGCACACGAGTCCACGGAGCCCCGAGGTGGGCAACGTTTGCTTCTTACGTGGCCACCCCTTGGGCATGTCCACGCAGTTCCAAGTGGAAAACCACACGTGCGCCTTAGGAATGCAGATGGCTGAGTGGCGTGTAGGATGGGCGTTCTCGAGACCCGGCGGCCAGCCTGCACCACGCGCACGTGGCCTGGCCACCCCGGTGGACATTCAGTCTGGGAGCCCCTGCCTCGAGCGAAGGAGCTGTTCAGTGTCCACAAAAGCCAAGGCCTTTCTGGAAATTTCTCTGGAAGACCCACTGCAGAACCCCACTCTACCTTCTGCTGGGTGGCTTGTAATTGACAACCCTCAGGCTTTCTCTTCTAACCAAAACCACCACCCTGGTGGGTGGGCGAGGCGGAGCGCATGAGCACAGGGCGCTGCAGATGACTTTGAAATGACCTAAATTCCTTTCATTCCTGTTGTTTTTACGGGGAAAAGAAGAGTCGGGGCAGGGGGAACAAGTCCCCGAAGAGGAGTTGTGCTTAGGGTTTACAGAAAAGCACACTTTGTTGGTAAAATAGGACCCGTTGGGGAGGTTGAGAAGAGTCTAAAATCCTGCACAGCCCTTCAGAATGCGAAGCAGCAGGAAACTGTGATATTTTTAAAGCAAGTATTTATAAAAGTAATTGGGTGCTCTTGATGTGGAATACGGAGGGAGAAAAACTGCTAAGGAAGCTATATTGGACTTGACACGAAAGCGAGGCATGTAATTTGGGAGCCGAACTCGGGGCGAGGAGTGTGGACACACAGTACCTGCGGGCTCTCTCTCGTCCCGGGAGCCGCAGACAGGGACAGGCGCGCCGCCTCCCCACGCCAGGCGGGACGCGGCCCTGCCAGGCCTGCGGGCGGCGCCCAGGTATGCCGGCTCCTTCCCGAAACCCCCGTTTAAAATGCCACGGCCCTCGCAAACTGATTGCATGCAGACGGGACAGAAAACACATGTCTCCGAGAACGCTTTGGTTAAAATTAAAAAATGCGGCCGAGACCGTGCCAATAATTTACTTGAGGATATCTGAACCAGATGCTGCTAGCCCGTAATTCTGAGTAATTTGCCAAAATTATGTATTTACTCTAATCCCAGAGAGAAAGTTAAAATATGCATGACTTTTGTTATTTGTGATGCAAAAAAAAAAAAAAAAAATCCGATCTGACTTCAGCAGATCCTGGATGGAGGACAGGCAGGATGTCTGCTGGCTACTGCTGGACCTGAACTGTCGGAAATGGGTCCTCAAAGCCCAGTGGCCTGGGCGGCGAGGCAAACATTTTGGGAGAGGACGTTAACTCATGAGGGGACGCCCTTGCGCGACGGCGGTGTTTCTGTCGGTGGCAGATTCCAGTTCCCTAGTGGCTCCGGGTCATGGGCACATCCTCTTGTTTCTGAGATGCCAAACATCTGGATGAAAATGGAAAAAAATAAAATTCAGCCAGCTGTCTGGATTGCTGTTCTCTGGGAAGCCAGACTGTCGAGGAGGGGGGTGGCTGGTCAGTCGACCACATGTTTTTGTTGTTCTTGTTTAGAGAGTTAGCGTCTCAGTGGACAGGGGTGGTGGCAGGCACGCAGGCTCTGCAGTCAGACCGTCTGGGTTCAGATCCTGGATTTTGCCACTTGCTGTCTAGGGCAGCGATGGCGAACCTTTGATATGCGTGTCAGAGGTGACACACGAACTCATTTTTTGGGTTGATTTTTCTTTGTTAAATGGCATTTAAATATATAAAATAAATATCAAAAATATAAGTCTTTGTTTTACTCTGGTTGCAAATATCAAAAAATTTCTGTATGTGACACGGTACCAGAGTTAAGTTAGGGTTTTTCAAAATGCTGACACGTCGAGCTCAAAAGGTTCGCCATCACTGGTCTAGGGGGTAGCTACTGAAGTTCTGGGCTGCTTTTTCTCATCTGTAAAATGGGCGTCATAACAGCATCTGTTGTACCCCGCGAATCACACAAGGACGCCTCAAGAAGGCGAATTAAGGAGCCACATTTATTTCAAAGCCGGGACTACGAGGGGGCAATGCTCTCCAAATCTCGTAGTGCCCAAATGGCCGAAACATCAGACTTACATAGGCAAATATCACAAAGGTATTGATTACATCTTGAGGTTTGGAATGAGGAACCTGGTTTGCAAAAATCAGTTTGTTATAGAAGCTTAGATTGAGCAAGTTAGTTACAAAGATTAATTATAGTTTTGTGTCTTGGGACCACCGAGTCAACGGAAACACATTATCTGGAGCCACTGAGGGCAATTTAGAGTAATTGTGCTGTCCTGGTCAGGTCCTGGGACCACTGAGTCAACGGAAACACATTATCTGGAGCCACTGAGGCCATTTAGAGTAATTGTGCTGTCCTGGTCTCCAGGTGCAGAGGAATGTATTTTGAAAGACCAGTAAGATCACTCTCCATGGGGTTATTCAAATCACAATCCATGGAGTGTTCAATCGAATGGGACAACTTATATAAGTTCAGAAAATCAAAATAACTTTTCTATTATTTTAGCAAGCACATAACTACAGAAGCCAAGTCAGCAGGGTTAAAATATTAAACAGCAATTTTTACCCAAGCACGGCTGCTACCATGCTTCACATCCACCTGGTAGGGCTGCGGTGAGTTGATACAAGGACTTAGTACAATATCTGAACGCAGTAAATGCCCTCAATAAAAGTTACCCATCTTCACTCTTCTCAGGGTTTGAGACCCAGGGTAGGCAGTCCTGGAATTTATAATTTATTCCTTTTGTCCTTTTTTTTAAAAAAAGTCCTTTGTTGAAAATGTTTTTATTCTTTTTTTTTTTTTTGAGCGAGAGAGAGAGAGGAGATATGAGACAGAAGCATCAGTGATGGCCTCCCATCCCCACCCCGACTGGGGACTAAGCCTGCAACCTAGGCAGGTGCCCTGCCTGGGAATCGAACGGACAACCTTTTGGTGTTCAGGATGGCGCTCCAACCACCTGAGCCACACCAGCCAGGGAGCCTCCTGTCCTTTTGACAAATGGAAGTATAACTTGGGAGGGGAGATAGGCATTTTTATTGTGGTAAAATATACAAAACGTAACATTTACCATTTTAACCATTTTTAAGGGTATAGTCCAGTGGCACGAAGTCCATTCACCTTGTGCAACCATCACCCCCATCCAGCGACAGAGGATCATTGGATTTTGTTACAGAAATAATCTCTAGAGTGCGTGGCCGGCTGGCCCATGACCTGCACCTGAACGCACAGTGGCCTGGCTCTGCTCCCTCCTGGCTCCAGGTGTGGCTCTAGAGCCCTCCTACAATGCACCTCGGATCTCTGCTAGCCCTTCCAGTCTCCCCCGCCTCACGTACCATCCTATGGGTAACGCCTGGCCTCACCAGCTTGGAATTCAGGCATTTAACACTTCACACCCGCCCGGCCGGTGTGGCTCAGGGGTTGCGTGTCAACCTATGAACCAGGAAGTCACAGTTCGATTCCTGGTCAGGGCACATGCCTGGGTTGGGGGCTTGATCCCCAGTGTGGGGCGTGCAGGAGGTGGCCTATTGATGATTCTCTCCCATCATTGATGTTCCTATCTCCTTCTCCCTTCCTCTCTGAAATCAATAATAAAGAAAGAAAGAAAGAAAGAAAGGAAGGAAGGAAGGAAGGAAGGAAGGAAGGAAGGAAGGAAGGAAGGAAGGAAGAAAGAAAGAAAAAGAAAGAAAGACTTCACACTGGATGGCCCAGATCTTGGCACACAGGCCCCAGAAGTGTCGGGAGGTCCTGGAAGCCGGGCTGCCTGGGGGGGAGGGTTCAGCAATCACCTTCCCTTTTACAGCGGGAAGTGGGTCAGCTTCGGCCTGGGATGACACCCCTCTTGTGACTGGGTGCTTTTTGGGGTCTGTCTTATCAAACGCAGTTTGAGGGCCACCGAGAGCCAGGCAGCCAGACTCGTGCCTGGGATGGGTCCTTGCGTGTAAATGGTGCCACCAAAGAGTCAGGCCCAGGGAAGCCTGAGTGCCCGCCCTGCCGCCGCCCCTCGCGTGTGGTGTGGTGGGGCCTGCCCCTTCGTCTCTGAAACAAGGATGTTGGGCCCTGATGGTCTCCCGGGGGTGGGTGAAGCCTGGGAGGAGAAGGGGTGCTGACTTGCTCAGAGGGGGCAGACAGGGTCCCAGGGGATGGGGCCCCCTTACTCACCCCTTTGTTGGGATGCTGCCTGGCCTCTGGCACCTGCTCGCATTCAGGAGACGGGCAGCCGGGGCCTGGGGCAGAGCAGACGCGATCAGCTGTCTGTGGTGGAGGGTGGCTTTAGTCCCCAGCGACACTTGCTTGTGCACACAACTCCCCCTCCTTCGCTCTAAAGATGGGCCCACCCCTCCTCTGCATGACCCACTCTCCCTCCCGGCCTGTTCTGACTCCGCACCTTCCTTCTGGGGGAACCGAGCCTTTCTTCCGGCTGCTTTAAAGGGTACCCGATGCTCGGTGCGCACCTGCCTGCACTTTCTCTCCAGGTTGCACACCCGCTCGCCTGGCTTCCGAAGTGGCCCCAGAGCTCTCTGGCTGCGCAGATGGGACAGGGACCTCCCTGGGGTGGGGGGTGACTTCGGGTTACAGAAGTCTGTGGACAGGCTATGTCTGTGGTGCCTTGCTTGTCGTTGGGTGAGTCTTGCTCTCACACTGAGCTGCCCTGGGGGAGGCGCCTCGTCAGGTCTGAGCTGGGGAAAGGCTGCGCGCGCTTGGCTGCAGGACCTGCGTGTGCTGGGAGGGTAAGGACAATACCGGATTAGGCAAGGAGGACCCCGCTTGCTAGGAGATCTCTGCCAGGCCTTGCTTTTCTGCCCTTTGCCTGGTTCCAAGAAAGGCTCCCGAGGTGGGATGCCTTCCCGCGGGGTCAGGTACAGAACGTGAGGGGGACAGGCGTGCGTGCGGCCATGGCCACGGCCGGAAGAGCCCCGCTCAGGAGCGTGCGGCGAACTCGTCCGGCCCGTCCGGAGAGAGGGCTCGGTGACCGGGCCGCGGCGCCTGGGCTCCGCTTGGCAGCGCGGTCATGACGCCCTGGGCAGCAGCAGGGAGGGTGCAGTAGGCGACCTTTTCTCCCGTCGGGTCGTCGGGTCGGAGGAATGTAGGCAAGGCGAGTGCCGGCCAGAAAGGAGGGGCCGCTGGCCGAGCCCTGGCAGTCCCGCCGCTGCCGCCGGCCACAGCCCGGCTCGCTGCCAGCTTGTCAGCACCTGGGACTGAGCCGCTCTGTCCTCGGGGCTCTGTGGGCGCCGGGGAGACAGCGGGGGCGGCCGCGGCCACTTTGAGGCGGGTGCAGGGCTGGCTCCGGGAGGCTGGTTAATTCCCATGAGGATTTAGGCCAGGTTGCCGCTGGGAAAACACGAGCGCTTTGGCGATGGTCGCCGCCAGGCTCCTCACGGGGAGGCCGCTCATGGCTCGTCCACCCATGGCACACAGGCGTGGTGCCGGCGTGTGCCGACGTACCCATGCGCCCCCTGCACATACGCATGGGCACACGTGTCCACATACACGGGCACATGTGCACGCACACTCGTGCACACACCACCCACGCACATGCACACGCACGAGCACGCTCACACACGTGGATGCACACTTGTGCACGCGTCGCACACCCGTAGACACAGGCACCACGCAGCTTTCCTATCCCGCAGGCGAATGCGGAAGTCAAACAAGCCCCTATGTATAGAAACGACAAAGCGAGCAGAAATTAGTAAAATAAATGGCAACAGAAGGTCTCACACTTTTCTCTGTGGCCGCGCACGGTAACCGTCCTCTTCCCGGCTCCATTTCCCGCTCTGCTCTGCGGAGGGAGGCTGCCCCTCTGCTCACTCTCACCCTGGCTCTGGAAGCTGCCCTGGGTCTTCCTAGTACTTCCTTTCTTTGATTAAGTTTGTTGGGGTGACACTGGGTAATACAGTTCTGTGGGCCTCAGATGTACAATCCTCGGACACACGACCGTGTTTTGCATCGTGTGCTCACCGCTCGACGTCAGTCTCCCTCGTCGCCCTGTGTCTGACCCTTGCCCCGCCCCTGCCTCCCCCACCCCTGAGGCTGATTCTCGGCTCCGACCAGCTGGAAGCTCTCACCTGCTCTCTCTGGATGTGGGGCCACCTCACGGCCTCGGGAGCCAGGCTGTCTGGCTCCGAGTTCCACCTCCGACACTCCTGGCTGTGTGACTGGCGCGCCACCTGACTCTTTGTGCCTCAGTCTCCTTGTCTGTAAATCGGGGGTAATAACAGCAGTGAGCCCAGGGCCTGGCCCAGGGTGAGTGTCCAGTCAGGACTGATGGTCACAGTCCCCTCCCGGCCCTGGCTCGTCCGGAGACGCGGCTGCCGCGGCCTCTACCCTCTTGCCCTCAGTGGGTGAATGTCTGTGCTCTGGGGAACAGCCTCTTCCTTTCCCCTGTGAGCTGGGGGAGAAGGAGCCAAGCGGAGACCCAGCCTCGTGGGTCCTTCCCCCGACCCATCGGCTCGCCTGCCTGCCTGCCCGCTCTGTCTTCACCCTGTCGGGCTCATTCGGGTTATTCCTAGTTTGCTTCACACGGTTCCTTAGCAACCCTCGCTAATAAAGGGTTAGGTGCCGAAATACTTTCATTAGAATTCCCAGCATCTTACCTTATTAAAAACCATTTCTTTAAAAAATAATTACTTCAATTTCCCCCTTCTCTCAAATACGATGCAGATTTATTATAAAATACTTAGAACACCCAGGTCATCAGAGGAAGACTCACCCCCTGCCAGCACCTCGGTGTGCGTTCTCCCGGATCAGACACGTGTAGACGATGCATTTACACGGAAAGGGGATTGTTATACACATTCTTTTGGCAAATAGCCCCCTCCCAGTTCACCGTGTTCATCTGTCCATAATGTTTTAAAATGATATAAAAAGAACACCATACTTCTGATCAGATGAAATGTGGCTTCTCCCGGGACACAGTGTCAATGAGCGTGGCCCTGGGCTGGCAGGGAGCTGGAGCAGCGCACCTGGGGGCAGGGCTGCCCAGCGGGCGCTTGTGGGGGGGAGGGGGGCTGGGAGGATGCAGTCGGATGGCGCATGGAATAGCCACGGCCAGTTGCGAATCCCCCACGTCTCTGAGCCTCAGTTTCCTCGGCTGTAAAATGGGGATCAGTACACCTTGCAATGTTGTGTGGATTAGACTTCAGACATGCTGGGGCCCCACAGACGACAAGGGTGGCCGTGGGACGGTAGTGGCAGACGGCTGGGAGGCCTCCCGCCTGTGTCCTCACACTGGCCGCTCCCCAGGCCATGCTGGAAGGCGCTGGGTCCACAGGCAGGAGTCGCGCCTCTTCCTGAGCTGCCAGGACTCCTGGTCCCCGGGTGGGCAGCGTTTCTCCACGGTAGGAGGTTCCTGCAGCTGCTGGGACAGAACCGCAAGCCAGAGGCTTCAGACAACACCCGTGCGTTAACTCGCCGTGTGCAGGTTAGAAATCCCACCTGCGTGGCGGCCTCTGAAGCGGAATGAGCTCCCGCTGTTCCCACCGAGGGAGGCCGCCGCCCTCCATCCTTACGCCATCACCTCTCCGCCTCCCTCCTCATCCTCACGGGCCCTGCTGGTGGCCCTGGGCCCCTGGACAATCCGGGCGAATCTAATCGGAGGCCAGCTCATTAGCAGCCTTCATCCCCCTTTGCCATGTACGGTGACACGGCCACAGGTTCTGGGGGGCAGGCGTGCAGGTCTCCGGGGCCCCTCTGCTGCCCAGGGTAGCCATTACCCTGGACAGTTCTCTAGGTCTGTTGCTGCTCCTGGTCTCAGGTGCAGAGGGTAGGGCCTGTGGCCTTATCCAGAGGCAAACTCCCGAAGGACTGAAATCACGTCTTGTTCTTACCTGACTGGCCTGTGACTTGATCTTCAAACCTGGTCCCCCTGCAGGTGGAGGGGAAGTTTCAAAGCGATCCGTTGAAGGGTCCTTTTCACAGACGCACCCGCCTGCCCACCTGCCCTGGAGCCCCGTCCTCTCCTCCTGCTCCTTCCCGATGCCCTTCTCTCGTTTCGCCAGGAAAGACCCAGTCCTCCCTCACCCTGGAGTATCAGTGACATTCAAATAGTGGGATGGGGACCCGGGGGTGGAGGGTGGGGGGAGCGGGGGAATTCGAGATATCTGTAATACTGTCAACAATACAAATATATTTAAAAATATTAACAAAGTAGAGGAGGAATTAAAAAAATAAAAGAGTATAGCAATTATGAGTATAGACACATTTCAATGAAAATTCTTCTTCCGTATTACAGAATCATTAACATTATTTATTGCTGGCAGGCATGTAAAAAATTAAAAAAAAAAAGCCCAAGAGTTTTCAGGAAGAAAAGAGTAGTGGGGCCTGTGAAACCTTCATGCCCTCCCTCAGTCCGAGTAAGGCAGTTTTAATAAATTGTGTGTGTTTAACACGTACACAGCAACGTGTTTAATGTATCGATAACAATTGTGTGCCAATAATGATTGCGAGGGTGGCTCAATCCAGAGGAAAAGATTTAAACGCACAGGGTCTAACGGTTGCAGGAATTAAAAAGTAAGCCAGCATCTGCGTTTATATGCATTTCCTGCATCGAATTATTGTAGGGTGATTAATGAAATACTCTCTATTGTAAAAATTGCATTAGAATAAAATTCTGCAAGGAAAAGCAAATAAGATTTCAAGGAGGGAGAATGTACTCCTCTGACTTATGAAGAAGAGCTGGCTCGTGTGTTTTTAAAAAGCTGACGGTGGGTATCACGTTTCCACGGCCTTTAGATTCCGTGGGAAACATCTCGAAGACTGACGTCACAGCCTTATATGTATATAAACCGTCAATATTTAAATTACAGTGGGAACGGCATCTTTTGTACTATTTCAACGTATGGCCAGATGTTTAGAGGCCAACCAGAAATGTGCCAGGGCCTACATCCAGCTTCTGCTGGGCGTAGGGTGAGGAGTCATTGGAGCCCAGCTGCCCCATGGCACCGTACATAGGTGATTAGAATATGTTCACATTTGAGGAGGGATTTACTTTTTATTTTAATTATGTACTTATTTTTTAAAATATATTTTTATTGATTTCAGAGAGGAAAGGAGAGGGAGAGAGAGATAGAAACATCAATGATGAGAGAGAATCATGGATCGTCTGCCTCCTGCACACCCCCCACCAGGGATGGAGCCCGCAACCTGGGCATGTGCCCTGACCGGGAATTGAACCGGGACCTCCTGGTTCATAGGTCGACGCTCGACCACTGAGCCACGCCTCTGCTTTCCTCTGTCTCTTTTAGAATCGCGTCACTGACCCAGGAGCTTCCGGTGGAGGGGCTCCGGCCTCCGTGCCAGCTGTGCCCGGAGCTGCTCCTCCCCTTCCCTGTGCCCCCACCCTGCCCCCCACGACTCCCGCACCCTCCCTCACCTATGCTCCGGCTGACAGTGCCCTGATTTCTCATTCGCAGGAATGAGTCCATTTTTAGGAGTGATGAGTGGATGGAAAAATGTCACCAATCACTCGTGACAGATGTCGCCAGAACTTAATTGGGACCAGGCAGCTTCGGCTCAGAGACCTGGGAGTGCTGAGGGAGGGTGCTCGGCCTCGGAGCTCGGGCTCAGGGTGGCGGCAGGCTCTGTGCAGGCAGGTCGCTTTGCGGGGGGCGGGGGGGGGGGGGGAGGAGGGAGGGAGGACGGGGTGGGCAGAGGCATCAGATGTAGTTCCCACCCTCAGGGAGGTTGGAATGAAAACTGGAAACATTTGTGTGTGAAAGTACAACAGATAAGACATAAAAATCATATTCACACTCCTGTCCTCACCACCCATCCAGATACCTCTCTCTGCATCTGTACCTCATAGCACCTCTCCTTATACGTCTCCTAGAGGCCCGGTGCATGACATTTATGCACTGGGGGCGGGGGGGTGGGGGTTCCCTCTGCCCGGCCTGCGCCCTCTCGCAGTCTGGGACCCCTCTGGGGATATCCGCCTGCCATGGAGGTGGGAGAGGCTCCCGCCACCACTGCTGCTGCGCTCACCAGCCATGAGCCCGGCTTCTGGCTGAGCGGCGCTCCCCCTGTGGGAGCGCACTGACCACCAGGGGGCAGCTCCTGCATTGAGCGTCTGCCCCCTGGTGATCAGTGTGCATCATAGCGACTGACCATGGTTCGGTCGATTTGCATATTAGCCTTTTATTATATAGGACACTATCCCTCTCTATATAGAGAATATAGTGGATTTTGGATTCTCTCCTGGCTGCTCAGACTTAGCCTCCTCCCTCTGCTAATGGGAGCTGTGGTCCATTAAGGAGGGATGGGGTGAAGCATCGAGAACCTTGGGCTGGGGTTTTGGGGGGATTTTGATGGGGAGTTAGTCACGACTGGGTGTGGGGAGGAAGCTGCTGGGGAAGCTGTGGGTCAGGAGAGCTAGGAGCTGAGGAGAGCAATGGGGAAGGGGGTTACTGTTGGTCTGGCTTGTGATTCAGCTCCCCTCCGATGTTCTAGAAGAGACGCCGGTAAAGACGGGAATTACTTTGAATTACTTTTGGCCTCTAGGCTGCTCTTCCGTGATATCAGACCGACCCTGGACACGGGCTGCCCGGCTCGTATTTGGGTTTTGTGCATTTTTTCATTGAGTTAAGCCTCAGTGGTTCTCAACCTTCTGGCCCTTTAAATACAGTTCCTCATGTTGTGACCCAACCATAAAATTATTTTCGTTGCTACTTCATAACTGTAATGTTGCTACTGTTATGAATCGTCATGTAAATATCTGATATGCAGGATGGTCTTAGGCGACTCCTGTGAAAGGGTCGTTCGACTGCCAAAGGGGTCGCGACCCACAGGTTGAGAACCGCTGAGTTAAGGCCTATAGGGGTATAAATGATCAAATGCTCGGCCTTTGGTATTGCTAAGGCTACAATAAAAATAACTTCCAGTTTACACCGAGGCCAGCGAGGCTGCTGGAAATGCTTCAGGGTGAAATGTCAGCTTCATCCTGCAATTCTTGTGCTTAAGACGCTGCAGGGACTTCCTTGCACTGGAAGGAACGTCCCATTTCCCTGCTGTGGCTTCAGCATAAGCCTCTGCCTGCCCCTCCCAGGGACCCCAGGCCCCTTCACTCGCTCTCTCTGGCCACACGGGCCTTTCTGCTCCTGGAGGACAGTGCACCCGGCTGCTCCCAGGGCCTTTGCACAGGCTGTGCCCTCCGTCAGCGAGGCCTTTCTCCCCACCCACAGCTCCCCTCGCTTCTGCGTGGTGCGCTCTCCCTCATCCTTCAAGTCTCGGCTAAGATTTCACCTCAGAGGCCCTCTCTGATCTAAACTAGGCTACGTTATTACCCCATTATTACCTCTGATAGTATAGTGGTTTGAGTGCTGGTCCCCAAAAGATAGGTCCCGAAACCTGGGAATGTGACCTTATTTTGAAAAAGGGGTTTGTTTTTTGTTGTTGTTGTTGTTTTTTTGCAAATTAAGGTTAAGATTCCCAAGTGAGATCATCCTGCATGACCTGGTTGGACCCTAAATCCAATGACAAATGTCAGTGTAAGAGGCAGAGGAGAAATCCACGGGGAGAAGGCCATAGAAGATGGAGGTGAGACTGGAGTGAGGCAGCCCTAAGCCAGGAACCCCCGGGGCCACGGAACCTCCTGGGGAGAAATGTGGCTCTGCCCACACCATGATTTTGAACGTCCAGCCTCCAGAACTGTGAGAGAACAAATCTCTATTGTGTCAGCCCCCTGGCTTGTTACAGCAGCTACGGGCGACTCATACACACTGCGTCCTGCCCATTCTGTTTATATCCATTCTGCTGACTTGCTTTCACATCATGGAGTGGGCCACCTGGTTATTACCGACCCCCGACCCCCCTCCACGCCGCACTACACGGCCAGATCCGGTCTTTTCCGGTCTCCGCTGTGTCTGCGGTGCTCAGCACAGTGCCTGACATGGCAGGTGCTGAGTAGATATTGGATGAATGAAAACAAGTTGCGTGTTTTGTTATTTAGGATCCGCGACGGGAGCTCCGCTCTGGAGAGCCCTTGCTTCCCTGGGGGTGCAAAGCACGCTTCTCCCGTGTTTGATTGACGTCCCCCGAAGCTGCCAGGTGACAGTGAGCTGCTGCTCTTTCTGAGCCGTGTAACCGTCCCCTCTGAAGTGGAGTCCACGCTTTTCATTTTCCTGGCTGGTCCTTTCTTTGTGGAAAGGGAGACATGTAGCTTCCCAGGGGTCCTTGTCTGAGTGACCCCAGACACCAAGGTTGGTCGGGGCAGCCTGGCTTGGAGGGGGTGTGCACCAGGCCCGGGCACATCGGGTTTTGGTGCCAAAGAAAACACATTCTTTGAAGAGAAGGGCGCTCGCCGAAGGCTTTGTCTAATGTGAAGGCGGAGGGGATGGCCCATTTGGACTGGTTTGGTATTCGCGATGATATGTGGTTCAGGACTCAATAAAAGGGTATAATTCTATTGAGGATTCCACTGAGCTCATAAACCATGGGACGCGGCCCGTCAGCAGAACGCGGAGACGGGGTGACCACGGAGTGTCAACAGGGACCACGCCGGCTGCGGATCACTCCCGAGAAAGGATTATCCCCGGGCGCCTCTCGACGACATGCCTAGAAAAATCGGCGCCCAAATAATTTAGTTAAATCGTGTGAGTGTGTACCAAGGACCACAGAAGAACAAATGGTTTCGTTGTGTGGTATTAATGACATTTATGTACCCAAAATATCTGTCTCCAAGGATGCCATAAATAAGCTAGTGGGTGTTTGTTGGAACTCTGGGTGAAAGCCTTTGCCTGTCTCAGGAATGGTGGCAGCAAATGTGAAAAGCACTTGGTGTGAGACAATAGGGAGTAGTGCGGACTGTGGCCAAATGGAAAACGAGTGTCGCTTAAATGGATATTTGCCAAGCAAAACGTGTCTGCAGGCCAGGTGAGATTTGGGTTTACTAGTATATGTTTCTCTTTCCACTAGACAAGGGGTTAAAAAAACTCCCGCCCCTCGTCATATCCGGCCCCCCACCTGTTCTGGTAAATAAAATGTGTTATTGGAGCACAGCCACACCCCTTTGTTTATGTTCTCTCTGTGGCTGCTTTTGGCCCTGAGGGCAGAGCGAGTAGTTGTGCAAGAGAACAAATGTCCTTGAAAGCCTAAGATGTTTATCATCTCGCCTTTTGCAGCAAAAGCTTGCCAACGTTTGCAGTAGACCAGGAGCGCTTAGAGGGCAGCGAGGCACTCATTTTAAACTTTGTAATTATTTATTTTGAGGAGGAGACTTCCTATTGTCCATGGCAGGTCCCATGGGTTGTTTACCCAATGGCCATCCCCCTTCCTCCTTGCTGGCAGGGGCAGCCGGGGGTTCAGGGGTGGGAGCTGGGCTTCTCCCGGCGGGTAAATTGTGATTAGTTCGGCCACCCCTGGTGACCCCCCCCCCCCGCCCCCCCATCCCACTAGATCGGTGCTTCGGGCCTCGGCTTGTGATGGGACGAAGGCCAGTGAGATGTAGGGAGTGACACCTGCCGACGGTGGGTCTCCTGGGGGTTCTGAGAAGGGCAGGTGGTGCCGGATGGGCTCCTACTCTTAAAACGGGACCCACGGGTGCTGTCCTTCCTTCCTTGGCCTCTGGGCGTTGTCGTGGAAGGACGAAGTGCAGCAGCCAGAGCACCTTGGGACACGCCCAAGGCCAGGGGCCAGAGCTCAGGATCTCGGAGTGGAAGGGGCAGGGCCTGGGTTCTGATGACATGGAGAAGATGAAGCTAACCGAGCCGGGACCCTCCTTGTTTTGGCGTCGGTGGCTCAATGTCCTTCTTGCCTATCCGCTTTCAATTGGGTTAAGAAGCTCACACCCTAAAAAAACGTAAAACGTTATGTTGTTGGATCTGCCTGCTCATTTCTCGGGGGGTTTCCAACTGTTGTGCCTGTTTGCCAGGAAGGTCTTCGTAGATGTGGTGAACATGCTCTCGGATATTATTTTATTTTACACTCAGACCACGACTCTGTTAGGAATTAATTGTTTTGTATGGTAGGAGGTAAAGCTCTAACTTTGGTTTTCTCTTAGATGGAGAAAAATAATTTTTTTTTGAATGCACGATGGTGAATGAAATTCAGTGTAGATAGGATTTTCATAAAGATAGCATTATTTTCTACCCTGGGAACTAAAGACATGATCGGGGGTTTTTGATAGATATTGTCTTAGAAAATGACTAACCCACTCGGCTGGTGTAGCTCATTGTTTGAGTATCGACCTATGAACCAGAAGGTCACGGTTCGATTCCTGGTCAGGGCACATGCCTAGGTTGCGGGCTTGATCTCCAGTAGGGGGCATGCAGGAGGCAGCCGATCAGAGATTCTCTATCATCATTGATGTTTCTTTCTCTCCCTCTCTCTTCCTCTCTCTGAAATCAATAAAAAACATATTAAAAAAAGAAAGAAAATGGCTAACCTGATTGATGACCTTCAAGTATGCTGCTGATGCAACTGGATTGTTTTCTAATTCCCAACAAGGAACTTACAGTAACAGGAGTGATGGGCTTAAGACAAACCATATCGTGTAAGGGAACCCTGAGCCTGTTAAGTACATCCAACTTGGACCACCCCAAGGGAAGGTGTTGGTCGTTCCCTGGTGCTGGTTAGGAATGTGGAAAGAAAGAAGCGTAAAAACTGACCAGCATCTTGCCCCGACTTGAAGGAAGGCAGTTTGACTTAGAACCACAGAAGTTCTTAGCTGAGGATCATCGGTACTGGGAGAGACCCACTCTTAAAGCAAACCTGCTTAAACAGGGGCTGAAATCTCTTACGGAATCTAAAACAAACATGCAAACAGACAAAAAACCTGTGGCCAGAGCTTTGTTCATGAAAAGACACCGTGAATAAGTAACTGACCAGGAGAAGATATTTGCAATGCACACACAACGGGGCAGTATCCAGACTATAAAAGGACACCTACAAATCAGTAAGGAAAGATGGTAGAAAAGCGGGCAAAGACGGGAACAGGCAACGCTCAGCACAGGACGCCCGGGCGAGGCCCACGCATTTATGAATTCTTGCTCCGCTCCAGGGTCAGGGGAATTCAGACCAAGGCCTCAGTGAGATGACCCTTCCCCCCATTTCACTGGGAAAAACGTACTGCACACGAAACCAAATTTAGTTTATAGTTGCAACTGTGCAATAACTCTTCATACCTACGAAGTAAGGGTCGAATGTTGCTTTTTTTGGTGTCCTTTTTAAAAAACCAAATCCTAAGAAGGAAGTGCTAGATGTAAAGAAGATGATGTTGACAAAAATATCGGAGGCCATCACATTCTGATGTTAAATCCTGCTGCTTTGGAAGCTCTTGTTTTAGCATCGTCCCTGCAGACGTTTCTTCTTTCGTTATAAGCTGGCTGGCTTGGGCGACTCCCCTTTGCCAATAGCCACGTGTGGACCTAGGTCAGTGATGGCGAACCTATGACACACGTGTCAGAGGTGACACGCGAACTCATCTTTTTGGTTGATTTTTCTTTGTTAAATGGCATTTAAATATATAAAGTAATATCAAAAATATAAGTCTTTGTTTTACTATGGTTGCAAATATCAAAAAAATTTCTATATGTGACACGGCACCAGAGTTAAGTTAGGGTTTTTCAAAATGCTGACACGCCGAGCTCAAAAGGTTCGCCATCACTGACCTAGGCGGTCTGGCCCCAGAGCCTGCACCCCTAACCACTGCCTCAGGGGACCCCTGGGGAGCTGGTCTCGAAGGTTTGGTGCTTTCTGTGCTGTTGATGGAGGCTGACTGGGCCGCAGGTCCATGGATGTGGGCAGTGCCCCTGGGGTCCTGGATGATCAGTCTGTGAGGAAAACCCACAAGTTGTCCCCAAATCTATCATCTTCCTACATTTATGAGAGGAGGCTGACGTTCCATCATGCAGTACAACGATCAGGATGAACTTGGTAATGAAATGTTTGTGCTGGGAATGAATGCATTGTCCTCCAGCACTAGGAGGTTTCGTTTTTTAAATATATTTTTTTTAATTGATTTCAGACAGGAAGGGAGAGAGAGAGAGAGAGAGAGAGAGAGAGAAACATTGATCGGCTGCCTCCTGCATGCCCCTCACTGGGGATTGAGCCCGCAACCCGGGCATGTGCCCTGATCGGGAATTGAACCAGCAACCTCTTGGATCCTTGGTTGACACTCAACCACCGAGCCACATCGGGCCGGTCATCTCAGGTAGAAGTTGGAGAATCAAGACGCCTGCTTGCTGGCCGGCGCTCCCTTCCACTCTGTAACTTCACGGGGTACCTGCTGCCGGTGTTGCTCCCTGGAAAGCTGGCGTTTCCTGTCCCTGATGCTGGAGGAGGAAGATGGGGTCGCCGCCTCACACCCCGTCCTCAAACCACCGCACGTGCTGGTCCAGGCGGAGCGCGCTCTGTTCCAGCCCAACCTTCCTCCGGGCCGGGCTCTCGGTGACGCGGAACACGTGACTGACTCTGAGATGCGCTTGACTGGAGCCTTCTGTTCAGCTGCAACAGTGTCCAAAGTTCCGAAGTCGCTACCCCTGCAGCATCCATTCTCTGCACGTCACCCCCCTCAAGCCATCAGGAGTCACCTTCCAGGCGCCCGGGGTTCGCACCGCGGGCCACCCGGAGCCTGGGCAGACTTGCACATATGAACTCTTTTGGAAGCTGCCACCTTTTAAAAATCTTTATTTATTTATTTTGTTTTGTCTATGTTTATATTTATTCCACACCGTATTCCAAAAAGGATGTGAATCACCTTAAAATGTATAAGCAAGCTCGGCCGGCGTGGCTCAGTGATTGAGCGCCGACCTGTGAACCAGGAGGTCACGGTTGGGTTGTGGCTCGATCCCCAGTGGGCGTGCCGGAGGCAGCCGGTCAATGATTCTCTCTCGTCATTGCTGTTTCTGTTCTCTCTCCCTCTCCCTTCCTCTCTGAAATCAATGAAAATACGTTTAAAAAACAAACAGAATAAAAAATAAAACAACCAATTAGCCTCAATTCAAGACCATATTGTGTTTTCCACATTATTATTATTATTATTACCTATCACTGACGTGGCCATGTAGACGCCTGGTGACAGTCCAGCCCCTGTAGCTGCCTCTCCTCTCGCTGTAGCGGCTGCTCCGCTATGACCGGACGGGTGAGGCGCGCTGTCTTGTTACTGTCCAGCCCCATAGCTGCGTGTCCCGCGATCTAGGGGACCCTCAGGGGACGTGCGCTTTTATTTTTTTGTGAGTGGAAGCTGCCTCTCCAGGACTGACCTGGTGTTTGGGGAGGACACTTACAGGAAGGATCACTGGCCTCGCTTCTGCTGAGTGACACCCACGTGGACCTCGAGTTGTTTTGTTTGGGGAGATCAATCCTCCCGAAATAATTCACGTTGCTTTTTTCGTCCACGGAACATTGGAATGTGTTTTTGACACGTATTGTACCCTAAAATAGTGGAGAATTTCATCACTTCTGAAGTAAAAAGAAATCATGTTACTCGAAGATCACTCGTTGAAGCCCTTTTGCAGTCACATGCAACACGTATTCTCAAAACGTTGTATTTGGAGGGACACAGAGGCTTTTGAGTCAGATTGGGGTCAAATCCAAGGGCTTTACGGAGCAGGACTTTGGGCGAAGTAGTCCACGTCTCTGAGCCTTGGTTTCCCTCTCCCCTAAAATGAGGAAAACAGTATCTCTGTGGACGCGATGGAGAACAACACCAGAACCTGAGCCGGAGGGGACACTCATCAAGTACTGGCTGTTGTCATCACCCCCCTCCCTGTGGCTTTTCCCCGTCGACGAGATTCCCACAGGAACATAAGCACAACTTGGGCCTGAGCAGGGGGAAAGGTGATGTGATCCTCAGGTGAACTTGGTGCTAAACAGAACGTGATGCAGCTTACGAGGCTCTCGGAAGCGGTCATCTACTTTCAGAATGATGCTCGTGTAAGCTGTAAACTTCCTGATTCATTTACCACGACTTCCCTTTCCAGCTACTCTGGGGAACATATTTTATTTTATTTTATTTTTTAAATATATTTTATTGAATTTTTTCAGAGAGGAAGGGAGAGAGATAGAGAGCTAGAAACATCGATGAGAGAGAAACATCGAGCAGCCGCCTCCTGCACACCCTGCACTGGGGATGTGCCCACAACCCAGGTACATGCCCTTAACCGGAATCGAACCTGGGACCCTTCAGTCCGCAGGCCGACGCTCTATCCATTGAGCCAAACCGGTTTCGTCTGGGGAACATATTTTAGACACAGAATGGGGCCCGTTCTCCAGGACCTTGCCCTGGGCCCGGATGGAGCTTCTCTTGCAAAGCAGAGTCAAGATAGAGGCCAGGGCTCTGCTGGCGCAGGAGAGATCTGGGGGGAAAAGGAGAGAGGAGTGCCTAAAGGGATGGTGGCCTGGCAAAGCGGGGTGTCCCTGAAGGAGACCCCTTAGGAGGACACAGCAGGCGGGAGAGGAGAATCCAGGCCAGGAGACAGGACCCCACGGCTGGAGGGAAAGGCCTCGCACAGATGGTTAAACTGTTGCTCCCTCCTATTATATCATGTGAAAAGCAGTGCCCAGAGCTGCCTGGATTAGGAAAAAAGGGTGTAATTCCATCTTGGGGCTTCTGGTGACTTGAGCCTGTGGTTCTGTGGCTTATGATGTCACCAGAACCCCTGGCTGGGATTACAGCCTTTTCCTTTACAAGTTGCTAAGTCGGGAGGCCGGGGGTCCACGTGCCGCCAGGGCCCCGGGTGGAGGCTGGCCCGGGAGGTCGAGTTCTGGAGGCTGGTCCCTTCCACCCCGAGGGGGTCCATGGTCTCGGTGCAGCCACTTCTCCCATGCGTCCAGTTTCTCCTCGGCCTGTTCCCCATCCCTCCCTTCTCATTTCCCCGAGTTGTGTAGCTTGATTTTCCCATGATTTATTTTATACAAAACCCAAGTTAACCAGATTTCTCTGGCCTTCATCCGCAGGAAGCATACGGTTCAAACCTTCCATCGCAAAACCTGCCCAACGCAGCTCCAGGGTGATATCTGGCGTCTGAAGGAAGCGCCCGGCCAGGAATTGGGTGGCTCACGTCCGTCTTCTGTCCTTTCCCCCCACCTCCCACGTCACCGCACAGGCCAACGGCGGGATGTAGTTCATGGTTCAGCCGGTCCATGGTGCAGCCTCCATCGAGTGAGTGTCCGTGGCCTCCTCACACACGGAGGCATATTCGCACCCCGGGGTCTGTGGTGAGCGCGGTTCCTCGGCCCACATTTATTCAACCTTTAACACAGGTTTTCTGAATATTTGTGACGTGCTAGGAGGCTCTGGGCCAGATCTGGGGATACCGTGGAAAGGACGAGAGAGATGATCGCCGTCCTTCTGACGTAGCCATGGGGGGTCTCGAAGGTAGAATCTCTCCCCTCGTCTCCACATTCGTTCTGCCTCAGGTGTCCCCCATCCCAGTCCCGGCCACTCTCGTTGCCTCGTTGCTCAAGTCAGAGACCTAGGAGTGCCCCTCCCGATTTCTCCTTTTCCCTCATGTAGTCCATTGGCTCGTCTTGCCCGTGGCACCTCCAAAATCGAACCATTCTAGACCACTTTTCTCCATCTCACTGACATCCTTTCACGCCACCAGCTCCTCACCATTGAACAGCATCCCAACAGCACCCTGGTCCCATCTCTCACTTCTGTATTCTCTCTAACCCAAGGGGTCTCAGAGTGGGGTCCCGCATCAGTAGCAGCATCTCCACCTGGGAATTTGCCTGCCGTGCCTCCATTTGGGCCTCGCCCAGACCTATTGCATCAGAATGTCCGGGGTGGGGCCCGGCGGCCCCGATGTTAACCAGCACCTCAGGGGATTCTGGTGCAGGTTGATATTTCCGAACATCTTCAACCCATTCTCCACCCAGGGAGAGTGCTCAGCACGTCCTCAGCCTCCTCTTACTCCCATTTTACAGATGAGGGAACTGAGGCCTGGTCTTAGAAGGTAAATTGTAAGACCCTACACCCCCGGCGGGCCTCTCTCCCAGCCTCCCTCCGAGTGATGCTTTTTCGTAGACTCACTTGCTTCCAGACAGTCTCATCGTTCAGTTCCATGAATACACAATTCCATTTCCAACCCCAGGACCTTTGCACTGCTTCCTCTGCCTGGAATACCCACCTTCACTTCCCATGGCCAGCTCCCTCATCTCCTCTTTCAGGCTCTGCAGAATGTCACCTCGGAAAGACCTCCCTCGAGTGTCTCGAAATAGGTTTCCCTGGTATTTTCCACTTCAGTCCGTTACACATCTCTCTGCAGCACACAAAATTAGTAATAACTTTTTATCCATTCTTTTTCCCTTTGAACTTACTGTGTAATATCAACAAATGTACTTTAAGTGCAAAAGTACACCACTATCGTAAATAGAAAATCAGTGCCAGTTGCCGTTAAATATCGTACGAGAAAGCCAACGTCGCTTCCTGATCTCGGCTACATCTTCCTGCCCGCCAGAGACTTGAACTTGAAGCTTTCTTTCTCTTTGTGCTAAGGGAGGGGCCAAGCTTGAGAGACCTGTCATGTTAGCGTTACATTGTGACTTCTTCCTTGACATAATCGGGAGGGTGGAGGAGAGAGGAATTCCTCGATGCCGTGGTATGTTCGGCGATGTCTGGGTTCCACCTACACGCTGTTAGGTGCTGGGAACCAGCCCTGGCGCAGCGGAGGCCGTTTCACACCGATGCCCTCGCTCTTCTGAGTTACGTTACCATGACCCCCCCCTCACAGGGGAGGTCGAGGCATAGGATGTTACCTCGCCCACATGCATACGGCTGGTGGGTAGTGGAGGCAGGCCTTGAACCTGGCTGTCTGCTTCGGGATGCCCCGATCTCAGACACTACGCTAGCATCGCAAAGGCACCACTCGTCCAACGCTCTGGTCCCAGCACCGGGGGCTGACTGCTGGCCACTCGGGGAAAGGTCCAAGGCAGGCCAGGCGCTCTCCCTGGGCGGTGGGACTGCACAGGCAGGGGCAGGGCCCCCTGGACGGAGCTGCTCCCTCCCGGGCCCAGGGCTGTGCGTCGCTGTGCCCGCGGTTCCCTTGTGTCTTCAGCTCCATGCTCTTATCGGGTATGTGCTGTGGACGTGGCGCTGTGCTGGGCGCGGGGGAATGGAGAGAAAGCGCCAGGCCTTGCTCGCCAGTTGTTCACAGTTGTCCAGCGGGGGCGAGACTGGGAGATGGGCTCAGAGCTGCACGGTGGAGCCGGGGACAGAGGGGAGCACAGTGGGCTGGGCTGGGCTGTGGGCTCCTTGCTCAGGCCGGGTGGTGGAGAGGTGGGTGGGGTCGGAACGCCTCCTGAACTGAGGAAGGGGTCTGGAGCGCAGGGGAGGCCTGAGCAGAGTCCCGGGGCTGGCCAGCTGGGCAGGGCAGGGCAGCAGGCCTCCCGGCTCCTTGGACGAGGGGAGGCTAGTCTGGCTCCCTTCTAGCCCTCGCTCTGAAACCCGAGGCAGCCGCAGAGAACGGCGCCGACTCTCCGTTGTCCTTCCTCGTCCACAGGGTGCAGATTCGCGTGCACAGCTCGACTCAGCTCGGCCGGGAAGATGGAGGTTGGCCCGCTCTTTTCCAAGGAACCCGGGCCCTGTTGTCTGGCAGCATCTCCGCGTCCCGGACTCCGAGGTCAGACTCGCAGCCAGAGAGGCGATCGGGTGAGTGTGTTTGTTTAACCCCGACGCTGGGGTGGGTTTATGAGATGGCTTTGTGTTCTGCATATAAGGAAGTGTTGCTCGTTGGCTACTACGAATGTGCCCAAAACATCTCTCTCTGGAGTGAATCGGTGCTTTGCCGATGAAATGAGATACACCGGGCCACACGCGGAATAGGAATGTCCTTGGCGTGCCGTGGTGCTCCCTGGCAGCTGCTGACGCCACCCCAGGGTGGGAGCTGCCCTGCCCGGGGGAGCGAAGGGCTGGGGTGAGTGGCTGGCTGGGAGCATTTGGGGGCTGCACGTGCGCCCCGGACTATTCAGTGGATGCGCATGCTCTGACTGTGGGGAGAAATGGTGGCGAGCCTCTTTGGCCTTGTGTTACCCAGCTTCCCAATTCCTGTGTGAGACGGTCCAGTTGACCTGTCCTGAGTCCAGTACCCATTCCTCGGGCAAGAGAGCTGAGGGCGCCTGGGCTGACAGGCCCACCCGGGCTGCGTGCAGTGGGGGCCTGTGGGAGGGAGGGAAGGGGAAGAAAACACCCCCAAAGAAAAGTGTGTCGTTACTCCCCCCCCCCAGAAGGGGGCGTGGTTACTGCTTGGGCTAGAAGGACAGATTTCCTTACTCGAGATAAGGACTGGAAAGGTGATCATTTGAGCTGTCACCAGGCCTGCTTTTGAGGTCATCACGGCACTAATGTGGCTCTTGGACTCCTCAGCCTGGTCCTGGGGACACCTGCTTAACGCTGCAGCCAGCGGGGCAGAGGTGGGCGTCCCTCCCTGTGGCCCGCAAGGCGGCCCCAGGGCGGGGTCCCGGCGACTTCAGCCGATCGTCCCACCTCGGATGCCCAGGGCCGAACGGAATGCACAGGACCAGGCGAAGCTGAAAGGACCTGGGAGAGGGCATTGGGCCTGTCTTCTGGGACCGGGGTCACCACCCGGCTTTCTTTGTCAGGGTTCTTTGCGGATGTGCCCTGGGCCAGCAGGGCAAAGGCAGAGGGGGAATGCGAGGGGGCTCGAGAGTGACCCTCACGCTCTGAGTTTCCTTCCTCGCCTTCCCTCGTGGGTTAGTGAGCAAGCGCTAGTGTGGAATTTCCCCTGAGTACCGTTCTCCCCAGGCACTGACGGGGGAACAGCTCCGAGCAGCATTTTCCAGAGCATTTTCTCTGGGAGCCAGGCCCTGAGGTTGGAGTACATGCAAATTGATCGTCTGTTGGATATTCACGAGGCGCATTAGCATATTAAAGGAGGCGGTAAGTTCCGCTGTGAATAAGGCTGCCTAGTTTTGTCTGCTTTGCATTTCCCAAACGTTTGTGACCATGGCCTGGTTTTAAAATAACACCTGTTCCCCCACGTCACCCCTGGCTCTGAGGGATGTCCCAGTGCCCTCTCACCTCCATTGCTCAGGGACACGTGGGTCCCCGGTCACCTCTTGGCACTGACAGGTCTCTGCAGGGTGAAGAGGCCGTTTGCTTATGGTCGATAATTCCAAAGCGAACCCGGGCCTCGCTGTAGACGGACACGCTGCTCCAGGCTTCCGTGGCAAGGTTCACCCTCCCGCCGCCGGATGCGTGTGAGGGGCTCGCGGACAGAACGTCCCGGGAGGCGGAGGCGCAGTGGGACCAGCGACGTGCGGAGGGTGGGCCCTCCTTCTGGGTCCCTAAAGCAAACGACTAACAAGAGGCAGATGGGTAACAGTGAGCAGCTGTCCCACGGGGCCCGAGCCCCAGGCGGGCTCCACACTTAGGTGCCGCTGATGTCCGTGGTAGCTGAGGCTCAAGGCCCACCTGCTCTCTAGGCGCCGACTCCCCCTCTTACCGGTGCGGGAACTGACATTGGGAGCCGGCTGCCTCTTGCCTGGTGTCAGACGTAGGCGGGGTTCAGCTCGGTCTGCCTCGGAGCCCAGGGTTTTCCTAAACACCCGTGTGGCTGCCGCTGTCTGGTCAGATGTCCCAAACCCCGGAGCCGGGGAGTTGCAGAGCCGGTCACTTCCCAGGGGGCCCAGCCGCTTACGTGAGCACCGTCGCACTCAGGAAGCCGGAGCTGCCGCCCTGTCGCTGACGGGCATCGAGGGGAAGGTCACGGCGACCTTAAACGTGTTATTTCTTCTTGGGTGAGCAAGTCATCCAGACTCACAAAAAGTACAAAGATGGCAGAGGAGCTGCAGGACTCCCCAGGTGCCATCCTGGCGTCCTCTGCTCTCCCAGAGGCAGGCCGCACGGTCAGTGGGGGTATCACGCGTGTACACGAGGATGCGACACGGGAGACGTCGCCGGAGCGGGTCATCCCTGGCCGTTCATTTGGTCGCTCAGTTGTATCTTTGGAGCTCTTTCTACGAGAGTGTCTAAAGGTACTCTGTTCACTCCCCCAGCTTTTTCTTCTGCAGCAGCAACTTCTTATTTTGAAGCAGAAAAGTTGCAAGAATAAGAATAGGTCAGAGAATCTTCAAATATCCTTTCTCCAGATTTATTATTTTGCCCGATTTGCTATATGCGTGTGTATGGTGTGTGCACACCTAATGTGCGTATATAAACACAGTATACGAAATATAATTTAATTACAAATACTGTAATTTTCTCTCCTGAGTCGTTTGAGGATGAGTACTGAGGATCACGTCCCTAAATACTTCCCTGCACATTTCCTAAAAGCAAACCTATTCTCTCTGTAGTCCTGGTAGTTATCATCGTCTCTACGTTTAATATGGACGTACAGTCCGCCACCTGTCTTCCATTTCTGTCAGTTAACGGAATAACGTCCTTTGTAGTATTTCCCCTCCAATCTAGGAGCCGGTCTAAGATCAGATATTGCATTTAGTGGTCACGTCTTTTGTTTTTCTACTAATATGGAGTATTTTCACAGTCACCTGCTGTATTTTATGATGATGGCGTTTTTGAAGGATACTATCACTCAATGAAAGGGACTGTTTCTTACATGGGGTTTTCTGATGTCCTCTCATTATTAGATGGATGAGTGGACTTGGGGTGTTTGCAGCCAGGATTCGTCGGTGAGCGTCTTCAGGGCACCTCACCTGCACCTTCACAATGCCCACCTGCCCTCGTTGGCGATGCTAACTGTGATCATCTGGTTTGTCTACTGTAAAGTGACTGTCTTTTCCCCTTGCAACGAATACGCAGTCCGTGGGGAAGCATGTCGGACGAGGCAAATACCAGCTCCTCATCAGCGTTCCCACCCAGACCCAGCAGCCGCTGGAGGGGTTTGCCTGAGCCGGTCTTTATTACACGGCTGCAAACTCTGATTTGCCAGCTGCGACCATCCCTTCAGGGGTACCCGTGGGCTGGACGCCCTGCTGGAAGCGAGGGTCCTCCCTTCTCCCCTGTGTATGTGTCCACTCATCTAGTTATTAAGGACTCAGCAGCTCTGATTTTCCGTGTCTATAGTTTATTACTATCCCTAGTTATCTTGGCCTTCAAATTGTCCCAGCTGTGGCCAGCGGTCTTGTGTCCTTGTGGCATGTACCCATCGTTTGTTTGAGACTCCCTTACTTCCTGGCGTTACAAAATGCTCCGAGCTCGTCACGGACCTGCCTGCCTCAGCCCTGCGTTGGACCTCGGGGGTTCTTCTATCGGGCCTGGCCTCGTGGACCAAGGTCTGCAGGCTGGCTGGGTCCTCGCCACTGGGTCTGCTTGCTTCTGCCCCCTCCATTCTTTTCGCCACGGCTGGCAGGTCACAGGATGGCCACACACTCGATTGTCCATTGCCCTATGGATGCGTCTTCAGGTTGTTCCTCAGGTAACTCTCCGTGAATCGTCATATGCGCACTCTCCGTGCCTTTGTGCAGGAGTGTCTCTCCGAGGGTGGGCGTGAGAAGTGGCTTGCTTGTTTGTAGGCGTGTGTATTCAGATGTCACTAGATACTGATGATTTCATCTCCACCGCGGCTCCACCGACTTGGAGCCCAGCCAGCAGGATCCCAAAGTCCTTACTCTCCTTCCCGCTGCCCGGTATTGTCAGACACACATGTCTGCGCACCTGTGTGAGTGTTAGAGTTACATGTGTGTGTACCTGTGTATCTTTATTTTTTCATTTTGGCTGAACCCTTTTAATGGCAAACATTACGACACTACCCGTCCGGGAGACAGAAACCGCACCTGCTGTTTGAGGGAGGGAATGTGCTCTCCTGGCTTGGCTGGGGGTGCAGTCATTAGCCGGTAACCTGAGGAGGAAAGGGGGGCTCTGAGGAGCCGCGGAGGAGGCAGTGCCGGGAGCGGGCACCACCCTTAGGGCTCGGGGCAGAGCAGCGAGTGGCCCCTCTCGCCTGGGCCTGCCTGGCGCGCTGGTCTCTGGAGATTTGCGGCAGGAAGGGGCTGTCGCTAAAAAGTCCCCACGGAGGAGGTGCCCGCTCATCCTTCACGACTCAGATAGACACCAACGCTGTACCTTCCCCCACATCGGCCCCCTCACCGGCCTTGGGGGAGCTGGAGGGCCACGTCTGGGGCGCCTTTCCCTCTCTGTCCTGCCGCCCGGCTGGTGCGGGGTGGGAAGGAACTGGCGAGCGGGCAGATGCCCGGAATGTTCTCCTGGGCCTCTCCTGCCTGCGGGACAGGCTGCGTCTTGTCCCCGTGCCCGTCCCGGCTCCTGAAAATCTAGGGAGTGAGTCACTGAGCACAGACGCTCACCTCGTGGAGGAATGAAGAAACATGGCATTTTCTTACGTTCTTGTCAATTTCTGGAAAAGCAACAAACCAACCAAAAGCAAACCCCCAAGCCCCCCACAGAGGTCCTCCACTTGCCAAACACCACGGAGGTTAAGCTCCAAAGATGGAGTGTCAAGCCGGCTCCTGGCCAGGGAGCGGTGGGCCTCCCCGGGGCCTCGGGGCTGTTACAGCCGCAGGGCAGGGGGACACGGGCGTCTGAGCCGGTGACTTACCTCCAGCTGGAGTGGTGACTGTGGCGTGTCACTGGGCCGTGCGAGCCGGTCCTGCCAACACTGAGCTGAGGATGGAGGGCGGGAGCCTCCGGTGTTGGTTCTGTAACTCTCTGTACTCCCTGGGGAGAGCGAGAGCGTGGGCACACTCTCCGTTTTCAGGCACGTATTTGACCTCTCACAGTCTGAGACGTGGCCTGGCCTGGGGAGGCCGGATGAGCTTGGGGCCAAGGCCATGAGAGACCCTCAGAGGGCACCGGGGGGTGGGGGGGGACAGATGTGCCCGGGGGGCCTCCTCTCCTTTCTGCAGTGCCCGCTGGACCCTCTGTGCCTGGCGCGGAGAGGGCCGCCTGTCTTGGCAGGAGCGGGGCTGGGCCGGGCTGGGCGGTGCACGGCTTTTCTCTCTCCACTAGGGGGTGGGGGAGGTTGGATGTCCAGCCCAGGCTGCAGGCCTTAAGCTCAGGGGCAAGGGAACCAGGCGGCTCAGAGCACGAGCTGAGCGCAGGCCCCGATGGGGCGAGGCCTTTGGATGAGATGCCTGTTGGAGGCAGGTCTGGCTCCGGGGGAAGGATGGGCAGTTGAAACTGGTCGAGTTTGGTCCAAGGTGGGCCAGTGAGGGTTGTATTCTGGGCAGCGGCCCCTGCCCTCCTGACCTCACGACCTCCAGACCATTCCCAGGCTGTGCTCCATCCGGGGCAGCGCTGTCCTTTGTCCCCAGCTAGAAGGTTCCTGGGCCCCAGGGGGAGGACACGGGACGGTGTCTGCCTCTACATACCCCAATATGGGGTCAGGGTGCCAGGAAGCCAGCCACAGCCTGGAATAGTCCCCACCTCCTGCTTCAGCCAGAATCTCCCGCATTAGAAATTGTGTTCCTTTGAGTCCAGGTGTGACGGGCCCTGCCGCTCAGCTCGGGCTCCCTGTGGCCTCTTTAAAGAAGACGCGCTCTCTCCGAGAGAAGGGGCACGTTAAGGTAGGGCCATCCGCCCGCTGGCGTGGCTCAGGGGCTGAGCGTGGACCCATCAACCAGGAGCTCCCGGTTCCACTCCCCGTCAGGGCACATGCCCCGGTTGTGGGCTGAGTCCCCAGTGCGGGGTGTGCAGGAGGCAGCCGATTAATGATTCTCTCTCATCATTGATGTTTCTCTCTCTCCCTCTCCCTTTCTCTATGAAATCAATAAAAATATATTTAAAATAAACAAACAAATAAACAGATAGATACACGGGATTGATTATGAAGAGCAAATTAAAAAAAAAAAAAATAGGACCGTCCTAGTTGCCTTAGTGAATTAGTTCACGCCGCTCCCTGCCTGGGCCCTTTCCCTGGGAGCTGAGGGTGGGAAGAGGGGCCGGTGACTGAGTCTGGGGAGACAGAGCATCAGGCGAAAGGCGCTCTGGGGGCAGCGGGGCAGCGGGGCGTGAGGTCTCCTGGCAGGTGTCTGGGGAGGGGTGAGATCAGGACAACGGGGCTTTTTAGAATGAAGGTGGGGAGCGCCCCAGAGGGGGCAGGACCACGGAAAGCACGTCCCACCATTTAACCTCATGCTGCCTTTCTACCCGAGCGCCTTGAACTCAAAGCCGAGGTGTTCATCTCCCGCCCTCCCCTCTTCCCCGCCCCCCGAGGGATCCACCGAGGGAAGAAATAAATGCAAACTCAGCCTTCTTAACTCCGAGCCTGGGTTTGCTTCTGGCAAGATGGAGAGAGCTCCCTCTCCGTCCTGCGTGGGGGGTGTCTGTGAGGAAACACAAGTTCATTGATGCCGTGAGAGAAGATCAGAGGGTCCCCTTCACCCCGACACGTGGGAGGACTGCAGAGAAAAGCGCTGCCTGCCGGAGCTCGCAGCCGGGGTCTGGTGAGGATGAAGGCCTGCAAGGTCCCGGCCTCAGCCCGAGGCCCCATCCGTTGTTACAGCTGAGAGTAGGGAAGAGGGCGGGTCGGCTTCTGAGATTCGCAGAGAGGTAGCCCCTTAGTGGAGGGCAGGTGGACCCTGTGGACCCGACCCTAAGTCCACGGGAATTTAAAAAGACAAACCCTAAAATAGACAGGCAATAGGCAAACATCACTTTCGATGATCCAGACCCAAGCAAATAATTCCAGAAAACCGCCATCGTATGAAAAGCCGGCCCCGTGAACATGCCAAGCATTCCTTCCGGAACACACAGGCTGCTTGTCCTCCGGTGTGCGGCGGCCTCTCCCACCCCGGGCCCCGCTCCTCTTCTCGGAGGGAAAGAAGGGCGAGACGGCTATGAATTCATCCCTCCTCGATCCAGGACACCCTCCGGCCAACACTCAGGAAATGCGTTTGGCAGTGAGCGTAGCGGCGGCCACGGCACGGAGGGACATAAGATCCACGGGCGGACGCGGAGTGTCCATCAGACGAGCGAAGCCAGCTCGCCTGGGAGAAGCGCAGCTCTTCCTGGCCCGGAGGCCGGCAGGTCCCTGCCCTGATCACACGCACGCACAGAGGGCTTCCTCCCCCAAGCACCCTCCACGCCTCCCCCGCAGAGTCCCACGGTGCGGACAGATGCCCCGTAAGGAGGCCCTGCCAATAGCACCATCAGACAAGAACCTCAAACGCTCCGGCCCAAGCATCCAGCCTTGTCATGGTCGGATGTTCCCCGAAGGTAAAATTTAGAAAATTGGGAGCAATAACTTGCAAGCTGTGTCCTGTGGGCCAGTCATCCGCACGGCGTGGGAGAAGGTGACGGGAAGGCCAGCGGGCTATTTCCATCAACTGCCGACACTCGCAGAGCCCTTCAGGGGCGGATGCACTCACACCTTTACGCTTGCGGGCTCTCTGGGACCTACTCAGCTGCTTCCCTCTGCGTGTGTCCGTGTGTCCTAGGGGCTGGGCACCCGGCAGGGGGTGGGAGGGGCAGAAGACAAAAGGCCCCAAAGCTGGAACCACAGTCTTGTTCCCCAACGACTCCCTCGCCTCACTCACACTCTCCTTGAAGGGGATGCTGGTGGCAAGCGCCCCTCTGAAGCCATATGTCGTGGGTTGGTTACCATTTTCCTAGGAAATATAAACAAATAATAAAAATAAATAATGCAAGTAATGCAAGCAAACCATATAGCCCTGACCGGTTTGGCTCAGTGGATAGAGCGCCGGCCTGTGGACTGAAGGGTCCCAGGTTCGATTCTGGTCAAGGGCATGTACCTTGGTTGTGGGCTCCATCCCCAGTAGGGGTCGTGCAGGAGGCAGCTGATCGATGTTTCTCTCTCACTGATATTTCTAACTGTCCCTTGCCCTTCCTCTCTGTAAAATCAATAAAATGTATTTTAAAAACCCCACAAATAATATAAATAAATAACTAGTTTAATAATATGTATGCGGCTAAGCCCCACGATGATGATCTTGCATCTGTTCAGTGGGGAGCCCGCCTGCCGCCCTCGGGGGGCCCAGCTCTCGGTGGAGTTGGACTGACCCGTGTGCTTCCGTGAATCCTCTCTGGATGTGGGGTCTCCCCCCTGAGATGTGAGGAGACCTGGGTCGGGAAGAGCCTGACTACCGCCTCGCATCCCTGGGCGTGGTGTGCCCGGTGAGGGCCGACCTGCTGTCCACGGGGCAGGGGCCAGAGGCTCAGGGGCAGAACCGACGGTGCATGGCACTCCTGGACCTGAGCTTTGAGAAAATGAACGTTGTTCCCGCTTTTGCAAACTTCTTCCCCTCCTTTGCTTACATGTGTTCTTCTGGCCTTCCTGTGGGGCGGTTCCAGATGGGATCCTTCAGGTCGTAGGAGAGTGGATCAGTCTCGTATCCTATCAGATCTTCAGCATTTTCCCTAGCTTCTCGGCCAAATCTTTGGGAATGTTTGCTTGCCAAAGGCCGCGGTTCATTAATCTATTTCTGCGGCAAACATACATTCAGTGCTGACCGTATGCAAAGCAAGAGGGAGCAGGCGCACATAAATATATACAGAGTCTTCCGGGCGTTAATGAATGATTCTCTGAATAAATCGCGTGAGCCAGAGTTCCAGCCCCAAATGGCCAGCATCGTGTGTTTGACAAAGAACATTCTTTCCATGAAGTGGTTTTTAGAAATTATCTTACTTTTTAATTCCTCCCCTTTCACCCATCCTCCCATGCCCCTCCCTTGTGGCAGCCGTCAGCTTGTTCCCTATATGTGGGTCTGTTTCTGTTTTGTTTGTTCATATAATGTTTTTAGATGCCACATATAAGTGAACAAACCCTATTCTTTTAGAAAAGTGGTTTTTAAACAGTTTACACTCAATGATCTCAATGATCGTTGCTTACCTACCGGGTCAATCATTAAACAGGAGCATCCGGACTTGGGACAAGGTGACGTGCGGCGTCTTTGACTCTCTGATGTCTGTCCGATGTTCAGGGCCCTCGCCCTGCTCTGGACACAAAGCCTTTCTCTGTCCTTCCTCCTGATCGCGTTGCTCAGGGCTCAGACCCTTCATGCACTAGCGCAGGGGTCCTCAAACTTTTTAAACAGGGGGCCAGTTCACTGTCCCTCAGACCGTTGGAGGGCCGGACTATAGTTTTAAAAAAAACTATGAACAAATTCCTATGCACACTGCACATACCTTATTTTGAAGTAAAAAACAAAATGGGAACAAATACAATATTTGTATTTGCATGTGGCCTGCGGGCCGTAGTTTGAGGACCCCTGTGCAGCGCAACCCCGTCCAGCAACTTTTCCTGGTTCTTGTGTCTTAGCGTCTCCCATGGGACAGACTTCCTTCTGGAACCCACCTTGTGCACAAAAACTCGCTCAGGAAACCTTCTCCTTAGCTGCCCACAGGGCGGGTCTCTCCAAGAAAGCAGCCCCCCACTTCTGCGAGAGTTCTGCGTGCGAGAGGGTTAGCTGCAGTCATTCCCGAGCGAGAGGATGCTCTGTGCTCACAGCCTCCCCAACACGCCCTGAGCGGCTGGGTTGGAAATGCAAGAACAATGGGGAAAATCTCCAGGTGGTTCAAGGCCGGTGTTGATACATTTCTTTTACTGTCCCCTCCTTCAGTTAAAAACGGTAAAAGAGGAATGAAATTCTGTCTCCGTGCTAGGTCAGCAATCACAAGGGGCTGTTGTCTGCATCCTGGGAAGAGTCAATCCTACAGTAAGAGGAGCCGCCGTAACTCTGGTGCTGACCGTAGACATGCACGTCCGAGGGAAAACGGTGTCTTGCCCGAAGGACTTGAATGAACCAAGGAGACTTCCTTTCCAGCACATGGGTGTGTGTGTCTGACCAGGAGGCCTTGATGGGTTTACCAGTTGTGCTGTATTATTTCTGGAGGGTAGAGCCTGCTGGGGAGGATCTCCAGGGAGACAGGGTGGGGAAGAGGTTTGAGTGGATCAAGCCATTGGCGTCCTGTTTACGCTTTTCTCCTGTGTCTAACTTGTCCCTTAACTGAGATGTCGTATTGTTCTGTGGCCTAAATGTTTTGTGCCGGCCTCCAGTGAGAGGGAATCTATTTTTGGTGGAGGACGGATAGTCCAATAGGAGTTGTGAGAGAAGCCTAGTGAAATTCACCAGCACTGCTATTCAGGCAGCATTTACTGAGCAGCTACGATGTGCCAGGTGTGTGAGTGTGTGAGAGTGTGTGTATGTGAGTGTGTGAGTGTGTGAGTGTGCATTTGAGTGTGCATGAGTGCGTGTGTGTGCATGTATGTGTGTGAGTGTGTGAGTGTGCGTTTGAATGTGTGTGAGTGCGTGTGTGCATGTGTGTGTGTGAGAGTGTGCGTGAGTGTGTGCGTGTGTGCGTGTGTGTGTGTGTGTGCATGTGTGTATGAGTTCTAGCCCCAGGGAGCTGCACGGAGCGCCGAGGCTCTCTGGTTTTCTCTCTTTGCTGTTTCACCTCTTTCTCAGCATCGCACATCGGTATCCTGCAGCTTGCGAATAGCATTTTCCCTTCAAGCAGACCTCCTCCTTCCTCTGAAGATCTGAGTCTCATCCTGCACCAAGCAGTGCTGATGGAGAACCAAGCCATCCGGTCCCGGAACCCTGTGGAACCTGGCTTCCGCCTTTTCATCTCGAGTTTAAAGATGCAGTTGTTTTCTCCCAGGGAAACGAGGGCGCGCGCTGCTGTGTTCTGTTTCTGTGGGTGAGAGTAGGTTCTGGTTTTAGAATGTTGTCCTGGGCCAGCAAGTTTTGCAACACAATGACCTCATCTGGATGAACTCCGATTCTGTGGGCTTTCAAAAAAAAAAAAAAAGGCACAGAAGATGAATTGGAGAGGTTCTTTGGAACCGCTGATACGACTTTGTCTTATTTGATGTGTCTTTGGTTCTTGTGGATTGAAAATGTTTGTTTCCTGGTTGACTCCTTGAAAATGATGATTGGATTGGTTTCACATTGGGTATTTATTTAAGAAATAAACACAGATTTTTAATTACAAAAAAATGCAGAAGAGCATAGAGAAAATTAAAGTAGCCTGTAATCAGATGTTTAAAAATTAAATGTGGATGTACCCTATGTCTATTTATAAAAGTGGGTTCATAGTGTACAAACCACTTGTAACCAGTGTCTTCCAGCAGATATGTCACAAACAATCCGTGTTGTTTCATATTTCCTCTGTTGTCATTGTGACAGCCTCCTCTTGTGCCTGTGAATAAAGCCCTAATATATCACACCCGCCCCTCAGTGTGCGGACAGCGAGGCCATTTCCAACGTCTTGCTTTCATAAACGATGCTTCGCTGGCTCTCTGGGTGCGCGTATCTTTAGCCAGGATGATTTTCCGTAGGAACAGATGCTGAGAAGAGGAACCGTGGGGTCAAATGCGGTGCATATTTTAAGTTATTAATAGGTTTTGCAATATTGCCCTCTGGAAGGTTTTTCCAATTCACCCTTCTGTGACCGGTGTTTGAGATTGTCCTCAACAGGCTTTTGTGGTTGTTGTTGCTAACACATTGGATGTGGGAAACGTATTTATACGTTTTACGTTGACTGGTAAACACAATTTTCCAGTGAGTTTTCCAGTATTTGTCTGTTTAAAATTTAAGAAAAATAGTTCAGTATACATTTTATAGTAAATCACAAAAAGTTTCATTGAAAAAAAATATGTAAAACTAAAGTTATCGTAATTTTACTGCATGTTGCCATTTGCACAAAAAATTAAGCAAAAACGGCCCGCATACAATGTGTTAATCCTCACCCGAGGATATGTTTTCCATTGCTTTTTAGAGAAAGTGGAAGGGAGGGAAGGAGGGAAGGGGAGGGGAGGGAGGGAGGGAGAGAGAGAGAGAGAGAGAGAGAGAGAGAGAGAAACATCAATTGGCTGCTATCTGTGTGCACCCAGACTGGGGCAGGGATGAGAGGGATGAGCCTGCAACATAGGTACGCGGCCTGACTGGGGAATCGAACCCACGACCCTTCAGCGTGCAGGCTGATGCTCTAACCACTGAGCACACCAGCCAGGCTCAACAAGCATTGTTAAAAAATTTGAACCATATTCGCTAGTTTGATAGATGGAAACGTTATCTGACTTTTTGATGTGTGTCCTCAATTAACTAGTGGGGGTGAGTATTTTATGCTCCTTGGCCACTTGTATTTCTTCTCTCATGAATTGTTTATGTATGTCTTTTGCTCCTTTTTCTACTGGAATGTGGTTTCCCCCTAAATGCTTTTTATATGTTAAGACAGGAAATACGACGACCAGTATGGTAAATATCGACCCCTCCTAACACGAAGTAGTTTCTTTCTTTTACAAATAGAAGTTTTCCAGTTGTATGCAGTTTAAGTCCGCTGTGGTTTCTACCCTTATCGTATGCCTAGCTCAGTGATCGGCAAACCGCGGCTCGCGAGCCACATGCGGCTCTTTGGCCCCTTGAGTGTGGCTCTTCCACAAAATACCACGTGCGGGCGTGCACGTACAGTGCGAAGTTGACTTAAAACTTTAAGTAAAGTTTATTAAGTTAATTTTAGGGAACGTTGTGGAGTGAAAGATGTAGTGTCGAGGATTCAGAAAGGTATGTTGAGATGGTTTGGACATATAGAGAGGATGAACGAAAGGAGATAGAGGAAACAAGTAGACAAGACGAGTGTGGAGGGGAGAGTTGGAAGGGGTCGACCTCAGCGAATGTACCTCAATCAGATTGAGGATGTTTTTAGCAAAGGCCAGCTTAGGAGTACCCTAATTACGTTAATAACAATGTACCTACCTATATAGTTAAGTTTAAAAAATTTGGCTCTCAAAAGAAATCTCAATCGTTGTCCTGTTGATATTTGGCTCTTTTGACTAATGAGTTTGCCGACCACTGTCCTAGCTCATAGTACATATATGTGTGTGTGCACTTCAGCCTTTACTGCAGACATACATGCAATGCGTGCATCTCCTGGCGAAGGCTCCCCATCGCGGTACAAGGAAAGCAGAGCAGCTCTGCTGGCCCGTGGAAGCCTTTGGTCTCTAAAGCGGGTGTGATTGGTCTTTGGTCAGCGTCCCGGTTGGTTTCACTTGTTTGTGAGGGTGCGTGTGGCCAACAGCAGTGGGTGTTCACCCGCCTCCTGTTCAGTCTGCTCCCACTCTCCCCCTTCGGCCCGAGGCCGGGGAGGGTGGGCAGGTGTTGACAGCTGGGGCCTCGCGGTTTCTGCTCTGGTGCCTGAAAGCAGTTGTCCGGAGGCCGAGTGGACTGAGGACGGGACGGGCGAGCTGGCCCAACGGGCTCTGCACCTGGGCCGAAATCTGGTGCCACGTGCTTTGTGAGGATCAGGACTTTAACACTTGGAGTGCGGGAAACGTGTAAACTCGGGCCGATTGTAACTGCGTATTACCAAATATTTGTTTGTTTGCCGTTCACAAAGATACCTACCTGCGTATGCGAACCGTTTCATACCCATACTTCGAACCCATACTTCAAAAGATATAGGCATTTTAAACTAACTCTGATTTTGCGCGGGAAACCTAAATAATTGCCCGCGCCATCTTATATTTTGGCGGGAAATTCACCCCACACCGGACGCGCCCGAGGGGTCCCTCCACGCCCACCAGGTGGCCGAGATCCACGCCTGCCCTTGGCTGCTGGTGACCAAGCCCCAGAGGCACGGGCCTGAGGTCACTCGGGCGGGCGGGGCCAGGACCAGGCTCTGTCCTCGGGGCTGGGCCAGGTTCTGTGATTGTAACGGTCAGCCCGTCAGCCGCGAAAAGCTTTCCTCAGTACCGGGGGCCGGATGCTCTGAACGTTTCTGAACCATCCTTACGGAGGATTAACATAGTCACACGTTTAAACCACATTCTCTGCCCACCGTTCCTTAGAGCGCTGTCCCCCCCACAGAGCCCTGGGGGCACCGCACTCCCCCACCTCCCCCCATCATCGGGGGATGTCGGTCTGCTCATCCACCGCAGTTTGAGGTGTGATTTTGGTTCCGGTGTAGGTGGCTCAGGCAGGTCTGCTTTTTTTTTTTTTCTTCTTCTGGAATAAAACACTGGTGTGTTTCATTGTTTGGTAACCCAGTTAGGCTCGGGCCCAGCTCAGGGCCGTGTGTGTGTGTGCGTGCGTGCGTGCGTGTGTGTGTGTGTGTGTGTATGTGTGTGTGTGTGGCGGGGGGAAGGGGGAGAACTGAGTGTGCGCTCCTGGGACCTGTATTCCTCCTGCTCGGGGGAGAATGGCTCCTCTGCTGGTCAGCTGCCCTCCCGCTCCCAGGAGAGCCGGCTCGCAGTTCCCCATGAGTGTCATGTCGCCTCCCCTCTGGCCAGGTGGTGAATGGCGCTGGGGGAGGGGGGCAGTCATCAGCGGGGCGCCGGCCCCTCCATGGTGGCCTGCGCTGCCGCCCAGCCGGGTCTCCCTCGCGCCTGACTGCACCTTCCCCACATCCGCTCACCACGGACGAATCGCAGCAGATGTTGGGGAAGGATCGACACGTGACGCGTGACACCGGGCTGAGGGGACGATCCAGAAGTTTAACATCTCAGAGAACCAGGTCCTGGCTCCTCTGGCTGGCGGGCCCCTGGCCAGTGACTTCTCTTCTTCGGGCTCCCGTTCCTCCTGTGGAAATGGGGGTACGGAGACAAGGACCGCGCTCCTCCCGCCGTGGGACGCGGCGAGCATCCGTGGGAGCTCACACGACTGCTTGCACACGGTGCCTGGACCTCGGGAATGTGCTTAGCTTAGCTGCTCTCAGGAGCTTCCAGGGACACAACACGTGCCTGGGGGTGACCTGGAAATATCGAGGCATCGCAGGAACCAGTGCCCTGGCAGGCGATGCCGCAGGAGCTGGGAGGAAGGGCAGGGTCCTGCGCCCCAGGGCAGCTGCGAAGGAGATGCCGTGGAAAAGGCAGCAGCAGAAGGTGCGCTGCCTTCTGCTCAGAGCCGGGAGCTCTCCACTCGCCTGTCCACCTTGTTTGAGACGTGGAGGGCCTCGCCCAAAGCCAAAGAATAAATGGCAGCTCCTCTCTTGTACGTGATCAGTGTTTCTATTAGTTATTAGGTTGCCAGGGACAGAGGAAGGCAGCTCACACTGGCTTAAGCAGAAAACCAGGATGGGAACAGCAGAATCCCAGGTGCAGAGGGGAGTGCCTCGGCCTCCCCCCGCCCCCTCCCCCTGACAGACCCGCCCGCGCTGGCTCCTGGCCTGTCGGCCTGCGTGCTCCCAGCTTCCTGCCCCGCAGGAGGAAGGCCCGTCTAACCCCACGGCCACCAGCAGGTCTCAGTGGCCTGGCTGTGGTCACGGGTCCCCCAACCCTTCCCTGGGGCCAAGGGTTGATGTATATATTTCGTCGTTCACCGGTGACAGGGCCCGGGGGGTTCTTACCGGGAGGAACAGACAAGAGCAGCAGCGCCCGCCGAATGCCAGTGGTCAGATTGTCCCAGTCGGGGGGGGGGCACCAACAGAGGGACCACCGCCAGGCAGGAGGCCCCGCTTTGCCTGGCGGCCTGAGTCAATGCGTGTCCGGTGCCAGCAAAGGAAGAAGTGCCGTTCTGGCTGCCGAGCCCCGAGCAGGAGATGAGAGTGCCCGTTGTATGGTCCTGGCGCGTGGTGCTGTGGGCCGGTCCAAGCCGGGGCTGGAGCGCTGCCCATTGGAGTTCCCGGTCAGTGGACCATGGGAGTTGAACTGGTGACCCGGGACATTCCAGGGCAGCGTGGACAGCTGGAGGCGGGGAGGGACCGTGTGCACCGTGTGGCCGGCCTGCAGCCCCAGGCTTGGAGTGGGGGGAAGCCTGCGTTCCTGTCACCCCGGCTGCCCGCTGGGGCAGGCACTAGGCTGGCTTCCCTTCCCGTGTGACAGGCTGGGTGCTAGGCACTCTGGAGGCAGCTTCCTCACTGCTCGGCGGCTGCCAGGAGGAAGCGGGGAGACAACAGCCTGCGTCGCTGCCGTGAGGTCTCCTGGGGGTTGGTGGAAAGGCGACCGCTAGGTCCCCGTCCCCCGCTCAGGGCCCACCTGGCCTGGGCCTCTATGCACCTGGCGTCTCAAGTTCTGTCACTCGGAGGATCTGTGTGCAGTTGATTAACAAGGTGAGTGCCCCCAAGGGAAGGCAGTGACAGATGTGAACAGGACATGAAGCCAAGCCAGAGAGCAACTTGTGACAGCGCCGTGATGGTGGCTCAGCCCCTGCAGGGACTCTGGGGTGTAACTGGCCGCTCAGAGTTGGTTCTGAGCCAGAGAGCTGGGCTTTCATACCCGACTGACCTTCGGTCATCAGCGAAGGGCCACCCAGAGGACTGTTACCCCCACACAACTCTCGAAGCTTCAGGCTTTTAGAGCAAAACACGTGGGAGGAGGGAGATGGGTACCAGACACAGCAAATGGCACTGGGCGCCGGTGTGGTCGGGCTGGGGCCGTTTCTTCTGTTCACAAAACTCCATCACCTCGGTTCTTGCTGAGAGCCCGGGAGCAGACTTCCTCCCCGTGGGGGCGAGTCCAGGAAACACCTGAGTCTGTGTCTCAGGCCCCTGAGTTACCTGGTGCAAGAAAACAGAGCTAATCGCAATCATCTCATCACGCTGAGCAGGACAGGAGGAGAGCCTGCTTCAGGCCTGGCTGCATCCAGGCGTCCAAGTGGCACAGCCTGTCTCTCGGCTCTGCCTTCCTCTGTGCTGACCCCATCCTCAGACTGGTGCTCCCCTGGTGGTGGCCGGGTGGCCACCGGCATCACTGGGCAGACTTAAGCCATGTGGTCTCTGCAGAGAAGAAAAGGTGCGTGCTATTCCAGCTCCCAGGACGGCATGCGTGAGACGCAGCTGCGACCAGGGGGTTGTTAGAGATCTGTATGCCTGTTCGGGGGAGGGGGGAAATGCGGTTCTGCTCCTTGGGGGAACTTCTGCTTTGCTTTCCATCTGTAGCTACTGTTCAAAGAGGCGAGGCCTTTCCTGTTTCCTTAGGCTATACTTCTCACTTCCATTTGCCTAGTCCCGTGGTCGGCAAACTGCGGCTCTCGAGCCACATGTGGCTCTTTGGCCCCTTGAGTGTGGCTCTTCCACAAAATACCACGTGCAGGCGCGCACGTACAGTGTGATTGAAACTTTGTGGCCCATGCGCAGAAGTCGGTATTTTGTGGAAGAGCTGGTATTTTGTGGAAGAGCCACCCTTAAGGGGCCAAAGAGCCGCATGTGGCTCTCAAGCCTCGGTTTGCCGAGCCGCAGTTTGCCGACCACTGGCCTAGTCAGTCAACAAGCATTCATGGGCCCTGCGCTGGGTGCTGGAGACATAGTGGTAGATGGTTTTAATCAGAAATCTGACCCCTAGGAGAAACGTACTCGTTCGTTCTCACAGTAGTGCTTCTGCCCAGGTGGTCCCAGCCTCCCTTGCAGCTAGGTGAGGTCATCGGGCTAATTCTGTCCAGTGAACTGTAAGAAGGAGTCCTGTGTGATCATTCAGGAGGTGACCTTACACGGGAGGGAACATCCCTTCCTCTCCTCTTTCTTCTTCCGGCTGCTTGGAATGCAGACGTGATGCCTGGACTCGAGCAGCCATCTGGGACCACGAGGTGACAGGTTGGCGATGAACAAAGACAGAAGGTGACACTATATGGAGCCACCACACCCACCCTAAGCTGTCGATCTCTAGACTACTTTGATGTACGAGAGAAATAAATTTCCGTCTTTTTTTTATGCCACTGTTATTTGCAGGGGGCAGTTCTGTTAAATCAACTGGACTGACACAGCCATCACGAACCCTACCTTTCCGTCCTAGATGGGTGGTGGCCTGAAAAGTAACATTCTGGAGCTCTGAGGTCAGAGCAGAAACACTGAGCGGTTCAGGCTGCTGCCGTCTAGGGCCTGGCCACTCCCTCCTCTTTGGCCAACGCAGTGAAAGAGATGGACCTGGGTGGTGGGAGGGGAAGCTATGACTGGTCCTTGCGAGGCTGGGCTGCCAAGTGTCTTGCTCAGAAGAGGGAACAGTCTCACATGGACAAGATGGGAGGACTGCTTGTTCCCTCTGGAAAGTTCTATTAAAATGACCAACCCAGACACACTTTAGTATTAATGGGAAATGCTTCCCGTTGTTTATGAAATTATTTTAGAGTTGATTTTGAAAGGAGAGGGGAGAGAGAGAAAAAAAGCCGTTTGTTAGTTCCACGAAGCCCAGACAATTATTTATAGATGCACCGGAGTGGCGAGTTTTAACACGGAGCAACTGTCTGAAGAGGCTGCACGCTGACACTGCTAAGCACCCCTGACACTGAGAATAAATTTATGAACGTCTTTTAGGAGAGTCAACACTAGACAAGGAACCCACAGACCATCCTTCACGCTGAGAACCGGAACAAAGACAGTCGTGTTTGTCATCCGTTCAGCAAGGGGGCCCGAGCCAGGCGCACAGCCCTCCCGGGCCGAGGGCTCCCGCCCCCCGTGTCGTCTCCCCAGCACGGCCACGGCGGCAGGCGATGCCTGGGGTGTTTCCATTCCTCCGCGTCTCTGTGTGTTTGGGTAGCTAGCTCTTTCCCAGGAGAGCATCTGCTCTTTTAAATGTGGAAAAGGCAGGAAGACCTCCAGGCTCTTCATGGAGCTCACGCTGGTGAGACAGAGCAGAACCTCACATAAGGAGGCTCCCGCGGCCCGCGCCCCCTCGGGCTCCGGGAACTCCTGCCAGTTGAATGGACTTCAAGACGGCCCTGACTCTCCGCCCCAGTGCCTTCAGCTTACTCACGTGTGGGCTCAGTTGAGGTCATTTTTTGTGCCGTCTCAGTTACAGATTTTTTTTTTTTTTTTTTTACCACCAGGAACACCGTGGTTTGGTTGGAAATGAACCCACAATAATTCAGAGGTGCAAGAGAAATGTGGTGGGAAGGCCTCAAACTCGTCCTTTAAGGGTAGTTTAAATGCTTCTCGGTGAAAACGGTCTCTCTGGGGGAAATACTCGGAGCTCCTCCTCTTCTCCTCCTCCTTCCCTGTCTCCAGGGGCCTCTGTGGCCGGGGGCTGGACTACTCGCTGCAGCGTCCTGTGGGCCGGCTGTGGTGTGGCTGATCCAGCCTGGTCTCTGACACCCTGTGCAGGTCCTGGTCTGTCTGTGGGTCGCGCCAGCACCCACTACTGAAGTCTGAGGCCTCTCCTCTCTCCGTGGTGGGGAGGTTCCTGGGTCCCACCCTGCGGGCCTCTGTGGGTCCTCGGATACTCACGCTCCTAGGAGCACCTCACTGTGCCAGGTGGCATCTCGATTTTGCTTGGCCGCTCTCTCCCTGTTGCTCTGGGAACATTCTTCGAGATGGTTTCCGTACGCACTTGCTGGGGCTGCTAGAACAACACACCACGGACTGCGTGGCTTCAACCACAGTAACACTTCTTCTCACAGTCCTGGAGGCCGGACGGCCGAGGTCACGGATGGTGAGTGTAGCTGTGTCAGCGGATTGGAGATAAGCCAGTTAAACCTGGATTTTTCTGTGAAGTTAAAGCAATATAGACCAGAAACTGCCAATGTGGATTTGGGGTTGTTTCATACCAATGGCACAATGGCGAGATGTTCAAAATGGCAAACACGAGATGCCAACATTTAAAAACGGGGAGAGTTCACATGCGAGCCTGACTCCAGGGTTCTCTGGGGTGATCGCTGTCCTGGTCTCTCCTTGGCGGCATTTGAGATCGCACCCTGAGAACATGCCTTCCTAAGTGTATGGAGAATTCTTCCTAAGCAATGGGCACATTATTGTCTGTGTTTTGCATCTGTTTGGTGCCTTTTATTTGTCAAAAGCGTTCCAACCCCCTCAGCTCCAGCTGCAGCCCCGGGAAGGGCAGAGCAGCAGCAGCGCGCCCATTTCCCAGATGGGGAAGTGAGGGTCCCTGGGTGGGGACAGCGGCCTCCAATTTCAGGGTCCCCCACTCTTCTCAGGAAGCATTCTGCAGTCTCATCACCTGTGAATTGATAAAATCTCCTTTGAGGTCAGATATCTTTCTCCCCCCAATAAAAATATATTTACTGCTTTTTTTTTCTGATCAGATAAACAATGCAGTCTCCAAATAGAGAGCTTAGTGAATACATAAATGTATAAAAAGGAAGTAAAAATCGCCCCAAATAATCGTCACACAAAGATATTCACTGTGAATTCCGGCCCATGCCCTTCAAACCCTTCCCTAGCGCGTGTGACGTTTGTAGTGATGGAAGTTTACCGAAATGAGGTAATATTGGTGAGCGGTTTTGCAACCTGCTTTTTATTTCAGGAAAACATCACAGACAGCTTTCCATGTCTGTGCGCTGAGCTGGTACGCAATCGTTTTTAAAGGAACAGCGTTTTGTTTTGGGTACACACACCGCGGCCTCTTTACCGAGATGCCTTGAACCAGTCCTCCCGGTCAGTTTTCCCATCACAAACAAGGCTGGAGCGAACATCCCTGGATGGGGGTCTTTGTCCACTTGTTCAGTGACCCCGTCGTTGGAAACTGTGCACTGGAGAGAATGTCCTTCAAATCCCCGTGAGCGCGTATGGGTGGTGTCCTAGTTCCCTGTACCCAAGGGCATTAACAACATTCCAAACAATCTTTATTGACCATCTTTTATGTATACTGAGCGAGATATGGAGGCAAATCAAGCCTGATTCTGGCCCAGATTGGGCTTGAGCCCTCGTATAGAAGTGTGTACACACACACACACACACACACACACACACTGAACTGGAGCACAATATGGTAAGGGCTGAGCTCCCAGGAGAATGAGTCAGAGAGCGAAGTGGAGGGTTATGGCGGGGAAAGTCTGAGAGGAGAGCATGCCTGCTGAGCCTTGAAGGATGAGCAGGGCCACGGCGAGCAGAGGTGAGGGGAGGCCTCTCGCGTGGAAAGATAACACGGGAGACCTGACAGTCGGGGGCCCGGGAGCCACGTCGATGTCCTGGTGTGGCCAGACCTTCGCAGTGAGATGGGACACGGCTTCCTCGGGGAGTGAGCTGGCGAAGGCCTCTTGGTCTCGCCTTTCTCATTCGTGTGGGTAATAATCTTGCCAACTTCATAGGGTTGGAGGATTAAAGACAGTCCTAGATGGAAGGTCTTTGAAACGGGGGCTGGCACATCCTCAGTGCTCAAAGAACGTCCTTGTGACGATCCCGTCCGCTCCCTTCGTCATGCGTCTGGACGCTCCTTTAGGCTCTAGCTTTCTGAACGGAAGGCCAGGCGTCTGCCCGGGCGAGCGGGCGGGTCTCCTGTGCCCACGCCTCCAGGCGAGCTCCCTGGCCCGGCTCCCGCCCCACTGCCATTCCCCTGGAGAATTCCAGGTTCCGACGTGCAGGGCGGGGGCAGAGCCTCACCACGCACGTTCGGTTCCAGCATCTTAACTCTGGACTGTTTGTTTCTGTGCTGGACGTCTCATTTGGAAACGTGGAAAAGCCGTATAATTCCAAGTGTTTTCCACGAAGCGCCGTGAAATGCGAGGCCCGGGTAATAGTGCCGGCTCAGGGTGATGACATGGAAAAACCCACGGGTGTGGAGCCTTTGCTTCGCTACCAGCCACAGCTGTGTGCTTTTGGACAAGCCTTCGAACCCCTGGCTTCAGCTTCCGGAGATGATGATGATGATGATGGCGAAGAGGGAGAGGAAGGTGGAGGAGGAGGGGACTTACCACAGTGAGAGGCACGTACCAGGTTCTTGACACGTATTAGTTCATCTTATTTAATTCTCACAACAAATTATTAGGATCTCCGTTTTACAAATGAGCAAACCATGGGCCAAGGCAATAGCTCACCTTGTTCAAGACCATATAACCAGAAGGTGTCAAAGTCATGTTCAGATCCAGGGCCGTCTCACTCTAAAAATCAGTGATCCGCACCACTCCCTCTCTATTTTTTTTTTCCTTTGGGGAAAAGGGAGAGATTTGGTGATGCTTTGAAGTCTGACACCCACGGTCTGTGGACAGGTGCCCACCCCCGTCCGAAGGTTGTTGATGTTACCGAACGTAACGAGGGATCTTTGTCACAAACACGCTGTCCTGGCCCACCTGGCGAGCGGGGCAGGCACTCACGGGGGTGGAAAGTCCGTGTCATGGCCTTCTCTGTTTATTCTGCCCCAGAGTAGGAAGGGTGGAGGGGACGGTGCCTGCTGCCAGGCGGCATTCAATTCACCATTTGATTTGGGAGGTTTCGGCCACACCTTCTGAGCTAGTCGCTTTTTATAGACGAGGTTGCTGGGGTGTTTTCTGCAGGCACCTGGGCACCAGCACAAACTCAGGAAGGACTCTGGCCCCAAATTACCCAGACCTTTGAACCTCCCTGTAGCCAGGTAAAGAGAGGCCAGCAGCATAGCGCCCCCTGCAGGATGCAGAGTTGGACTTCTTGGCTGAGCAGCGGGGGCTGCTTCCTTGAAGAGTAACAATCCTTTTTGTGTGTGTGGTACAACGTATAGTTATGCTTTTATCCATTTGTAACGACACAGTTCAGTGGCATTAAATGCATTCGCAAGGCTGTGTGGCATCGCCACTGTCTGTGTCCAACCCTTTTCATGATCCCCGACAAAACCTCTGTGCCCTTCAAACACAGACTCTCCCTACCTCCCTCTCCAAGCCCCGGAAACCTCCCTCTGTGAACTGGCCTTTTCTAGGTACCCCATGTAAGTGGGATCATGCAATATTGGTCCTTCTGTATCTGGCTTATTTCATTGATTATGATGTTTTCAAGGTTTATCCATGTCATAGCATTGCAGTATTGTGATTTATAAGAAACTAGAGGCCCGGTGCACGAATTCGTGCACTGGTGGGGTCCAGCTGGCCTGCCGGATGGGGGCCATCTGGGGGTGAGCCGGCCAGAGGGAGGGTCCGTGGGCGGTTTCCTGGCATCCCCACCCCTGATCAGGGTGGGGGTGCCCGCTTGGGGGCAGGGCTGGCTGCTCTTCTGCTCCCACAGGACCCATCCATCCCCTTCATGTGTGTGGGAAAGGAGGCTGAGGGGGACAGAGCGTTAAAAAAAGGAGGAAGGGTTGGAGGCTGAGAGAGCCAGCCGACCTGCCACTGCCAGCGCTGATGCCACCGCCCAGGCTCCAGGAACAGGCTCGCTGGACATGATTAGTGTCAATATTTCATTTTCATCATGGGCAGTGGGTCACGGAGTGTCCTCCCTCCAGGGCACCTGCATGCTCACTGAGGAAATATTTGTCGATGTATATTTATTCGGTGTGAGCCACACAGAGCAAAGCAAAGATGTGGGTCAATGATTTGGGAGACACCCCGAGGCTAGAATCAACAGGGGCAGTCCTGCCGGAGAGGATGGGACCCTGATCCTATGAGAAATAATGATAATGATAATGGCAACCACTAACATAGTGAGTCCTTTATGTCCGGCTGGGTCCCTGGCGTCGGGCACCCAGGAACTCATTGTTCCAGCGCCCCTGAGAGGGAGGTGTTGTTACCACCCGTGTTTTATCCGTGAGGAATCAGGAGAGGCCGGTGACTCATTCATGGGTGCACAGGCAGTCAGTTGGAAACGGGTTTGAACCCCAGAGGACTGGCCCCAAAGCCCATTCTCGAAGCACAGCTGCACTCTGCCTGCTGGCCCCAGGCACCAAGGAGGCCAAGGTCACTCCCCCTGGGGGTCCGAGGGGCTCTCGGAGGGTCTGAGCTGGGCCGGAGCTGCTGGCAGAGGAGGAAGGGGCATGTCCCCCTGCGGACATGGGGGGCAGTGACTCTGACCGACCTAGGCGAGCCTGGAGCCACAGGAAGCCCTTCCCATGGCCCCTCCTCCAATGCGGGAACTGGAGTTAGTTTGTTTCTCCAAATAACTGCGTCATTGACTTGATACCCTCTGGAGCACTTATGTTTATCTTTGAAGGTTAAAATGTCTCCTGTCACTGGGCCTTGGGCCCTAAGGCTGTGGCTCCCTGTCCCTCCTGTGTGCCCGTTGCCTGTGGGGTCTGCCTGTGGGGCCGGGGTCGGGTGTGTGGATGGAGAGCGAGGAGGTGAGAGTCGGTGGAAGGGTGGTGTGCAGTCAGGGGTCTCCCTCCAGCATCATCCCCCCGGGGGTGTGTGGAGCGTGCAGACTGCTCGGGGCCAGTGGGCTTCATGGTTCTGGGGTGTTGAGAGACTCGGGGAGCGGGGTGATGTGAAGCAGACAGATAGGGTGGGGTGTAGAAGTCAGAATCGGCACCGTCAGCAGGCTGTCAAGGTGACAGGAGGTGACCTGAGTGGCAGAATGATTGACACACCCTGACGCACCACTTGTAGTCACACCTCGTCCTGGCATTGCTGGGCAGAGCCCCCGGGGCGGCCTCTCCCCAAGTCCATGAGCAGATGCCTCATCCAGGACCGTATCCCCTGTAGTTCAGCTCTCGGGCCCTTGTCTTGTCAGCGAGGCTTCATTTTTGAGAAAGGATTAAAACACGATGCCATCGTCCTGGGCCTCAGGGGACATGACACCCTCAGGGAAGGAATGTCCAACGCCAGAGCACCTCCCCCTGGATGCCGGGCACGGCTCCTCCGGGAATAAGATCCACCCTCCTGCCTCGCCCTGTGGGCTGGCCCTTGGCCCCTGCCCCTGCTGCCGCCGCCCCTCCCACTCTCTCCCCCACTCCTCTCGGGCCACAGGGCCCTTCGGGGCCGCAGACACTTGGCACTTGCCCTTCCCTCCTCCTGGACCACCTGGTAAAGTGGCCTCCTGGCTGCTCTCTGGCTCCGTATCTGTTCTGGCCCAGCCTCCATCTGTCTGGGCTTGCTGGTTTCTGTCTGTGTGGCTTTTTCTCCCCCGGGTTCGTGTACCAGTGGAGTCCCTCAGCGTGGCCTGCGGGGATTGGGCCGAAACCAGTAGTCCAAGGCCTGCCGCTGCCCCAGGTAGGCTTGCTGCTGCTCCGCTGTGGTCTTCGGGCTGCCATGGCCAGCGGTGAGCCCTGCGTCTGGCACCTGTCAATCAGCTGAGCAGCGCTCCCGCTGTGGGAGCACACTGACCACTAGGGGGCAGCTCCTGCATTGAGCGTTTCTCCCCTGGTGGTCAGTTCGCATCATAGCGACTGGGCGACCGGTTGAATGGTCACTTAGGCTTTTATCTATATAGATTATATTATTATATTATATTATATTATTATATTATATTATATTATATTATATTATATTATTGTATTATATTATATTAATTATAATGTTATCCTCCAAAGTCTTATTATTATCTTTTTAAGAATTAAGAGGTGAAGAGACTTTCCCAGGGTCACACAGTTAGTTAGAGGCAGAGCTGAAGTCTGGATTCAGGATGTTAGACTCTTGAGCTTAATCACATCCTAACCCCAACCCTAACCCTAACCTTAACCCTAACCCAGGCTTGGCCACTGTGGGAATTTTATGCTCCAGGCAGAGCTGTTCATAGACAAGGAAGCTTTTCAGGACCCTTTAATCACTTTGAGATGGGCCACTAATTTAGGGCCTGGAACACTTGGACAGAGTCAAGATTTCCCTAGCATTTACTAGGTGTACCGGTTAATAATGTGGATTTTTTTTCAATAGATGGAGTTACACATGTGTTGCTATATATACACCATTTGATATGTATGCTATTTTGTTGTATTGACAACAAGCTTCAAAACTTCATATGTCAAATTTTCTGAAGGTGTCAACATCGTAAGATATTTTTACACTTAAAAATGTCAAATTTCGTGCCAAAAAAAGAGAGAGCATTTGCAGGAAGTTTTAATTCATTATTTTATTTTGAAGAAAAGTGCTGCTGAAAGTTATCGTATACTCCGGGAAGTTATCATATGCTCCATCTCAAGATACTTGTGAACGCTGGTTTAAACGCTTTTAAAATGATTTCGATGTGAAAGACAAAGAACGTCCAGGTCAACCGAAAATGTATGAAGACCAACAATTACAAGCATTATTGGATGAAGATGCGTGTCAAACTCAAAAACAACCTGCAGAAAGATTAAACGTTGCTCAGCAAACAATTTCCGATCGGTTACAAGCAATGGGAAAGATTTTAAAGGAAGGAAAATGGGTGCCACATCAACTGAACGAAAGACAAATGGAAAACCGAAAAGTCATCAGTAAAATGTTGCTTCAACGGCACAAAAGAAAGTCTTTTTTGCATCAAATTGTGACTGGTGATGAAAAGTGGATTTATTTTGAGAATCCCACACACACGAAATCATAGGTTGATCCAGGTCAACCATCAACATTGACTGCAAGGCGAAATCACATCGGAAGGAAGACAATGCTCTGCGTTTGGTAGGATCAGGAAGGTGTGGTGTATTATGAGCTTCTCAAACCAGGTAAAACCGTTAATACTGATCGCTACCGACAACAAATAATCAATTTGAACCATGCTTTGATCGTGAAACAACTAGAATGTGCCAGAAGACACGGCAAAGTAATTTTGCTTCATGATGACGCATCATCACACACTTCAAAACCAGTTAAAGACACATTAAAAGATCTTGCCTGGGAAGTATTAACCCACCCGCCGTATTCAGCAGACCTTGCTCCTTCAGATGACCACTTGTTCCGATCGATGGCACACGCACTTTCTGAGCAGCACTTCAAAACGTACGAAGACGTGGAAAATTGGGTCTCTGAATGGTTTGCCTCAAAACAAGAAAAGTTCTATTGGGACGGTACCCACAAATTACCTGAAAGATGGGGGGAATGTGTAGCTAGCGATGGACATTACTTTGCATAAAGCACTTCTGATGTTTCTCTTAAAGTTATCGTGTTTTCTTTGATTACTAAATCCACATTATTATCTATACACCTAGTAGTTTCTGTTAATGTTGGAAAGACTGAGAGAGATTAAGCCAGCGGTTCTCAACCTGTGGGTCGCGACCCCTTTGGCGGTCGAACGATCCTTTCACAGGGGTCGCCTAAGACCATCCTGCATATCAGATATTTACATTACGATTCATAACAGTAGCAACATTACAGTTATGAAGTAGCAACGAAAATAATTTTATGGTTGGGTCACAACATGAGGAACTGTATTTAAAGGGCCAGAAGGTTGAGAACCACTGGATTAAACGTAAAGACAGCAAGACCCCTCAATGTTGGTCCGGTGCACAGAGATGCGCACTTACAGAAAGGCCGCCCGTGCGTGCGGAGGGCGGGGTCGCTGCCAGGACCGGCTTCGGTTCCGATGGAGCCTTTCACCTTCCTCACGTGGCACGTTCTCTGCCCAGCGGGCTTTCGGCCCAAGGCAGGCTGGTGGGGGAGGATCTGCACGGAGGACAGAATGCCAAGCCCTGTTCTGTGTGTGTCTGTGTTTGTGTGTTTACAGAAAAGTTCAATCCTTCATTGTATGCTTGGCCTGCTCACCACTAATTTCTAAGAGACATTCTGAAGCCTTGGCTAGGTTCGCGCGGATCTCGTACAAACCGTGACTTGGCTGCAGGCACCCGGAGCTGATCCTGTGTGGAGACGGGCAGAGCCACCTGGACGGCTTGGAATTTCGGAGGACCCACTGTGCTGAGAGTTGCTGGTGTCTCCCCAGCACCCGTTTTCCTTTCTGCCTCCCCCAGGGGATCCCAGTGTCCCAGCATGTGGTTTGGGTGGCCCTGCCCCCAGATCCAGAAGGGGACCTTTACTGCTTGAAGGCAATTAGCCTAATTATTAAAAAAAAATATTTTTTTATTGGCCCTAGCCGGTTTGGCTCAGTGGATAGAGTGTCAGCCTGTGTTCTGAAGGATCCTGGGTTTGATTCCATTCAAGGGCTCATGCTGTGGTTGCAGGCTCGATCTCTGGCCCTGGTTGGGGCATGTGTGGGAGGCAACCAATCAATGCGTCTCTTTCACATAGATGTTTCTCTCTCTCTGTCTCTCCCCCTCCCTTCCACTCTCTCTAAATATCAATGTGGATTGACTATATATATATTTAGAGAGAGGAAGGGAGTCAGGGAGAGAGAGAAACATCAATTGGTTGCAACCCATATGCACCCCAACTGGGGATTGAACCTGCAGTCTGGGCATGTGCCCTGCCTGGGACTTGAACCGGCAGCCTTTCAGTGCACAGGATGACACGCAACCAGCTGGACCACACCGGCCTAGTTCTTACTGCAGTGAGCTGGTTCAGGAATGGGAATGTGGTGTGAGTGGCCCAGAGGAAGCCAGGAGTTCTTGGAAGATTGTGGGAAAGAGAAGTTCTCTTCTCCCTGTGATATAAAGGAGGACGATGAACGCTGTTAGCTCTCTAGAGACCGTGAGAGGAGTCAGCGTTAGGATGAAGCTAATGGCGGGGAAGGCCCACAGAAGATGGAAAGGAATAGATGCTGAGTGACATTGTTCAGCCACTAGATCAGACAATACCTGAAGCCTGCTCGACTTCCAGAATCTTCAGTTCCCTTTAAAGTTCCAAGTAAAGGACTCACCACAGTCAGTCTTAGTCAGCTCAGGCCGCTATAACAACATGCCATCTGCTGGGTGGCTTAAGTAAATCAAACCGTGACCTCCACGTTCATAGGTTGATGCTCAACCACTGAGCCATGCCAGCCGGGCCCAAGCCATCCTTTCTAGAAACCCACTGCCTCTAAGCAGATGCAGTGTGTACACCAGTGACACACACCCCCAAATGTGCCAGGGAAAGGGGCCCCCTTTCTAGAGATCAGCTGCCTACGGTGGGCTTGAACCACAAACATGCAGACCCTGGAAATGTCGGAGGAGAGGTTCTTTGGCCGCTTCGGCTACCGCATGGGGAGAGGAGGAGCCCTGCATTCTCTGCTGACGGTTGGCAAAACCAAACCCAGCTGAAGGTCACCAGCAACCCCTGGGCATCTGTGTTGCAACTCTGAGGAGTTGTAGTGTCACCTCCTGGCCACTAGAGGACTTCCTCCAGTTTAAGCCGAGGAAGACTTGTTCAAGGCCGCTGTGCCTGGGGGGATTCGCTCCCCTTCCCTTCACCTGATTCTCAGCAGCCGTGCGTGTGGGTGCTTTATGGACTATAAAGCATCAGACGGGACTCATGACAGGCAGCCCCAGCGCTGACTTGCTAAGGGGTTCCCCTCCAGCCTGAGACAGCTCTAGGGGGGCACACATCCATCTCTCTGCACCTTCCACCGTGTGAGCCCCTCGGGACGGCAGGAGCTTGTCCTGCTTCTGCATCACAGTCCCTTCCAATACGCACCCCCACCCCACCCCACCCCGTGGACCCGTGCAGTGAAACGGCTTGTATCTGCACAGACTTCCATAGCACGTAACTGTGTACCAGGCACCATTCTAAGTGCTTTACACATGTTCACGTAACCCTCAAAACCACCTGGGAGACAGGTGTTCGTATCAGCCCATGTTACAGATGGGGAAACCGAGGTGCAGATTAAATAGCGAAGGTCCTACGGCTGGTGAGCGGTGGGGCTGGGACTTGAACTTAGGCTGTGATGCTCTCGCCGTCATGCTTTTAACCGGCACGCTCTGCTCTGCTGCCTCCCAGGAGAGAGGCCAGATACACAATGACATCCTTTTTAAAACATGTTCACCTATTTTTAAAACTATAAATACGTAACAGAAAATTTGGAAACTCAAGAGAGAAGACAAAAAATTTGCCCGCAGTCTTACCAGACCACCATCCTCGCAGCAGGCGGCCTAGAGTTTTTGCTTTTATTTTTTATGCGCGGATGTGTCTTTTCATATCTCGGTGCATGCAGTTTGTATCCTGCTTTCCCACTTAATGGATTACGGCCTAATGTCGTTACATAACGTGCACAAGCACCACTTGAACTATTCCAAGAATGTGTGTGTGTGTGCGTGGGGGGGGGGAGGGAGTGACATAATGGGAGCTGTGGAATCGCTGGTGGAGAAGAACGTCCAAGGAAGGAAGGGGACGGGGTGGCGGTCCCGGTGAGGATGCACCAGGCCCGCGAGCCCTGGGGACCCCCAGGACGATGGTGGCAAGGCCGCTTCCCGTCCATCCTGGTCCTGTTGGTAGTGCAGAGCGAGGCGGCAGCAGCTGACGATCAGGCCTCGCGGCATCTGGAGGCTGACAGCAGGTGCCACGTGTGGGGAGAGGCAGGGCTGGTGCTCTGGAGGGCCCTGTGACGGTGTGGACTCCCAGAGGCCCTGGTGAGTGGCTGAGCCGGTTTTCAATCCGCATGTGCCCACCTCGCGTTCTTGCCAATCCAGGGCTCTCAGGGTCTCGCTGCCTCTCCAAAGCCGGGCCCTGTGTAGCAAGGATGATGTACTAAAGGGTGTCCCAAAATTCACGCAAGAAGTAATTTTGATAGAAAACACAGGTTTATAATAAAAAATTGTAATTTTTTTATTGATTCACAAAGTATACAGTATAGGGTTATGTATGGAATAGCACATTGGGTAAATGGCCTCCACAGCTTTGCTGGCACAAACGCAAAGCCGTGGTCTTCTTTGGTCTTCATTGTCCCTGCTCCTGGGCCATAATTGGTACTTGGTAATGCTTATCAAATTGAAGGGATTGAAATCAAAGGGCAACAGATATTAGAATCTGATTCAATAAACCAAGTAAAATTAGGCTTTTATTTTTTGTTGTTGTTGTTAATGCTCACGCAAAATTCAAATCTTGCGTGAATTTTGGGACACCCTTTAGTATCTCCAGGGTGAAGCAGGCTCATCTCGGAAGCAGTGAAGCAGCGCACAGCCGCTTCAGCGGAGAAAGGGCCGGCAGAGAGCTCCACACGGGAGTCACGGCCAACGTCAAAACCAGAGACCACCTCGCACCCATGGGTGGCCGCTCGCTAACACACAGCAAACCAGAAACAAAGCCCAGGACGCAGCACGTGACGGGGAGGCTGCGGGCGCATCTGACCCCGTGTCCCCTGGTGGAAAGCAGCTACGGAAACGGCGTGGTGACTCCTCCCCAGATGAAAACTGGAGCTACCGCGTGAGCCAGGCCTTACATTCGGGGGTGAATAGTCAGAAGAACTGAGAGAGATAGCAGCACCCCGTGTCCCCGCAGCCTGTTCACACAGCAGGATGTGGAAGTAACCTCCGCCTCCATCGCTGGGCGGATATGGAGTGAAAGTGTGGAGTGTGCATACAGTGGAACGGCATTTCTCCGGGAAAGGGATGGGGATTCTGACACACGGGGCAATGTGGGTGAACCCGGAGGGCCTTAGGATGAGGAAGTCAGCCAGCCCCAGAAAGACAGATGCTGCATGACTCCGCTTCTATGCGGTCCCTGGAGTCGTCCGCTCCATAGAGACAGGAAGGAGATGCGTGGACTCCGGGGGCCGAGGGCCGGGGGCCGGGGAAGGGGGACGGGGAGTTGTTGTCTAACGGGCACAGAATTTCAGTTTTGTAAGATAAAAAAAGTTTGGAGATGGATTGCACGATGTGAATTCACTTAACAGTAACGAACAGTACAGTGAACAATGGTAAAGATGGTCAATTTCATGTGATGTATATTTTAGCACATAAAGAAAGGAATTTTAAAAAATGACAGTCCAGGCTATGACTTCAGAAGGGTTAGCATTGCCAGTCACCATCGCTGGGACGGCAGGAGCCTGGCTGGGGCGGGGAGCAGGGGAGGGAGTCTTGTCTCGGGGAGCCCTTGGTGGGACCCGCGGCCAAATCAGCTGTGACAGCTGAGCAGGGGAGCACGCAAGGCCAAGGCCACACGGATGCCTGACGTGATCCCTGAGACATGTGCGCGGCCCGTATCATTTCAGCAACTTGAGGACTCCCGGTGCGGAGCCCTGACAGCTGGGGTGGGGTGGCCGGAAGAGCGCCCGGCTTTCAGACGGCCCCAGTCACAGCCATGGCATCTGGCTGGGTTGCACGCATCTGCGGCATCGCTGTGGAATGCATTTAAGGGGAGAGGACCCCGTGACTAGATAGGTTGTGTGTGTGTGTGTGTGTGTGTGTGTGTTTTCTGTGCAGGGAGGGCTTGGAAGGCGGAATGGCTTGATTAATTTTTAACTCTCTAAAGTTTGGAAGTATTCAGTTCGACGCTGTCAGCCCTAAATCCTCCGGGAAGCGGGGAAACGCGGTGGTGACATGTCCAATATTTTCTCCCCAAGAATAAAGAAAGGTTAACCACTGGCTGAGAAAATAATAAACGCCGACACAAATAAACACAGGCTGTGCAAGATCCTGACCCACAGTGACGGCCCGGCCACCCTCAAAGGGTTCGAGTCACTGGCTCGACCAAATGGCCAGCCAGAGACATTCCAATGAGGAGCATGCAAATGCTATGCCTCTTTTTTTAAATGCTATGCCTTTTCTTAACTTTAAAATTAGACCTCGAAGGCGGAAAGATGGAGAGAAGCAACCATGCAGCGTGTCTAGCAGTGGGAGTATCTGATCAAGTCTCTTTGCGGAGGCGGGAGGGGAGGGAAAGGCCCCAACTCCACTGCCTGAAGAAACACTACGAACTGTATGGGCTCACGCCCAGGGTAGTATGGGCTTCAGGCACAGCTGGGTCCAGGTGCTCACACCGAGTGTTCGGCGTCTGTCTCTTTCCAACTTGTCGCCTGGCTTTCCTCGGCCTCTGTTTCCCTGTTGGGCTGTCGGCCGTTGTGCGGTGGTGTCAGCTGCTCCGGACCCAAATCTAATCAGAAAGAGAGCTCCCCCCTCCGAAAAGCTCCCACAGAAGCCCCCTGGTTGGCTCTTGGGGTCTGGCCTGGGGCGAGTGTCCACCCCTGACCCACTCCCTGTGGCCAGGGAGCTTCTGGAAGGACAATGCGTGCATCTTAGTTTTTCTTGCACCGTCTTCGGAAGAGAATGCTGAGACCATTCTTCCCAAGTCTGTTACATTTTGAGAAGGTGGGTTGACTTGGTGCTAATTTAATGTCTATTCTAACTAGCATATCAGCTTCAGGGCAAGTGGATGGTGCACTTGGCTTGTTTTTGTTTGTTTTTTAATCCTCACCTGAGGATATTTTTCCATTGATTTTTAGAGAGAGTGGGAGAGAGGGGGAAAGGCAGAGAAATAGCTATCTGAGAGAAACACACCGATGAGTTGCCTCCTGTACACGCCCAGACCAGGACCTGGGCTGGGGAGGAGCCTGCAACCGAAATTTGTGCCCTTGACCAGAATCCAACTCGGGACCCTTCGGTCCACAGGCCGACGCTCTATCCACTGAGCCAAACCGGCCAGGGCTCTCTTGTATTCTTTGGTTGATTTTTGTGTGCTTAACAGTAAAATGGGACCTTTCCTATAATGATTGCGATCGATGAAGCAATATCTAATCAGGCGCACCATGTAAGTGCGTAGCCCAGTAGATGAGTATAAAGGTTCACGGTTGTGATCCCTTTGCTTTCCCGACGTATCGAGAGATATATTAGTGATTGGTTACTGCGAAGTCAAGGTCATGAGTGCTTCCTGACCTTGCTGAGGCAACATCGTCCTTGCGGGGGAGAGGGAGGCCGGACAGCTTTAGTCAGTCACTCATTTGTACACCCACCGCCTGTCCAGGTTCCTCTCACACTCCCGTCTGGATCTGAACTCTATGCATTTCTTTAGATGTTTACAGTTCATTGGCAGTTTCTGGTATGCACCCCTCATTGGACTGCGGGAGAGTTATAGGCGCAGGCGCCGGAAGCATCCGAGCACGGAGTCCCGAACAAGTGTCGGCTCTTCCTACCACTTTTGTTCCTCGGCCTCGTCCTCTGTGACTTCCTGGGGAGGGAAGCCTGTTCTATCATTTGTGGGTTCCCAGTGACTGTCAGGCTTGGCATGGGGTAGGCACTCGATCAATGCTGGATGAGGGATGGATGGGTGATGGGGATGGGTGGATGGATGGGGAGTGGATGCACGGATGCCTGACATGATCCCTGTGACATGTGCACTGGAGTGGGTGGGTGGATAAGGAATGGAAGGATGGACGGGGAATGGTGGATGGATAAGGAATGGGAGGATGGTTGGGGAATGGGTGGATGGATGGATGGATGGATGGGTGATGGGGAATGGGTGGATGGATAAGGAATGGAAGGATGGATGGGGAATGATGGATGGGTGGATGAATGGATGGGGAATGGGTGGATGGATAAGGAATGGAAGGATGGATGGGGAATGGATGGATGCTTGGGGAATGGATGGATGGGTGGATCGATGGGGAATGGGTGGATGGATAAGGAATGGATGGATGGATGGGAAATGGAGGATGGATGGGGAATGGAAGTTTGGATGGGGAATGGGAGGATGGATGGGGAATGGGAGGATGGATGGGGAATGGGAGGATGGATGGGGAATGGGAGGATGGATAAGGAATGGATGGATGGATGGGAAATGGAGGATGGATGGGGAATGGAAGTTTGGATGGGGAATGGGAGGATGGATGGGGAATGGGAGGATGGATGGGGAATGGATGGATGGGTGGATGGATGAGCTAGTTTTGACCTCTCTTAAACTTTATAAGAAAGGCTATGAGGGTAATGAAGGGAAGAGTGGGGGTGCTGATGGTGCAGTTTGGAGAAGGGGCCCAGCATGGTGCGAGCTTCCCATGAACTCCTCCTGCCTGAGGGCTGAGGGGCCGGCCCTGGCTCATCTCCTCTGGGTTCCACAGCTGCGGGGGGTGGGCTCCGTGCGAAGCACTTTACAGCAGGTCGCCAGCCGGTGGTCCGCGGGCCCCTGTGGTCCGTGAGGCCCGAAAGGGTGGCGACCGCTGCTCTCCAGCACTGCCCGCTGTGCTTCTCACTGTCCCCGAGGAGGTGGCTCTGTCCTCGGTCCCCCTTTATAGATGAGAAGCCGAGTCTGGAGAAGCAAAGTGACTTTAAGGCGCGCCCAGGACTGCCGGTTCCAGCACCTCCGCCCTCCGCCCAGCGTCCCGGGGGGTCCGCTCCGCGGCCACCTCATTCACACTTTCGCTCCGTACCTCAGGGCCGTGGGCCCGCTCTTTGGAAACCCCTCTCTCATGTGCAGTGAGCGGGCACCTTAGACGGTGTGTGTGCAGCCCCGAGCGCTCGCTGGCAGCTCGGGGCTCCCCGCCAGCTCCTCCCGGGCGAGGCCTGTGGTTTCGGAGCAGTTCGTGAGGTCCCTCGACTCTCAGGCACCGGTAAAGCTGCCGTCGCTCCTGCTCACCTTGAATTCCGAAATGTGCGCATAGAACGTGAGCCAGAGGAGGACGGGAGACTGAGGAAGCAGGAGCCCAGGGCTTATCGGGCGCTGACGACACCGAGCACGGCCGCAGCAGGCGTCCCCTCGGCTCTGGGGAGAGCGTTTTATTACCGCCACGTGCAGGCGGGAGGAGGCGGGAGGAGAAGGGTCTTACAGGTTCTCTGGGTGCCCAGCCCAAGCAGCTAACAAGGGATCCTCCCGAGGTTTGAACCCGGCCTCTGAGGCTCCCAAGCCCCACCTTCCCTGGGCACGGGCAGCCGCTGGCGACGAGGAGTGGGCCTCCCCCAAAGCCCCCCTCTTGGCACACAGCGTGGTGAGGAGTCTTATCTGACTATGAGTGAGTTCATAACTGCATGTTCTCCAGCCACCTGCTCAGCCTTCGAGGCTGCTGGGTTGTCTTTCACTCCCCCCCACTGTTTAGGGGACATGTCATTGCTCCAAAGAAATCTACACCCAAAAGAAAGAAAGCAGGGGCTCCCAGACCTGTTTATGCACCTGATTCGTAGCAGCTTTGTTCACACGAGCCGAAAGGTGGAGGCAGCCGATGTGCCCGGCGATGGACGCGCGGATAAGCAGGATGTGTGATTGCAGCCCCTGGCCTATGGCTGAGCCTCCACAAGGAAGGACGCTGGCTGGACCTCGAAGACTCTGGCTGAGCAAAACGAGCCGGTCACAAAGGGGAGACCCTGTCAGCTTGCACTTATATGAAGTGCTTAGAGCAGTCAAGTTCATAGAGACAGAGTGGAATGTGGGTGCCAGGGCCTGGGCCGGGGGCTGTGGGGCGTTGTTTGATCAATGTAGAGTTTCAGGTTTACAAGATGAAGAGAGTTCTGGAGATGGAGGTGATGGCCGCACAACCCTGAGCTTAATGCCACGAGCTGTTCACTTAAAAAATGGCGAAGATGGTGAATGTATGAGTATTTTACCACAATAATAACAGTACAAAGAGATCCCCATTGTGGGGGAGCAGTTTAATATTTTCTGATGGGAAGGGTGTGAATTTGACTTCAAGGAACTTACCAGTGACTGGGTGGGATGTGGCGGTTGGCTGTGGGCCTCCCGGGGTCCTCCAGGTACAGCAGGCGCCACGGTCACCCCTGGGCTCTGGGACAGCTTCCTTCCTGACGTGTCTACAGAACGCCGGGCATTGCTGTTCGCACTCGCAGACACGGGGCAGGACAGCACGTCTCCTGTGGCCCGGTGTCTGTCTGTCTTCTCCCACTAGGGCCCGTTCTCACCGGTGTAGACAGACTCTCAGTTTTGCTCGATTCTGGCTCACGCGCCGTTTATTTTCATGCCAACTTCAGAGCAGAAGGGAGCAATTGCTTTAGTTTCCGCTGCTTTGCAAAGGCTGAGCCGAAGGCCGCACCCCCAGCAGCTCGGTGAGCTTGGGCGACTGGCCTTGGCCCGAGGGCCGCGGAGAAGTTCAAGCGGGCAGGGCCCCAGAGGGTCAAGGGCGTGCTTGCATAGTTTTCAGAGTCTGGCCTCCCGGGAGCCCGCCTGGCCCGCGGGGTGCGTTCTGGGGGCCTGGAAGGACAGAGGGCGCGCCCCTCCCCGCCGCTCGCTGTGCGTTTGTTTAAAGCCTGGAGCCCGCTCTGGTGCTGGAATTTCCCTCCGTGTTTATTTTCACATCTGGGAGATGGGCTCCTGACACTGGCCAGCTTTTAATGGATCCCTTCAGAGATGGCGTTTGATGTTTCCCAGACGGGAGGGGGCTGGCGCGGGCTTTCTCTGAGCCTCCCAGGCCGGGCTGACTTGGCTCCCGCCGGCCGCCTGGAACCGCCCCTGGGGGAGGCAGACAGACTTTTTCTGTCTTTCTGGGAAACCTGCGCTCCCAACCCGCTCTCCTCAGGGCTCCCTTCCACGCGAGGCGGGCAGGTGGAGCAGAGCAAAGAGACAGCCTGGTCTGCCAGGCCGCTGTCCGCAGCGTGGGGAGCGCTGGGGGACAGCGCCTGCCGGGTCAGCCTCGCGGGTGCAGCCGGGGAGCTCGGAGGGCGTGGGCTCGGCTCGGCACGTAATGGCCGCCAGGTCTTTTGATGGACGCTGTCCCCAGGGCGTCAGCAGGGCCAGCAGTGGCCAGGGTTTCCGTGACCACATCAGTCCAGTGTTCCCACTCTCCCGGCCGGACAGGCTCCTTGGCGGTCACATCCCCGCTCTGTGTCCCCGTCACCTCCACCCCCGACCAGACTTCCTGTGCCAGCCGCACGGCATGCTCTCTGGGGGGTATTTTCCAGGTGCCCCTCGCCCTTCCCAATCCCACTGAAACGTCGCCTCTGTGATGCCCATCTCCAGCTCCCTGTTAGGAACGACCCCCTCCCCTCCCCCCATGTCCTTCCATCTCTCTCTGGGGTGTCCATCTCACCCATCAACCGACCAGCCCCACCCCAGCCCCTTGCTAATCACACAGGTCCACACTCTCCCTCATCCAAACGTGACCATGTTTAATTCCTTCCCAGCTGATTAAGCGGCTATCGAAAGTGACGGCTTCAGGGCCTGGCTCAGAGGAGAAGCTTAATATATGGTCGCTGTTATCGGGACCACTTCATACTTAAGTGTGAATGGCGACGTGGTTGAAAGCCTCTCCCATTTATAAGGGACCTTTTTGAGTTCCTATCCCCTCCAAAGACTCTAAATTGGCAGCGTGGGGTCGTCGGCCTCCCCGCCTGTAGGGTTGAGAAAACAGAGAGTCCCTCACGTCAGGTCAGGCTCCGGCTCTCGGAGGCTGCCGGGAAGGGGGCGGCTGCTCGGTGGCGGCCTGGGGGAGCGGGGCCTGTGGAAAAAGACAGATGCGACTGGACGCACCTCCGCGCTGCTGGTAGGCCCTTCCAGGCTCCTGGAATGTGACTCGCTAGATTGTGACTGGCCGACGTTCTCCTCCTGCGGTTGGGTTTGTAATAACACAGACGATGACTCTAGTTTTGCCAAAGTGGAAAAAAAAATGCCATCCAGTGGGTTTTTATGGTGGTTCTTAAACATTTAAAAATATTATTAAAGATGCAGCTCATAAGCCTTTAATGTCCTGCTTGGGGTGGATGCGCCAGGGCTCCGACTACAGGGCCGGGCCCGGGCAGCCGAGGGAGGCCGCGCCCGGAGGTGCCAGCCCCGGTGACCGCGCTCTGTGCAGTTTTGCCTGAAAGTGGGGCCACCTATGTAAATACCGATCCAGAGCAGTTTGATGGTCCACGGCTTGGGGCAGAGATCAAAGCTCCTCATTAAGTCCAAGAAGCCGGGGCCTGCTGTGCTCCATGCACACCCTTCCCTGACTCCGGAGAACCTCAGCTCACGTCTTTGGTGGCGGAGGGGCTGGGCCCGCTGCAGGCTGGAGCACAGCGGGCCCACGTGCTGTAGCGTCATAATCGAGATACGTATTTGGGGACAGCTCTTCCAACAGGGTCCCTCGATGGCCAGGCGGCTGGCAACCAGCAGGGTTCTTGGGAAGAGCCCAAAGTGGTAATTGCTGAGTCAAGGTGCGGATGCGGAGTGTCTCGGAGTGGTTGGTTGGGACAGAGGTTTCTCGGGGGCGAGGGGTGGGGGGTGGAGTGAGAACCTCGAGTGAACAAAGCAGGAGGCTTCAGGGACTCTGCATTTCCCGTGTTCCCTCCAGACCCCTGCCCCTCACGTCATCCTATCCCGAGTTCCCCTTATCTGGGAGGCTTCATGGAGCCACTGTGAGGTCCCCAGACCCAAGTGATTGCTGCCCACTCTGATTCCATCCCATATGATCTCAACATCGGGCGATGGATGCAGACCCCTCCCCAGACGCCCTCTCCTCCAACCCTTGGTCCGGGAGGCCCAGAGCCACTTCCTGGACTCCCCTGCTGCCCCTGTCCGGCCACATCTAAAAACGCTGGGTCTGTTGGCCATGCTGCAGTGAAAAATATGAGAGATGTCAACTGGCGCGGCATCATGGGGCGCTTCTCAGTTTCCGAAGAGCTTGCTTCCGGTTGTATCCTTGAGACCTCACAGCAGCTCAGTGGGGTAACTGTGGTAGCTATTGTACCCATTTCTCAGATGGGGCTACTGAGGCTCAGAGAGGGGAGGTCATGCAGCTTGGGTGTGGATCCAGGCCTGGGTGGTTTCATGCATGGAGGTCTTCTTATGGCCCCACAGAGCTTTCACTCACATTCCCAAGCCGGAAATAGTGCGCGTCACTACACGTGTGTCCGAGTGACTCCCCGGGAAGTTTGACTTGGGCACAAAGTTGAAGTGTGTGAGGGTTTTCAGATGACGTAATTTGCTGTCCGTGTGTCAGGGAGATGTGAGGTCTGGAGGAAGGCAACTAGGCCCTCCTCAAGGTGCTGTTGGGACCATGAGGTCAGATGTGTACAGTTTCCTCTCCAGAGAGAAGCAAGGTCTGGTCCTTGCCTTCATGGCCCCTGTGGTGTTCCTAGAAAATTTTATCCTTTTCATTTCCATTGTCTACACTTAAAGTTAGGAGCATGTACGTAACGATAACTTTTTCCACGTGACCTTAAAAAGCCTGAAATTCTGGCCAAAGCGGGTCCCCATTGGGCACGAAGCAACTGGCTGGCACTGAGGTGAAGCTGATGCCTGCTCCCCCGTTCTCCCCAGTCTCCACCATTCCCTCTCGCCTCTCCCCTCCTGAGGCCGAGCGTCAGTGGCCATTACTCATCCTGCTGGCATTGTGGGTTTTCTGCCTCCAGACCCACTCCACTCACCGTCTGCCTGGCCCCTGCGGGCATGTGCCTTTGTAGACCCAGCAAAACCAAATAGCTCAGTGGGGTACAGCCTTCTTGTTTTCCGGAAGGGAGCCGCTCTCCGGTCATTGGCCCTCGGTGAGATTCAAAGGTCAGGGTGCTCTGGTGGCAGTAAACGCACGGGTGCTCCCAGGAATGTTTGAAAGGTGTTTATTTCCCAGTTTGTCCCACACTAGCTGCTCGGTGAGAGCCGGGCCTGTGAGTGTGGGGGTGGTGAGGGAGGGGGGTCAGCTTTTGTGTTCTCGGCAATTGCAGCACGAACCCCAGCCTGGCCCATGGTTTCCTTGTGGGTGCCCAGGGCACCGTCTGAAAGGGCAGTGTGGTACCAGGTGACATGGACACACATTTCCTCCGTGGGCGAGCATGGAGTGATCTGTGACCGTTAAAACAATGTTCAGCCCTGGCCGGTTTGGCCAGTAGATAGAGCGTCAGCCTGCGGACTGAAGGGTCCTGGGTTCGATTCGGGTCAAGGGCACATGCCCGGGTTGTGGGCTTGATCCCTAGTACGGGGCGTACAGGAGGCAGCTGATCCATGATTCTCTCTCATTGGTGTTCCTATCTTTCTCTTCCTCTCCCTTCCTCTCTGAAATCAATACAATATATCTAAACTAACAAATAAATAAAGGTTTGTTGGAATGTATTTATTTTCATGAGCACTAGAAAAGTGTAATAATAGCACGTCACGTCTACGATTTTAAGAATATTATTGCTTGCCCTAACTGGTTTGGCTCAGTGGATAGAGCGTCATCCTGTGGACTGAAGGGTCCCAGGTTCGATTCTGGTCAAGGGCATGTACCTTGGTTGTGGGCACATCCTCAGTAGGGAGTGTGCAGGAGGCAGCTGATCGATGTTTCTCTCTCATCGATGTTTCTAATTCTCTATCCCTCTCCCTTCCTATCTGTAAAAAATCAATAAAATATAAAATAAAATAAAATAAAATAAATACTCTGAACTATCTTAAAAAAAAAAAGAATACTATTGCTTAAGAGGAAGCTAGTTTCAAAAAGAGTTATTTGTTTTCTTTCTTTTTTAAACTGAGAATTTAGTTTTTTAGAGCAGTTAGGTTCGTGCAACGTTAGAAGGGAGGCCCAGAAGCTTCCCTGCCCCCCCTCACTGTCACGTCCCCCCCCCCCCCCACCCGACCCCCCGCCCCAGGGCGGTGCATTCGTTCCAGTTGATGAGCCTCCTGGGATGTGTCATGATGACCCACAGTCCGTGGTTTGCCTTCGGGTTCACTCCTGGGGCTGCACATGCTGTGGACATGGACCCTCGTGTAGTGACGCATCTTCATCATCACAGCATCGCCTGGGGCATGCTCACTGCCCTCTGTGCTCCGCTCCTAAAGTCCATGGAAAGCAGTGGTTCTCAACCTTGGCTGCACATTAGAATCACCCGGGGATCTTTTAAAAATTCTGATTTCTGGGCCTCATCATCCGGAAAGTCTGTTTCTTTGTTATGGGGTGGGGCCACAACATTAGTCACAAAGAAACGGAATTTCCGGAGGATGAGGCCCAGAAATCAGGATTTAAAAAAAAAATTCCCAGGTGATTCTCATGTGCAGCCAAGGTTGAGAACCACTGATTTAAAGGGAAATCGTAGGTAAATCCTGCTCAGGTGAGAAGTCGCGGCAAACCTGCGCGGCGTTGACACGCAGGTGACAGAAGTTTGGGGAAAACTGCCTGGGACTCTCATCCTCTGCCTCCTGTTTGGCCAAGCCCATCCCTCGCTTTGCCCCTCACTCTCGCCCTCCCCGGGTCTGAGGAACTTGACCCTGGCTATGGGGGCGCAGGGGTGGCGGGAAGCTTTGCTGTTCCACGTCGCGGCTTCTCCTGTGGCGTCTCTGCAAGGCCCTTTCCTTGTCTTGAAGGGACTACACCCGTGAAAGTCAAGGCAGGAGAGAGTCTTGTGTAATGCCACCTCCTCCTCGGGGGAGAGAGCCCGGAGCGCCCTGGCCGCTGCAGGAGCAGAGCCTCGCGGGCAATGGGAGAGCAGAGCCCCTCGCGGCTGGCCTGCGGGAGAAATGTCCTGCCGCAGCGTGGATGGGCAGCTCTGCGGGAGGACAGCAGTTGTTGGAAAGAACAGAAGGACCGAACGGAGTAAGCGAAGTTGCCAGATCCCTCTGTGCACCCGTGTCCTCGCCCGTAAAGGGGATGCAGAAACCCCTGGACCCGATTCCCCTCTGGTTCTGGAAGGACTGAGGAGATGCTGTGTGCAGAGTGTACATCCTACGCCACCGGTCAGGGCCGCCCCGTGCGAGGGGAAGGCACGCAGGCAGGGCTTCCTCCAGGCGCCGTGTTCATGTCGGGAGGGAGAGGAGTCGTACCTTCACGCTGTCCGTGTTGGAGCTTTTGCCCATGAGAACCTCTTGGCAGAGGGCACAGTGTGTTGGCACATTAACGGCCGTGCCCCAGGGCCACCCTCTCCCTGTGCCTTTGTTTGGTCTGTGGGGACAGGGAACATTCTGTTCCGCTGGTCAGAAGGCAAGGCTCTCGGAGCGGAGAGCTGCTCTGGGCGCTTGGCGGCCTTCTGGGTTGGGCCACAGCCAGGGAGGACCGGCCACGGCCCGTTGGGCGCTGGCCAGGAGGAGCGGTCCCCAGCCAGGCTCCCACGCACGGATGCACAGCGGGAACCCGCTAGGTCGCAGCCAGGGGTCCCGTGGGGAGGGGGCACGTGAGCACGTGGCCGGGAGTGGAGGCCACTAGGACCCCAGCCAGCGCGGCTTTGGCACAGGGGACAGGACTGGCCTGAAGACGCCAGAGAGCGCCCCTCGAACACAGACCACTCTCTCTGTGGGCTGTGACGTAGGCCCGTCATCTCTATTGATTCCGTGAGAACCACGTTCTCTAGTTTCTGTCCTTGAGGCTCCCAACGCTGACGCCTGATGTGACCCAGTGAGGCTGCATTGGGCCTCCCGGCCTCCGGAAGGAGAGAGAACGGATTTCCGATGGTTTTCAGCTGCTGAGCTTGCGGTATGTTGTTACAGTGGCCACCGGAGACTGGGACACACGGTTTCCTTCATCCAGGGAACATGTCTTCGCTGCCCATCTCCCGGGAGGTGTCAGCCACCCTTTCTCCATGTGGAGCTACAGGGAAAGGTCTGGGAGATGCTGCCTCCGAGGCAGGTGCAGCCCGGGGGTGCAGCCCCCCGCTCCTCGGAGCTCCTGGCCGGCTCTGCTTGACAGCAGGGGGCCTCCGGGGAGAGGAGGAGGCCAGGGGGTCCTGGGAGCTGTGGGCTGGGAGACTGTGCACACAGAGCTCCCTCCCCACAGACCGTGAGAGCCAGAGCCCTGTGTGGGCTGAGCACGGGGCTGCGGGCAGCTCCCTGTGCCGCGGCGGCAGTGGCCTCCCTCGGCGTAGATTACCCTCTTCCACGTCTTGGGCAGACGTCGGCGATCTGTCAGGTGTTGGTCTGCTGAAGGCTCGAAAGGAGAAGCTGTTCCTGGGCCTGGACCCCACGTCTCTCCCTGCCCCCCAAGGCCTGGGGGTCCGAGGACCTACCTGGAACACAAGGCCTGAAAGTGGAGGAGGTCGGCTCCCCGAGGAGAACGGGGTGCTGGTCACAGAAGGTGGTGGGATGGGTGCTGGGGAGACAGGAATAGCAGACGGTCCGTGCAACCTACGAAGGTGAAAGGTTCTGAAGAGGCAGCGATGGGCTGTCCTGTTACTTCCTCCTGGGGAAGAAGCGTGGGTGTGGCTTGTGTGAGTCTTTCCCGGAACCTCTGTGTCATGATCCATAGCCCCGGTCCCCAGTTGGGGGCCTGTTCCATTAGACTTCAAGACAAACGGGGTTTATTTTATGGTCCCTACAAACTGGAGAACAAAAACACTGCTTTTGTTTTTAAAAAAACAACAACAAACCCATTTTATTTTATTTTTAAATCTTTATTGGTGAGAGTATTACAGATGTCCACCATTTTCCCCCCATCGCCCCCCTCCACCGGTTCCCGCCCCACTGCAGGCCTTCGCCACCCTGCTGTCTGTGTCCACAGGTAATGCATTTATGCAGATAAGATCTTTGGTTGATCTCTTCCCTCTGAGATTCGCAGTCTTTAAATTTCAGGGCATTATCTCTCCCAGGTGAGCTTCAGGGGTTGAAATGAACCAGAGATGCTTATCCGCGTGTATAACTTCTACCCTGAAATACCACCCATTAAACATTTCCACGGAGGACGCTGGCAGGTTCCCATCCTCTCTCTCGGACACGTGGGCTCTCCCGATGCTTTTAATCACTGGAGGCTTGTTCTGGCCAGTTGCTCTGGAGCGGGTCCAGGGGAGCTTGCTACATTCTATCTCCCAAATTCCCCTTCGATTTCCTGTGGAATTCTTCTCCTTTTATCTTTTTTTTTTTGGAGGGAGTGGGGGGGGATTCCTCACATTCCTTTTGCACCCTGAGTCTGCTTCCCCGCTATTTGTAAGAGCTGCGTGCCACCCAGAGGGGGCCTGTTTTCAGACAGAGACACGAACATGTTGTCTTTTCTGACCCTCCTCGTTTTGAATGTGGACTGAAATGTGACCAGACCCAGGGTGTGGTCAGGAGCCACTACGCCTAGAGGACGGCGGCAGCAGTTAGGATACTTCACAAGGAACAAGAAAGCCACCTCAGACCGGCTGAAATGTTATGGGAAGTTATTGGCTCAGGTACCTCCAAGGTCTAAGGATGGGAAGGCTTCAGGCACGGTTTGATCAGGGTGTCGCATGGCTCGCTCCTCTCCGTGAGGACAGGTGTTTTCATCGGCTTTACTCTCTGATGCAGTCTAGTCCCTTAGAACCGTATCCTAACAGTAAATATCACAGGAATGAGCAGAAATAACCAGGCCTTTCTCTGTGGGCCGGTGTGGCCTCGGGCAGCACAGATCCTTGATTGAAAGAGACATCATCTTCTGTCTCTTTCTCCTTAGCTTCTCTTTCTCTCTCTCTCTCCTTTTCCGCTCCCCACTCCCTCCCAGCAGTCCTCCGACTCTCATTATCTTCTGACTAAAGCCTCACAACTGCTCAGGGCCCCTCCATCTTACAGAGAAGGGAGCGGAGTGGAGGCCAGAACTTGGAAAGAATGTGCCTGGAGACTGCCCTCGCCCTCCCCTGAGAGACCGACGGCAGGTATTTCTCCTCCGAGCCCTTGGCCTCCACTTTCCGTTTACATTCCAAGGGAGCAGCTGTCCCCCCGCCAGCTGGCCGGGGAGCTGACATCCCTCCCCTGGCCCTGCTGCTCTATATGTCCTCAAATTGGCAGCCAAACCCCTTCTCCTCCTAACGCCTGCCAGTTTATAAAATGGGAACACGTGGCCCAGAAAAGCCCCGAGTCCCCTGGGGAGGAGCGTGTCACCACCCGGGGCCGCCTCGGGCCAGGGCTCGGGACACGGATGGGTCCCTGAGTCCAGCTGCTGTGAATTTAACCCTTGAGCCTCCAAAGCATCCCCAGGCAGCTCCGTCTTTTCTCCGATGACTAAATGCACGTTGATTGTGAGTTAACTGGATTTCCAGTGATTTCTCTCAAACGCTGACTGTTTTTTTCCCCTCTCATTAAACAATGCTCCGTGTCCTGGGGCTGACCCTCCTGGTGCGGGAGGGCCATGTGTCTGTTTCCTGCCACCCCTCAGAAACTGAGTATCCAGGACGTGCCCCGAGGCCGGGCGGGCCCGAGGCCCTTCTGGAAGGCCAGCTCTGGTGAGCCCGGTCCAAGGGGAGGAGGCGGCATGAACGGAACCCAACAGAAATTACGTGGTTTGAGCTTGAATCAAGACCCCACGATCAAAGGCAGCGTGTGGCAGACCCCACCTCGTTGCCAGAATTTTAAAAATGGGCCTCTCCTGCCAGGCACAACACGGGAGAAGCCAGGGCTCCCCACGTGTGGCGTGGAATTCGCAGGAGGGGCCCGGGCGGGGGCCACAGCCGCATCCACGCTCCGCCCACCGGGTCCTGTCCGCACCTCGCCCTGTTTCCTAGGCTTTGCGAACCCAGAGGAAGAGAAGATGCCATTAGCAGCCTGCGCCCCAGTTGTCCCTTCTGCGCCCCCCCCTCCCATGTCAGTTATCCTTCGGGGGGGTGGGGAGCAGGTCCGCGAGGGTGCCCTTCTTGAAGAACCCTCTTGATAAACGGTGGGCCATCTGCGTGGAGGCCCCTGGGTTGGGGCGGGCTTCCTGGCCCGGCGTTGTCATTCATGGCCTCACTGAAGGCACACAGAGCGGACTGGCCACCTCTGCAGGAAGTAGCACCACGCGGGGAAGGCGTCCATAGGCGACAGAGAGAACGCTCCGAAGGTCTTAGGCTCCCACCAGGAGCGCGTGTCACAGACCAATGTCAGTCTCACATTTAGACCCAGAGAATCCATGCCCTCGCCTCCACGTGCCTGGGGAAGGCCGGCCTCTACTCCCTTCCCGAGCTGCCACCTCTGCACGTCTGCCCAGGAAGGCGCCTGAGGGTCTGCAGACCTGCCTGCGGGCCTGCTCCTCCCTGGAGTGGTTTCCGGATGGAGCTCTGTGGACGGTCCCAGTCCACCTCGTGCCGTGTCCCCCTGTGTGAACCTCCCAGCTCCCTGGGACCAGTTAGGGGCGGCGTGGGAACGGAGGTCCCCGGAGCCACAACTAGGCTGTGGAACTCTATGGATGGGGAGCAGGGCACAGGCTTCCCCGGGGTTCTGGGGCGGGCTCTGCCACGGGCAGTGGCCACGGCGTGCGGAGCGTCGCAGGCTGTGGAATAGGCTGCGTGGACACCGCGGCTCCCGACGTCCCGTGTTCAGGCCGCCTAGGGCTGGCCTCGGAGCGCTGGGGGCTTCAGGTCTCCATCTCTGCAGGCTCTTCATTTGTTTCTTTCAAGATCTTCATCACAGCCCATCGGGTGTGGCTCAGTGTTTGAGCGTCGACCACTAACCAGGAGGTCACGGTTTGATTCCCGGTCAGGGCACAGGCCTGGGTTGCTGGCTGGATCCCCAGTGTGGGGCGTGCAGGAGGCAGCTGACAGGTGATTCTTTCACATCATTGATGTTTCTGTCTCTCTACCTCTCTTCTCTCTGAAATAAATAAAAATATATATAAAAAATCTTTATCACAGATTTTTATAGGGGGATATACATATATATTTATATACACACATATATTTTAAATGTTCTTTGAGGGTTCTTTTTCATTTATATTTTTTTTCTTTCTCAATTATATATATAAATATATATTTAACTTGTGCCACCTACTGTGAATATTGGCTGTGGAACCAATGGGCTGCAGCGATTCCTTTTATGAAACTAGAGTTGGGGACTTGTGGATCAGTTCCGTGACAATTAGCAATGTCTGCTGGAGCCAAGAGATCCTCCCCCCCTTTTTTAATAGGACTGGACGGTAATGAATCCTTGAAAAAAACCAAACATACTTTCTTTCTTTTTAAAAAGCTGACAGCGCACTCCATGTCCTGGGCAGTGGGAGCGGACGAAGCCGTGAGGGTGGGAGAGCGGGTACTGGAGCCGCATGTGGAGCTGTCAGCCCGCCGGCGGCCAGCCGGGAGGGCGTCTGGAGCCTGTCTCCGGGGGCCTTGGCCATGCTCAGAGGCAAGGCAGATAGGAACGGCTCCGGGCTAAGTCGGGGAACACCCCGTTTGCTTCCCAGGTTGCCCTTCAGCTGATGGTTGAAGGGAGAAGAGGAAAAACAATCCTGAGAAGCAGGTATTTGGACCAGGGCTCTGGTCGGGGCTTGAATTCCTTGCCCTGGACGGCGTTTCTCAGCTCCGCATGGTGACTGGAGGGCGTCTCCCCCACATCGCAGAATTGGGGCAGCGCCCCAGGGACGGGCTTCCTGGTCCCAGCCTTGGGTTCCCAGCTTTCAGGGAGAGCCAGGCGGCCCGGCCGACCAGCCCTCCGCATCCGAGCAGGCCCGGCTGTGTGGGTCAGTGTGGGAGGGAGACAGAGTAGAAATATGTGTTTGCCTTTCGAAATTCCTCACGGACGCTCCCTGCCAGACTGCCAGGTGTCCCCAACGCCCCGGCCGCTCCGTCCCCGAAGCCCCTCCCTGGGGACGAGCGTGCGAGCTGTCCTGTCCTTGGACCTGCTCCCTGGCTGGGGCGAAGAGCACCGCTCGGCCCCCAGACGCTATGCTCTGAGCCTCCAACTCCCGGTGGAAGCCCTGGCGTGTGCTCGCGGGCCTCTGCCCCAGCCAGCCTCCCAGAGGAGCACCGGCTAGTGACAACTGGCGCTTTTTAAAATATATATTACTGATTTCAGAGAGGAAGGGAGAGAGAGAAACATCAATGATGAGAGAGAATCACATCGGCTGCTTCCTGCACGCCCCCTACTGGGGATCAAGCCCACAGCCCAGGCATGTGCCCCGACCAGGAATCAAACCCGGGATCTTCAGTCTGCAGGCTGCCGCTCCATCCACTGAGCCAAACCGGCCAGGGTGACAGTTGGAATTTGAGAGCCTCTGGCTGGCTCCCCAGAGCGCACACTCCCTGCCATCTCCCACTCAGCCAAGCGCCTGCTTAGCTCTCGGGGCTCTGCTGGGCCTCCCGTGGCAGTTTGCACAGCAACACCCACCACCCACTCCTGTGCCCGGTCCCTGGGCTGAGGGGGTGCCCGGCGTGCTGCTGCCTGGCCCTGGGGCAGTGGCATTCTGCGTGTCCCTGGAAGGTGGCAGGGCAGAGGAGCGGCTGGCCCCCGGCCCTGCGGCCTGGCTGGGGAGCCCAGGGTTGGAGCGGCAGGGGAGCCGGGTGTCTGCTGAGCAGGAGGCCTCCGTCTGGCCGCCCAGCCTTCAGCCGTGGCGCCCTCGCCGAGGAGGCATGCCTTCCCGGCGTTCCCGCTGCCTGGAGCGGGGCGTAAACTGACCTGGAAACCTGTTTGCTCAACCTCAAACCGAACCGAATGTTTTCCTCTCTCGCTGAGAACCGAGTCAGAGCCCTGGGGGTGGCTTTGTTTCCACCAGAGAACATTTGGTGAACAAGCCTGGATGGGAATCGACTCGTCTTGTCCCCTCGAGTGACAGGGAGGGGACAGGGAGAGAACCTCGGCTTCAGGACTCGGTGGCTCCGGGCGGGACAGTGGGAGGAGGCCGGGTTAGGTCTACACCCGGTCAGCTCCGGGACGAGGGGCGCAGCCTCGGTCCAATGGGGGGCCAGGTGACAGATCCCTCTCCGTGGATGGTGCTGTGCGGCGTGGGTGGCCCAGGAAGCCGCCACTAGGCAACCATGGGGAACACGAGGCCAAGGCGGGTGCAGCCACATACGGAAGGCGGGGACCTCGATCACATCCCAGATCGATGGGTTTGTCAGGGTTTCTGTCCTGTTCTGGGTCAGTCAGTCGGCACTGAGTTAATACCTGGTGTCATGTTGAGGCAGATCCAAAGGAAGTGACAAAGGCATGGCCCCTGCTTTCTTGGAGCCCATGGCTCACGTGTGTGTGTGTGTGTGTGTGTGTGTGTGAGAGAGAGAGAGAGAGAGGAAGGATACTGAAGAAAAGCTGCAGAGGTTTAAGTGGTGACGCCCACACTCACACCCACCTGGAAACCCAGCACGGGGCTTTATCTGGAAGCGGAGTCTTCGCAGACGCCATGAGTGGAGGACCTCGAGATGAGCCCCTCCTGGATTTTGGGTGGGCCCCCAATCCAGTGACTGGCACCCTTACAGCACGAGGAGAGGATGCAGACACACGCCCACACTTGGGGAGCAGAAAGCCGCGAGAAGACGGGCAGAGGTGGGAGGGATGCTGCCACAAGCCAAGGAGCACCGAGGCAGCCACAGGACGCCGAGGGAGAGCGGTGTCTTCTGCATTAACTGCATCCGTGTCACATGACTTCACCATCCTGGTCACATGATATTGAACCAAGGATTGGCTGGACATGTGGAAAGAAGAAAGATCTGCAGCAAATAGGGCATGTTGTCCAGATGATGAAATTGGTTAGAGGTGGCAAGGCACGTGTGAATATTCTGGAGACTTGCCTATAGATTTGAAATAGCTTGTGAGACAGCTTAGTTTTGAAAATTATTGCGGAAAGGCGTTGGGATTACAAAGAGAAGAACCTGCGGTGTGAGTGGTCCGTACAGAATTTGCCCCATGTGAACGGGGACCTGGGTGTTGACATTTCAACGACCCACTGCCTGAGCACATCATTGAGGTCAAGGTTGAAAGAGCTTTTTCCCCCTAAAGAGAGTCAGGGTCGAACCACTGATACAATGTAGACCCTCGAAGGATTTGACCCTGCATGTAAGTTTCTTCAAAAGGGGCTCCTTTGTCATGGCATTAAAAAAATGACATCATTATTGTTGAAGTATTACCTATATCCCCATTACCCCCGTTCCCTCTCCAACCCCCGCCCCCAGCCCTCACCATGCGATGGCGTTTTTATTCCCTCCACCCAGAGCCGGTTTATTTCGCAAACGTGTTCCCTGCCGATACAAAGGGAGGGGCGTGTGCCCTCATGGACACGTGTTTCCTGGGGTCCGTGGGCAGGGAGAGAGTGTGAGGTTCCAGGATGTTTGTCGTACGTGGTGTTTGTGAGATTCCAGAACGAAGGTATGTCTTGAGGGCCCCACATGCTCACCTCCTGCGCATGGGATTGTGCGAGTGTCCGCAGATCCCGTCCCTCGGGCACGGATGGCGCTCCCGGGGAGGTCCCGTGAGCACCGGGGTGGGCAGGGCAGCGAGTTCATGCCCAGCACCAGCACCGAGACAGACTCTAATTGGCCTCTGAGAGGCCTGACGACTAGGGCAGCCCTATTTATGGAGCTCAGACCACTCCAGGGCGACCCGGCACCTTCAGATGTTGCGTGTTTCTCTGTGGAGGTATGTAATTACCTTCACTTGGCCGGAGCTTTCCCAATACAGAGAGGCCCCTACACAAGGGCCTCCTACAACCAGTGTGACCTCGTTGACTTTATTGAGGGGCTTCCTGGTGATCTTGGCGGGCCGCCGGAGGGTCAGAGGAGGGCTTAGAGTGTGCAGCCGGGTCCAGGAGTCAGAGAGGGCTGTCCGGTCTCGGTTTGTCTTGCCACTGAAAGAAACTGCCTTCTTCTCATCAAAATGTTATTGAGCCCTGACCGGTTTGGCTCAGTGGATAGAGCTTCAGCCTTCGGACTCAAGGGTACCAGGTTTGATTCCGGTCAAGGGCATGCACCTTGGTTGCAAGCACATCCCCAGTAGGCGGTGTGCAGGAGGCAGCTGACCGATGTTTCTCTCTCATCAATGTTTCTAACTCTCTATTCCTCTCCCTTCCTCTCTGTAAAAAATCAATAAAATATATTTAAAAAAATGTTATTGAGTTGCCCGGCCGGTGCGGCTCAGTGGTTGACCTATGAACCAGGAGGTCACGGTTCAATTCCCAGTCAGGGCACATGCCTGGGTTGCGGGCTCGATTTCCAGTGGGGGGAGTGCAGGAGGAAGCCAATCAATAATTTTCTCTCATCATTGATGTTTCTATCTCTCTCTCCTCTCCCTTCCTCTCTGAAATCAATAAAAAATATTTTTTAAAAATATAATAAATAAATAAAAATAAAATGTTGCTAAGTAGATGAGAGCGCCCCCGGTGGGCAAAGCTGGAACAGTTTGAGCAACAATATCAAGTCCTAGTATTGCATCATGACCCAAAGGACGGCCTGTGCTGCCCCTCGCGCCCCTCACGTCTTGGCACGGCTCACTCTCTTCCTTCATTGTCCCAATGTTCCTTCTGGATCCTGTTTATAAAAATGTCAAAGCTCCTTTCCCCCACGGCCCTCCACTCCTTCACCCTGTGCCGCGTCTCTCCGCAGCCCTGGCCCTGCCTGCTGGCGGGTATCCTGGCTGGCTGGTTTAGAAACCGTCCGTTCCCCTTGACCTGGAACTCTGAGGTGCAGGAAGTGTATTTTACCCACGGATGCCTCCCCAGAGCCTGGGTCAATGTCTGGCACCCAGTAGGCCACCAGTAACTACTTATCGAATGAACGAACGGGCGAACGAAATGCGTTTTGGCGACCGTCTGTGCCGTTGACCGGGTAGATGCTCTGTGCTCCGCGGCGGGGAGCTCAGAGCCGTGGTGATTTATAGGCACCGCACAGCTGCTAAGTGGCCAGCTGGAGTGCAAGCACGTCTTTCTCTGCTCAGTTCGGGCTCGTTCCGCAATGACACACGTCTCAGCCCGGGCGGATCCCATCCCGACAGCCATGTGGACAGAAACTGGAACGCGGGGGTCAGGCAGACACTGAAGCCTGCTCTGCTCCGGCTTCCACATAGACGGGCGATACCACAAAAAGAGGAGGGAAGGCCTCGTGATGCATGTGGTTTCTTTAAAGTTTGCCATGGGAGCTGAGTGGGTGAGTGGGTGAGTGAGCAGCAGGGCGAGGTGAGGCTTGTAGCCAGGATCAGGGCGGTAGGATCCTGCATAACGAGTCAGGGGAGGTTTCCCCAGCGTCAGTTATGAACTTCCTAGGATTCTAAGGCCAAGAGGAAGTTCAGACATGAGTTGAACAAGTATTGGTTGGGTTGCTGACAGCGTGCCTGGAATACGCTGCTGGGCACTGGGGATAGAGGCCTGGACAGACAGACAGTCCCTTGCCCTCCTCTCGACGAGGAAAAGAAAATCGGAGTGAATGAGCACCAGATGAGTGGACTGCAGGAGACCATGGGGTTTGCTGTCAAGAGCCCATTCAGTAATTTCTCAGCTGACCTCCCTGTTGAAAGGAAGGCCTTGTAGAGGGCAGAATTGGGCAACGGTGAGAAGTCTGGTTGGAGACTAGGCTGAGTGCACACACGTCAAGCCACGGAAGGAGAAGATTACAGAAGGGTACTCCAGTGGGAGAGATGAGAAATAACTAGAGTTTGGCAAGCCTGATTAGGAAGTCCAGGTGCTAGTATCCTCAATCTATCCAGAAAAATCCCTTTTTACCCTCCCGTCAGACACAGGGACTGTGTTCCCTTCTTTTTCCTCGTAGGTGGTCATGTGACCAAGTTCTAACCAGTAGAATGTGAATGGAAGTCATGAGTGCAACTTTCAGGTTTGGCCCTGAACACCTCCCCACTGAGGACTTTTTAACGTGGCGGAGCCACCACCAACCTGGGCCCCCGAGGGACTGTACGGAGTCGAGTTGTTGCTGACCTGAATCCCCATCCTGGATTCTTACACAGAAAGCATGGGACTTCATAGTCTGCTTTAGAAATTTGGAATTTTGGGTGTTTTGGAATTATTCTAAAACCAGAAGCCCGTTGCATGAAGATTCGTGCAATAGGGCTTCCTTCCCCTTGCTGCCAGCACCGGTTTTCCTCTGGCACCCGGGACCCAGGCCTTTGGTCCGGCCACAGCAGAGAAGCCAAGCCTCTTCAGTCTTCAGTTTTCACTCTGGCCAGAGCCTTCACTCTTCGCTCCGCGCCTGCGTATGCAAATTAACCGCCATCTTTGTTGGGTTAATTTGCATAGTTGCTCTGAGTGGCTGGTGGGTGTAGCGGAGTGACACCAATTTGCATGTTTCTCTTTTATTGGTGTAGATTCCATAGACTTTTTGGAGTCTAAGACAGAGACTGGTGGTGGGAAGTAAATTCCTTGGGTTCCTCCATATTCCCCAACTCTCCTCGCAGTTAGGTTGGCCATGTGACCCAGTTCTTCCCAGTGGACTGTGGGAAAAGGGGTGCATGCTACCTCTCATCCCAGGCCATAGAAATCTCCTCCCCAAAGCCAGGGCTGCCCTAGCTTTGACGTCGGGGCACACATGGCAGAGGGAGAGCCTTTTCTCCAGGTTTCTTCCCTCTTGTACTGGTACAGGCTCCTCACTCTATTTTATTTTGTATTATATTTATTTTAATGTAGGGTAAAATGTATTATTTTTGGTGTTTTATTCATTTTGACAAATGCACAGAGACCTGCAACTGTCACCACAATCAAGACACAGAACATTCGTCACCCCCAAGGAGCTACCTTACGATCTTTGCACGAACCCCTCCCGCTCCTGGTACCCATCTCTGTAGTTGTGTCTTTACAAGAATGTCATATAAATGGAATCTTATAGCGTGTCTTGGAGCCTGGCTCCTTTCGCTTAGCACTGTGCACTTGAGATTCACCCGTGTGGTTGTCTGTAGCAGAAGTCTATTGTGTTTTTATTATTGAGCACTGGTCCAATACTGGATACTAGTAGCCCTGCGCACGAATCCATGTGCGAGTAGCTCGCTGCCGCTTGCCTCAGCTGACCACCCTGCACACCTCCGCTGGTAGCTCTCCATCGCTCATAGCTCGCTGCCCCGCCCTCCTGTAGCTCTCTGCCGCTTGTAGATTGGTCGTGATGTTATGGCGTCCTGGATAATTTGCATATTCCTCTATTATTATATTAGCTACCCCCCAGTCCCTGAATCGCCACAGCCGCAGCTGCTGCAGGCCTCCCCTTCCCTCCCAGCACCCCCTCCCTGAAGCAGCCAGTGGGTCAGCAGCTGGCCCGGCCTCTGAGCACTCCCCGCCCATCTCTCCTTTCCTGCAGCCTGAAGGCTCTGCGGTACCTGCCCTCCTGCCCTCCCCGGGGGCTGCTGGCTCCGTCTGTCCTTGTGGCTCACGGAGAAGTCCTCCTGCTCTGACCCAGCGCCCGGCCTCCCACTGAGACATCATGAGTCTCTTCTAAAACGTCACTGATGAGCTGGGGCCTGCACCCCCCTGGGTCTTGCCATTCCAGTTCCTGTGCTAGAGTCGTTTTGATAACGGTGAGAAGTCTGGTTGGAGACTAGGCTGAGTGCACACACGTCAAGCCACGGAAGGAGAAGATTACAGAAGGGTACCCCAGTGGGTGTTTTCAGCTTTTATGCAGGACAAGCTTTTTTTCCCCTTAGTACATTTCACTTCAAATGTTATGAAAGTAGCACCCGTCCACCCTACTCAGTGACTCAGTAGCAATAGATAGAAAGAACAAACTCACCTCTCCCATCACCGTTCATCCCCCTGCCAATGCCTAACCCAGGGCCTGTGGCCTTCCTTCTCTCCCGCTCACAGACATCTATGCAAATGTGTGCCTAGGTAGCCGGTTGGTGATAGCTGATAGTTTGGGCAAAACCTGGACCCTATAGCATACGTTTATCAAGGCATCATAGCTCGCCCATTGGTAGCAGGCAGCTGCCCCAGAGGGCAGTGCCCTGGGCATCACTTCAGTAGTCTAAGGCGAAAGGCCCAACCCACCCATTCTGGCCACCCCGAACCCACTGTTCGCATTTCTGTGTGAACACGCCGTACTTGTGCCCGGAGGAGAACCCCTCTTGGCCTGTGTGAAGAAGGCAGGGCGGCCCTGGCAGCTAGAATGTCGGCCTGCAGACTAAAGGGTCCCAGGTTTGATTTTGGTCAAGGGCACATGCTGGGGTTGCAGCCTTGATCCCCAGCATCATTGATGTTTCTATCTCTCCCTCCCTCTCCCTTCCTCTCGGAAATCAATTAAAAGAAGAAGGAGGAGGAGAAGGAGGAGGAGGAGAAGGAGGAGGAGGAGGAGGAGGAGGAGGCAGGTCGCGCAGGAGAAGGCTGCTGGGAGCGTGCTGGCCCCGGCTGGGAACGGCCTCCGTGGTTTCCGATGGAGGCCTTGGAGCCGAGACTCCATGGGCTTGAACAGGAACAGGCCTGGCAGCCCACGGTCTTGTTCTGATGCCTCTGACGCGGCGCTGATGCCTCCAGGAGACATGACGGGCAGCGCTGCCCACTCCGGAGGATGAGGGTGCGAGTTTCTGACACCCCTTGGCAGCCCCCACGGGTGGGCTCCCATGTGCTTGCCGCTGAGGGCAGGGAGAGTGGCCTGTGCCTGGGTCTGGCCTGACCCAGACCCCACTCCTTGAGCTGCTGCCTTCAGAGGAAAGAGCAAGTCTTCCCTGGCAGCCCCCGCTGCCTCCTCTGATGTCGCTCCAGCTCAGAAAGACGCTCCACGGTCCATTCCAATGGGAAGACGCACCAGGGCTCACAAACGGAGCGGGCTCAGGCCTGGGTTCCCGTCCCGGCTCTGCCACTTCCTAGTGATGCAGCCTGGGCCAGCATCCGTGGGTTTCTTCACCCTTAAGACAGGGCTAAGCCAGCCTCCCCGTAGAGGAGCCATCAGGAGGAGCTGGTATTGATCCAGGGCTAACCTATCCCCAGGGGTTATTTAATATGTTGCTCACAAGAGTTCCGTGGTGGGCACCATGGGGCAGAAGAGGACCGAGGCTCAGAGAGGTGAAGAAGCTTGGCCGAGGTCACACAGCCGGCACAATTCGAATCTTCCTCACTGCGGGGCCGACAGCACCATCACCGTCTCCTGGGTTTGGTGTGGGACTGTTACGGGAGTAAACTGTTCAGTCAGATGTGACTCCAGGCCTGGCTTGAGGTGCAGCTCCTTTTGTGTGATCTCCCTTGCCCCCGGCCCACCTCCCAAGTGAGGAAGACAGAGAAGCAGGCCGTGGTACGGGCACTTCAGGCCAGAGCCGACAGGGAGCCCGGTGGGGCTCAGCTTCCGGTGGCTGCCCGGCGGGATGGGCCCCTCAGGCCGGCGGCCCGGCTCCGAGCAGCTTTGGTTTGCTGAGGCCTGAGCGGTAGCCTGTGGAGCTGAGTGGTCTGATGGTTAGGAGCTTGGCACCCGACAGGTGACGGTCCTGGACATGTTCACTTGCCTCTCCGAGCCTCGGTTTCCTCGTCTGCGCAGGGGGTGACGATAGTTCTCATTCTTCAGGGCGGTCGTGAGGCCGGTAAGACAGAACGTATCGGGCACGTGGGGCTGTGCCTGCGTGAAATGGCGCTCAGAGGGTAGCTGCCGTTATCCGGCCTTAGACTCTGAGGGAGGGCAGACGAGGAGCGGGGAGCCGGGTCTCCATCATGGAAACGTTTCAGGAAACAGAAAGGCCCAAACCAAAGAAAGACACAGCTGTAATGGAACTGTGTCTACAAGAGACCCCCACCACCTTCCCCAGCGTCCCCGGCCTCATTTTCCGCCTCTGCTTCGGCCTCCCTTTCAGAGATCCCCACCCGATTCTCAAATTCGGCAAGAAGGGCCCTCCCCACCCCCACCCTCACCCCATCCCGGGGCAAGAATGCGAGATCCCGAGGGCTCTGCAGGGCCCGAGAGCACGGGCTGTCCCGCACGCGGAGTCCCTGCTCAGGGTTTGCCACGTGTTGTGTTTAAGGCACGTAATTAGTTGTGCCTTTTCCCCGGGGTCTTTTAAATATGTCCTTAGATTCCCACAGAGTGCACTGACGTCATCTAAACAGTAAAATGCCTTCTGCATGAGCCACGGGGAATTGAGTGGTTTGCAGGAACAGCCAAGAAGCCATCGTGTCAACAAGATGGAGAGGTGAAGAGATTGCAGAGCCAGCAGCACCTCCTCCCTCCCCCGTTACCACGTGACAGAAGCAAACCCCTGGGGCGGGAGAGGCCTGGGCGGGAGTTGGGTTGACCAGATGACTGCACTGCTCTGGAGCAGGTACCTGAACTGAGGTCACGGTGGGTTAGGTCTGTGGGTGCCCCAGATACCAGCACTCCCACCTCACCCTGGGCTCTTCCTGTCCCACAGGGAAAAGTTATTCCAATCACTTTAGGTGACTTTTCTGTTACTCACAGCCTAAACCAGTGATGGCGAACCTCTGACACGCGAACTCATTTTTTTGGTTGATTTTTCTTTGTTAAATGGCATTTAAATATATAAAATAAATATCAAAAATATAAGTCTTTGTTTTACTGTGGTTGCAAATACCAAAAAATTTCTATATGTGACACGGCACCAGAGTTAAGTTAGTGTTTTTCAAAATGCTGACACGCCGGGCTCAAAAGGTTTGCCATCACTGGCCTAAACCATTCCTCATGGCTGAGCCGGGCTAGGCAACCTTCAGGACATGAATTCAGGGTTGGCCTTCCTCTGACCACGGTGTCTCCACTCCTTCTGGTTGGAGCTCGGCTGGTGGACACTTGGAGAGCAGCGGGGTGAGCTCAGAAAGGCAGGGTCAGGGATTCCAGCTGTTACAGGCCAGAGAGGAGGAAGTGAGGGTCCCTGGGCCATACACTCATGGCCTTTTTGGGGGAGGGGGTGTCTCAGAGAGCATCTGGGCTCCCTCCCCTCCCCCCCCCCCCCGCACCTCCCCGCTGGGTTCCCATCAGCTGTCACATGACTCACCAGTCCCTGAACGTTCTGTGCCTTGGCAGATGGAGCTTCTTGGCAATAAAGTTCTGATCATCTCCTTTCCGCCCTTCTTTTTGGCTTATCTTTCGAGGCCCCCCTTGGTGACCTCATCCGTCAGGACCTCCTGGCCACCCCCATGCCTCTCCACCCACCGGGGTGCACGGCGCCTCCTGTTCGGTCATCTCGGTGCTTGTCAGCCCTCCCAGCCTCCCTCGTGCAGCGTCTGTCCCTGGGCACCAGGCGAGGCCCTCAGCACATGACGCCCCCGTTCCCTGCAGACGTGTTTCTGTCGCCCGCCAGGTGGGATCCTTGGAGGGCAGGACCCGTGGGTCTTGACCATTTACATTCCCCCCGAGAGCCCAGCAGGGTGCGTGGGAGACAGCAGTCAGCGCTGGGTGTTCAGGTCTCCTGCTTCTCATCGTGTGGGCTTCGGAACGCCCGATTGCTAGGAGGCGCCTAGGGGTCCGCGGTCAGACAAGGGTGGAGGGTTCCCACTGCACGGGCGTCCCAAAGCCTCGGCCACATTGCGAGTTGCCACCAGGAGGCTGAGTGTGCATGATCTCTCCCGTGGGTCTGACCGCGAGCTCTTCCTCACGGAGAACCTTGAGGGACCGACATTGAGGAGTGCATTTTGGAAAACCCTGCATCAGACCAGCCCTCGGGAAAGCGTAATTCAGCGCCTCTCTTCACGTCTCTGAGCTGGTGGCAGGCATCCATCTGACCTAGATGGAGCGCCTTTGAAGGCGTGCCACGGTGACCAGACACAAGGGCCGCGGACTGGGGCGGCAAAGGCAGCGGTTTGAAGGTCGGGAAGACCTGGGCTCGGATCCGGATTTTCCACTCGCTACCTGAGTCACCGCAGGCAAACACTCCACCCTCGGGCTCGGCTTCCTCTTGGTGAAAATGTAGCGAACAAGGCCTCTCCCGGGACACCTCTCCCTCGTGATGTCCGGAGGGGCTGACACGTGACGAGGCTCAGTACCTGGCTGCTATGGGAGCCAGCAGAGCCCTCAGGACTCCCTGGGGACGTGAGGAGAGATGCTGCCGATACTGGAGGCAAACACCGGAGAAGAGCGAACAGCCTGTGGCTCCAGACGCCCGTGGCTCATAGAGATGCAGCGGGAGGGGCTCCCCAGGGCGCGGAGGAACCCGCCGCCGGTATCACCAGGACAAGGGCCCAGTTCCTCCTGGACCCGTCCCCTCCTGCACCTGGGGTGATGCCTGAAACAGCATCCCAGCATCCTCCGTCCTGGAGCCCCGCTTCCTCCGGTCCTGAGGCCATCTTTCTGTGATGCCCCCGGAGTGGGCAGCCGGCAGCTGGACCTACATTTCTCCCCCCGCTGCCCCCCTCCCCCACCCCCCGTCCCCAAGGTCTGGCCTCCGTCCATCTCTTTGCCTCTCCTTCCTCCACTCTCTCTGTCACCCTCCGACTCAGCAACCCTGACCGGCTCTTCCCGGCCCCTCCAGGCTCCACACGCAGGGCTTTTGCCCTGTTCTTCTCTCTTGGCTGGTTGGCCTCTTCCTCAGCTCTCGTCTCGGACTGGGCTACCTGAAGGGAAGCCTCCCTTTCCACACGGCCAGGCCCTGCCCCGCTACGCTAGTCCCTCAGACGCGTCCTCTCCTTTTCCTTCACGCTAAACCAGTGGTTCTCAACCTTGGCTGCACATGAGAATCACCTGGGAATCTTTTTAAAATCCTGATTTCTGGGCCTCATCCTCCAGAAATTCTCTTTCTCTGTTATTAATGTTGTGGCCCCACTCCATAACAAAGAAACAGAATTTCCGGAGGATGAGGCCCAGAAATCAGGTTTTTAAAAAGATTCCCAGGTGATTCTCATGTGCAGCCAAGGTTGAGAACCACTGCGCTAAACACTCGTAGTGGTCTGTTCGTAGGATTAAAAAGAAATAATGTCACCTGGCCAGCATGGCTCAGTGGTTGAGTGTCAACCTATGAACCTGGAGGTTACGGTTCGATTCCTGGTCAAGGGCACATGCCCAGGTTGCAGGTTTGATGCCCAGTAGGGAGCATGCAGGAGGCAGCCAATCAGTGACGCTGTCTCACCGTTGATGTTTCTATCTCCCCCTCTCCATTTCTCTCTGAAATAAAAAAAAAAAATTAAAAAAATAAATAATGTCTGCCTCCCATCCTCGAAGGCAAGCGTCATGAGTTTGCTTTGCTGACCACTGTGTCCCAGGGCCTAGGTGAGGCTGGGCACAGCTGCAGGTGCCTAGCAGCTCCTAGGTGAGCTGACCGTTGAGCAATGTACTGTCTAGACAACATCTCTGGCTTATTTGGGGATAGGGGGGTGTCTACGGACCCCACACTTTCTTGAATGGGATTGTCTCCTTGGTGGGCCTGGGAAGATGGGTGGGGAGGCTTGCCAAAGCTGCTGCTTACAGGAGAGGCTGGCGTTTGAGTCCTGGTGTGTGGATGGCCAGGCAGAGGGGCACTGCCCGGAACCCATCTCCTAAGTGGTCCCCCCTGGGGACTCCTCCTGGGAGAGTCTTCTAACCCCCATAGGAGCATTTTCCGAATCCTCGACACATCCACTCCTGGGCCTCTGCAGGGGTCAGGAGACTGCGTGGTTTCTGTTTTGCTGCAGCTGCTGGGGAGCCGCGGTTGGATTTACGGCCGCCTCTGAAAGCCGAGTGACAGCTCAGGGCTTGCGGTCTGCGTGCTCACCACACCCAGGGTTCAGGCCGCTGTCCTGCCCCCATTCTGCCCTTTGCTTTGTGTCCTGGCGCGCGGATGCAGCACCGTCAGCCACATCAAAGTCGTTCTGCAGGGATCCGGGCATTTTAAAAAGGAGGTGAAATTCATGTCACATAAGATGAGCCATTTTAAGGGGCACAGCCCCGTGGCGTTGAGTGCAGTGACAAGGCTGTGCGAGCGCCACCTCTGTCTCATCCCAAAGCACTTCCATCACCCCCGGGAGCACCCCCAGCCCGTAAGCCGTCACTCCCGCCCCCCTCCAGCCCCTGGGAACCACTGACCTGCTTTCTATGTCTGTGGGTTTGCCTGGTCTTGGACGTTTCATAGAAATGGAGTCATATAACACGTGGCCACTGCGCCTGGCTTTTCCTCTGTGCGTGTTTTGCGGTTCACGCGTGTTGCTGCATGTATCCGTACTTCATCGCTTCGTATGGCTCTGCGGTTTGATGGATTGATTTGAAATGTGGGTCTGCAGAGGCTGGGCACTTGGGCCCCTCTGACCTGTGAGAACACAGTAGATTTCCACCCCGAGGGCCGTGTACTGGGCATGGTCCCGTGTTGTGTCCCGGAGGTCCTGGGACCTGGGCATGAGCCCTTCTCTCCAGAGATATCCTCCCAGAATCGACGGGGGTGGCAGTCGGCCTTCAAGTGACCTTGGAGAGCTGCCCAGGCCAGAAAGAGAGCCTCCAACGTAAGCACCACGGTGCACGGCAGCGCGGAGGGCGCTGCAATAAGTCCTGGGCCGTGAGTTATATTGACTTGGGCCTGGGGGTCTGGCGGTCAGTTCTACCCCCTGGGGGCACATCCCTGGTTGGGCAGGTGGGGAGCCGGGTGGAAAGGCTGGCGAGAGGTGTGGTCAGATGCTCAGCACGGAGCTGCTCCATCCAGGCCGGAGCGGAGCTGAGTGGGATAAACGGGGAGGCAGAGGGTCCCAGCTTCTTAAAGGGAACTGAGAGCCAATACAATGGGCTCGGCTTGTGTTGAGGGGCGCCCTGATGTGTGGATCGATCACTGACATGAGCTACGATCAGAGAGAGGACAGGGACCGAGCTAGAGGACAAGGACTGCGCAGCCACTGCAGGCCCCACCTCCCCTCCTCTGTGACGGCCATCGAGGCTCTGGTCTTCTGCATCTCCAGCCACGTGCCATGTGGTCTGGGCGCTTGGAGGACGCTCAGGGCTTAGACGAAGCCGGGCATGTTCCGTCCCCAGTTCTGTCCCCTGGGGTGCCTTTCCCTCTGACCTCACTGTGCGGTGGGGGCGATGGCGTGCTCACCTCGAAGGACTTCGGGGCGGATTCCACTGCCGATGCGGGCGAGACACCTGGCATTGTTGACGGTGGCCCTGGAAAGCGTGCGCCCTTCTTCCTTTTCCCTCTTCTGACTGTTAGAGAACAAAACGGACCGCAGTGAGCACAGCTGTCAGCACCGCGATGCCACGCCCCAGGGTGGGGTGGGGTGAGAGAGGAAAAGGGCCAGGACTCCTGAAGGCCTTGCAGTGAAGACTTCACGTTGCAAGAGACAAGATAAATCTATGGGAGAGGCCATTTCAGAACAGCCCCCCGCAGTGCCTAGCACGTGTGACGCGGGTGCGCTGTCCCCTGCCGAAGGCGGCCTCTCAGGCGCCTCCTCTCTCCTCCGCAGAGCTCTCCGCCTCAGCACCCACACGCCACGTCACAGTTACCTCTCTGTGGGCTGGGCCCCCCTCCCCCAGCCTCCTGTGCAAACTGCTGCACATTAGGTCTCTTCTTAATTCTCTAAGTGAGCATTTAGGTGCACTTACCATGTCCGAGGGCCGGCGCTAAGCTCTTGGCTGACTATCTTTTTTTTTTTTTTTTTTGCATTAAAATGACCCTCCAAAGCAGGTTACTGCATTATCCCCAAATAACAGAAGGAGGTGTGAGGCTCAGAGGGGACTATACGTGGCCAAGGTTACCAGTGGCAGGGCTGACCTCTGACCCCGACAGCGGGACTTCAGAGTCCCTGCGTGGAATCCCAGACCCACTGGCTTGTGGCCGGCCACTCTCACTCCCTGTGAGCGGGGTGAGCAGGGGACGCAGGGGTCCGTGCCGGCCTGGCGGCTGCAGAGGGACCCTCCAGGGGACGCTGGGACATCGCCAGCACATCTGCCCCGAAGTCCGGTGGGGGCATGGAACCCGCAGCTCCCCGGGCAGCAAGCTGTCCTGGCCATGAGGGAAGCGGGAGTGGGAGGAGCGAGGAGGGTCCCGTCCACAGCAGGCAGGACCCGGCGAGGCGCCTGCTGCCTCACCCGAGCCGGCGAGCCGAGCCCGGCTGTGCAAGCGCCGCAGCTCTGGGGGGCGTGGCAGGGACAGGAGCACCTGCCAGGGAGGACGCGGGCAAGCGGGTGCTGGGGGAGGTCATCCCTCGGAGCCGCTCCTGGACCTGGAGGCGGCTCAGCCACGGAGCAGCTGGGCCTGAGAAGGCGGCTTTCCTCGCTGGGCTGCAGGCTTCTTCCCTGCACAGCAAGGGCAGGAGCAGCAGCTCCCTGGGGGCTATCCCAGGACTAGAGCAGGGCCCGGGCAGTGAGCACCGCGCCCCTGCCTGGCTCCGCCCCGTGGGTGCGAATGTTTGCTCTCATTGTTAGTAACAGCATGAGCATGGCTGTTAGTATTAGTGTAAACCTAGGTTTCCTTCCACTTGGCAGTTCCTGCCCGGCCAGCGTGGCTCAGTGGTTGAGCATCGACCTATGAACCAGGAAGTCACGGTTCGATTTCCGGTCAGGGCACATGCCTGGGTTGTGGGCTCCATCCCCAGTGCGGGGCGTGCAGGAGGCAGCCGATCAATGATGCTCTCTCATCATTGATTTTCTCTCTCTCTCTCCCTCCCTCTCTGTTCTTCCCTAAAATAACAATAAAGAGTGCCCACCTCTTTGGTTAAAGCTTTGGAATCAGCCTTGGAAGGGAGGGGGAGTGTGTGTGTGTGTGTGTGTGTGTGTGTGTGAGTGTGTGTGCGTGCGTGCACGCCATGTGTGCTGTGGAGCTCAGACACGCAGGGAACATGATAGCTGTCAGGGCAGGTGTGTACCGGGTGCTGCGAGGGCACAAAGGAGGGATTGTCCAGGCTGTGGGGGAGCAGAGAGGCTCTCTGAGCACGTGCCCATCGGCATTGCTCCCGGCGAGGAGAGCACGCCAGCGGGGGGAGGGAGAGCGGTGCGGAGGCGCGCAGTCTAGGCAGCGCTCGCCCTGTCCGAGGACCAAGTTCAGAAGTCGCTGTAGCAGGGAGTGTGGAGGGCACGCGGCTGTAAAGGGGGACTCCCTCCCGATCCAGCCCCAGGCAGGGTCCCCCCGACACTCTGCCATGGTTGGCCTATCCTCCACCCTTCCGGCCACTCCATGTGTTCCCATCCGTCCGTGTGTCTCCCCCAAGCACAGGGAAGGGAGGAGCCCACAGGGGCCCGGGCAGGAGTCACCAGAAGCAGCAAGGACTGGGGGCGGGGGGTGGGGGGGCTGAGGAGGCGAGGCTCTGGAGATGCCAGACCATCGGGGCCTCCGCAGCCTCCCCGGGAGCCTGGCCGGCCTGGGGACTCAGGCGCCTGCCGTGTCCAGTGGCAGCGCGCCCTGGGAGTCTGGGCAGAGCGCGCTCTTGGCGAGGTGCGCGTGGTCTGGGACGTCTCAGCGTTCCCCTCGGAGGCGTCCCGTGTGCTGCCCGTCCCAGTGAGGCCCCCGGGGCCCCCATCACCTCTGACTTGTTTTCCCCAAAGTGAGGCTGGACTCGCTCAGTGCCGTCTGCACTGTCTCACTGGCCACCCCGCCCGGCCATCTGTTCACAGGCTGTCAGGCAGCTGGCAGGCAAGGGGGATGCCGTGTGATCACGGAGCGCAAACGTCCTCTGCCTCCAGCGAGGACCCAGGGCCTTGACCTCGCCCGCCCTCACAACCACAGCAGTAATGACACCAGCGATGATTGGGGACCAGGCGCTGCGCAGGTCTCTCATTCAGCCTCCGTGACACCCTGCAGGGCGGGGGCCTGCTTTCTGACAATGACTATGCCCCGTGCTCGCTGCTGGAACCCCATGGCACCTCTCTGTCCCTCAGCCCTGTACCCCGAGTGTCCTTCCATATCAGCACCTATGTGTCTGTTCTTGAAACCTGCGTGCTGCGGCATTCTGGGAATATCTCAACCCAGCATCTGAGGCCAAAAATCAGCAGTGACCTGTCGGGGGACATTGTGGGGGGCGGCGGAAGGGAGGGTGTGAGTGAGTGGCCGGGACAGAGATAAGCAGGGCGACCTGCTGGCTGGTCTGTTGCACCGACAGACCCTGGTCAGTTTCACCTTCGTCCCATGGGACAGGTGGCCTTATCCACAGCGTCACTCCCTCAAGCCACGCGCAGCCAACGCCCTTGTCCGTGCATCTCGGCGCTCTGTCCTGCAGAGGGTGTGGTGGGTTTGAAATTGGCTGGATTTCATAAATGATGGGGAAGGAGCACCCTTCCAGGGCGTCGGAGGGAGGCTGTCCAGCAGCGAGGACGTTCCTGGGATGGAGGCCTCATCACTGACGTTCTCCTTCAGTTAAAGCATCAGCAGTGTGACCTGCCGCCCCCTGCCCTGCCCGCCACGGCTTCCTTCCAAGCAGCCTTGAAGCCGATGTAAGAATGTTGCGAGAAATGCCACAGAGATTTTTTTTAAAAAAAACAATTGAGAAAAGCCTGGAAGCAATTACTACTCAACCTTCCTGTGGATTCGGTGTGAGTAGATGCTTAAAGAGACGTAGGCTGTGCTAGTTCTGTCCTCGTCCTGGGGACGGGCGGGTGAGCCGGGGCCCCTCCGCCCCTTGTGGAGCTCACAGTCTGGGGAGGGGAGAGGAGTTCCTACTGGGGTCTCCCAACCTGCTCAGGGGCCTGTTGCATCAGAATCATCTAGAAGCTTTTCAAAAACACAGGGCCCAGGAGCCCAGCCCGGGCTTCCTGCGTGAGTACGTGATGTGGCCGTTGTGTAATGTAGAGGCAGCAGACCTCCGGGGTCCCGGGGCCAGACCTGGCATATTGTGTGGCCTATATAGTCAGGGCTTGCACATTAAAAAAAATATCAAGTTAGTTTCCAGCCTCTGAAAATCAGGAAATCTCTCATTAAAACCCAGATTCCATTTCTTTGAAAAATCCTTAACACTTGGCCTTTTTTTTTTTTTTAAATGTATATACAGTAACCATTTTAATCTTTTTTTTTTAAAGTGTACAGTTCAGTGGCATTAAGTTCATTCACATTGTGAGCAGGATACGTTTAACCAAGTAGTTGAAACATAGAAATGCTATTTGGATCCATTTTTAAGGAGTTGAATTTTAGAACTGTATTACCCCCCCCCCAAAATTAAAATCTTGAGATCTTGATAAACACAAAGAATTGATGTATCTTCATAGCTTTGCCTTTTGGAAATCACTTTGAGACCTTTGACCCAAATTGTCTTATGGAGAGCTGTAAAAATTATAGGGGTTCTTTCATAATGAAGGCTACAGCTAGGAGGATTATAACCATTTTTAACGAAGTTTTTTTTTAAATAATATGTTTCTATTGATTTCAGAGAGGGAGAGCCTAACACTTGGCCTTTTCAATGGGGCTTCCATTCTCCAGGTTTCCACACTCCCCAGTGCTCCCTAGTGTCTGTCTCTTCACATCGCCAGTGGCCATGTCGTTGGACCAACACTGCTCTTTTCCTTTTGGTAGAACTAAAGGAAAAGGAAATTGTGGTCCTCTCAGCTATATCCAAAGTTGAACAGCGTAGGACAGACCAAGAAGCCTGTGTGTGTGTGTGTGTGTGTGTGTGTGTGTGTTTAATGAGCGAGAGCAGATTTCTGTATGGAAGTGTGCAATAGTCACATCAAATGTGTCGAAAGACGATGAGCCCCGCCCATTTCCCTGCTTTATGCTCCCAGCCCGACCCCTGACCCCCGTGCACCAGCACCCAGGACACTAGAGGGAGGCCCGGAGCCTGGGATCCTCCAGCCTCTTGGCCATTAGCCCCTGCTGTCCCGGTGGACATGGTAGTTGCTTACCTCTGGCCTCCAGTGAAACAGCGGTTCTCAACTGGGGGGGAGTTTGCTCAGCGTCCCAAGGGACCTTCATGTCTGGAGTTCTTTTTGAGCGTCACCATCGGAGGGAAGCGTTGCCGTCGGCATCTGGGCAAAGGCCAGGGATGCTGCTAAATGGACCAGAGGGAATCGTCTTGCCCAAATGTCAGCAGTGTTGGGGGGAGGGTGTTCCTGTCTGTCCGTGTCCGTCCGTCCGTGGGAGCCATGAGCAGAGGCCGGGAGGTGAGTGCAGGTGTGGTCATGCCCAGGGCAGGCTGAGTGGCTGGTCTGCCCGAGTGTCCCGGGCAGTGTCCCAAAAGCCAGGCCCGAAGAGGCGGAGGCCCAGCTGTTGGGGGCCGTGTCCTCGGTGCATGGGGCAGGATGGAGGTCAGAATGGCTGTTTACAAGCGTTGCAGCTCCCCTCCTTCTAGGATGCGGTCGGACTGTGTTTCCTGCTCCAGGGAAGTCAGGGCTGACCACGTGACCTGGTGTGGCCTCTGGAAAGGAAGCGGAGGCGGTGAGCAGCCACTGCTGGGCAGGAGCGCTCAGGACTGGTGCGTTCTCCCACCGTGCTCCCCTTTTCCTCCGGCACCAGGGCCTCAACATTCGAGGCGCTGGCTGCTTCGTCCGCCTGGAACCCTGAGCAGGAAGAAGAAGTGGGTCAGTAAATATGGGCAAGACAGAGCCCTTGTGTTTTCAGCCAGGAGGGCTGTTTGTTACTGCAGCAGACCGTGGCTCTCCTGACTGACGGAGACAGAACACGCGGTGCACAGAGATGGCGTGAAATTGTCCCGCGTCCCTCGTGAGAGCACTCCTCCCCTTTCGCCCACCAGGAGTAAGTCCCCGTGTGGTGCCGGACCGTCTGTGACACCTGCCCAGGGCACCGCATGCTCCCTGTTGAACAGAGAGTGGGCCCGGGCTCAAGTTTCTGTATTTAGCTGAAGTTTTATAGCATCGTTTTAAAGTGGAATTTAATGTCAGGGTTGCCTTCTATTTATGGCCAGGGATTATAGTGCTCCCTTTACGAGAGGGATATAAAATGTTTTAAAATGGTAAGTAAAGAATGTGAGTCCGTTTAAAGATTTTCTACAAAGCCAATAAAACACAGGTGGTACACACTTACGGCAAACACCATAAGGAAGGCTTACGTGTGACTGACGTCCGGCAGTAGAGCGTGCACTACGCTGCAATCTCTTGCAGGGGGAAAGGGATCTGTCACGGCAAAAGGTTTAACAACAGCAGCAAACGCAGCCCAATAATAATATTTCCAGGCCTCCCTCTGACCAGAGGAAAGCTGCTGCCACACAGTGTAATGCAGAGGGCACAAACACAGCCCTAAGCCCTCCTCCTGCCCCCGCCCACCCCGAGCCTGGGGCACAGGAGGTGCCCGATGCACAGTAGGTGCCCGACCAGTATGTGCCGAATGAGGAATCAGTGAACAGGACGCGGGCTGCAGTCTAGGGAAGGCCTTCGCTCTGCTGGGCCTGCGGAGAAGCTCCGTGAGCACATCCGGGAGACAGGGCAGAGCACCAGCAAACAGCCTCAGAGAGTGAGGGTCCCGGGTGTGGGGGAGGCTGGGACTGCTCGCAAGGGGGAGGAGTCCCAGGTGATGGGGTGCGTGTGTGTGTGGTGGGGTGTTGGGGGGACAGCGGAGACAGACAGTTGTAATACGAGTGTTTAAACCGTTTGCATGAGATATGCCGATGCACCCCCTCTTTCCGCTCCCCCACAAAACGGGCACGTTTCACAGCTGCATTTGCACCACCCAGCTCCGCCTCGGTGGGGGGAGGGGAGGTGGCAGACGGGGAGGCTTGGGCTGCCCAGAGCCTTGGAAGGGTGAGTGGGAGGCAGTTCTGCACCATCTCACGAACCCACGAGGCTGCAGGTGCTTCTGGTTACACGTGCGTGAGAGAGCGAGTGAATGAACGGCCATGACGAATGCACTGGGGATGGGACATCCGGCTGCACCAGGGACAGACTGGCCACCACACACGCCCTTCTGGCCCCTCCCCCATGGGCATGCGGGCTCTCGATGGCTCTCACCAGCAGGACGGGGCGAACTGACACAGTGTCACTTCCAAGGCTGCATCTCAAAGGGCCATGAGGCTTCCTCCCTGTTGTCTAGGACACTTGCATGTTGAGCTCCCACCGCCGGCCTCGAGATCTGCAGCGAACCCTGGAGCAGCGCCAGTGCGAATGGCGCAGGTCAATGTGTACGTGGATTTTTCTCAATGAATATGGTGCCGTGCGTGTATTTTAGCTACTGTCCGTGTACTTTCTCTTAGGGTTTTCTAAGTGACCTTTTCTTTGAGCTTACTCTACGGTTCGAATACAGAACATAATACATGTACAGGATATGTGTTCACCAACTGTGCATGTCCCGATAATGCCTCCGTGTCACAGTAGGCGATTAGTAGTTAAGTTTGGGGGGAGCCGAAAGTTATCCATGGATTTTCCTCTGCCGGGGAGGGGGTGCTGGGTGTCCCTAATCCCCTTGCCTGTGTTGCTTGCTGACATACAAAAGCGTGTGAGCTGGTGCCACCTACAGGTGCGCTGTGGTGCTGCAGCCCAGCTCTATTGGGTGCTGCTAGAGAACGCGGACACGGGATGAGTTCCGGGTTGGCCTGGGCGCTACGTAGCCTCTTGGAGTTGAAGGTGAGTCAGAGGTCGCCAAGGCCATTCGTGCCCAAGGAGAAGCCCCTTCCCCACCCCCGGGAGGTGTGAGCGGTTAGGTTCAAACCCATGGGCTTGGCGGCCTCACCTCTCTCGGAGGCAGCAGACCCAGTGGGGACTTCCTGTCCTTGCTTTGCTGTCTGCGATTCAGACTTTTAAATAAAGAAGTGGCTGCCCTCTGTGTGGGGAGGGTCGGACACATCAACAAGGTCGCAGTAGCTTCTGAGGAGCGTGTCCCGAGTGGGGCCAGCACTGACCCTGCGTTATCTCGTCGGAGCCTCATGGGAGCCTCATGGGAGCCTCATGGAAGTCACTCCCTCTGTGCCGGAGTGACGGGGAGGGCCCCGCAAGCCCAGTTGGTTGGCCCGAAGCCCCGCAGCAGGTAGAGGGGAAGCAGGGGCTGCAGCTCAGGCCCGGAGCGTCTCACCTGCGCCCATTTCTCCCCGTTGGCTTTTCTGGGAGAGCCACCCATCGGACAGCGAGCGGAGGGGATGCTTGTCCGCTGAGTGAGGACTCAGCGTGGTGTCTGACCGTCTGACCGTGGTCTCTGCCAAACGAGGGGTGGAGGGAACCTCCCCGGTGGTCAGCGAGTTTGCAGAGGAGGCGTGGAGGCCAGACCCCCTGAGAGGCCTGGAAGGGACGGGCAGCTTCCCTCTGGAGAGGGTGGTGCGTGGTCCACGTTTAGCTAGTGGGCCTCTATCCAAACAAGAGAGAGAGAGAGAGAGAGAGAGAGAGAGAGAGAGAGAAGAATGTATGCCCCCTGACCCCTACCCAGTGGCCAGTGAGAGGCATTCTTCCCTCGTTTCTTCAGAGCAAGAGAGAAACAGCGCAAGAAATAGAGAGTGAAAGGGAGAGAGGCAGAAAGGGAAACCGAGGCAGGGCCCAGCAGCGAGCGATTTCCATGAAATTCCCAAGGGCGCTGGACGTAGTGACACCCCGAGAGTCCTCTGGCTTTCACGTCCCAACTGCGACGCGATGGTGCCTGATGAGAGTTGGTATGAAAAGTTGGGGGTTCAAAAAAGATAGGAAGAAAGTGCCATCGGGGCGGTGATATGAAAGGGGCACACCCTCCACACTTGTGGGGGGCGGGAGGATAGGGAGGGAGCTGAACTTTGACGAGATTGTTGCTGCTTCTCTGTCCCTGACGGAGGCGGTTCCCAACCATCAGGGGCTGTTCACGTGGGAAGGGAATGGGTATTTTCTGTCGTCAAGACAGAGAGCGGGGGGGCCGCCTGCACAGGGATCGCGATGGCCCCCCAATGTTCAAAATATGCATGTCGTCCCCTTTGCCCAAGCTCTTAAGACCCCCACCAATGAAACGAGCCCGCGGTGGGAGGGATGGAGTCAGTCCTCAGAGAGAAGCCATTTCAGGGGTGACAGAGTCCTGGTGGCACTTGACCTGCTTCCGGTCACTCCTGGGCCCTGGAGCAGGGACCCCGAGAGGCTGACAAGCTGGGGCCTGCACACCGCCAGCACCTCCAGGACGTGTGGCCGTAGTGGCCCGGGCGTGTGCAGGGTGACCCCCCAACCTGACAGGACCCCTGCCCTTTCCTCAGCTCGCTTGGAGATACCCCAATACCCTGTTATTAAACTCCACCCCCCTTTTTTGCCAAATCCAGTTGTAACTGGATTTATGCCACTTGAAGTAATTGCGATCTAAATAATGTGACATGGGTTGCTTGCAGCCACCAAGGAAACGCAGGTCCACTGTCCCTCCCTTCCCCGCCCCGTCCCTCTGGGGGCAGCAGGCAGGGCCTGGCTTGCTTTGCGATCCACTCTCATTTACTAGCTGTTCAGGGGTTCAGGGCGTCGGGCAGGCGGCGGGGAGAGAAGTGAGGTCAAGTCTGCGCCCCCACGCCGGCTGCAGTCCTGGGGTGCCAGGCCTCACGGAGCTGTCAGGCCGCCCCGTCCGGAAGACAAGTGAATGCGAACAATTTCCAGAAGGCCTTGGGCTGCTGGAGGAACAGCTGTGCAGCTCCCCATGGTGTCAGGCTGACAGTTACCAGGGGAGGGGCTGGGATGCTGCTGGAGCTGGTCAGGCAGGCGGGGTGTGGGGGGGGGGGGGGGAGGGTGGGGTGTGGGGGGCGGGCGGAGAAAGGCTGCCTCCAGCGCCCGGAAAGAGAGTGGGGAAGACTCTTGAAGGAGCTTTGAGTTCCTAGTCCCTGCACCCACCCTCCCGGGGTTTCCGAGCCTCCCGCGTGGAGTGGAGGACATGTGATTGTCGGAACAAACAGTAATTAAAGGGCTCTTTTTAAGGGCTGGGAGGAGGAACACAGCAGTTCCTAGTGGGAAGGCAGAGGGCAGAGAATTCAGCTTCGGGCCTTACCCGTTAATTTATTCCCTAACTGTGGACGATAAGGGCCTACCATGCTTCTCCCTCCCCTTCTCCCCTGCTCATCTCCCCGTATGTTTACAGTGTAGTTTGGGCCTGATAAGCACTATGGAGTCTCCTGTACATGTTCATGTTCGCCGCGTGGAGCTGAGGGTAGGAACGAGTCTTTTTTTTTGTTTGTTTGTTTTGTTTATATTTTATTGATTTTTTTACAGAGAGGAAGGGAGAGGGATAGAGAGTCAGAAACATCGATGAGAGAGAAACATCGATCAGCTGCCTCCTGCACACCCTCCACTGGGTATGTGCCCGCAACCAACCGAGGTACATGCCCTTGACCGGAATTGAACCTGGGACCCTTGAGTCCGCAGGCTGACGCTCTATCCACTGAGCCAAACCGGTTAGGGACGGGTCTTTTGTTTTCCTGGAATTAACCGTTACCGTTTTATCGTTGCTGCTGTTTCTGTGCTCAGTTTTCGATGAATTTATCAGTCATTCAGTCCCTAAATCTCACCTTCGCCTTCCTGATAAAATCTCTGAGCCTCTCACCCGCCCCGTCGGGGCTGCGTGCCCTCTGCCCCACGTGCCGCTGTCGGCCAGGCCTTAGTCCTCCACTGTTACCCAGAGCAGCTTCTCGCCCCCGTCCTGCGGCGTGTCGGACTGGGTTAAACACTGTCCCCCCAAATCCGTGTCTTTTCTGAAACCTCAGAGCGCGGCGTTATTTGGAAATAGGTAGCTCGGAGGTGTAATTAGTTCAGATGCGGGCATACATCTTGCACAGCGTTCTTAACTTCTGTGTTCACGTGCTTTATTGTCAAGAGAGAGTTTCTGTTCTGGAGCGTTCTTGGTTTATAGCCTCGCCTTCTTGCTTCCTGGGGGCGATGTCTGTCTGTCCTGGTCCCGCAGAGGCCGGCGGGACAGTGTTTGGAGGTTCCCTTCTCCTCGCATAGTTCGTTGCCTCTGCGTTGCTTTGATTTGCTTGTTTGGTCCTTGGTGTCCTGATAGAGGCTGTATGGTCGCCTGAAGGGGTGGCCTTCTGACCATGAGCTTCATTGTGGGGAGCTGGTCTCCCGATCAGTCCCCCCACCCCCCCACTCCCCCGGTCGGTGTTGTGTTGGGAGGAGGGGGCGGCAGGGAGCCTGGGTTGTTACACTGAGTGGAGTGTATATAGAAGCTTTGGGAATGGCTCCCTCTCTCTCCGAAAGCATCGCCCGAATCCCACGGTGTTAGGGGGACTGTGTGGCGTGTAAAACCGCCCTTCTTCTGGCCCCGTTGTGTCTGTCTCCATTTCCATGATCCAGGACCCCAGGGGGCAGGGCTGCAGGAGTTGAGGGTCCTCCAGGCTGGAGGTCAGACTCAGAAGGAAGCCTCGTGCTCCCAGAGGTGCTGGGAAGCAGCTGCAATTGGCCCATCTCACCCACAGCATGCCGAGGGCACAGCATGCCGAGGGCACAGCATGCCGAGGGCACAGCACGCCGAGGGCCTGGAATGTTTCCTCAGACGAGGCGGCTCTGACTCACAGGAATGAAGAGCCACCTTAATGCCCGGGCCCAGGAGGGTCCAAATGAATCGAGAACAAGGGGGACTCTCAGCTCAGGGGACCCTCGGAAAAGCAGCAGTAATTACAGTGGCAGCCATGCGGGAGCCCGCAGAGAGCAAGGCCTGTCCGAACGAGACCAAAGGAAGGGTTCTGTTTACCGACGTTTCATCTACGCTCCACCTCCTCCCAGAAGGAATTTGAGGTGGGCAACTGGAGCGGGAACAAGAATGCCAGCGCTCAGACTTGCCCCCCGCGAGGCCCCTCCGCTGGGGCCACAGCCGCGGGCTGTTTTGCCAAGAGGAAAACCAGACAGATCACAAATAAATCCCGGAACCGAGTCAGTGACACGGGGCGGGGCGGGGAGGGTGGGTGGTGGTGGTGCAGCCACTGTGTGCATCACATGCACCGGAGAGAGACACCATCCGGGAGCTTCCTTTATGGCATCTTCTGGGAATGGAACTTTCCCGCAAACGTGGCCGTATTTGACTGACCCATCCCTCTGTTCCATGCACTGAAATCCCACCATTAGCCGTCTTCATGCAGCGGGTTGGATGTATCGATGCGTCGGGTGGTTCCCACTGTGACAGCTGGTCCCGGAGGGGGTGTAGTCCGGGCAGAAGAGTTGAGAGTCTATCCCAGGGGTGGGCAAACTTTTTGACTCGAGGGCCACAATGGGTTCTTAAACTGGACCGGAGGGCCGGAACAAAAGCATGGATGGAGTGTTTGTGTGAACTAATATAAATTCAAAGTAAACATCATTACATAAAAGGGTACGGTCTTTTTTTTTTTTTTTTTAGTTTTATTCATTTCAAACGGGCCGGATCTGGCCCGCAGGCCATAGTTTGCCCACGGCTGGTCTAGGCTCTCGGCCCTCCTGGGGGAAAGGCGGGTGGGGGAGCTGGGGCCTGGGAAGTGGTGGACGGAGTGCCCAGGGGTCTGGGGCTCAGGGTGGCGATGACTCGGTGACAAGAGAAGGTGCGCCAGTGCGTGAGAGCAAGAAACTAACCTTTGTTATGCTTAGTCCTTTTTAAATTTTAAATACGTTTAATTGACTTCAGAGAGGAAGGGAGAGGGAGAGATAGAAACATCAATGAGGAGAGAGAATCATTGATCGGCTGCCTTCTGCACGCCCCATATCGGGGATCGAGCCCACAGCCCAGGCAATTGCTCTGCCCGGGAATCAAACCGCGACCACCTGGTTCATAGGTTGACGCTCAACCACTGAGCCACACCGGCCGGGCAATGTTTAGTCCTTTTAAATGTCCTCTCTCCAACAACGCTGTGAGATCAGTGTTATTATTTCTCATTTCACTGAGGAGGACACCGAGGCTCAGAGAGGGGCAGCGAAGGGCCTTCGGCACACAGCTCGGCAGGAAGGGTCCTGCCGTGGTCACAGGCTGCCCAGCCCCGAGCCGTCCCAAGCCATGGCAGTGTTGCTCCTTCGCTCCTAGACGTCTGGGCCGTATGACGCTGGGTGACAGCAGAGGCTCACCCCGAAACTGGCTCAGAGCCCCGAGTCCCGAGGCCCAGCTGCCTCGATCGGACCCGGCGTGACAGAGTGCTCCCCGCCCGCACCCCCTTCCAAAAATGGAGACTGTCAGCAGCCACGCCTGCTGGGAGTGGAGTCTGGTTTGCGCTGGAAGCCGCCGCCGTCTTTGCCAGCCCTGACCTCGGTCTCCCGCGGCGGAGACACCGAAGGCTCCGAGACACGCGGTGGAGCCCGTTGCGGCCCTCGGCGGCCCGCCCTGCTTCCCGGGTCAAGTGGCCTGGGTTTGGGGCAGATTTTTGACCTGGTCAGCTTTTTGTTGTTTATGGGCCTGGATTTTTTTTTTTTTTTAAGGTGAATACCAGTGTGAATTCCAGGCATACACAGACTGCCCTGCATCTTTCGCAGGTAAATTACAACGAGCATCACGTTGACTAGTGTCCTGGTGAGAAACCTGCCGAACGTGGACAGGTGGGGTGTTAGACACCAACTCGTTTAAAAGCCACTGCGACACGGTAAACGGGGTTAAGCCAAAGGTACGAGCCCAGTTCTCGAGAGGGGAGGGACAGTAGAGCAAAAATAAAATGTAGGTATTCAGTCCCTGGCCGGTGTGGCCCAGTGGACAGAGCCCTTGCCTGTGGACTGGAGGGTCCCAGGTTCGATTCCAGTCAAGGGCACATGCCTCGGTGCAGGCTGGATCCCCGTGCAGAGGCAACCAGCTGATTCGTCTCTCACATTGACGTTTCTCTCTCTGTGTCTCTCCTCCTCCCTTCCACTCTCTCTAAAAATCAATGGAAAAATATCCTCCTCTGAGGATTAGCCAAAATATACACATATGTGTTTAGAATCACGTAACCCACTGGTCGGCAAACTCATCAGTCAACAGAGCCAAATATCAACAGTACAACGATTGAAATTTCTTTTGAGAGCCAAATTTTTTAAACTTAAACTATATAGGTAGGTACATTGTTATTAACTTAATTAGGGTACTCCCAAGGCTTAGGAAGAGCCACACTCAAGGGGCCAAAGAGCCGCATATGGCTTGCGAGCCACAGTTTGCCGACCACTGATGTAACCAACAGGCATGTAACAGTAGCCGAGAGCTGCCCTTTACTAGTGTCTTCCCTGTGCTGGCACTGTTTTCCCTACGAGGTGTCATTTCCTGGGAATTAGCCAGACTGTCTGGGTTTGACTCTCAGCTTTGCCTTTACCAACTGTGTGACCGAGGGCAGTGCGCTCACCCTCTCTGTGCCTCCACTTTCCTCATCTGTAAAATGGGGGTAACACTGGTCCCGCCCTCAGGGCCAGGTGGTGAGGGTGACGGGAGAGGAGCCTCACGAGGCGTGTAGCACAGACGTCGGCCTCCAGTTACCACTCAGGGACCATGAGCAGTTCTTACCTGTTGACTTGTACGGCTGGGCCAGCGAGGTTTTTTTTTTTTTGTATTTTTAACTCATTTGTGAATGCCTGCCATCGGCTCACAGAGGTCAGCACCACCCAAAGCCACACAGCGGGTTCGAGGCAGAGCCGGGGCTCAAACTCTGACACCTGAGAAACTCACCCCGGTGAAGGACCAGGGGGGCGTGGCCTCAGACAGCGGGTGCTGGGAGGAGGCGCCTCTGAGCAGCGGGCACTGCTTGCGGTTTCTCCTGGGGGCAGTGTGGGCCTTCTGCTTCCCACAGGTCATGAGAAGAGCATTGCTGTTCCCGTCAGATTGGTTGGTCTGAGAAGAATTCCGTTTTAGGAGACACTGTCCCTGTGGTTAGGAAAACACCTTGATGTTCCCGTTTGATTTGAAATGTGAGGCCCCCTGGGCAGAGCCTGTGATGCTGGTCCCCCCGCTCCTTCTTCTAGGACATACTTTGTAAAATCCCCTTCATGCTGAAAGGAAATGAAATGCATCCACACACACAGTTCCCTCCCCCCAATAATAGCTCGCCCTGGTTGCAATAGGAAAGAGAAACAAAATCATGTGTGATAAAACCACGTATGTGTCAGTGTCGGACACGGCGGGGCCACGCTGGAGGGTATATTTGAAGTGATCAGACACATGCTCCGAGCGCTAATAAATTAGTTTGGATTTCAGAGAAGTAGGACAATAATCAACTGAAGATTGTTGAAACGTCCTTCGTAATTAGTAGTCTGAAATGAGTCGACCATAGATGTATGTCTACTTATAACATAGAATCATCTGGAAATGTAGACAGACGCAGGTGTGTTATATGGGTTCCTCGTGCACCTCGAGTAGTTTTGCTGTCACTGACGTGTTTTTTCTGAAATGGTGATTCACATCTTGGTAAAGTTCCAAATAAAACAAAGTACAATCTTCTCTAAATTTACACAGGAGTTACTTTCTGGGAAACTCAGTGTAAATTAAACTGAGCAAACAAAACAAAACAAAACACTTCGTGTTTATGTGCAACGCTGAGCCAGGCTCCAGGTCAGGTCATTGCAAACATGTTTTTCACCTGCACAGACGTCTGATGGATCATGCAGAAGGCATGTGGGGCTGTAAATCAAAATGTGAAAGGTAAGACTCTAACACTTCTAGAAGGAAACAAGGGGGAGGCAAAGACCTAGGACCAAAAACGATTCCCTTTACAGGAAAAGGTGATGGATTTTACTATCCGTGAACATCTGCAAGAGTCTTTTAAAAAACATCGGTAAGATTCTGTTTCACCCAATGACACCTTCAGGAGAACAAGAGGACGTCACAGAATGGGAGGAGGTATCTGCGACCCAGAAGTTCATCAAAGAAGTCGTATCTGGGATATACGAAGAGCTACAAGTCGCAAAGAGAAAGGGCAGACAATCAACAGACAACTGGGCAGAAGACTTGAGTGGACACTTGGCAGAGGAGGCTATGCAGATGGCCATGACCACAGCGTGATACCATGTCACGCCTCCATGTGGCCCTTCCTTTCCAAGGACTGTTTTCCTCACATGTTCCTTCTTCCTAGGCTTGTGGCGGCAGCGGAACGGGGTGCCCCTGCAAGGCCCAAGTCCCCTGCTCCCTATGTCTTTCTCTTCAGCATTAGAGTTCCCTGGTTTTCTAACTTAGTGAGCATTACGTGCTAGGACTCTTTTAAAAAGCCTGTGAGATGTGTTGATTCTCTTAATATTGGTCATGGCTCTTTTCAAAGTTTGGCTGCAAGTGTGGCCAGCAGATCTGCTGTCACCTGGGAACTCACTAAAGTGGGCACAGTCTCAGGCCAGTGGGGCCCAGCCATCGGTGTGCCCATGACCTTCAGGTGACTTTCATGTGCACTCGGGTTTTGTGGCCTCTTTTCCCCATGGGCTCGGCTGCCCTGCGCAGTGATGAATGATAATCACCGCTGGCACTTACTTGGCTCTTACTGCGCGCCAGGCGCTGGCTAAGGGCTTTCACCCAGATGGTCACCCTGATTTCCAAAGTGTCCTAGGAGGCCTTTCATCTCCCCATCTTACAGGCAGGGAAACTAAGGCACGGGAAGGTTAAGCGACTGTTCAGGGTCACCCCGGCTTGAACTCAAAGTGTCCACCTCTGAGTTTTCACAGGGGTCATAATGATGACACAGATGCATGGCGACATCTTGTATAATTAAAAAATATATTCCCAGAAAACCTTGCCACCTCAAGGGTTTTTCTTAAATGTGGACAGAAATGTGACCGATGGGAGCTGCCCGCTCTCAGGGGATCTGAGTAATCTAGACTTGTCTGTAGGTCTGGGTGGCAAAGCCGGAGGCCCACAGGGCCAGGCAGACAGAACAGGTGACAGGCAGTGCCGTGTCTCCAGGGTGAGACAGTAGGGCCTGGTGGGGACTGTGGGGAGCTGGAGTGCATGCCCCGCTCAAAGGGGGTAACCGTTCCATAGCCCCAGAGCAGGGTTGCCAACGTGAGAATGTGGGCCCCTTTCACCCCATTTTGTAAGCAAAGATGGGAACCTGAATTTATGTGCAATCTCTCCATTTAAAAACGTTGGCCCTAATTCAGTCTCTCGGACAGCACGGAGGCTGCACAGAGCACAGCTGGGAGCTGCTCTGTGTGGCCACCTCATTGCACTTCCCCAGGTCCACTCTCCAGAATTTAATTATTGGTTTTTATGCATTTTTAGTATTGCCCACAAGGCAAGAGAAACCGATTGAGGGGGCGGGGGTAGGTGGGAAGGGATCAGGGAATTGAGTTGGGTTCCAGAGACACCAGGCAATCAGCGCTGGGGTGGGCAGGTTCCCTTCAGCCCACAGCGGGGGTGGGGCGGAGATCCTGTGGCTGTGGGCCTGTATCTCAGGCTCTGCCCCGGCCCAGGCCTACCAGGAGTTGTGAGCACCCTCTAGCGGGCAGAGAGAGGCAGCCTAAAGCCTGGGGCTGGTCGGGGGGCCTGGAGAGCTCCCTGGGGCTGGGGTCCAGGCCAGGAACATGGAAAGTGACCTGGTGGGGCCCCAGGGGTTGAAATGACATGGCTGGGGCACCAGGGACCCATGGAAGCAGCAGCTCTCTGCAATTTGAGAACTACTCAAAATAGTTAGAATATCAGTAAGTATAATAGTCATATTCATAATAAATAGAATGAAAATACATATAGTAATTAATATTTAACAGCCGATGACTTGCAGTTCACCAGAGGTTTTATTTATAATGCCTATTTAATCATTAAAAACACTTAACACTAGTAACACATACATGTATTCTCATGGAGCAATCCTGGTATTTGAACACTGGGGAAGAACGTACAAATATTTTTAAGGATTTTTAGACAACTGTTATTTTGAAATAATTTCAAACTGACCCAAAAGTTGCAGGAATAGCACAGACTTTCCGTACTCATCAATTGTTAATATCTATAATAATCTATAATAATAAAAGCATAATGTGCAAATAGACTGAATGGCCGAATAGCAGAACGACCATCCCGATGACCTTCGGGACGAAGCCGGGGCTGCGAGGGCCGATTCTCTCACGGATTTCGTGCATCGGGCCTCTAGTTTTGTCATATTTGCTTTATTGCTCACTCTCGTTCGAAACATTTATTGCTATTTTAGAAATCCGTTTATGTCTGACCGGCACTGCGGCGGTTTATTAGATTCCCTCGGGCTGTAGGGAGCGTCCCTGCTCCCTGGCGTTTCTGTCCATCAGTGAAATGCTGGGCATACAGTCTGTCCTGCCCCTTTCATTCCTGACACACCAACGTGCCCCTGGACAATCCCATCGCTATTAATAAAACCTCGCCTGCCAGGTGGCTCAGCTGGTGGGAGCATCACCCTGGGCACCAACATTTTTCGGGTGGCGTTCCTGGTCAGGGCACATGCCTGGGTTTCGGGTTTGATCCCCCATCGGAGTGCGTATGGGAGGCAACCGATTGATGTTTCTCCTCACATCGATGTTTCTCCCTCTCTTGCTTTCCCTTCCTCCCTTTCTAAAATTAATAAACATATCCTTGGGTGTGGATAAGAAATAAACTGTGTTCATATTAGCAACGGGGCTATAAGATATTATTTGCAGCTTATATAACTGATGAAGGACTAATATTAGAACAGCTACAAATGTGAACACCCCACTGGGTGAAGTGCAGTAAGAGTATCAATGTAAAGTTCACAGCATAGAATTACAAATGGCTCATAAACATACAAAAAGATGCTTATATTCCTGGTAATGGGGGAATGCAAACTAAAATATAATAAAGGGTCATGGTAGCGCCCATTAAATTTGCAGAGAAGAAAACTGATACATTTTCCATCTGCACGCATACCCCACCCCGCGGCCTCAGTGGAGCCGTCCCATAGCCACATCCCCGTACCTCCCTCTAGGCTGCTCCTTCTTCCCAGAATGCCTTTGGTGGCAGCAAGGGGGCCAAGGATGCTCAGACACGATTGCTGGGACGGGGTGGGGGTGACATGTGGCAGTGTTTGTGGAAATGCGACCCATTACCCTGCTGAGCCCCAGCCACCCGCACCAGGCCCCCCACCGCCTCACCATCTGTCCTGGCGGAAGCCGAGGCACAGCTCAATGCCCAGAAGAAACGCAGAGGCTAAACACACCGTGGCCTGATCTGTGGTGCCTGCTGAGAAGTAAGCACCACAGAAGAGTGACGCCCCATTTATGCTCCCAAGACCAATGGCCTCGGTTCAAATCTGTTTAGCTACTTACTTGCTGTGTGACCTCGGGCCGCTCCCTTAACCTCTCTGTGCCGTGCTTCCTCTCTCTGTAAATGCAGGCTCACCGTAGCCCCTGCCTCACAGGATCATCATGAAGATAAAATGAAATTAGCATCATGTATGTCACAGGATGATCCTCAAAACTTATTAAATGAAAAAAATGCAGTTTCTAAAACTATAGGTAGATAAACACGCGTCAGACATACCGTGATGGCTTTTGTGTAAAGAATTTTACCCGTGAACCCAGATCCGGTGCACGCGCACACAGCCCATGCGTAGAGAAAGTTCCGGGGCGATCACAGGAAATCTGCCACCCCTGCGACGACAGGGCGGCAGGCAGGTGGGGGTGTGAGAGGGCGACCTTCACGCTTACCTCTGGACAGTCAGACTCTTTCATTTGTGCAGTTAAAACACACAAGCAAACAAGACACCACGCGAAAAGGAGCCTCTCCCAGTGTGTGGGGTCTTCCCTCGCTGCCCTGTCTGCACCCGACTCTGTTTCATCTTGGCTGCTCTCAAGCTTTAGTTGGAAGAGGAAGCCATTTCCCTCGAATTGCCCCCCTCCCCTGCCTGAGGATCAGTGCTCGTTTGGGGCCTTCTTGCTCCCTGGCCCCCGTCCTGTCCTTGAGCCGCCGCAGTGCAGTGTGGAAGGCCCTGTCCTCTTCGCTGCCTCGTTCCTCCTGCCGCTCACGGTGCGCCCTCTGCTGGTGGCAACGCAGAGTGCCGAGGGCCCCTGACCCGTGGGGAGAGGGAAGCTCTGCTCATTCTCACCGGGTCTGGGCCTGGACCCCTGGGGTCTGACTCTGGGGCCGGGGCTGGTGGTCTCTCCAGATCTCTCTCCCGTGCGGGGTCAGAAGTCTTTCCCCTTCGTATTTTTAAGCTGTTCCTACCTCGGGTTGTCAGATTTAGCAACTGAAACCACTGGATGCCCAGTTAAACTTGAAAGTTAGTTAAAACACGGGGACTTTTTTAGTACAAGCATGTGGCCTGACTGCATGGAACACGCTTGCTCTAAGAAATGATTCTCAGCGTGTTTGGAGGGCACATTCCTGCCTTTGATGTCTGCTGCCCGTGGGAGGATTCCTGTTGCCCTGGGGGAGGCCCGGAAGGAGGGAGTGAATGGGAAGGGAGAGGAAGGGAGAGGAAGCGGGGTGAGTGCCTGATGGAGGGGGAGGGGTCAGCTGAGTCTCCTGCTGTGGAGGCCAGTGACATCAGCGCTCTGTGCAGCTGGGGGTCAGGTTCCTTGCTCGGGGACAGTGCTGCCTGACTGCCTGCACCACATCTCCCATCTCCCCGACGCTCCAAACCCCTGTGCCCCGCCCTACCCAGGGAGCCTGTCTCTGTTTGGGTGGAGGGTCAGCTGGGCATGTTTATAAAGCCCCCAGGGAGCTCAGATTTGCAGCCAAGACCGAGAATCACTGCTCATGAGCTGGTCCTGCAGACGTGTGTGTGCGCATGTGTGTGCATGTGTGTGTGTGCACATGTGTCCCACATGCCTTCGTTTTGCGTGTCCTCATGTTCACCAGTCAGGGCCCTCCTTCCGGAGCCCGCATCCCCGTATACAGAAAAGCCTGGAGCTCCTTCCCACATGTTCCCAGACTCCCACCTGCCCCCTCCTCAGGGGGACACTTGAGTGGCCACTTCCTGCCTCTGATTTCCTGTTGGCGCTGAGCATTCCTCCTCATTCCTGCCTCCCCGGGGGACTCTCTTTCTGTCCGTGTCAGCGTAGCCTGGTTCCCCGACCAGCAGCTCACAGCTGTCAGGTGCAGAGGATGTTTCCTGAAGGTCTGCAGTTAGCGGAGGGTGTCATCCCCCAGGCGACTCACTCCACCCCGAAGTCCCGGGGTGACTCCTGCAAACCCTGCCTCCTCCCGCGGCCGGCGTGCTGCCGTGGGCCCAGTTCCAAACGCCGTTCCTTTCTTAATCAGCACGATTCAGCCGCCCCTTCCACACATCTTGTGTGTCCAGGTGGTTCCCAGAGAGAACCCCCCCCTCTCCCCCCCAGGGACTGAGCAAATCCACACCCTCCAGGCAAGCAGGCTCCGTCTGTGGCCAATATTTAAACAAAATAGCATCCCCCTTCTCTCTGTGTGCGGATCTGCAGGGATTTCAGCGAGGGATGGGAATCGCTGGAGAACCGAGGTCCTGGATGAAAGCCGGCAGTTGGAGGAGTTGGGGCTCCCCGGTCCCGGAGGAAGGCAGCTGGGGGCTCAGCAGATGTTTCTGAGGACCTGGGGTCGGGCCACATCTGCTCCATGGGGACAGCAGGAGGGAGGGAACGGAAGACGGAGCAAAGGGGGCTGAAGATTAAGGCACAATTTATAGGTCGCCCTCAGGATAGAGTCCCGGCCCCTGGGAAGGGAAAGGCTGGGAGAGGTGCGAGGAAGGGAGGAAGAGTCCTGGTGAGGACCAGGCTGGTCCACCCCCTCGCTCCCAGGTGGGCAGGGAGGGGCCGCAGCCAAACTGCTGGGGAAGCCAGGCCCCCAGTGTCCAGCGGCACCGGCCTCCTCCACGAGGTGAGCGTCCTGCCCGTCTGCCTCCAGGATGGCCAGGGGCCCGTGCCCAGAACGCTTCACTTCTCGGCTCTTCCCGCCCAGCCCGCTGCCTCTTTCTCCTCCTCTCAGATTTCCCTGCAGGGAGAGGAGGCTTTTGGTAAAAGTTCAACGTGAACTCCCCTCTGTGCACGCATCGGATGATGGAAATAAGAGGGGGTGACGCCGAGTGTGGGCCCCCGAGGGGTGCTCAGCGAGGGCCTTGGGAGGCACTGCTTTCCTGGGGTGGGGTCTGGGGGTGCTGGGCAGCTGTACGGAGTGTGCCCTCTACCGGGGACCCGCCCTGCACCCTGGCTCTGCGGCCCAGGGCCACTCTGCGAGGAAGGGACGTGTGATAGATGCCCACCCAGCGCTGTGAGCTGCGGGCAGGGAGATGCGGGGGCTCAGGTCCTTTCCTGGAGGCGCCCACTAGCAGGGATGCGGTTCCCACAGCGCAGCGGAACTCACAGGACAGACTGCACTCAGGGGAGGGTGCACGCTGGCGTGGAGCAAGGCTGCCTGTGGGCAAGGGCTTGGGAGGGACATGGGTGGTCGCGCTGCTTCCAGACGCTTCTTCCAAATGCTTCACTCCATACAGAGGCGGCTCCTGCAGCATCTGCCGGTCCAAACAGTCCCGGGATCAGCAGTTTGCAAGTCACAAACGTTCCTTTTAAAGTCTTTTTGTTGTTCTTGCTAATCCTCACCCGAGGATATTTTTCCATTGGTTTTTAAAGAGAGTGGAAGAGAGAGGGAGAGACAGAGAGAAATATTGATGTGAGAGAAACATATATATTGGTTGCCTTCTGCACGCGCCCTGACCAGGGCCCAGGCCGGGGAGGAGCCTGCAATCAAACCGAGGTACATGCCCTTGACCAGAATCGAACCTGGGACCCTTTGGTTTGCAGACCAATGCTCTATCCACTGAACCAAACCAGCTAGGGCCTTTATTCCTTTATTATCCACTCAGAGCTTCCCATAGGAACCAACGGAGTGTCTCGACCCCGTTGAAATAGCTGATTCGGGCCGGTGGTTACGGGATAAACACTCGCATGGGACGCTGGCCCCCAAGTCCTCGGGAGCGCCCTGAGAAATGGCCCAGGGCCCTCTCGTAGGCTGCTCGTGGCTGTGGCAGTTTCTCAGATGTTCCTTGTCTTTGGTGACCTTGACGGTGTGAGCAGCCTTGGTCGGCTGTTCTGTAGAACATCCCTCAACTGGGACTTGTCTGCTGTTTTTCTCCTGATTAGACTGAGGTTATAGGTTTGGGGGAGGAACATACCATCAAATGACTTATCGCTCTGACGCTGACCTTGATCTCTGACCTTGAGGGGGCATTTGTTAGCCTTTCCTCCGGCTCCGCTCTGCAGGCTTTGGAGGAAGTTCCTAAGTGCAGCCACACTCACAGAGGCGTCTGCTCCCTCCTGCGGGAGGAGCGCGGGAATGATTTGCTTGTTATTCTGCACAAGAGGGAGATTGGAGCCATTCATTGGGAATCTGTTACCAGCCAGAGGGGGAGGGGGAGGGAGAAGAGGAGGGGGAGGGGGGCTGGAGGGGGTCCAGGCCTGGGATTGCTCTTCTAACCCTTAGGGAGAGCGGGGGAGGGTGCCAGTGAAGGGGAAGGGAAGGAGGAGACATGCCTGTCTCCACAGCTCCACTCACGCTAATGGTCGTTCCCCAGAATCTTGACATAATATACTTCTGAGTTTCCCAGCACATCACCCAGCTCCTCCAGATGGCGAGGGAAGGGCCCGGCAACAGCTCTGTTCTGCTGGGAATATGGATGGTGTTTTGGTGTTTTCCTCCTGACCTGTCTCACAGGTGGGAGGTCAACGGTTCCCTCTCCCGTGTATCTAGGACAGCGGGCCCGCCATCCGGGAACCGGCTTGGGTAGACCCAGCCCCTGTGCGGTCCAGCTGGTCTCCCAGAGCTCAGTCAGGGTTTGGAGCTGAGGACTCCACTGATAATCAAGGGCCACTTTCCCAGCAGTGGCTGTGCCGACGTCATCCCCAGCGATGTGGGGAGGTGGGAGGCTGGTCCAGGGCAGGTGGAAGTGGTCCTGGGTGTCCAGGTCACCGGCAGACCAGGTGTTCCCAGCACAGGCTTCATGAGGAAAGCGATGACATGTGACAACGCTCCTTTGTGGAGATTTGACCCAATAATGTCCACTGTGTTTTCATCTTCCCTTGCCCAAGCGTTTATGCAGGGATTTGTGCTTGGAGTGGAAACCAGTACAATCCTAATAACTTATGGAATACTAGAGGCCCCGTGCACAAAATTCATGCACTCGGGGGAGGGGTGTGTCCCTCAGCCTGGCCTGCGCCCTCTCGCAGTCCAGGAGCCGCAGGGAATGTCCATGGGGAGCGGGCCTACACCATCAGTTGGACATCCTTAGCACTGCTGTGGAGGCAGGAGAGGCTCCCGCCACCACCATTGCGCTCACTAGCCAAGTCCGGCTTCTGGATAAGCGGAGCTCCCCCTGTGGGAGCGCACTGACCACCAGGGGGAGCTCCTGCATTGAGCGTCTTTCCCCTGGTGGTCAGTGCGTGTCATAGCGACCAGTCGTTCTGCCGTTCGGTCTATTTGCATATTAGCCTTTTATTATATAGGATAAGTGAGTTTCTGTTAGTTGCCACAGCTCATGAAAAGGGCTGCGTGGATTTAGACCCGATTTTGTGGGTACGTCCGGGGCAGTCTGACTGGTGTATGAGGAATGAGCCCGGGAAGGTACCAGAGACAGGCAGCTGCCACCACTGTGGCTGACACTGAGCCACAGCAAGAGACACAAGCAGAGGGGCGGGTGGAGATGATAACGGTGTGAATAGAGAACATAGAGGGCCAGCCTGGCCCCCAATCTGGGAGGTGGCCCCTCTGTTTGCTGGTGTAGCCACGCCCGGAGTCAGCCAGGCCACCGGCTCCAGCTGGCAGGCGCTGTCCCAGGCCATGGATTCACTGCTTCAGCCCTTTCTTCTCTTCATCGTTACCACCCTCTGGCTGGTTCCTTCAGGAAGGGGCTGTCACTTCATACTGTGTGACCCTGAAGTAGGGATCAGGTCAAAGATTACAAGTAGTCTCTGAGCCACCAGGTGGGGCTGGGTGAGGAGAAGCGATAGGGACTGGGCAGCAGTAACTCGGGGGCAGATCATGGGCCTAACGAACTTGTGGCCATTAGGGAAGAGGTTGGGAAGTAGAGTGCTGGCAGTGTGTTATGGTGGCATTACCTGTGATTGGCAAGGCCTTACAGGAAACAGGTGAACTCAGAAAAAAGCTCCAGTGTGTAAGCAGAAATTAAAGGGGAGAAGGCAAGCCCAGATAGTTGAGGACTTGTAACGTTGGGTAAGTGAATGATTGGGGACCTGCACAGCAAGAAAGGAATGTAGAGAAGCCGTATGTGACAGAGCCTCCATGCAGTGATCAGATGAAGGGTGCCAAGCCCAGGCAGATTTTCAGCTGGACAAAAGGGCTCAGGGAGAACAAAGCGTAACACCTCATTTCTCACAGAAGCCCCAGACTCGAGATTTTACCCAACTGCTGTTCCACATCGCGTGCTGGATAAAACTTGACCACATTCAGCCTCTGATACTTGGTTTAGCTTCTGCCGCATCCAATCTCTTGCTGTTGTAGAACAAAAATAATTCTCCCTACAGAGTTCTTACCTGAGACTCTTGTAATAAAAGACAAATTAACAAGAGGAAAACACGAACAACAGAGTAACAGTTTATTAAACATGTGTCCCTCATGTATACGTGGGAGATACCCAGGGAAAAATGAGTAACTCTCTGAGATGGCTTAGAACTCTGGCTTAAATACCACCTTAATTAGGAAGGAGGAAAGGGGATGTGTAGGCATCTTTGGGGAGAGTAAATGACTTTTAGGAAAGACAAATGGGCCCTTGAGTAGATGGGGGGTATGATAGTATGTGACAGTTTGTCTGGGTGTAGTGTGGACTTCTGGTCTCCTCTCCTGTAATAAGTCAATCTTCTCTGGTTGATGAAACTCCCAGAAGGAGGATTAATGACAATTCAGTTCCTTTTGGAGGATCTGTCCTTAGGCAGAAAAGGGGAGTTCAGAGAAAACCTCTGCCAGCTCCCCTAGTGCCGTTGGTCTTGACTCCCCTCCCCAGCCTGATAATGAAACTACTTTTACTCAAGGTATTATGGGCACTACTTCCTTTCAGTTGGGCTCACCTGAGCCAAAAAGTCAGTCCTCTGTGCCAACAGCGGCATATGCAGTGACTTCTGGATCTGATAACCATTTCAGACGAAATCATCTCTGGTCTATGTGACTCCTGTCATAGAAACACAATGTCCTGTGCAGGGCGGGGCTGCCTCCAAGCTGCCAGGACACTGGCCACCTGTGGCCGACCCTGGACTAGAATAAGCAGGTTGGGAAATAATGGTCTTGCTTCTATTCATCATTTTTAAAGGTACATATAGCTCGCGTTTGTTTCTTTAATAGTAGCAGTGTTTTGGGTCTTTTATGTAGAAGTTTGGTGATGTTTCTGTGACAGGTTGCCATGGGAACTAAGCTCTTGTGTATACCAATTAGCCGGTGGTAGGACGGATTTTGCTATATTTCGTTTTGCTTCATGTTATAGTTTCCGAGAACCTATTGATGACGTTAAGTTAAGACTTCTGCAGGTGATAGGTTATTAGGTTAACAATATCCAGTAGCGGACTCAACTAAGAACTGAAGACCCGGGGCTGGGGGGGGCGGGGGGGGCGGGGGGGCACTATGCTTGCAGAGCACCAGCAGCCTCAGCATCACCAGCTTTTAGACACATGCCCAGCTCCGACACAGAAATTTTTCACTAGAATTTGCATTTTTCCAAGATTCCTGGGTGATCCTCCTGCACTTTCAAGCCTGAGAAACATGAATATAAGGCAGTGCCCTCAGCTGCAGACCAGCACTAACTGGTCCAGGGGAGGGGAGGACCTGCCCGCCACGTCCACGCCTGTGGCTTCAGGGTGACGGCAGTTCACGTTACTTCTTTCGACCCTTCCCCACCACGTCACGCGCTGTGCCCAGGAGTGGCATGTAGGCGGGGGGTGGGTGGGGGGGGAAGGTTTACCTTTCGGACCTGGGGGTCTAAGATTTAGTGGGAGCCTCAGAGTAAGAGTATCAAATGATTTTATTATAAAACTTAGGCTATTTATTAACCATCCACTTTCTAAAAAACGCAAACATGAGAATACAATAAACACACCCAAGACCTCCTATCCTGGCAGGGCAGGAAGCAGCCCTGGACAGGGAGCCTGCAAACTTTCCCTTTACTAGTGTCGGGGCGACCTGCATTGTGGGGTCGCGCTGGTCGCCGCTTCGGGGAAAGGACACTGAAGCTACAAGGTTCACGCACAAGAGGGTCACAACAACTTTAAAGCCGTTCGATGCGCACGGCTCGTACACTCTAGTCTGCAGCTCTGAGAAGCAATGCCAACAAGCCCGGCCACAGACCCCTCCCAGCTCACCGCGGCCCTTCCCAGGAGCTGCCCCCGTGGGACCGCTCACCTTCCTCCATCGCAGCTTTTGTTTTCCCCGAGCACAAACCCTAGAGCCCACACGCAGAGTCCAAGTTCAAGTATAAAGGTCTGTTTCAGGACAACCCTGGTTGATGTAGTGTTTCTTTAGTTCTCTGTAGTGTCTGCTGGTGTGGTCCCTGGGACGGGCTGGCCACGTGGCAGAGGCACACAGGCCAGCATTCCTGCCGCCAAACCTGCTCCCCGACCAGCGTGGACCACGCTCCAAAGTCAAAGGTGAAATCAGCGACGACCTTGGCCTGTCTTCGTCTGAAGCCGTACCGTTATGAACTGAGTCCACTTCACCACTGTTCAGTGGAGCTTCCAGAAGATGCCAGGCATCGTCTAAAAAGAAGAGAGTCTATCAAAATGCTTACTGATGAGACGACACTGACCGAGGTTTCTGTTCCTAAAGGAATTTACAGTTAGACCAGGAGGGCGTGAGGGGACTGTTTTACGCCCGTGGCGGGCGGCTCCCACGTGGGCACCAAAGGCAGCTCTGCTCTTGCCCAAGTGCCCCATGCGAGCCCGGTGCTCCCGCTTGTTCACTTGCTGATGCTTCTCAAAAATAACAGACACCCCGAGGAACCTTACAAACAGGACCCGAAGCAGAGTGAGGGCGAGGAAGTCCAGGGGTCCCCAACAACGGCCAAGTGCAAGTCCACTGCTGCCACAGCTCAGACCCTGAAGGAGCAGTGCTTTGTGCATCCACAGCCGATTTTAAACATTCAGTCCCAAAGGTATTAAGAGGGTGTGTTGCCCAAGAGCCCTGGTAACTCACAGTGGTACGAAGTTCCCTTTAACCACAGGACAGCCTGCAGGGTTTCAAGCAGACGTCAGCCCATTTAGGGCGAGGCCGCCTTTGAATGCACTGCTTGATTTTATATCCAAATCGCAAACCCACATTTAAGCAATTTCAGAAAAGCAGGGACTCTCATTTGAATTTCCCTGGGGCACACCAGCCACCCCAGCGGGTGCCTAAGGCAGCGCCTCCCCACCCCAGCAGGTGCCTAAAGCAGCGCCTCCCCACCCCAGCGGGTGCCTAAAGCAGCGCCTCCCCACCCCAGCGGGTGCCTAAAGCAGCGCCTCCCCACCCCAGCGGGTGCCTAAGGCAGCGCCTCCCCACCCCAGCGGGTGCCTAAGGCAGCGCCTCCCCACCCCAGCGGGTGCCTAAGGCAGCGCCTCCCCACCCCAGCGGGTGCCTAAGGGAGCGCCTCCCCACCCCAGCGGATGCCTAAGACAGCGCCTCCCCACCCCAGCGGATGCCTAAGGCAGCGCCTCCCCACCCCAGCGGGTGCCTAAGGCAGCGCCTCCCCACCCCAGCGGGTGCCTAAGGCAGCGCCTCCCCACCCCAGCGGGTGCCTAAGGCAGCGCCTCCCCACCCCAGCGGGTGCCTAAGGCAGCGCCTCCTCACAGCTGGGACCCTGGGCTCCGGGGCACAGACTCCTCACTGACTGGGAAGAGGCTACTCCTCAGCGCGCAGTGAAAGGACTAGGTGGTTGGTGAGGCCCATCTGCTTATACTTCTCTGCACAGACAAGACGGCTCCCCAGTGACGGCTCCCTTCCATCACCCACTCGCTGTCTGTAAGTCAGAGACGACTGTCTGCACTAGGACAATACGGACCTTAGGAGGCGTCCTGGGGGGGGCCCGGGGCGTCCTGGCTCTCCGGCTCTGGCGGGGGCGCTGGAGCGGCTTCTTTCTTCTTGGCCGCCAGGAACTCATGGATGGCTCGCTCTATCTGTGGCCTGAAGATGTGGTTCAGTTTGGGATCCACCACCTGAGAAATGATTCTGTCCACTCCAGCTTCCAACATCCCTGACCTTGTGGAGACACAGAGATCATTGTTACTCAGTCACTCTGAGACCTTTCGTCCCCAGCAGTGTCATGTGGGAGCCCAGCAAACACCCCCCGGTCAAAGCTGCAGCTACTCCAGGGAGTTCTTTCCAAGGCGACCCATCAGCTCAGAGTTCAAGTTGCTGTGTTTCCACTTTAGAGCAGCAGCTCCCCACCAGAAGCTACCATCACGCCTGACTCACAGTCTCCTCCACTGCCACCTCCTCCCTGTGCCGGGACCACGCGCAAAGGCCTGACCCAGTGAAAGGGAATTGAAGCACTTGGTGACGGGCAGAGCTGAAACCGTCATCGTGCTGCCGGAGCCAGCGAGCCTCCCGTGCGGCTCCATCTCCTTCACATCTGTTTTCTGGCCAAAGCAGGAGGCTCCCGCAGCAACCTGGCTACTCCAACCAATGCACGGCCACGTCCCACAGTTCCCCAGGGCCCGCGGCTGTGACCTAGAACACACACTAGGGACTTGTAAACAGACAGGAAACAAATTGGTTCTGAGCTCCTAAGGGGCTAAAATCCACCCCAACTCCTTTATGAGTAGAGCAAAAATTAGCCAAAATTTTTGGCAGGTAATGAGGAAGATATGGTGACAGGAAACACATTACATTTGAAAAGTTGGAAAAGAGCCCATGGAGGTTCAAACCAAAGTGTTTTCCGAGGACTGAAATATGCGAATACCATCAAGAGCACATGGGTAAGCTCTACTTCTCTTCCTTTAGACGTGAGAGCGCTTGGGCCAGGCAAGCCTTTGCTTGGGTAGAAACAGGTCCTGCAGTGACTGGGCAGACGGGGCCAGGAAACCAATGAGAGGACGCCACGGCGACCAGTGAGACGAGACACAGGCCCTGGGCACTGAGGCTGAACGGTGGCAAAGTGCGCCTTGGCCTCGGGGGGTGGGTGGGGGGGAGCGGACAGCTTATCGGCAGGAAGCCTGGGTGTAACACATCGCCATTAGAGCCAGGCACCTTCAGGGAGACCGCATCAGGCAGCGCGTGCCCTCCAAGCGGAGCTCGAGACACAGTGTGCGCCGTGCCAGGCACCCCTCCCTAGCCACAAGCTCATCACTTTCCCACTGCACCCCCATCTCTGGCAGATTCACAGGTGTGGCCGCCTGATTGGGGGGAGCACAGTGTGGATCAGGGGAAGCCAGAGCGGCTCGCGTTCCTGGAGACGGAGCCTAACGCAGCAGGGAAATGGGCAGAGATCACGTAGAGAAAAGACTCGGTCACAATCAGGTTCAAGAGCAGAGCCCGATGCCTGCGAAGCCTTCCACGCTGTGGACCTGGGACCCAGCTTCTGGGCCTGAACGGCCAGCCAGCGGCCGGTGCTGGGGCTGCAGGGTCTCACTGGTGACAACACTCCAGGCCCAAGTAGCAAATCTTCATTCCAAACGGCATTAGAATTTGCCTCAAATTCAAAATGTTAGCAAGAATCACAGACAGCCCTACCGGCTTGGCTCAGTGGATGGAGTGTCGGACGGCAGACCTAAGAGTCCTGGGTTTGATTCCAGTCAAGGTCACGTACCTGGGTTGCAGGCTCCTCCCTGGCCCAGGCCCTGGTTAGGGCGCGTGCAGGAGGCAACCAATCAATGTGTTTCTCTCACAACAATGTTTCTCTCTGTCTTGCCCTCTCTCTCCCACTCTCTCTAAAAATCAATGGAAAAATATCTTCGTGCCCAACCCAGCTGGAGTGACTTTGGATGCACCGTAGGGATGTGCACAGGAAGCCTCCGCAGGTTGGAGAAACCAGCAAGAATTTCAGCAGAGTTCTGCGCGTCCTTGAACGTGAGTTTTAATAATGGAGCAGTCTGCTGCAGCTCCTATGGAGCCACCGTCCACCTGGGCCGGACAGTGACCTCACCGGCCTCCGTGTGTTGGCCCTGCATTACCGCCTCTCGCTCTCAGTCCCGCGTACTTACTGAACCACGCTCTGCCGCAGGCCGTTCCGCAGCTGGTTCTTGTTCATCGTCGGGTTCCATTCCTGCTTGTCCAGATGTGTTGACACAAAATTATCCACTTTCTGCCTCAGGTTCTGGTACGCTGGCTAAAACGTCAGAAAGAAGGGCAAGGTCAGCAGTTACACGCACCGACGCTTGGTCACGTCGTTCAGAACACGGCTTTTCACAGACACGGACTTTCAGGTTCTTCACTGCATTCCATGGTCGCGCAGCAGGCAGAGCGCGAGTTAATGCCAACGAGTGCCCGCCTCCTCATGGCGGGCCTGTGCCAGATGCTTTGTTATCTCACTCACGTTTCCAGTAACTCTCCGGGGGAGGGGGGGGCCTATGAGCCCGCGCCCGCCCCCTTTAGGGGTGGGAATTTAGGCTGAGACAAAGTTAACAGCTTGCCCACAGGCCAGACCCAGGCTCTTTCCGAACCAAAGGGCTGGGTTCTAGGCCGGCTCCATCGCTTACCAGCTCTGTGACTTCAACGAGCCCCACAACCTGACTCGCAGTCATTGCCAACTGGAAAGCTGTGCTGTTCCCACCCACCTCGCTCTCGGGGTGTTCTCAGCAACAAGGCTCAGGAAAGCCTCTGCACCCAGAGAAGGGCCCCCCACCCTCAGCCGGACACAGGAACGTGACTGAAGTCAAAGCCCACGAAACACTGGGGGAGGCACGGAATATCCAAAAAGGAGCGGAGAGGCCCTTACTGATTCTAGACCAGCTGCGTCAGAACAAAACGAGAGGGACTTGGTGAACACAAGGAATGCAAGCCCTGAGCCTCCAGAAACGGCTGGCACCGCCAGCTGCTCTTCTCCAAACCAGGTGTAATCCGTGCACCGCTCGCCCCTCCCCCAGTGGTGCCGAGCTCAGCGCCCTGATTTGCTCTGGCCAATGGAATCTTAGTGGCTTTCCGTGCCCCGATGACCCTCCAGGACACCCATGTCCTGGGCAGCCCCTGCCCCTTTAGTCTGGGACTTAGAATGAGTATACGTGCAGCAGACCTAACCCCAACCCATAGCTGGATCCCAGCCTTGGCAACCTGCAACCTAGAGCTGGGCCACCCGGCTAACGCCTACCCAGACCAGCTGAGCTCTGGGGACACACAGCCCTATAGCAGAACAAATGCCTATTATAAACCACACAGATTTGGTTTAATACGTAGTGTCACTGTGGCCAAAGTTTGCTCACAGCCAGATAAGCATCAGCAGGCCTTCACTTCACGAGTGGACTCTTCCAACAGGCCAAGAAAACGGACTCACAGACACAAAGACTCTCCACTAACCCTGGAAGGAGGAAGGCAGGGAGACGATGGAGTTAAAATTCTCAGGTACTATCTGCCTAGCAGCTCCTTTTTCCTGGCGCCCACCTTCCCGTCTAGACCAGCGTAGGGCAGTGGGCGCCACCTTCCCCCGCCACAGCAGCGGGCGGCTGACCCACGCTAAGGCAGGCAATGCAGACATTCCCTGGGATTTTTTTTAAAAACTGGGGCTGAGAGTCCCTTCCTGGCGGAGGAAGATAAAAGGGCGGAGGCTAGAGTAAGAGACTCAGGAGCTGCTAGGAACCAAAGGGAGGACCTTGGCAGCCAGGTCAAGTGAGGGAGCATTTTCTTAGGGGTTGACCTATGGCATGAGGATGGAAAATAGGCATCAGATGCCCTTTGGCCAGCGGGGAGCATAGAGCAGGGTGCCGGCTCTCCGCCAGGTGCCTTCACGCAGCCGCGTGCGCGAGTCTGCCTCGCAGAGCTGGAGAAAGGGGGCGGGCAGCTCCCAGACTGGTGGCGGCGCCCACACCTTCCTCGCTTGCTTACCTGGCTTTCCCCGCTACGAACACGGCGAGGTTTGTGAGAGAGGCTTAGACTCCCATTCTGGGCAAAGCGAGGGTGCAGGCTCTAACACCAGTACCGAAACCCCAAGTCCGGAGAAGCCCCGGACCGGGCTCCATCGCACAGCTCACCGGCGGGGCTGGGAGCCCGACCCACGTGCGCATCGCTCCGCAGGCGCCCGGTGCTGCCCCCAGCGGCCTAACCTCCCCGCTGGGATTTTCAGACGCATCTTTTGTTTTCCTCTCGGCTTTGGAAATGCAAAGCTGCCACCGGGGCGGCCTCCCGCCGGTCCCGGTCCCGGTCCCGTTCGGCCCAGGCGGCCTCAGTACCTTGGTGTCCACGTCGGCCAGGCAGTCCCGGCGGAAGCTGTCAAACAGGCCGCGGCTCTTGAGCTGCTCCACGATGAGCGCGATGAGCTGAGGGTCCCCGGGAGGCAGCGAGGCCGGGTTGATGGGGCCGCCGCTCCCCCCGCCGCCCGCCCCGGCCGTCCCCGCCCCCGACGAGGCCGGGCCCGCGCCGCCGCCCCCCGCGCCCCCGCCGCCGCCGTCCGCCATGCCTGCGCCCCGCGCCCGCGAGGGAGACCCAATGCGGCTGATTCTCAGGGGCAGAGGTCGGGCAGAGGGGGCGGAGAAGCGGGAGCCGGAGCCGGCGGCGGCGGGGTAGAGGGAAGAGGGGGCGGAGGAGGAGAGGGCGGCAGTGGGGAAACGGGGGGCGGAGGCGGAGAAGGAGGTGGAGGAGGCAGGTTCTGAGGCGGCGGAGGTGGTGGAATAAGCGGCCAACGCCGCCCGCTCCATCCCGGGCGCTCCTCCGATGACGTCACCTCTGGCATTGGCCTTGTGGGGCGGGAGGTTTGCAGCACTCATCTCCGGCGTTCTTACAGGAAGAAGGCGGGCGGGCCGGAACTACAACTCCCGGCAGGCCTCGGACCCGCTCGCGGGCAGTTGCGGGGCAGTATGGGATTTGTAGGCGTAGGCCGTCGTGATTTCCGCAACACGCAGGCGGGGGGCTTTCTGGTCCATCACTGCAACCCTTTCTGTAAATGAGCATCTCCCTAGGTGCCTGATTGATTATAAGAATCATCCGCGGGGCTGATTAAAGGGGTAGATTAACAGGTTCATCCCTTAGAGATACTCATTCACGTGTTCTGGGTCGGGGCTTAGGAATCTGTGCTTTTTAACCTGCACTCCCTCGGCCTCCTTAGACAATATGATGAGGGGAAATCGGGAAACAATGAATTAGTCAAATTTCTATTATTCAGAAGTGTCTTCGGGTTCTTTTTCCCCCTTCTGATGTTAATAGTAACGCATGGGTATTTTAGAAAATTGGGAAATAATGGGAAATTGTTTCCCTAAATTCCTTTTTACATATGTGGATTTCCTTCCAGGTGTTCAATATTGTCAATAATAATAATAATAATGACAACAACAACTAGCAATAAGAATTGGAATGTACCAGGCAGGCTGCTAAAAACTACACACACTACGTTACAACAATCTAAAAAGCCGATACTATTATAATTGCTCTTTTACAAATGCAGAAATGGAGCACAGAGTTTGTTGCCCTGATCACATAGCTAGAGGCAGAAAAGGAGGATTTGAACACAGGTTTTCTGAATCCAAACCTTGCAGTGTTTTAACCTCAGTGATACTACATCCCAAGAGCTGGGTGGTATCATACACTACATAAGGCTTTATGGCCTGATTTTTTTTTGTAGCCACAATTGATACCAAAAAAAAAAAAAAAAAAAAAACAACAAAAAAAAAATGGCTGCCACCACTATCCTCTCTTCCTTTCAGACTTTTGCCCCTTGTTACTTCAACTGGGCAAACCAGGAATTATGTCTGCTGTTGTTATTCCTCACCTTAAATAAGCAGTGGAGGGGATGTAAATGATAAATTCTGCAATATCTTTGGCTCCTGGGAAGAGGCAGAATAGGCAGAGATCCAGGATGATCTCCACTCCGACATTTCCTATTCAAGAGTGTCTAAATCAGTGGTTCTCAACCTTCCTGATGCCGAGACCCTTTAATACAGTTCCTCATGACATTGTGGTGACCCCCAATTTCATTGTTACAAATTGAACATAATTAAAGCATAGTGATTAATCACAAAAACAATATGTAATTATATATGTGTTTTCCGATGGTCTTAGGCAAACCCTGTGAAAGGGTCGTTCGATCCCCAAAGGGGTCGCGGCCCACAGGTTGAGAACCGCTGCTCTAAATGTTCAGGTGAGTTTATACTCATCCTTCAACACCAGCTCAACGTTTCTTGTGGTTAAGGTGAAGACAAGGGTTCTCTCCATCTTCTCCATCCTTGAGCTTGTCTATTTCTACTTACTGACCCCACAGACACCCTCACCTGTAGCCCCCGACAGCCATGTTCATTCTCCTCCAAGCCCCCGATCACCTGACCAGCCTCATCTCCGTTCTTGGCACATCACACCTTACTGTTTCCTTAGGGAGAGCTTTCCTGACTCTCAGACCTGATCTGGTCTTGTCTCACTGATGTAGACACACTCAGAGCTTCATTCTTGTAGCAGTTATTATAATGGAAAATGAATAATTTATAGGCTAATTGGGCACCTGTGTCCCCTGCTAGAGTGTAAGCTCGAGAGCTAGGACCACAAATTGTCTATCACTGTGTCCCCAGCCTGTAGCACCATGCCTAGCTCAGAGTGAATGAGTAAGTTTCCATCTGTTACCTATAGTCATGGGACAGGATCAGAGAGAGGAAAGGGGAGGGAAGGAGGGGGGAAAAGAGAGAGAGAGAGTGAGAGAGAGAGAGAGAGAGAGAGAGAGAGAGAAGGAACGTGGGGCGGGAGGGGGGAGTCACTTAGAGCCACAATCTTCAGAAAAGAAGTGTTATAGCAGGAGATGATGGGTTAATGTGCCAGGACCTAATGGGTTAGTGATCCTGGAGATTGGCAGCAGATGGTTCACCCTTTGGCAATCTCACTGCGGGTCATGGGACTTTGTGTCCTGGTTGCTGGAACAATGAGCTATGAGAAGTTGAGTTATGAGAAGTTGAGTTATGAGAAGGTGCTGTACCCTAGGCCTGTGACCTCCCACTGGAATCGACAGAAGTCGGGTGGGAGACGAGGCATAAAGGTGATTAAGACGGGGGTGGGGGGGGTGGGGGGGCGGGGCGGGCGGTATTATTCATCCCAACTGGGATAGGAAACCACCACTGCATCCCACGTGCACTCCTCCCTTTCATCATTGTGTAATACACAATAATGGTCGCCTGGGGGCGCCATTACTGCATTAGTAATTCAGAACCTTTAGAAATTTCTATGCAGAATGTTGTTTTAACTTTTGCCCAGGGGTAGTCATCTCATTTTCAGGGAAAGAAAAAAAAAAAAAAAAAATCTTTGTTGGATGTCAGTATTAAATCCGTGACAAGTTGCCTCATCCCAGGGAATTGCACATGTTAAGGTGCTGGAATATTTTATGTCAAAGAGAATGTAAAGCGATGAAACCACCACAGCCCAAACCCCGATCTGGAAGGAGAAAGGGCAGGAACTGGAAAGACATGAGGCCTGTGGTTGCCATGGGAGACATGAAGCAGCAGCAAGTGCGTGGGAATTTCGCGTGGGTGGTGCTGGATTGGAATCCCAGCTCTGTCGCGTTGGGGCAGTGTGACTTTGGGAACGTTGCATCACCTGAGCTTTGGCTCCTCGGGAACGTGGGGAGGAGTAAGCACCATTTTGGCAATCCATTTATCATGCCTGGCCCTGAGCAAACTTTAATTCATGTGGTGGTCACGAATTTACATTTGGCTTGGGAGGTTATTCGATTAACCTGTCTCCCCCTCTCCCCCCACCTCACCCCTCCACTTACTTTTAAATTTATGAGGGAAGAGATTGTAGGTTTTTGTTCCTCATCATCATTCCCAGCACCCAGAACGGTGCCTGGTACATTAGGCTCTCGGTAAATGTATGATAGAGAAATAAAAAAAAAAAAGAAAGAAAGGAAGAAGGAAGAAAGGAGTGGATAGGAAATTTGTTCTAAGTATAGAATAAGGCCATTTAAAATATTTGAAACTGCCCTCAACCAAATGTTAGAATATAGGCAATATTCAGAGGGGTCAGGTCAAATCTAGTGAGCGGCCCATCAGGTGTGGCTAAACCAGACTAGGAGGCGGGGACAGGGAGCGGGCCCGGAGATGAGAAGTCGGTCTGTGGGTTGCCTTGGCAACCTTGCAACCTTCCACTCCAAGGTTTCCATCCTTAAGCGAGGGCATTCCAGAGCCCGAAGACTGAGCACAGGGCCTCATTCAGACACCATGCCCATGTGGGGAAGACAGGTCATTGGTCCTTGGTCATGTCCATGGCGCGGCCCTTTTTCTTCTTGCTTCCATGTATTCGTCCAAAGAGCCCGGGCGCTTCTTGGTGAACAGCAGCCTGAGCTGCTCGAGGCGGCCTGTGTTGTCTGTGCTGCCTCGGCCACATCTGCACGGGTGATCTCAGCCGCTTCCTTTCATTTCTTCTTGACGTTTCCCAGCCTCTCGAGTGACCGGCCGGATCCACATATGCAGAGGAAAGCAGGACTTTGAGAAGCAGGAGTCCTCAGCACCGATCAATGCTGTCGCCACCTCCCCCCCCCCCCCCCCCCCCCGAAAAGATGCATCTTAGATAACATCTCGGGCCGCAGTGTTTTTAACACATTGTCATTTCGGGTTATTGTTACTAAAGGATGTCTAGCGAGAGAGGCAACCTGGTGGAATATAGGGGAAAGAGATGTTTAGAATCTGGGTTGGGTTTGCATCAAACCCCTTTGCTTATTGGCGGTGTGACCTAGGGCAGCCCACGAACTGATCTGCGCCTCTGTTTGCCCATCTGTAAAATGGGGATGCTACCAACACCCACCTGTTGTTGTCACAAAAATTAGAGATCATATATCCAGAGCCTGGTACACAGTAGGCCCTCACTGGCTAATAGTTCATAACATGGTCTTGATGCAAGATCCTCATATATTCAGGTGTAGTGTGTTATTGGGCAGAAATTTTGATTAATAAGCATCCAGACTTAACCATATACATAACTTTGTTTTTATTACTTTGTTAGTTTTAACCTTGTGTTGACGTAGAGAGCCACTCAGCCACTGATGGGCTTAGTGAAGCCAAGTTCATGGTCAAACCCTGCATGTTATTGCTGCTGAGGTCTAGACCATCATTTACCTTTGTCGTCACACGCAGCCATTTAAATATCCACATGACGCCCTTCACGAACTCTCCGTCGGCCATGGTAACTGGCACAATTTAAGAAAGTGGCTAATTTATCCTCCTGGACCCGCAGTTAGGAGACACAGAGCAGGGACCCCAGCGGGCTCCGCATGGACATGGAGCAAGAGAGAGAAGTAAGCCTTGGCTATTTTAAGCCACTGAGATTTTGGAACTGTTTGTTACTGCAGCATAACCCAGCCCATCCTGACTGTTATAGTCCAGACCACCTTCCACCAGCAAACCCACATCATTTGTAATGTAAAAACCAATGAATGAATGATTGCCTGGAAGCATGAATGAATCCGTTTCCTTCTCCCAGGCCCTATCCCTTTGGATCATGTCTTGGAATGACTACAAGTCCACCGAGGCCACTGTGTGTCTCTTTTTAGACAGCTTTGGTCAGCCCTCCTTCAACTCTGGAGGTCCAGGAGGCTATGCTCAGCTCCTGGCTCTGCCCACTCCTGGCCCCTCCGGTCCCTCCCCGGTGGGTGGGCTGCGTTCTGGTCACTGGCTGCTGCCACCTGCAGTTTGAGCAGCAAACTGCCTGCTGTGACCACACCCCAAAGTGGGGTTTCCTCCAGCCCCTAGGGGTGCTAGAGGAATGGACATTTCCCAGCGGCTCAACCACGGAAGGGAACTCAGGTCTCTGGCCTCCACGCTGATGCCTTCTGCTTCCACCCCTCCCCAGAGGCCTTTGGTTGGCAGGTTCTCCCAGCTCTCTGCCTCCGGGCACGAGGCAGGGCCATGTGACTCATTGCAGCCTCTGAGCCCGGACATGTCACTCCTGGACTCCAGCCTGGATCTGCTGCCGCAGGTCCCTCTCCTCTGCCGTGGTGACGTTGGGCAGTATTTGAGATGGTGGCTGCTCCTTCCGCCGGAGGCCCGGGTTCAGGGTGACCGGGATCCAATCCCCTAGCCGACCCTGATGGACGCGTAGAGTGACTAAGACATACATCTCCACTGGTTTTAAGCCAGTCAGATTTAGGAGTTTTTGTTACCACCGCATTCCCTAGCCCAACCCGGCTGATAGTACCCATTCACCATCTATCTGGGTGCCTGGCATCTCCATGTCCTTCCTTTTTGGGGCGTATTCTCCGCTTTCTGAGACCTACATGAAAATGCCAGACCCCTACTGTTACTGCTTCCCTCGCGGCCGCGGTGCAGGCTCAAGGCCAAGGTCAGCGGAGGCAGGGCCACAGCTGCGGGGCCCGGGGCGGTTCACGTGACACGGCTGGGCTGGTTCTGTAGCAAGAGTTTGGACTGTGATTCTGGCTGTGCAACCTCTCTCTTCTCTGGCCGGCTTCCCAAGCCCGTTCTCCAGCCTTCCGTCTCCTCTGTGAGCTGCCCCGTCCGCTCTCCATACATTCCCTCTCCGCTTAAATCACCCAGAGGTCTCTGCTGCTTGAGACGGAGAGCCTCGGACTGACGCTGCCAGTTAGGTGGCTACGCGAGGCTGTGAGGCAAGCAGGAGGGAAAGATGGGGTGAGGTGCGGCTGCCTCCTCTTCCCCATCATGAGCTTCTCCTCTGAGAGCAACCCTTGCGTAAGCCCGGAGCAGGCCAAGGGGGCAGGGGGTTCTGCTCAGATGTGGTCAGCCTTTGGGCATGCGAGCCTCCCTTTTCTTATCTGTAAAATGGAGCAGATAGTAGGACCTCACTTTTAAAGGGTGGTAGAGAGCAATGCATTTGAAAGAGGATATATTTGAGAACGTTCTAGAAAGCATAAGGCCCCAATGCAAGTTTACCCGTTATTCTTGTAAGTGTTAGCTGGCCTAAACATGTCCAACTGGGGACTGTTGGTGGAGGTGACGGGGAAATGGAGGCTGCCCTTTCTGACTCCATTCTGTCCCTCGGCCCCTCTCACCCAGGCCCATCTGAGCTCCGCCCAAGAGACCAGAGACCCCAGTAACGCGAAGATTCTCTAGAGGCTTGGCAAAAGCCAGAGAGCATCAAGGTGGGGAAGGATATTCGGGATGGTATTTGCGGAGTTCAGAGAGGGAGAGCCCGTCACCCACAGCCACACAGCAGCTCTGCTGCGTTCGGGGTCGGCTTCAGGTCTCTTCACGCTGACAGCGTGCCTCAGCCCGGTGCTGTGCTCCGAGTTGGCAAAAGCGATTTGGAAATACAGCGACTCTCCCTCAAATGTATGACCCCAGTGTCATAGCTTCCTGTGACCCGCCGATCCTTGTCCACCCCCCCCCCCCCCCCCGGGGACCCGTCTCCTCCTTCCCGCCATCGGAAGTGCTTTATTGGGGAGGGTGGGAAATGGCTGAGTTGATCTTTTAAAATGAGCACAGGATCGGAGTCAAAGGCTTTCGGGAGAAGAGAACTTTCTCATCCAAGCGGCTGCCCACACCCTGCGCCGCCTCCCGCTCGCTCTGGCTGAAGCTCGCCCTTGTTCTCGTGGCTCTGCCCCAGATTCACGGCCGCTCTCCGAATCCTTGGCAGTTCCCTCTGCCCTGTCCTGACAATCCCCTGGCCGTGAAATGAAAGAGCGAGTCCCTGAATCCTGCTCCTAGTGGCTTTGTCCTTGCCAGCGATCCCACAGAGAGACCTGGACCGGCTGGGACGCCACGGGAATGGCCGTGGGCGTGGTGGGAGGCGGGGAATGTGCAGTGCGCCAGGAACGAATGGATGAGAGAAAGGGCACGAACTTTGGGCTTTAAATGGGAAAATTCCAGAGTGCTGAGCTGGCACCTGCCCGCCCTAGTGCCCTCTGGGCCCGGCTGGCCCCGGGGATCCAGGCTGGCGGGCCGGGGAGTCACAATTTGGAAGGGAAATGGCTCCAAACTGGAGCAGCCCTGGGAGGCCCGCCCACCGAGCCAGCGTTCATCTGCCCGAACCACCCCAACCCAGCGTCTCCCCTGAGCTCAGACACCAGCACTAACCCCACATACCATCGCCCCCCCCACGCCCCTGCCACCAAAGGAATTTTAAGAAATCCTCAAAACCTGAGGAATTTTAATTACCCTTAATTCAGGAATTTTGATTTTAATACCGTGTGGCAGGGCTCACCACCAGGGTGTCCCTGAGTGCGGGAGGGCAGGCTGAGCCTGGCGCTGTGTCCCCCACTTGGCCGTGGGAGCCACGTGGAGACACTGGGGGGGAGGCAGGAGCAGCTGCATCCAGGGGGCGCTGTGTTCTGCATTGTCCCTGCCGGGCTCGGCCTTGCGCCCGACCTGGGCAGGTGCGGGGACCAGGGACAGAGGCCTCAGCGCTGTGTCTTCGGGGCCATGGGATGCGGTCTGTGACCTCAGAGCCCAGGGACCTTGGACACGTTGCTTTACCCGCCGCCCCCCCCAAGTCTGTCTGCTTATCTGTGAAATGGGCATCACCATGGCAACCACTCAGGGAGGCTGCAGAGCGAACAAAGGCTGCCATAGAGTCTGTGCTCAATAAAAATACAAACCAGCAGTGCCGTCCTCCCCCGGACCCAGCACCCACTCCCACACGGAGACTCTCCGGAGAGCGTCAGCCTCGCCCCAGGGGGGCTGGGGCTGGTCTCAGGACCCGCAGGCCTGGCCTGGGCAGCTGAGCCGGTCCTGGCTGCTTCTCTGAGCTCCTGCATGCAGCCACCCCTCAGGTGATCACTCACAGACGTTTGCCCAGTGCCTGCCTGTGTCGCCACCCTACGCCGCCTGGCCGAGAGGCTTGGTCAGAGGCGCCAGTCTCAGTTCATGCAGCTCACGAGCCAGCAAGCTGCCAACAAGCAAAATCAGGATCAGAATCATTGGGGTTCAGGGGGCCAGGGAAGGCCTCTGATGGGAGGCGGCGTTTGGGTCAAGAGCGAAGTAACAACGGGCCGCCATGCCCAGGGAGGAGATGCCACGAGCTCCGTGGAGATGCTCAGAGGTGTGGCCTCCGTGGACTGAGCAGAGGGGCAGGGGGCGGGGGGCTTGGGGAGCCGCTGGGAAGCCATTCCGGAAGTGGGCCCAGCGGATGGTCTGTGCTCCCACCGGCGCCCTCAGGTCCCCTCCAGCCGCCCTTCGCCCGGTACCGGCTGCACCTGCGTTGAAGGACAGGCCTTTCAGGATAGAGCCGAGCACCCAGACTTGGCATGTATGTGTGGCCCACCGCCCAAGTGCGTCCCCAGACCTCGGGGTCCCACCTGGGAGGAGGCACTTCCCTGCCGCCGCCAGGCTCTCCTGCTGCCCTCCGTGTGTGGAGCGCAGGCTGCCCTGCTGGAGCCAGGACACCCTTCCCGAGTTGGGCCCCATGATGGGTCTGTCCTCCAGGCCCAGTCTGAGCGCCCCATGACCAGGCACCCCTAATCCTCGCTGTACCCAACGGAGGACCTGTAGCCACACTTGGAGGTCAGATCTGGGGTCCCAACACCATGTTGGCACGACCAGCAGTTCATACAGTGCTGACCCCTTGGGGGCAGGCAGCCAAGGCCCTCTGGTCATAGGGAGCCTGAGACTCCTCCTGGCCAAAGGAGCTAAGGAGCTAAGAGGCATTTAATCCAGCCTCATTCATTCATCCATTCATTTACTCATTCATTCATCCATCCATCCATCCATCCATTCATTCATTTATTCATTCATCCATATAGCCATTCAATAAATGTTTGACAAGCACCTACCATGCACCATGCATTATAGTAGCATCAGGTTACATATTATATACACACTAGAGGCCTGGTGCATGACATTCGTGCACTCAGGGGGTGGGGTGGGGTCCCTCAGCCCAGCCTGTGCCCATGGCAGTCCAGGAGTCCTTGGGGGATGTCCAACTGACGGCTTAGGCCACTCACCGTGGGGAGTGGACCTAAGCTGCAGTCAGACATCCTTAGCACTGCTGTGGACTGCTGCTGCGCTCACCAGCTGTGAGCCCAGTTTTAGGCTGAGCGACGCTCCCCCTCCGGGAGCACACTGACCACCAGGGGGCAGCTCCTGCATTGAGCATCTGCCCCCTGGTGGTCAGTGTGTGCCATAGCGACCAGTCGTTCTGCCATTTGGTCGATTTGCATATTACCCTTTTATTAAATAGGATGGAGAACTCTGGTGAACAAAATCGAAGTGATTATGGTCCACAAGGACAGCAGTAATTTTAATTGAACAAACACAAAATAGGCAAACCCAAAAACACATCATTCAGAACCGCAATAAGTGACAGAGAAAGACAAGGACAAGACATGCCACATATGCGTTTGGTTGAACCTGATCCATGGTACGGGTATGAATGCTCAGGGGAGGGCCTGGTCAGGGACAAACACCGGGGGTGCCCGGCTCACCCAGGTGGCTCATTATTCAGAACTCAGGCCAAAGTAACCGAATACAAGCACCGTGGTGAGGGCAGGTCTGACACCTGCCTGTGTTGAGATCAGCTGCCGGATCCGACGCTCATGGGGGCGGTTACATTCGATGGTCGTTGACTGGTGGGCGCCAGGCCCCCAGGATGTGAGCTGTTCGCTTGGAGGCCCTTGAATGTGGTTCATGCTACAGCTGGTTAGGTTTTCACACCTGATGGGGTCAATTATACCTACATCTTCGTGCGGCGGGCACAGGGGGGGAGCTTCGCTGCCAGGAAAGTCTCTTTCTAGGTTAGCAAAAGAGAATTCACGCTGGAGAAAAGATGCTATTTCTGCCTCCAATCTGACTTTGTACCCATTTCAATTCTAAGCTCTGTGTCCCACTCCAGAGCAAAATCTCCCCCCTCCTCATCACCTTCCTCCTCCTCCCTTCTCCCCCTCTTCCCTTTTCTCGCCTCCTCTTCCCTCCTCCGGCTCATCGTCCTCCCCTCCCCTCCACCTTCCCCTCTCTTCCCTCCCTCCCCTGCTTAAATCAATCCCCATTTATTTGCCTTTGATTTGGGGTGTGGTAGCGATCTGGGGGTGCAGATGAGCCCCAGAAGGCCCACAATGCCGGGAGCTGGGCGCACCCAGCGCAGAGGAACCAGACACAGCTTCACCGTGAGGCGCTTTGTTCAGTCACCTCCACAGCCATCCTGGGCGCTGGCAGCCGCCAGCCAGCCCCAGGCGCCTGCGCGGGCACAGGAGAACTTGTGCGCCTCTCACCGCAGTGACAGCTGAGGGGATCAAAGTCTGATGCTCCGATCCCTTGTCTGTTTGCAGGTGCCCAGCGGGCTTGAATGGGCTGCCTCATCCGAGGAGCCCGCGAGGGTGGTTGTGTGGAATTGAGAATGGAAGGAGGCCCAGCTGACACCAGCCAACCCCACTGCATTTTTAATCAGGGCTCCGAGCACCCCGGGCCTTCCCCAGGGCTCTGTGGCTGCGCCCGGCTCAGTTATTTTCCGCCTTGTCAGGCCCGCGGAGGCTGGGCAGGCCAAGGAACAGAGCAGAGGCCCGGCAGGAATAAGCCCCCAGGAATAGAACTCCCTGCAGGAAAACCCAAGTCATAAATATCTGAACATATTGTCACGCTTCGCGGTCAGCTTAAAACGCACGGCGCTACCAGCCTGCCCTGATTCTGAGAAAGTGGGCCAGGAAACCGACGGGGGCAGAGATGTGCTCACCCCTGCCCCTTAATGACATCTAACAACAGTAATTATTGTGATGATAATAGCAACGGAAGCAGCTCGCAGGGACTGAGAGCTTATGTGTGGGTCAGGCAGCCTTCTAGTTACCCGATGTGTGCTAATGCATTTCATCCTCACCACAACCCCATGAGCTTGGGGGCTACTCTCCCCATTTTACAGAGGGAAAAACTGAGGCCCAAAGGGCAAAGGCAAGAACCAAGAGGTAATATATTCTCAGATCGATGTGCCCCCAGCCATCAGAGAACCTACAGTCTAGTGACGGGGTCAGTGGGTTTTGGGATAAAGAAGCTGGTCACTTGCTGTAGGCAGACCATGATACATGACATCAACACAACCAGGAGACGCAGAGGGTTAGGGAGGAGGGGGTCTGGGCCTGGAAAGATTGGTGGATCCCAACCGTAGAGCAAGATGGAAGGACAAAGGGGGAAGGGACTCCTGTTGGCAAAGGCCATAGCCAAGTCTGGATAGAAGGGAAGGGTCCCAGTGCGGCTAGAAAGGCAGGTGGAGCTGGCTGGGAAGCCTTGGATGCCGAGTGTGAGGGGCTGGACCTTTTTTGGTCAATGGAAGGGAAGAACAGAAACTCGGGGCAGTGGTGGCCCAGGCCACTGCTCTTCCTCTGGGCTCCGGGGAGGAAGTAGGAAGGACACGTGTCCTTTGGAGGCAGGGCCTCTGGCTGAATCTTGATTTCCTCTGTGAATTTGCTGCGTGACCTTGAGGAAGTTACCCGACCGCTCTGAACCCAAGAGAATACTTCCATGCATGTCATAGTTTTTTTTTTGAGAGAATGAAATATGATAATAGATGTCAAGGGTGAGGTATACAGCAGGTGCTCCATGATGGTGGCCAGTGTTTTCATGTATGAATAGTCATACGAACTCTCCGGTTTGTTTACTTTTGTGTGTGTGCCTGTTTCTAAAGTCTTGCCCTCCTAGGACCTACCCTCTAAAACAGGGAACGTAAAGACCCACCTTATCTTTCTGGATGAACTCCTACTCAACCCTCAAGACCCATTTCAGAAGTTTTCTACACCGTGAAACCGTTGCCATTTCCCACAGTGCAGAGCAGGCCGCTCGCTCTCTGCCACGCCTGCATCCTGCCCTCCTCACGTCATAGGGTGGTTGTGTCTGTTTATGGTCTATCTTCTCAGCCAGGCTGGGCGTTTCTCCCCTTGCTCAGCAGGGCTCCTAGTGTGGTCTGCACCCCGGGGTGGGGGGAGCGGCTGGGGGTCTCCCAGATTCTTCCAGAAACTCCTCAAGGAAAAGAAATATTTACATAATAAGGCTAGGACATCATTGGCATGTTCCCTCCTGTTGACACCTGCACTGGTGGTGGGAAGCTGCTGCCATCTTACGCAGGTCACAAAAGCGGCCCCGGAGTGTGCGAGGACCCACTGTGTCCTTCACCATCACACACCTGCATTAAAACACAGGCCAGTTTCACGCAAGAACATCCTTAAGGAAGCAGTGAAGTGATTCACTTCATCAGTTCTCGACCCTTGAGTACCTGTCTTTATAATCTGTGGTGGTGGGGGAGGTGGCGGGGGAAGTACGCAGGAGCACTTCTGTGGCACCCAAAGCACAACTCCGGGAGGACTGTCGGGCTGAGGGAGAGCCCAGGCGATGGTGGGGCTCGTAAGCTGGAGTGTCATTGCTTTCTTCCTGGTCACGGCAGCCCGTTCTTACAACCGACGAGCCATGCTGCTCTTCCCGTGAAATGCCTTCATTCCGCAAAACAGTCTATTTGTTTACTTTTAATATGTTTTTATTGATTTCAGAGAGAGAGGAAAGGAGAGGGGGAGTGATAGAAACATCAATGATGAGAGAGAATCATTGATGGGCTGCCTTCTGCACGCCCCCTACCAGGGATCAAGTCCACAACCCAGACATGTACCCTGACCGGGAATTGAACCATGGCCTCCTGGTTCATAGGTCGACACTCAACCCCCAAACCATGCCAGCCGGGCAATAGAGTTTATCTTTATAAAATATGTTACATGTTAACAAGTAATGGGTTTGTCATTGTTCTTAAATGAATGAATATTTATATAATTCTTCAGGTTTAGTTTCTTATATGCTAGGGAGTTTCTTATATGCTCTGGGGCTCTCAATAACTTTTAAGTGTGTCAAGTTGTCTGAAGAACAAAGATTGTGAGAGCCTCTGGCTCATGGCCTGGCACGTAGTAGGTGCTCATTAAATAGGTGTGGTGTCCAGGCCTTCGGGGGTGAGGCCAGGCCAGGCTGCCTGGCCCCGATGTCACCCTGTTTCTCTGTTCTTCGAAGGGCAGTGCTGGGTCTGTCTGGCACTCCCTCTAATGACTCTGAGCAGGGGCTGGACCAGTGACCTTGGAGCTCCTTGAGGGCGAGCCCTGCCGCCTGGTTTATGCTAAGTAGGCCCTCCCTCCCGTGAGCCCTCGCACCCACATCCCGAGTCGAATCGCCTCTGCACGCCACAGGTTCTCGTCCCATTTCTTCCTGCCTTTACCTCTGGGTCTCGGTAGGATGGGAAGCCCGTGAGTTGCTGAGACAGCGATTTGCAATTAAATCTAAGGAATGTCAGAGGCCCAGCCTGGGGCGGATCTCAGCTCTTTTTAAAGACAGGTCATTTCTGTGTAGAGCAAAGGCGGACCACTCACACCGGGCCTCCGCCTGGCTCGGAAGGATCCCTCGGACGGCAGTGACGGATCCGGAAGCCACAGAGCTGACCGCTCTCTGTGCTCAGAGGCAGAAAGAGGTGGGGGCGCGGTGACCTTCCCTGACCCCGTAACCCAGTCTCCCGTCCTTCCTCTCTCCTCCCTCGGCCTGCGGAGCGCATCTCCTGGCAGCCTGTGTGCCCGTCTGTCATCAGAGCCGAGGCCACGGTACACTTGAGCCAGGAATGGGCCCAGGAACAAAGCTAATTGGCTGGTGCACTCAGAGCACAGCAACCCGGCAGCTCAGGCCACTGGCTGGTGAGGTTGCGGTGACCTGGGGCCACGGAGACTCTGTGAGGGGCCCACACCTGGGCTGCCTTCGCTGGAGTCTCCGTGGGAAGAGGCCGCAGGGGACACAGCAGGTCCCAGGTGGAGGGCCCAGGCAGCTGGCCCCGAGGCAGATGGGGCCCTGGGGAGTGGGCTCGGAGCCACACCTGTGAGGGTCCACGGGACAGGACCAGCAGGAGATGCTGGGCTGTGGGCAGTTGCCACAGTCCTCGGCCAGGCTCCCTGCGCGCTCAGAGCTGGGCCCCGCAGAGCTGTCCTGCAGGAGGTGAGGGGTCTGAGTGTTGCTTCTGCACAGTGGCCAGTCCCTGCTTGTCCGCTGCCTCCTGGGGGCGGGGGTCTCAGAACTAAGGCCATCAGTGCCTCGAGGATACTTTTCCATTGATTTCTAGAGAGAGTGGAGGGGAGGGAAGAGGAGGGGGAGAGAGAAACATTGATGGGAGAGAGACACATTAATTGGTTGCCTCCCGCACCCACTCCCACCGAGGCTGGGGATAGAACCTGCAACTGAGGTGTGTGCCCTTGACTGGGAATCGAACCCGAGACCCTTCAGTCACTCAGGCTGATGCTCTAACCTCTGAGCTAAACCAGCCAGGGCCATACAGTTCTTCTCAGTCTACTGTCATTCCCGGAGAAGGACTTAGCGCCCCCAGCAGCCAACACTCCAAGAGGCAGAGGGAGGAGGGCCGGGCCTGGTGCCCCTGGGCGAAGCGCAGAGGCGGTGGGAGGCGTCTGAGGAAGCGCGGGGTGGGCGGAGGGCGGTGAGTCGCAGGCTGTGGGGAGCTGGAAACGCAGTAAGGGTTGTTTCAAAGGAAATCAAGGGAAACACACTCAGTGCTCGCTGCCGGATGTGTTTGGATGAAAGGATGAGTGAATCAGTGAGACTGTGTATGGAATTCAATCTACGGAAAGGATAGAATTGCTCTGGGGAGGAGGGGTTATCATGTGGCTGGCTTAGGGTCAGGTTTTGACTGGGACAGTTTCCCAAAGGGTGTGGGACACAGCAGTCCCGACGATTTTCTTCGTGGGGACACAGATCTCGCGTGAAAGAAAGCATCTCGCGTCCCGGCTGCTCTCAATCCCGAGTCCAGTGGACCCTGAACAGCCCAGAGCTTAGGGCCGCGGACCCCGCTCCCTTGAATTCTGTGTGTAGCTACAGTCGGCCCTCTGCCTCCGCGGGTCTCCAACCTCAGATCCAAAATGCTGCCGTCCCTGGAGCAACACGGTGTGCACGTGCGAAAGTCCACGTGTACGTGGGTTTTTTCCACTTCAAACCTGTGTCGTTCAGGGGTCAACCAGACATCAAGGACAGAGTCTCGGCTGGTGTTAGGGTGTCCCTACTGCCTCCCCGTTTTCTAACAGAAAAGGGTGGCTGCCGCTCAGCGCCCCCCGCAGCCGGCCCTGCAGGCACCAGCGGCGTTATTTGCTTCCAATGTTCTTATTTCCTGGCAGCCGTCTGTTTATAGCGAGAAAAAATCTACTTTCCAGTTACCCCCGTGAGAGAAAGATGCTTCACGTGAATCGTATGAAATGAAAATGAGTGAGTTGACTTAGACACGTGGAATATGGAAGAGCGCTGGCTCTAGGTGGATTCAGCAAACGGTGGGGCTTAGGAGCGAGTCATCTGGGAAGCGCTGGTGGAGGGAGCGGACAGGAAGTGGGAGGAAGCCCCCTGCACGGTGAGCCGCAGGGAAGGCCCCCACTTCCCGTCTCTGCGTGGCTCTGATTAACACGCCTTTCTCCTCCTAGCTCCAGGGCCGGCTCCTTCACAGTCTTCCCCCTCCCTCCCCAGGGGACAGTCACCTCGTGCCTTGCCCTGTTCCCATAGTCCTTTGGGACCGGAAGGCTTTTCTGTTCTGTTAGAGGGGTGCACACCCAATCCCAGTCATGGGTGCCTGGGCCAGCACAGAGAACGCAGTAGGTGCTCAATAAATGTCCACTCTGAACCCACACCTCCCTGAGCCATGGCCTGGCAGTAAGTGTGTGCCTCGACCCAGGGCAACAGCCAGAGGTGGACACTGTGGCCGATTGCTGTGGAGGGAGCTCCCCTGTGGCTGCGGGCGCCAATGTGCAGGGATGGGGGTGGGAGGAGAGAATCCTTGGGGCGGTACTGAACTCCTGGGTCCAGACTGTTCTCTGAGTTACTGAGTATCCACCTCATCTGGGGATGCCAGACACCATATAGGTCGGCCAGTTAAACTTGAACATTCGGTAAACAGTGAGTATTTTTAGGATAAGTGTGACTCATGCAATATTCACAACATACCTATCCTCTGTCATATAAAAGCCAAGTGACCGGAATGACTGGAACCACTGGTTGCTATGACGCACACTGTGGCCGGCCAACCGGTCCGATCGGGGGTGAGGCTGGCCAGCCAACCCCCACCTCAATTGGCCCCAATTGGGGTGTGCCGGCCGGACCCGACCCGTGCAGGAATTTGTGAATTTGTGCACCGGGCCTCTAGTATATAATAAAAGGCTAATATGCAAATTGTTCTCTCAGCTGGGAGTTTGACTGGGAGTTCAACCAGGGAGCAGGGCAGGCCGGTCAACCACCCATGACCCCTTCCCCTAGCCGGCCCTGCCCCCAATCAGCCCCCCACATCGGGGCAGGCCAGCCAGACCCCACCGGTGCACGAATTCTAGTACTAAATAATTATTTGTTATTCATCTGAAATTCAAATTTACATCTTGAATTTTTACTTGCTAAGCCTGGAGCCCTGACCTCACCCCTCCTCTGGGAGTAAGCCAGCCGGTGGGGCCTCACAACTTCGAGGATCTTAGTGTCAGCAGACAGTTGAGAAGTGACTCAACCTGCCCGGGGTCACAAGGCCAATGAGTCGTCAGGATTAGAACTTAGTCTGTGACTCAGGACCCTGTGGCGACTCCTCCAAGGGGAGCGGCCGGGCAGGGCCGAGAAGAGGAGAGGGATTGGAAGCTCATGGACAGAAGAGGGAGCAGGGAAGAGAGTGAGGAGAGAAGGGGGTTGGGCCTCGGAGCTTTGCTGACTGAGAAATGACATTCATTTTCAATTTGTTAAATATTTATCCACTACCTACCAGGTCCAGCGCACTGTGCTTGTTTCTCTGGTACCTGAAGCGGACTGATCGTCATTGTTTATCCTGCCCATTTTACAGGATGGAAGAGTGAGGCCACAGGTCTGGGAGGCTCAGGAGCCAGGGTTTCCCCAGGCCCTCTGACCTGAGCTCCAGGCCCTGCCCTGCCAGTCCCACGGAGGCCGCCCTGCTTCAGTGCGCCCTGCTTCAGCCCCCACCCCTCTCTAAGCAAAGCGATGCAAATGGAATTGCTAGTGCATGTTCACTTTGCATCCGCCAGCAGGTGCACTGCTGCGGCCGCTCTGGTTTCACCCCACGTCCTGTGCCCTGCACCTGGCCACAGCCCTCTTCGGGGTCCCCGGTGCAGATGCCCGGCCACGTCCCCTCTCTGTGTTGTGGGCTGAAGGGTGCTGGGGGAGGCAGACAGGGGCTCAGGGCCTCAGCAAAGCCAGAAGTTGGATTCAGGCCTCTGATGCCATGGTGATGGTTACTATAGTAACGCAGCTCTGCATGCCTACCAGGATCTGTTGTGGTTTTCGTAGACTGGAGCCAGCAGGGAGAGGTCGTGGGCAGAACCCCGCCCCTTCCAGTGAGGGCCAAGGCTTATGGGGGGGGGCTGCCCCACCCATGTCCCCACCTTCCTCTCCTGCCCCTTCCCCTCTCCTTACGCCATGCAGTGCTGGCTTCTTCACTTGGCTGCTTCCTCCTTGTCCTCCCAGCCTCATCCCCATGCTGTCTCTCCTTCAGGAAATGCTTCTCAGTGTCCGCTCGGTACAGGACACTGTGCTGGCCCCTGGGGGCCACATCGGGGCCTGTGCTCAGGGCGCTGCATCTCAGGGAGAGACGCTGGCTTGAAGGAAGCAGCCATGGGGGGCGGGGGGGAGGAGAGAGGGAGGGAAGCTGCGTCTGAGGAGTGACGTCTGTCCCCCTGAGCCCTCTGGCCGCCCTCGCTGGCACTGTCTGGTCCCTGAATTGTAGCACTGATGACACTATAATGTCACAGCCTTTTCTCACCCTCACTGCTTCCTCCTGGAAGGCAGGAGCAAAGTCCCATTTGTCTCTGTCCCCAGTGTCTGGTGCACAACGGGGACTTGATGAGGCAGGCAGTGTCGCAGGCGGCCGCGCATATCCCCGCTACATGGACTCCCTGATATAAGTGGGATTCCATCTCGTTGGATCACATTAGGGATCGAGGAGCCAAGCGCAGACAGGCCAGGTGACTGCTTTAAGTCCCACAGCCATGCGCATGGTAGGGCTGAGATTCTCCCACAGCCATGCGCACAGTAGGGCTGAGATTCTCCCACAGCCAGTGTGCACAGTAGGGCTGAGATTCTCCCACAGCCAGTGCACACAGTAGGGCTGAGATTCTCCCACAGTCAGTGTGCACAGTAGGGCTGAGATTCGAACCCAGTCTGCCCTCTCCCCACCCCTTTGATAAAATGTGGTGATGGCTTCACGGAGGTATAATTTACTTTCCATACAATCTACCCTTTTACGGTGCACATGTTAACGATCTTTTAATTTATTAACAGAGTTGTGCAAACATCAGAACAATGGGTTTTAGAACATTTGAGTCAACCCCCGCCCCCCGCCCCCCCCCAAACAACAGAAATTCTCCAGCCGAGGCCCCCAACCTCAGCGGCCGCGTGGGAGGGCTTGGCGGTCAGGAGTGGGCTCAGCTGGCCGAGCTGTAAACCCAGGGCTGCGGGGTTCCGCCTTTCTCTGGACACATCAATCGCGAGCTTTTGCTTGTTGGCATTTTAAGTGCACAGGCCTGGCTTCTCTGAATGAAGACCCGATTCTCCGCTGAAAACCTCAGCACAACCTACGGACGAATAACTCAGATTCCCGGAGAGCCTGCGCGGGCTTTCCCGGCCGGAATGCCGGACGCGTCCACGCGGCGGCTCAGTGTCTGGAATGCCCGGCCCGGATTCCAAGCCTGGGCTTCCGGAAGCCGTGCTTTGTGGCACGTGCTGGCACAGACAGGGCTGCAGTCAGGGGAACCGGGGCTCTTTGAACCCTGGGACCACTCTGCTCTCCCCTTCAGGAAGGGCCTGTGCTGTCCAGTGAGCCCGTAGGCCCATTCACTCAGCCCCAGAACCAGCGGTGGAGTCGGTGAGCAAAATTGGTCACCTTCTCCTTAGGGCCGGGGCTCCATTGTTGCAGATGTTCACCTCCTCCCACCCCCCCTTCGATGCACCGCGAGTGCCCGAGTTTCACCTCTGAAGGTGCGTTCAGTGAAGCGGTGGAGGGGAGTGGGCATCCCTTCTCCCAGCCCCGGGCGCAGCATCGGTCCTTGTCCTCTCCTCACACACAGAAGCCCTTGCTGCCCAATTCTGCGTCCCTCTCCCGGCTCCTCCCTTCCTCCCTTGGAATCCAGCAAGAAACTCGAGTCTCCATGAGTCCCCGGGGGTCAGGCCACAGTCGGGGGCCGGGAGTGAGCTCCCGGGAAGCTCTCGGCTTCTGCAGCCTCCTGCCCTCGCTCAGACTGGGGCCAGGCCTGGCCGGTGGAACCCGAAAAGCATTTCAAGTTGTTTGTTGGGTCTTTGGGTCTTTGGGAGGCCAGAGACCCGGCTTGGAGGCTGCTGAGCCAGGAGTAACTTCCACACAACTGTCCCTCCGCAGGGACAGGCCCTGCCCCGGGCACCCACCCAGCCCTTCCTCCTCGCTCATGCTAATATGTTCTAACATGTTTGTTTTTCTAAAATTGGGTCACACCGTATAAATCTCTCTGTAGTTGCTTTTCTTATTTAACAACAGGGTAGAACTCTCTTACCAACTGGCGTTACAGAGAATTGCTGGACTCACGGGCTCAGCATTCCCAGCGCAGATACGCTGTGGGGTGTCCACGGTGGGCCCCCTGGCTGTTGGGCATCCGTGGTTTGTCCCCGTGCCGGTGGGCGTCCACGGTGCGCCCACACGCTTTCCCTAGCATCCTGCACCTGCCGCTCCCTCCGCTGACCTCTGGGCTCACAGGAGTCAGCTTGTGTTGGTCCTTAAGCCTCTTGGTATCAGTGTAGCAGTCACTCTGCACTTAGACATCGTACAAGTCACTGCCACTCGAGCTCAGAAGAAAACGCAGCTGTTTCTATGAGACAGGACCTCCGTCTCCGGACTCTCAGCTGCCGGAGGGCAAGGAACACGTCGTAATCTCTCCTGGGTCCCCTGTGCTTGAACCGTGCCTACACTAGGGGCGGCCCAGGAGGTGTTCCTTCGCTATACGTGACATCTTCACAGAGCTTTTGCACAGATGTCTGTGGGATGAGGGAGGGGTTTTTAAAGAGACAGGTGCCTGCAGCCGCTCAGGCGGGCGAGGTGGAGGAGACGCACAGTTACGGTCGCTGCAAAGCCGAGGGGCAGGAGGGCCGCGGGCGCCGTGCGGGCCTTGCTCAGCGTAGCTGTTCCCACGATTCTGACATCCTCTGTGCGTTCGGAGCTCGGGCACCCGAGGTCACCTCATTACGGCTCTGTGAAGACAGCACCCTGGGGTAGGTGTGTGGGCGGGGCCTCCTCCAGGAACCGTCCAGAACCTCTTTACCTGCCTCCCAGAAAGTGAACCCAGTGGGTCCCTCCACGATACCCATGCTCCTCCCTGTTTATCCCTCACAACACGGAGGCATCAGCATTTCTGCATTGGGTCTGCCCCTCAGACCCTGAGCGCCATAAGGATGGCGTGGGGTGTGGGGATTCTCTTGGACAAGAAGTGAGGGAACGCTGAACCCTACTTGCTTTAGCAAAACAGGGCATTTGGTTGGCTCATCTGTCCCAAGCCCTCCCCGTCCGGGGCAAGATGGGTGCTGGCAGGTCCCTGTGAGGCAAGCCTGCCCCCAGCAGCTCCGGGTGCCCGCTCCAGCTGGCATCTCCGTGAGAAGAGCCTTCCTTCCAGGAGAGGCAGCCATTCAATCCCCCAGGCTCATTCCCGATGGCTCAGCCCGATCCACCTGCCAATCCCCTGTAGCAAAATGGGTACCACGGGGGCTGTAACTTCTGCGTTCCTCGTCTGTTTCCCACCGAGAACTGTGAGTTCCCCGATGACTAGAACCAACTCTGCCTGCCCAGGGCCCAGTTTAAGGCCTGACACACAGTGAGTGCTTACCAGATGTGTGGATGGAATGAATGAATGAATGAATGAAACTAACATTGCTGAAGGTCTCCTGGGTACTAGTCATTGTGGAAGTCCATTGGCAGAAAACTGTGTTTCCACAGTGGCTGCCACATGCGCCCCTGCCCGCCCTGCGTTTGGGGGAGAAGACCTCTGTCCCCACCGAGAGGCGGAGCTTTCACCGTGAGTCCTCATGGCTGGCCCGCACACCTGTTCTGATCAGTAGAAGGTGACAGAGGTGGCGCTGGGTAACCTCTGGGCCTTCAGGGAGCCGCTGCTTCCCTCTTCTCCTCCCGGGACGCCCCTCCCGCCATGCTGTGAGGAAGCACAGGCAGCCAGGCGGCGAGGTGCATGGAGGAGAAGCCAGTCCCAGCCGGTGGGCAGAGTTAACTGCATCATGGGAGGGAGGCCCTTTCAGACCTTCCAGCCATCCTCGGCCTCAGCTGGCACCATGGGAAGCAGAAGAATCACCCAGGCAACCTACAAGATGATGAAACATAATAATTAAAAATAATAATGATAGTAAAATTTCACCCTTTTGTCAGTCCTGTGGAAACAGAGGCTCAGAGCCATTAAGTAATTTTCCTTCAATCACACGGCGATTTCCCCACCAGGAAGGAGGCCCCCCTTCTCCCCCCCCCCCCCTGCCCATTTCCCCAGCTGCCTCGCTGGGATGGCTGGATCCGGGGAAGGTGCGGACCACCTTGCCAGCTCCTGGGGCCCCACTGAGCCATGGGCATCCTTGGGCGTAGCAAAGCATGTGGGGGAACCGGGGTGCCCCTGGCAGGGGTGGCAGGTGTCAGCACCCCCAAACACATCATCTTCCCTCCGCTGGTTTGTTTCAGCAGCTCAGCTGCGCTGGTGGAGAGAGGCCCTGCGGTGAGCCCCAAGGCCGCTGGCCAGCACCAGGGGAGAAGCAGGCCGCGCCCCCGTGCGACCCAGGGAGACTGCGGTGCTGTCCCCTGTATCACTTGCTTGGTGGCTGAGAGGCTCGGGGACCTGTCCCTTACTTCTCTCCCCCACAGGCCCCCTCTCTGCCACACCCCGAGTGCTTTAGCATCTACCCGTCTCTCAACCAAGATTGGCTGCAGGGCCCTGCCGGCGTGGCTCCATGTTTGAGCATCGGCTTCTGAACTAGGAGGTCACAGTGTGATTCCCAGTTGGGGCTCATGCCCGGGTTTCGGGCTGGATCCCCCCCCCGCCCCCCCCCCCCCCCCCCCCGGACTCCAAGCGTCGGCCCCAGTCATCACACGCACACGTGTGCAAGTGCGGACTCTGCCAGGAGCCAGAGAGGGAAGAACGGAGAGTGATCGTGAGGCAGAAAGCAGGGACCTGACCCTCTCGGGGTGCGGGCTTGGTCGCTGGGGCGGACCATTTGAGCGGAGCATGAAGAGCAGTTGTAAGCAGGGAGTCTGATGAACGAAAATGGGTGGGGTCCCGTCAGCAGCTGGGACAGCGGCCCCAGGAGATGGTGGTGTTGGAGAAGGAGGCGGCAGTGAAGATGAGGCGAGAAGAGGGTAGATTCAGGCTATGTTTACCGGGACCTGATGCCAGTTTGGATGAATGAGCGAGCAGTGCAGGGCGCTGTCTGTCTGTGTGGCTCAGGCACCGGGGTGGCTGGCGGGGCCCCTGCTGAGACGGGGAGCGCTGGGGGAAGGGGTGCTGCCCAGAGCGGGGACATCTGAGCCAGCCCTGACGACACTCACTTTCCCAGATGTGCCCTGCTTCCCACACCCGTGCTTCTCACATGCAGCCCCTCTGCCTGGGGAGCTGTCCTTTCTGCTTTCTGGGCCAAATGCCTGTTTCTGCAGCGTCCGGTGCGCTGCCCCTTCCTCCGGGCCCCTCGGCCACATCCCGGGTGGGAGCCCAGCTCTTCACCTCGCTCTTGGCCCAAATCACAGGATCCGAAGAAGCATCTGATTGGGGAGGAAGGAGGTGGTGAAGCTGAGGGTCACCTTGGCTTGTGGGAGAGAGAGAGAGAGAGAGAGAGAGAGAGGGAGAGAGAGAATGTTTGTGCTTGCCCGAAAGAGGAGGCCAGCGCAGGGAGGTGGGCGGGCAAGGCGGCCTTGTCGTCCCCCCCTCACCCCCCCCCCCCCCCCCCCGGAGCTGTTGGTGCTGTGGAGACGGGCCACCGGGCTCTGAGTCTGGATCTTGCATGTAATTGGCTCCTGGGTGAACAATATGGCTTCCCAGGCCTGAGTATTCGTCGGTAATAGGGTTAGAGCAGTGCCCGTCCCTCTGGGCTGGTTGGAGGAGTGAATAAGATGGTGCGTGCAGAATACTCAGCCAGGCCCTGGCGGATGAGAAGCATCAGACATGGTGGACGTCCACAGCCACCCTCCTCCGTGCCCCAGGGATGCTGTCTTACCCCCACACCCCTCCCCCCATCACCCCCAGGTCTTGCCTCCTGGTTACTCCTGTGCACAGGAGCGTGGACCGGACGACCCAGGTGGCACGCAGCGAAGCAGCGCCCATAGTTACTTGTGTGATTATGTGGTTGAAATCATCTTCTCCATCAGCTCTGAGAGGGGTAGGGGTCGGGGGGGGGGGGAGTTTCACATAGTAGGTGTGCAACAAGCATTTACTGTGCAACAATGAATGAATGTAGAGTGCTGGTCTCTTCCCTCTCTTTCTCCTTCCCTCCCTCTTTCCTGACCCCCCCCCATGCCCCCCTACCCACCCCACCCCCAATAGGGCTGACCTGGACCTGGGTCCGGCTTCACTGCCCTCTCGGGGCGAGAACCTGGAAGGGAAGTGAAAGAGCTGTCCTTTCTGCTTTCGGTGACCGTCCGGTGCGGCCACTGCCTGTCAGAGCCCTGGTGCTTCTTTACTTAACTGATGGCTGCTGTCACCCTCACACCTCAGAGCCCACTTGAGAAATGACACTCTCCGCCCTTCTTCATCCCAAGGCTCATTATTATTTTTATTCGTGTTAAGATCTCCCCGTCACCGCGAGCATTCTAAATGAAGGCCACGGATTTATATTCAGCCCCGTGACAGCGTTTTCCATTTGTTCCTCCTCGCGCGTCCCCCCCCCAATAAAACAAATGCAGGAACGCAGGCGGGGCTCCCGGGAGATGGATGCGCAGCCTCCTGAAATAAAGCCGCTTCTCTCCCGTCATCTCCGCGAGGGAGCGAGGTGAGGGCGTTTATATGGAAACCAGGGAGCAGCCAGCAGATCCCCCTCCTTTCCTTTCCCGCCGGGGAATGGCTCTCTTAGGCAAGAGAAATGCAAGCTCACCCAGAGGGAGCCCTCGGAGGAGAAGGGATCTGTTTGCCAGAGAGGGGAGCGCATTTCCCCCTGAGAAGAGGCATGTGTTTGGGGGAGACGAGGGGAGGGAAGGCATTTCTGCTGGGCGACAGGCAAGGGATTAAGGCATCATGACAAGCACATGGCTTAGCCATGAGCCCAATTAAAAAATCATGAACCCGCCTGACCCTCACTCGGAAACCCGGGCTGTCAGCGTCCCTGGATGTGAGGGAGCAGCGCCATTATCCCCGAGATCATTAAGATGCCGGGGGATGCGTTTTCTGTTTGGCTCATGATTTCCATTTTCTCATTCCCTACAGCAGCCGCCGTGATGGGTCTTTTCAACAGAAGCGTCTCAGGCGATCAGACTGGTTTTGTGAAAACAGGCCTCCCCGAAAGGTATCATGTCAGAGCTGCCATGGGTGACATGGGCCCACCCTCATTTTTTTTTTTTTCCTTTGGAGAGGGATTCACAGCCCTGGGCAGAACATTGGATTTCAGGGCTGGAGGGCCGCACGGCTCTGGACCGGCGCTGCTGAAGCCGGCAGCCGGCCACGCAGGCCTCCCGCGCAGCTTCCCGGGACCGGCTGAGGAATGTGTGTTTGTTCTGCGAGGGGGAATCGGACTTCACCCCAGGCCCGTCTGTGCTAACTCTGCAGCTGGTGACACTGGCGTCCAGGCCTGGGAGCCGGCCTCGTTCGTGAAAAGCTGAGTCGGCAGGTCCAGGGAGGGTCAGCTTCCAGAACGCAGGGGGCGCAGGGGGCGCGGGGGCGGGCCGCAAGCTTGAGTCTCAGGTGCCATCGGCCACTCCAGTTCCGTGGAGCGCTGCTGTCTGTGCCAAGACCCAAGGCACCTTTGTGTCCCCAACCCAGCCTCCTCTCTCGTCACGGGGTTCGGGAGTGAGATCTGATTACGAAGCTGCTGAGAACAAAATGCCAACACTCGGTCAAGAAGCGGGCGGGTGCCAGGGCCACAACTCCGGGCTGGGTCGCGCCTGTGACCCCAGACAGCGCCGCTGCTCTCATGGGGCTCTTCTGCTCACGGGGGAAGGGAAGCACACACCTCGGTCGCCAGGAAGGTGTTGTCTCGTGGTAAGTGCTGTGGTCCAGGCGAAACGTAGCGAGTTGAAAGAGCAAGACTGGAGGGCTTCTCTGCAGAGGTGACATTCCAGAGGAGGCCTGAGAGGAAGGAGCCATCATGTGGAGATCTGAGGGAACAGCCTCCTTGGCAGAGGGAACAGCAAGCACGAAGCCCCTGAGCAGGGATTGATCTTGGCCCATCTGCGAAGCAGTGAGGCCGCAGGTGTGGCTGAGGCCTGGTGAGCGAGGGCGAGATGGCATGAGATGAAGCCAGAGAGGTGGGCACAATCATGGGAAGGAGTGTGGGAGATGCTGAGGCTTCTGTGGTCATTTCGGAGACGGGGGAGAGTTGCATGACCCGGTCTGTTTAAGAGGACAACTCTGCTTTGGGGATAGAAAACCAGTTGGAGGGGCAGGAAGCAGGGCTGCCAATCAGAGAGCTGTTGTCGTGCCCCAGGTGGGAGAACGGAACCGCTTTATCTTCAGGGGCAGAGGCACTTCCCCAGCACAAGTAGGGAGCCCTTCGCAGAACATGCTTCTCGGGTGTCTGCGTTCGGACATGGGGAGCGCCAGTCCGGTCGCGAGCGGGGAGGTAATGGGTGCTCCCTAAAGGGCGCCGCACTCACCGGGCCCCAGAAACTCACCTCTGTGCGAGGGTCTGACTTCATGAGCACCAGTGAGAACAGACTCGAGCACCGTGTAGGGTGAAGCAAACCCCCGAGGGAGTCCCGAAAAGGCCCCGGGGCCACCTGGGACAGGTGTGAATGGAGATAAGGCGTATCCACCAGGATCCTGGCAGGAAACAGAACTTCGCCCAGATGATTCCACTGCAGGGATTTTAGTGAAGGGACCCCTCACATAGGAATGGAAAGTTAAGGGAACAAAGGCTTTGTGGTGTCAAAGACGAGGGGGGTAGATTGCACGTTACGGGGCCTCCCCATGTCCAGGCCCCGCGGCAATGAGCCTTTGCAGCTGCTCCCACGAAGTGATGGAGCCCAGGCCTCCCTCCTTGAATCTGGCCTTGTCCGGTGACTTGCTTTTGCCAATAGAACGTGCCAGAAGCAGCGGTGTCAGTTGTTCCAGGCAAGGCTTCTAGGAGTTTTGCAAGTCCTACCTTCCCCTTCTTGGAAGGTGCCCTGGGACTGGCATGTAAAGAAGCCTGGGCTAGCCTGGCGGGTGGTGAGAGGCCACGGGCAGGAGAACCGAGGCCGCCAGCCAACAGCCAGCACCAGCCGCCAGTCAGGTCGTCTCCCAGTCAGGACGTCAGGTGACGTGATTCCCGAAGAACTGCCCAGCTGAGCCCAGCCCAGACTGCAGAGTCACTTGCAAATCAGTGAGGATTGCTGTAAATCACTAAGTTTGGGGTGATTTGTTACACGGCAATGGTAACTGATACAGTCACAAGAAGTCTGAAGGGACACACACAGCTGGACACAGGTGCCTTAGGAAGGTGGGAGCAGGAAAGAAATACCCCAACTTCTCTCTCTTCCTCCCTCCCCATTTCTTTTCAGTGAACACAACCGGGAACCAGAGGTCAAGAGAGGCTGGGTAGCACTGCAGCCCAGAGTGGTCACCCTCGGGGGCTGGGAGTGGATCTGGGGGAGGGTGCAGGGCACCCATGGAAAGCGGCAGCATATGCGGGGGAGGGTTGGTCCTCACACTTATCCCAGGTGGGTCCCCAGCCCCAATGGTCCTAGGGCCGTGGTCGGCAAACTGTGGCTCGCGAGCCACATGCGGCTCTTTGGCCCCGTGAGTGTGGCTCTTCCTAAGCCTTAGGAGTACCCTAATTAAGTTAATAACAGTATACCTACCTATATAGTTTAAGTTTAAAAAATTTGGCTCTCAAAAGAAATTTCAATTGTTGTACTGTTGATATTTGGCTCTGTTGACTAATGAGTTTGCCGACCACTGTCCTAGGGAGTCCTCCATCCTCAGAAACATATGCACACACACAGGGCCAGTGTTTCCAGGCAACACTTGGTTTCCTGGAGAAGGGTAAAGGACTTGAGACAGCTCTGTTTTCCTGGGCTCTGAGTGGGTAACTTTCTCCACAGTCCATGCCCTGCTCACCACTGCCTGCACGAACCCTCCTCTCCCTAACTGCCCCCTGCCCCCCGTCCGGCCAAGAAATATGAGAAGGGAGCATACAGAGCACCAGCCGGACCCAGGGAACTCATCTCCCATCACCTTCTACCTTCCCCAGGCGCTGCTGTGCTGGTGAGCGCTGCCTCCTGGGCCCGCCCTCCCTCCAGGACCCTGGCCCTACGAAATCCTATTGACAGGGGTCACCAATGAGCAGAAAGGAGCTGGGCGTGGCCTGTGGACACCAAAGGTCTGCTCTGGGCTCGGCAGGAACAGGGGCTTTTTTTGCTGTCCCCGCCCTCATGGACGGACAACTGAAGCCACGTTTTCAAAACTGCCCTTTTAAAAAATATATATATATATATATATTTATTTTTTTATTGATTTTAGAGAGGAAGGGAGAGGGAGAGAGAGGTAGAAACATCAATGATGGGAGAGAATCATTGATCGGCTGCCTCTTGCACGCCCCGCACTGGGGATGGAGCTCACAACCCGGGCATGTGCCTTGCCCGGGAATCGAACTGTGACCTCCTGGTTCATAGGTGGACGCTCAACCACTGAGCCACACCGGCCAGGCCAGAACTGCCCTTTCGTAGGTGGCAGGGAGGGCCTGGGCGTTGGTGATAATTCAGGCTTCCTTTGGGACTGTGTACGAGAACGTCCTCTCCCCGTTGCCCTGCCCTGAAATGATGGCCACAGATTGGAGTGTGGCCCGGCCTTAGAGAGGAGCAGGGGGGCTCCCGAGGGACGGGGGAAGAAGCCAGGGAAGGCTCCAGGCGGCAGGTTGATTCGGGCAGGAGAGTTTGCAGAAAATCCCAGAGGAGGAATCAAGACACAGCAACCCCTTAGCTCAGTGATGGCGAACCTATGACCTATGAACTCATTTATTTGGTTGATTTTTTTCTTTGTTAAATGGCATTTAAATATATAACATAAGTATCAAAAACATAAGTCTTTGTTTTACTGTGGTTGCAAATATCAAAAAATTTCTATATGTGACACGGCACCAGAGTTAAGTTAGGGCTTTTCAAAATGCTGACACGCCGAGCTCAAAAGGTTCGCCATCACTGCCCTAGCTTCTCAGGGAGGAGCCCAGAGGGGGAGCCGCTGAGCTGGGTGGAGGCAGAAGAGGCAGCCTGAGCAGGATGGGGCAGGATGGGGCGGGCGCATCCTGCTGGCCAGCTGTCTATCAGGTGCTGACTCCTGGGGCAGGGACCTCCTCCGGGAGGCTAATCCCACATGGGAAAAACAGTAGCAGGAATGAGAAAGGGGCCCCTCTCTGGGCAGACAGACCCAGCAGCCCCGCTTCATCCTGGGCTCCGTGACGCTGGGGCTGCTGCAGGTGGTGACGCCTTAGTGAGACCGGGCAGGGCCGCCCGGCAGTGACACCCATCGCAGAGATAAACAGGCTCCAGGTTTCCTGTGCAGAATCCATCCCGGCCCATCCATCCTCCTGAGTGACGAGCCTGGTCTACACCCGCTTTCCCGTCTGCGTCTGCGGCTGCAGGACAATGGCGCCGGCTCGCCTTGTGCTTCCAGACCTGGGGACCCGCAGGATGAGGCTTTCTTTCCTGCCCGAGATAGGGAAGGGCGGGCGGGCCAGGAGTGCCCGCAGACAAAAGCTCCCCTTCCTCCTGTTGAGTAGACGTGGGGAGGGCCGAGGGAGGGGAGAGGGGCAGCCGGAGCGCCTGCAACGGGCCAGGAGGAGTTTGATGGGAGAGCTGACATTTGCCTGTTGACCTGCTATCAGAGCTGTCAGGTGCCCGGGCCTCTGCTGCAGGGTTGGGAAGGAAGGCCCAGGCCCGCCGCTCAGTCCAGCCTGGCCCTCGGCCCAGGCCCCCCCTTAGCATTCCCCTGACTGACATCTGACTGATATCTTCATTTCCCTCTGGTAAACAGGCCACCTCCAGGCCAAGGTGACAGTGACCTCTGGCGCTGCACGCGGCACGGGATTCTCCCTGGAGACCCCGCTGAAGCGCTTTCTCGGGGGGCGGGGGCTCTGACTTCCCCTCCCCGCCGCTCTGATGAGTGCTGACAAAGAAATGAATCACCGCCCTGCAGAAGGGACAGCGGGCGGAGACAGAGAGTGAGGAAGGGGCCGGCGAGGTGGGGGAGGTGTGACTTAGGAGGTGGCCCTGGTTTCTCTGCCGCTAAGAAAAAGGCAGCTGCCCAGGCAACACTGCGAGAGGCAGCCGGCCACGCTGCTCCTCTCTGACGTTCAGAAAGGATCTCCCGTGTGAAATGCTGGAGGCTCTGATTTTGCAAAGACAACTAAATATAGGTTCCTGGGGTCGAGCGTGGGGAAGGGCGTGGGCGGAATGCCAGCCTGTGCCGCAGCGCCATTTAATCCTGAGCGCTTCCGTGAATCTACGCTCACGCTCAGCAGATGTATTTGAGCGTGTGCCGTGCGCGGCGTGCCGGGGGACAACGCGTGCTTTCAGGAACGGTGGAGCCCTCCCAGCTGCCTCCATTACAAGGGTCTGCTGTCTTCACACCACTTGGAGGGGAAGTGCAATGCCTGGGAGTTGGGAAAGGCCTGGAGATGTGACGAGGCCGATTTTCATCTCTAGGAAGCAATGGGAGGTAGTCTCATGCACTGGTTAGGATGCCGGGGTGACAGGTAACATACACCCCAACTTAAAATGGTTTAAAGGTGAAGATCCCTGATCTAAGGTAGAGTGTCTTCAGGGTTGGCGAACTCCACGGTTCTCCCTATCACCACGCCTTCGGTCTCCTTTCATTCTACTCCCCTGGTGGCCCAGACCTGTCGGTTCTGACTTGGGCTGCTTTCCTCATGGTGCCAAAGTGGCTGCCACCGCCCGGCCATTGCACTCAGATGCAATTAATTCTTGCCAGAGACAGAAAGACACTGGCTTGGTTGGTTTCTCATTTTAAGAGCTAGCCAGCTTTCCCCAGGGTCCCGCAGCAGAACTGTGGTCAGAATTGTGTCACCTGCAGTTTTGTATTCACCATTGGCTGAGGGAAGGGGACTGTATGTTTGCCTTGAACAAGTCAGGTTTTAGTCTGAAGCTAGGGGATAGGGTGGCCTTGTCTCGGGGATGGAGACCTGAGTCAAGTTGGGGTTTCATTTTTAGTTGGAAAACGTGTTGCTCTGCCTTCACTTCCCACCGTTCAAGCGTCTCAGTCCCTTTTTATTTTTGTTGAACTGGCTCTTGGTCTCCCCCAAAAGCAGGCATTTCCTCTTGGTCTCCTGACTGCAGTTGGTTCTATTTAGCATATTGCTGGCAGTCTGTAGTGGTCTGATCCCTGTACTCACTTTATTAGCAAACCGCCTTTCACTGCAATTGATTGAAATCGTTTGAAATAATCAGAAGTAAAGAAAGATGATCCAAAAAGCAATGCCTTTCTGACAATGTGACTCCATATTAGAGATCATCTCTAGGGACCCTTGTAGCTTAATGTCTGACCTCAGGAACACTAACCGGGTGTGCAGCGCGGACATGCTATGCAATTTGGGGCAATTCTGGGCCTCAGAATTTCAGCCCTGAGATTGAATGGAGTGGGCAGATTTGGGAGAGCACATCCCGTCAGCTCCGTGGCAGAGGCTGCCTGAGCACTCCGTGAAGAAGGACTCAGAAGTTCAGTGGGGAGAGTACTGTGACCACTGGTCATGTCTGCCAAGGGCAGGAGAGGAGAGAGGGGTAGGGTTCTTTGACCCTGGGTCAGAGGATCTCAAAGAGCCCTCTAGCACTAGCATTCTTGGGCTGTTATTTTCCCCTTCTCCATAGTTTATGCTGAGGCTTTTAAGAGGCAGCCTAGTGCAGTTAGGAATCTGACCTCTGATGGACCTGGTAGTTATGGGACCTTGGGCTGGTGTTTCTTCAAACATGATGCTGTTTTGTCACTAGGATTTCTTGGTCTTATACAGGAGTATGTCCTGCTTTGTGCATTATGGATAAACTAGAGGCCCGGTGCACGGATTTGTGCACCGGTGGGGTTCCTCGGCCTGGCCTGCGCCCTCTCGCAATCCGGGACCCCTCGGGGGATGTCGGATAGCCAGTTTTGGCTTGATCCCGCAAGCCCAATCCAGACAGGAGGGAGCCTGATCTGTCCCCTGGTGGTCAGTGCGCATCATAGCGACTGGTAGACTGGTCGTTCGGTTGCTTAGGCTTTTATGTATATAGGTATTGATTATGCATAGATATGGACATATAGATATGAATAGTGTGTGTATGTAAACATATGGACAGTTGTCGCTTGGTATCCATGGAAGATTGGTTCCAGGACCTCCTTGGGTACCAAAATCCAGGGATGCTCGAGTCCCTTACATAAAACAGTGAGGAATTTGCATAAAACCTATATTTGCATGTAGGTGACAGCAGGGTGCCTGCAGGTCACTTCATTTGTGTGGACTCAGTGCAGTGCTTAGTGAGGTAAATTCAAGCTTTGCTTTTTTAAATTTTCTGGAATTTCTTCTTTAATATTCTGGATCCATGGTAGGTTGAATTTACAGATGCAAAACCTGCAGATATGGAGGGCCGATATGGTATATATAACACACACACACATATATGTCTTCATATGTCTAGAAAGCACACCTAATGCAGGCTCATTCACTTACTCGTTCAACAGTGTATGTGGCACACCTACTATGTGCAAGGCACTGTGGGTGCTGGGACACAGCAGAGAATGAGATGGCCAGTCTCTGACCTCCTCACGGAGCTTCTTTCTAAGAGGAGAGACAGACAATAAACAGATGAGGACATAATTGTTCCCTGTACATAAATATTGGAACCTGAAGGATGTGAGGGAAGAGCATCCTGGGCAGAGGGAACAGCAACTACAGATGCTCTGAGGCAGGAATGAAGTTGGCAGGTTCAGGAACAGCGAGGAGGCCAGAGTGGAAGGAACGTGGTGCACAAGGGGAGGCATCGTGGGCAGGAGGACACGAGGCCGGAGAGGCCGGGTCCTGCAGGGCTGGGAGGCAGGGGAAGGTGCGATTGTGCTGACTGGGACAGAGGCCGGCCTGGCTCCCAGCAGGGGAGGGACTTGGGTCTTAAAGGAGCCTCTGGCTGCTGTGTGGCTGGGGAGTGTCTGGGAGGTGGGAGGGGACACAGCAAGGTGGGAGCCAGTGGCTGAGTCTAGAGGCTGTTGTAACCGCAAAGGCAACAGGAGACGGTGCCTGTGGCAGGGTTAGGAGGCGGGAGGTGGCGAGATGGAGCCCAGAGGATTTGGGGATGGATTTTGTTTCGGGGGTGACTCTTAGATTTCTGGGCTTGAGCAACTGGCGAAAGGTGGCCCCATTTACTCTGGAGAGAATGACAGGGGTGAGGAAATCGGGGTCCTGCTAGGACAAGTTAGGATGCCCAGTGGGCAGCTGCGGGGGAGCCCGAGCTGGAGCTGGGGGTTAACTATGACTTGCGAATGTGGATTTTAGGGCTCCGTCAGAGCCGAGGCTCAGCATTTCATACGTGCCATGATCTCGCTTAATCCTCATGACAACGTGGTCGGACAGGTAATACTGTCTTTCGATTGCGTCTAAGTGGGTTACTTGGCATGTTCTGATTTTAGACCTGCTACAGTGTAAAAAATCGTGCATCTGAGCACTGATGAAATGTGGTCCTATTTTTTAAAAATATATTTTTATTTACTCCAGAGAAGAAGGGAGAGGGAGGGAGAGAGATAGAAACATCAATGATGAGAGAATCATCGATTGGCGGCCTCCTGCACTCCCCAACTGGGGAGCAAGCCTGCAACCCGGGCATGTGCCATGACTGGGAATCAAACCGTGCCTTCCTAGTTCATGGAACCGGCTGAAATGTGGTCCTATTGTTTCTATTTCAGATGAAGAAAATGAGGCTTCAGTAGCTGGCTCGGGGTCTCAGAGCTAATACCGGGCACAGTCGGGGTTCCTGCCCTTGCCTTTTCCTCGCTCCCTCCCCTGATACACATGATGCTTAGCAGTGACTGGCACTTGTACCTCTCCTAACGTGGTCGCCATTCCAAGCTGTTTAATACATGGCATCACATACATGCAACATGCATCCTACAGTGTGCTGTGCAACACAGGGAGCACGCCATGCACACACCTGCTCCACAATCAGGAACATGCATATGTCTTGGGGCTAAAAATGAACATTTTGGTATATTATTGGTATATTATTGTGTAGCTTTTCAGACCAAACTCCTCTGGGCTCAAATTTGCATGTTATTAAAGCGAAAGAAAAAGGATATTCTTAAGAATGAGCAGCCTCAATCCTGCACAATTCAACCTATCTTTCTTTTGGAAACCAAGGAGAGGCCGACTTTTCTCAGTGCGTACCCCACGACCTCCCCGCAAGACCAACTGCCCGTAAGTGAAACACCAAGTCACAGGGCAGCTGCCCGCGGGACGTGTCTGTGACCCGGGGGTTTTCAGGCACCAGCAGCTGCAGCTTGGGAACTGGGTGAAGGGGATTTCCAGCCCCTGCCAATCCGAGGCCCCCAGAGGAGGAGAGTGAGGGGAGGGGAATATAGGCCATGGTCCCCGCTGCCCCCGAGGCTGGAGTTGCTCTGAGGAGCAGCTAAGCAGAGAAGGGCTGGGCGATGGGGGAAGGCGCCCCTTTTCGACTGTGGAAGTCTTTGTCGTGCACCATTTATTTTGTCACTGGGGAGTGTCTCAGAGACTCGGTAATTCAAGGAAAGATTAGTGAGGCCTTATATGGCACTTAAAAGTTCAGACTTGTGAATTCAATATCAAGAAACTAGACAGCCCAACTTAAAAATGGGCAGAAGACTTGAATAGGCATTTCTCAGAGACGATAGAGAAATGGCGGATAAGCCATCACTGATCGTTAGGGAAATGCAAATCAAAACCACGAGACACCCCTGCACACCCACTAAGGGGGCAACTATAGAAAACGAGCAAATAAAAATGACTCGTGTCGAGGAAGACGTGGGGGACGGGCCCCTGTGCATTCCCCGTGGGGACGTAACACGGTGCCGCCGCTGGAAAATGAGGCGGTGGCTGCTCCGAAATAGTGCACATCGGGCCCCCAGGAAACCTCCCCCCGCCGGTTTAGGGGCCACATTTGGTATCAAAGTTTGTCATTGGGGGTGTCTCCCCAGGACTCACCTCTGGGGGCGGTGCTCACGGCGCCCTCTGGAGCTGCGTTCCAGGAATGGCCTTGTGTTGTGTAACCACAGCCACGGTCATCTGCACCCTCGCCCACTGGCCCCAAACGGTTGTCCCAACAGGGCTGCCCTGAGCGAAGCTTCCATGCCTTTCATCACTGTGTTCCAGCCGCGGACACGAGTCTTTCTCCTTTGTCACGGCCTTTTATACCGGGTGGCATCCGATACCCTCCAGCAAGGGGTGGTAGCTGATAGCCAGACACCCGGACGGAGATGAACCGCGAAAAGCACTTTGTGAGAGCGGGTCTGAGTTCTCACCAGGGGCTAGATTTCCCCGTGGGTTTGGCAACGTTAGCCACAGACATCCCGTCTCCGGGTGGCCGGGCCCTGCCAGCCGGGCCCAGCTTCTCTCCGGCCACAGCCGGGAAAGGCCCTCTGCTTTCATCTCCGTGGGATTAGATTGGACCCCCTTGGGTAACCCAGGCTCCCCTCCCCAGTCGAGGTCCTTACCTTCATTCCATCTGCGGAACCCCTTTGCCAGTGATGCCGCATAGTCACAAGTTCCGGGGTTTAGGACATGGGCATCTTGGGGGGTCGTTGGGTCATTATTTTAGCAACCACATTAGTGTATCCCCTTGATTTCTCCGGGGTGCTGTATAGGCCGGGACATTAGCAGGTGCTCATGAAGTTTGCTGAGTAAATGAACGGCTACCATTTATCGGGCAGGTACTACTAGGTGGTGGTGAGACGTGTTCGATGTGTGTTTTCTCACTTGTTCTTTGCAACAACCCTGGGCGGTAGGGTTTTGGCCCCGTGCGACAAGTGGGGAAACTGAGGCTCATAGCGGTGGCCGTCCAGCCAGCGAGTGGCTGAGCTGGAACTTGAGGCTGGGTCTCTCTGTCTCCACAGCCCACCGCCTACACTCCCGTCTTTTGTAGCTCGAGGAGGATGCCTCAAGCCAGGGCACGTCCCTGCTCCCAGGCACCTGCTCACTTTCCACGCCAGCACCTTCTGTTCCCAAGCTGGAGGTTGCCCAAGGCCCGGCTCCCTCCCTTTTGTGGCGACACTCCCTCGCTCCCTTTAATGAAATCAGTCCTGCAACCTGACGGGAGGATTAGGGCAGATTTTCGGGTATCAGCGTTGCCACGCAACATCTGGTCCAGGAGCCAACAGCTTTGGCGTCCCTGGGAGCTCTTAGGAATGCCGACTCCCAGGCCCCGAGCTCTGGGTCAGGCTCTCTGACAAGCTCTCAGGGGGTGTGCTCACACATTTGTCTTTCTTAAAAAAACAAACCCTGAGATATAATCGACATGTAACGTCATGTGAGTTTAAGGTACCAAATGGACGATGTGCTTATTGTATTGTGCGGTGTGTTTACCGCACAGCTTGCTAGCGAACCCTCCGTCACATCACATGATGTCACTTCTTTACGTGGCGAGAACATGTAAGGTCTACAGTATTGTTGACTCACCAGCACACGGTGCATGAAATCTGCAGGACCTGCTCATCTTCCAGCTGCATGTTTGGACCCACTAACCAACATCTCCCCTGCCTCCCACCCTCGGCCCCTGGCAACCACCCTCCTACCCTCTGTTTTCGTGCATTCAGCTTTTTTAGGTTCCACATACAAGTGAGCTCATATAGCAGTTGTCTTTCTTTTCTGACTTATCACACCGAGCACAGTGGCAGCATCTTCTTCTCCTGGCTGAGTACTATTCCGTTGTGTATAGAGACCCCATCTTCGTTACCCATTCACCCTCGGATGGACACTCCGGCTGTTTCCCTCTCTTGGCTACTGTGGATAATTCTGCCATAGACATGGGAGCGAAGCTATCTCTGTGATACCCTGTTTACATTTCCTTTGGGTAAATACCCGGGAATCGGATTTCTGGCCAAGCCATCAGTGGGGTTACAGCAAAGGAACCCATCAACCAAATGAAGAGGCAGCCTAGAGAACGGGAGAAATTATTTGCAAATTATATATCGGCTAAAGGGTTAATATTCAAAATAGGTAAAGAGCTCATTCCGCTCAATAACAAAACAGCAACAGCAATGGTGATTAAAAATAGAAGAACCGCCGTCAGTCTGTGAGAAGCCCGGGCGTGCGGACGGCCGAGGAGCCAGGCGCGCTGTCGGTGCCGGCGAGAACGTCAGCTCATGACGGCAGGAGGCTGGGCTTACCATCCTCACAAGAGCGATAAGAATCTGAAACTCTCCTGTGATATAAATAGTCTCCAGGGCCCTGAAAGTTACTTTTATCTGAATCAGAAATAGAAATAAAACAGGAAATGGGCAGGAGAGAAAAACTCGAATTGGGTCAAAAACAAAAGAAAGAAAAGAAAAACATGCGGCGTGTTTCCCGGACCACCTGCGCAAAGAAAGAGCAAACCCGCCTGGGAGCAGCAGCAGGCGCGGCCCGGAGAGCTCCCGCCACACGGTGGCTGCCATGCCTCCGAGGTTCAGGAACAGTTTCGGAGATACCTGTCGCCGTTTTCCTAGGAAGCTCCCAGCCCGGGAAAGCCAGCACCAGGCTTCAGCTCCTCTGGACTCCACTCCCCTGTTAATGACCTCCAGGCTCCCCGCAGGCCGTGCCTCCCTTTCCTGGGCAGGAATGCCTGTGCCCGGCTGGCAGGGAACCTGTCTTCTTAGCAGCTGCCCAAGCCCTGCAGCCCCTGCTTCTCTCCATTGGGGTCCCCACGGGGGTGTGAGAACAGTAACTCCGTGCCCGCCCCCCCCCCCCCCCCCCCCCCCCCCGGGAGAGGGCCGCCGCCCACAAAGGCGTGGCTCTCCATCATGGGGCCACGTGAAGAGTTTTCTCCCTGTCTCCTGGGAAATCGCTGATAAAGGAATTCTGTCTGCTGCTGCGTATGTACACCTCGGCTGGACGAACCCAAACTCTGCTCTGCCCAGTCCCCTCTGGAGCCGGCGCTGTGAAAACACGAGACAATAATGGAAGCTGAGAGCGGGCGCCGTAGCTGCGCCAGCTGCAGCCGCCACCCAGGGTCGGCTTGGCTGCCCTCCGGCCCTGAGAAATGCTTCTTTGTGGGGGTGGTCCGGGAAGGTGGGGAAAGGGCTAGAACAATGGGAAGGCACATCCCTGCAGCCCGTAGCATCCCCACTTCGGGGCACGTCTTTGCCCAGGAGCCTTGCTCCCGCCAAGCCTTGCGGAGCGGCTGCGGACAGGCTCGGGGAGTGTCTGTGGAGCCTCTGCTCAGTGCATGTGACGGAGCCCAAAGGCTGCAAAACACACCAGGGTGTTCCCGTGGCTCCGCCCCGTGGCTGTACCTGCCGCTTCCTGTTTACAGCTCCGAAGGGAGCCCCTGGGACCAGTCCTCCTGCTGGCTTTGTCCGCTTCCTCCGAGACCTGACGCGCTTCCCTCCTGTGCCTGGAAAAATCATCGCTGGTAACAGGAGCGAGGGTGACACTGCTCAAAACAACCGCCTTGCACGTTGGAGTGGCGTCTCGGGTTGACCTGAGCCTCGATCTTCTGCTCCCTGAGTTTTGGGGAGCATCCTGATACCAATGTGGGGGTCACAGTGTGAGATGACTCTTGGGGCTGACGGGGCTCGGCCGTGGGGAGGGGGAAAGGTATCTAAACCCCAGCACCCTCACCCGCCCAGCCGGTGTGTCCCCTGCTTACACGGTGCCCTTTCCCGAAGGGCTTCCTACCTTCATCCTGGTGACGAGGGCAGGTGGCCGCCCCGAGGACACTGAAGGTCCCGGAGATGACCCTCCCAGGCCGCCAGGTGGTGGGAGCGCTGGCCCTTGGCTCCAGACCTCTCTCGCTTGCCGTGGGGATGGAGGTCACAGAGCCTGCTGGTGAAGGGTACAGGGACCAGCAGTGTCGGCCGCCCTGGGAGCTTGTTGGGATGCAGAGTCTCGGGTCCTGCCGGACCCACGGATCTGAATCTGCATTGTGGCAGGCCCCTCCCCCGAGGAGCCCGCCTTAGAGGCCCCAGCCCGTGGCCTCGTTAGGAGGACGCCTGTGCTGACTCGGGACAGCCTGTGCTTTTCAAACTCTCAGGGGCACTTGGCTCTTGCAGTTGATCTTGTTTCTGTGCGAAGAAGAGCAGGTCCAGTTCACTGGAGTGCTGGCGCCTTGGCCTCGTGCACAGGCGTGTCACATGTCCGAGGCTTAAGGAGCACGCGGGGAAGAGAGGGGTTTCTGGGATGAATGCACCATGCCCAGAGGCATGAAAAGCCACCTGCCAGGGCGGCCATGGGACAGGCAGGTGGCAGGGGATGCGCGTGCAGGGGGCTGGGTGGCCCGTGGGGACTGGATAGCAGGTGCCCGGCTGGAGGGGCAGCTGCGTCTCAACCCGCCCCAGGACCCCGCCCACAGCAGGCAGATTATATTTTTCACGAGAAGCCTGAATTTGAATGCTTTGGAAATCACCCATATTGTCAATTAATTAAAATGTTTTTTAAAGAAGAAAGAAGTCTGGCAGGCGTGGCTCAGTGGTTGAGCATCGCCCTATGACCCAGGAGGTCACAGTTGGATTCCTGGTTGGGGCACATGCCTGGGTTGTGGGCTCAATCCCCAGTGGGGGGTGTGCAGAAGGCAGCTGATCAATGATTCTCATCATGGATGTTTCTCTCTCTCTCTCTCTCTCTCTCTCTCTCTCTTCCTCTCCCTTCCTCTCTGAAATCAATAAAAATATATTTTAAAAAGAACGATGGAGTAAGCCGAATCAAGCAGGCCATGGAGCATGTTGGGGCCCTGGGTCTGTCACCCTAGTTTAGCCCCTCCCTCCCAGATGAGGTGTCTGACTGGTGAGGGAGATGGAACATTTCATTAAAATTCTGCAAGAGAACATATGTGACTGGCACCCCCAAAAGGGCCCAGAGTCTCACCTAAGGGCTTCTTTATCCAAACTGTCCATTTATTATTTAGAAGTGTCTGTGGATCCCCTCCTGTGAGCCAGCCTTTATGCTGAGGCTTGGGATACAGCAGCCCTTGCCCTCAAAAGGATGAAGGCTGGCAAGTGGGACAGAGAGGCTGGACAATGGAAGTGCTGTTCTGTGCAGGGAGACTGGCATGTGCAAAGGTCCTGAGGTGCATACAGCATGCTTAGGTCGGGAGTTATCCCCGGGTTTGTGCCAGGGAAGCCAGTGTGTAATCGGAGGAGAGCTGTGAGGCGAGGATGGTAAGGGAGGATGGGGCCAGGGGACAGTGGTCTATTCTGCACATACAATTAAGGATCTTGAACTCAGACCCGCAGGTCCTCAACAGTCATTAGTAGGGAAACGACTGGCTGGAATTCAGTTTTCCTAAATCCACACTAGCTGTGAAGAGGAGGATGGATTTACTGAGAGTGGAGTTGGGAAAATACCAGGACTCCTGAGAGCAGTCGGGGGTGGGTCGGGGGAGGGGTGGGCAGGAGTCCAGGAGTGGTGATACAGGGAGAGGTGGGCGTGGAGTCGGGGGGAGGGGTGGGGCGGGTCTGCTAGGTGAAGGGAGTTGTCCCTGAGGTGGGGCCACGGGAGGGATCGTGGGATGATCCTCTCTAAGAGGTCTCTGGCCAAGACCCGCTCTGTGATCTCAGCCCCTGCTCCTCTCTACAGCCCGCATCCTCAAGAAGGCATGGGAGGGTGCATATGGTAGCAATCTCTCCCTGTCTCTTTCTCTCCACACACACACACACACACACATAGTAAATGCACACATGCACATGCATGCACACACATGCATACATGATCACACATGCACACATGCATTAGTGCGCGCACACACACACAGTGAGGGGCTGATGCGCCAGTGCCTGCCCTTCTTGCTCCTCCCTCTGTGTGCTGTTTGCTGATGTGGCCTCTGCCCCTGCTGGGACCCTGGCAGTGGCTGCCTGTGGGCACATCCACATTCGCCACACAGACTGGCCAGGCAGCCCACCAGGGCCGGGCTGCCCACTGGGAGCCCATTAGTCAGGTTGTCCTATGGTGGCTTGCGCCTCCGCCATGGCGATGTCAGGCCCAGCTGCCAGGCCCGGCTGCAAACGTGTGCTGATTTGATTAGCTTGTTTAGTCATCGCTGCTGATGGGCGGGGCTGCGGCCACCAAATGACATTCTGGGCCTGCGACTCTGTAATCGCGTTTGGAAGGAATATTGTGTTAATATCTCACACGAGGGCCTCTGATCCCGCAGGACAATGGGCGGCCAGGCCTGGGCCAGATGGTGCGTGGAGGCCCTCCTTCGTAATCCTGAGTAATTGAAACCCTCCGTCTCATTCGAGCAGGGAGGCCTCCCATCAGATGGGAGCGGAGGGCCCTTTGGCAATTGACTCAGCACCGGTCCTTATGGGGACATTTATCTGGGGGACCATGAAGGCTGGGCGGGGATTCACACCAGAGAAATAGATCCCATTGAAGAACGAAGATCTCTGATACCTGATTGTTTAAGAAGGACGTGAACAACAAAAATAGTACCGTCAGTTACTGAATTCTTCCAGGGTTCCGGGCACTGAGATCGCTACATCGGGGCCCTGGGCAAGCTGCAAGTCAGGCATTGCGCCCATTTCAAAGATGAGGAGACTGAGGCTCCAAGAGAGCAACCAACTTGCCCAGGGCCACCGACCAGGAGTGGAGGCAGCAGGACTTCTCCTGAGTCTGTGTGACCCCAAGTCCTCCCTGCTCGTAGCCACTGTCGTGACTTTTGGAGTCACCTCCAGATTCTTTGGCCCAGGAAATGACTGAGAAGATGGGTAACCCCCAGACAGCGACCACGTAGTGCAGTGCCTTGCAAACGAGAGCTGGTGTCAGAACCCCCCGGAGGTCCCCTCAGAACTCACACAGCGCCGGGCCCGCCCCAGAGCTACGATGCAGTAGACCTGAGCTGTGGCCCGCAAATATGCATTTGTAGCAAGTGTCCGGGCAATGGCGATGCCAGGAACTCCACTTTGATAGCCACTGACCTGGAGCATACCTACCCGAAGGCCAGGGCTCCCCAGGTACACGAGGTGGGCGTTTTCACCCACATTTTCCTGGAGAGGAAACTGAGGCTTGGGTGGCTGAATTTGTTTTCCTTAGTTGGTCTGTGGGACGGGAAAGGGGTGGCGTGCCCACCGCAGGGAGGTCACAGAGCCAGGACTCAGCCCCAGTCTGTGATGTGGCCTCAGGGGTGCGGATGTTACCTTTTGATTTCGCCTCCATCAGAAAGCGCGCAGGAGGAGCAGCGTAGAATGCTCGCTCCCCGCTTCTAGCCGTTGTCTCTGCTCGATCACTCACCGGTCGCTCACCTTGTCCTGCAGCCTGGGCTTGGGCCCGCTTGTGACTGTTCCTGAGCCAGTACTGGTACCATGTTGTCATCTAGAGTCCCGGCTCTCTGTGCCAGGCAGTCCAGTCCTGTGGCTTTTGACAAATGCATGTGTCTTTACCCATGATCCAGCATCGCATGGACTGGTGTCCCCGCCCTAGAATGCCCTGTGCTCCCACCCACTCCTCCCCCTCCCTGAACCCAGCTCTCTTCACCTTTCCCCCACCGCTCGCATTATCCATGAAATAACTTCATTGTGGGGCTGTTTGAAGGTCATCTGCCGCTCCACTGGGCTGTAAGAAGCTTCAGGAAAGCAGTGACTGCCCTGACTTTTCCCACGGCACACGCGGACACCACGCTGGACACGCTGGGTCACTGCTGAGTGAATGGACAGCTGGGTGGGTGAGAACCCGTGGAGGGAACACAGGAGGTGGGAGGGCTCCTGGAACTGGCTGGGGGGAGGGAGGTGTGTCGGGGGGAGGGAGATAGAAGCACCCCCACATTAACTTTGCCCGTCCCACTCACCTCCCTGTTGGGAAAATGAAATGGTCAGAAACACTGCTCCCCAGCCGAGCGGCTGTGCCACACGGGGGACCGTCCAGGGGCCAGTGCGGTGATGAGAACAACAGGCCCGAGGACTGGATGTGAGGAGCCCCGCCCTGATGTGGCCGCACAGGGCCCAGCCCGTCACTCTCTCCATCGTCAGGACTTCTGGAGTCACCTCCAGGCCGCTGGCCCAGTAACCGGCGAAGCAGTTAAATAGAGACGGCCCATTAAGGAGGCACACTTCCCTCCGTGTCTGCCCCGGTTACTCCTCAGTTCAGTCTGTCCCTGAGCCAATTTCCAGGACAAACATGCCATCTCTCATCTCCGCGGCCTTAACCTTGAAGCCATTCGCCGCCTTTGGCTTTTCCTGACGACCCTCTCTCACCTCCCCTGTCCTCCGCAGCCGGATGAAGAGGCCTCCCCCGGGCCCACCTGGAGGCTGAAGGGCCAGCAGTCCCGTGGGCCTGGGGGCGAGGGCAGGCGCTGTGGGGCCCGCTTGCCAGCAGGCAGGGCCCGGCCATGAAGGCGCCGTTTCTTCTCTGTCACAGGGCTGCTCCGGCCGCGGGCCCGGCCTAATCGGATTGAGTTTCCTGGGCAGACAGGTTGGCTTTGTTCTGCTGTTCAGATCTGCGTCCGCTTGACTTTCTGAGTTGCTTCTGGAACGCTCTCTGACCTGGTTTCACTCAGGACACCAGGGCCTTTGCTGGGTCCACAGGGGAGGCTGGAGGGCGGGGCTGGGGAGGGTGGGCCAAGGGAATGATGGGCAGCGAGGAGCAGACCAGCCCAGGAAGGGTTTTCGCATTCAAATCATGCGTCCCCTGGCCTGCTTCCTGTGTCCCTTCCGGGCACCCTGAGCCCGCTCCCCTTGGTGGGGAGGGCACCAGCAGACCGCAGGGGACCCTTGGCCCTGTCCGGACAGGGGACACTCCCCTGAGCATAACGTCCACACTCCTGCGGTCCCGGCCTCCGTGAGTGAGGTGTACGGAAGGAGGTCTTATTGTTTAAAAATAACGGGACTCCTTCGCCCGGATGCCAACCCGAAAGCTAGTGGGAGGGGGATTCTTCGGGCCTCGTTGGGTGAGGACCAGGCTCACTCAAGAAGAAAGAGGTCCCGGGGCTTCCTCACGCCTGGCACAGGCAGGCCCTTTGCTACGTGAAACCACCCCTGCGGCTGGCTGCCCTGCCTACCGGCACTCACCCCCCTCCGGCCTGGGCTGTGCCTGTGCGGGGCCCTCCTGGGCACAGATGTAGCCCGTGTGGCTGTGGGCTGGCCCGTGATCCCCACTGCGTGCGCCCCTGCCAGGCCGCACCCTCCCGGCCACTGGTATCCTCCAGGGCAGGACAGGGGCCTGGCCGAGCCCATCCGCACCCTCTGGGGGGCTTGGTTGGTTGGTTGGTTGGGCTTTGTTTTCTCAACAGGAACAGGAATTGGGGGGCCTGTTAGAAGGTGAGGGGAGGGCTGCAAGCAGCCACATGTCTGTGCCGGTGATAGGAAGGGATTGAAGGCGGCGCCTATGGGGACTTCACAGGGGCGGGGAGGGCTGGGCAGTGTCTGAGAGCGTTGTCCCCCTGGGCCCAGCGGGCCCTGAGGTCAGCTTCCTGTCTGCCTTGTTGGGACTTACTTTTGTCAGCCAGTAGGTCCCCTTTGTGCGTATGTTCACTCAGGTTCTGTCTCTTTTCCTCGCACGTGAAGGGATGCCGGCCGATGCTGGCCGGGCCAGGCTGGGCCGGAGCTGCCTCTCTCCCTCGCCTGAGAGATGGGCCTGCAGGGTGGCGGGCGTGCAGGGCCAGCCACTGGCTTGAAGCCTGGTCTCGGGTAAGCGCCTTGACTTGCTGTGCCTCACCTTTCCTATCTGTAAAATGGGGCTAATGCCTCCTGCTGTCGTTAAGAAGGCTGAGCTGATACGGTGGGAGGGCTGGATCCGTGCCTGGCGTGCAGGCAGCCCAGTGGCTGCTATTATTATCGTCTCCCTGGGGCCCCGTGGCTGTGATCAGAGCCCTCCTGGAACCAAGGAACGGAACAAACGCCAGCGAGAGCCACACTCTCCTGACCTAATTAGACGCCGGCTGGGGGGTTGCTGGTCTTGTGGCAGCTGAGTCCTGGGAAGTGACTGGGGGGCTGCCGCCGCCCGAGCTCCCAGCGTGCTGGCCTGGAGGCCGGCCTGAGGGCTGGCGGGCCCTGCTGGGCACAGAAATGGGAAGAGCACAAAGTCTCCTGGAGAGACTCACAGCCGTGCGCTCCAGGAGGCAGACAGCTGGCCGTCAGTAGGAGAATGGATAGAGAAGCCGGGCTACATCACACTGTGGATGACACCACACCCCTGTGAGTGACTAAATCCCGGCCGCATGCCTCCACGGAGGAATCTGAGACACCCGATCTGAACTTGAACATGCAAGTGGCTGGAGGAGCTAAGATGCATTTTTCATAAAGCTGGAGAACAGGCACATCAAGCCCTGCATTGCTCAGGGACACGCTCATAGTTGGTCAACACAAAAAATAAAGGTGAGGAAAGAGACCAAAATGAAATTCAGGGAATCAACACGGGGTGGGAGGGGATGTAGCAGGGACGGGGCAGGGTATCACGTGGGTCCACCTTAGCCATGATCACCTTGGCGAGGTCTGGTTCTTCCACTGAGAGGGTCACAGGTGCTTGTTTCATAATCATGCTGTATAATCTATAATAATAAAAGCATAATATGCTAATTAGACCAGACAGCCGAACGACCTTCTGGACGTCTTTCCGGATGTCCTTCCAGATGAAGCCATGGCGGTGGGGGCCAAGGCAGAGGCAGTTAAAGGCAATCAGGCAGGCAGGCAGGGCAGTTAGGGGTGATCAGGCAGGCAGGTGTGTGGTTAGGGGCGATCAGTCAGGCAGGCAGGCCAGCGGTTAGGAGCCAGTGGTCCTGGATTGTGAGAGGGATGTCTGACTGCCAGTTTAGACCCGATCCCGCAGACATCCCCTGAGGGGTCCCAGATTGCGAGAGGGTGCAGGCCGACCCCCTCCTCCATGTATGAATTTCATGCACCGGGCCTCTAGTTTAATATAAACTGCATGAAATAGTTCCTAAGAAAAGGTTTGAAAAAGGGACTATTGAGCTTGACTTTGCTGTTAGATGTTTCTCCCCACTTTCCATTTGCTCTCCCTCTCCCTTCCTTCCTCTCTCTCTCCCTCCCTTTACATGGTTTATCATGAACAAGGATAATTGTGCCTCTGCAAAGACAAATTAAAAAGAAACAATTTTCAGAGCACTGGGCTTGGAGTAGTCAGCCCCCTCCCAATCCACTGTTGTTGCCTGGATACCTGCGTGGCTTCCTCCCTGCCTCCGTCCTCACCGCCTCTGTCCTCACCTCCTCCACATCAGCCTCTACTCAGCCCCTGGGGGATCTTTGAAGCCATCAGCGGCCTTGGGCCACGGTTCTGCTTAAAACTCACCAGTGCTTCCTGAAGCCTGAGTCCACCCGAGTCCCTTCTCCTCTTCAGCCATGTCTCTCCCGACCTCCATGGCCCTCGAGGGGTAGAGTCCCCGACCCGAAGACCTTCGTTTTCTCCTGTTTCGGTGGTGACTGACTGCAGAGGCCCTGGCGCTGTGGCTCCCGAATGTCAGCTCCGTGAGGGCGGTATTTTGTCTGTTTTGTTTATCTTTGTATTCCAAGTGCCTAGAACAGTGCCTGACACATGCAGACATGCCATAAATGTTTACTGAACAAATGGATGAATGAATGAATGAATGAATGAATGTTAAACCGAGCCTCCCTTTGTTCCCCTCTACATGGAGATATTAATAGTATGTTCTCGAATGGTCATTACGAGGATCAGGGAAAAGATGCTTGTGAAAGTGTCTAGCGAATGTCCGACACGCAGCCCGAGCTGGTTGCAGATGAATCTAAGTCTGACCCCAAAGGCCTGGGACCAGTTCCCAGTGGGCCGAAGGTTGTCCATCTGAGCTCAGGCTCTCTCACTCTCCCTGTGTGGTCCACGGGAAAAGGGATCCGGGTCTGTGCTCCTCCCCCTCGCCCAGGGACCAGGGGCCAGTGACCTCCGGCCTCACCTCTGACTGCCAGGTCAGGGGATCTATTGTTCAGGGGCTGTTGATGGCTGGGCAGCTCCATTGAGTCCCCAGAGCCCAGCTGGTCCGTGCAGCCACGGTCATGGTCCCACTCTCTGAATGGCTCTTTCTTGAAATAGAGGCAAACTCCCCGGCAGGCACAGGAGGCTCCTGACTCCGCCAGCTGTCTGACCACTCTCTCGGGTCTCTCTGGGTCCTGACATTCTTGAAAGGAGGCAGCACGGAGGTAGAATCACACCGACCTTGGATCCAGTGCGGCCTCCGCCCCTCCCCCCATTTCTGTCAGGTCCCGAGGCTCAGTCTTCACATCTGTGAAATGGGGAAACAAAACCTCTCCAGGGGGGGCTGTTGTGAGGAGTAGAGAAGGTGGCTGAGGTTTTCCTGGTGACATGGCACTCATGAAAGAGTTACATCATTATCAAATGTGTAATATGCCAATATGAGAGGTGAGGGTTATAGAGTGTGGAGACGGTCATGATGGCTGCGTTTCAACGGACTGACGGACGACCTTATGTAGAGCCGAGCATCAGGGAGAAGAAAGAAGCTTTGTGCACGTGTGCCTGTACCCGTGTGCGTGTGTGTCTGTGTATTTATATGTAGGTAGACATATGCGGTCTATAAATATCCACTTTGTATTGTGTCAGAGAAAATGACACCACAGGAAAAATGCACATACGTTATTGAGCATGTTCGTACAAATGAGTGAACAAAGAGAAGTTTGAAATGCCAGCTCAGTGGCATATGCTGCCTCAACACAAGCCACTGCCTTACTGTTGTTCATACATAAAGGAAGGGCGCCTGGACGCGGCCAGCTCTGAGATGCCTGCTCACCTGCCCCTGGCCTACCCCCCGCCATGCCCCCCCCCCCCCCCCGCCCCAGGTGGTCCTGCTGCCTCGGCCACGCTGGGCTTTCCCTGTCCCCCACAGGCTCAGTCTCCCTGTGACAGGCCTTCATAACACTGCGATGTGTCCTTCAAGGCACTTCTCACGGTGGATCTTTTGCATTTGTTTGTAATTGTCTGTTCATGTCTCCTCCACCAGACTGCACCGTTGGCTGCAGCGAGGGCAGAGGTCCCATCTGATTTTGCTTTCCATTTTATCTGTAGCACCCATTGGGGTGTGTGGCACAGTGTAGATGCTTGAGTGGGTGGATGGATGGTCAGATGGATGAATGGTTAGATAGATGGTTGATGGATAAATGGATGGATGGATAAATGGGTGAATGAATAATACAGATTGCCCTTGAGTATCTTTCTGTTCATTTGGAGTCACAAGATCTAAACCCAGAAAATGGTTAGTATAACAAGGCCCTTTGTGGTCAAGTGTCCTGCACCCAGGGATGGAAGCACCTAGTCCAGGAAAAGAGGAAGGGTCTTGGTGCTGGCAAGGGTGGAGGGAGGCCCATGATCACCTCCTTGAAGAACAGTCCTCGTCTATATGAAATAGGACAAAGCAACCTACCCACGTGGGTGGGGGTAGGTGGGGGGACAGGGATCAGGAGGAGGTGGTGTTGAAACTGTTGAAGAACAGAATTCACCTGAGTCCATTTGAGGATCTAATCGGCTTTATTAAGTGATTGGTGACTCAGGCAGCGCCCCATCTAGGAACTAGGAGGGCGCGCTGAGAGGTTGTGCAGAACAGAGGGTTTTTATGGGCAGAAAGAGGGTGAGAGGGCGGGAGGGAGAAGTTACAGGAGTGGTTATTTCAGGCAAGGTGACCTTCTCTTAGGGGAAGGCTGGGTCTTATCAGGCAGATATATCACTTACCAACACGAGCTGCCTAACTTGTGTTGCTCAGGAAATTCCAGATTGATTGGTTGACAATCCGCCCCTGGGAGAGGCTGCACCTCAAGGTCATTGGCTTGAGCACTTTGTCCAGTGAAAGCAAATTGTTGAACACTTTGGTGTGTGGTGACGTGGCGGCAGCGACTCTATTTTGGCCTGTTGTTTCTGTTTGTAACAGAACGGATTGGGCAGGAGGTTGTCCTGGCCGAGGAAGACGCCCAGACAAAACGGAGGGCAGGTGAGAGCTGTGGCTTCCGGGCCCAGTGCCGCCTGCCTGTGGGGAAGGCAGAGATGCTGCTGTGGGAAGTTCAGTGGCCCCGCCCGGCTGGCAGAGGCCTTAGGCCAGTGATGGCGAACCTATGACACGCGTGTCAGAGGTGACACGCGAATTCATTTTTTTGGTTGATTTTTCTTTGTTAAATGGCATTTAAATATATAAAGTAAATATCAAAAATATAAGTCTTCGTTTTACTATGGTTGCAAATATCAAAAAGTTTCTATATGTGACACAGCACCAGAGTTTAGTTAGGGTTTTTCAAAATGCTGACACGCCGAGCTCAAAAGGTTCGCCATCACTGTCTTAGGCTTTACTCTGAGGTGCAGGGGAGCTCTGGGTGGCATTTAAGCAGGGGGAGGCCTGCTCAAGGTTGAGGCAGCTGGGAAAGGGGCAGGAGGGGTGGGGTGGGGGTGGGGAGCCCGGTTAGGGGGAGAGGAGACCACAGCAAGTTTGAAAGTGGTGCAGGTCTAACTAGAGGCCATAGAAAAGGAGGTCAAAGCAGGGGGACCCCAAATATCTCCGCCAGGACTTCTCATTTATTCATCTCTAGCAGCAGGGAAAGCAGGGAAAGATTTATTATCCCACCCTCCAGAGCAGCCCCTGGGAGTGTGTGTGGGGGGGGGGGGGGGGGAGGGACGTGGTGGGGGGGTCCTGATTCTCTTTCCTGCTCCAACGAACTCAAGAAATCTGCCCGCCCTGCCCCCCAGGGGAATAGTGCCCCTCAGCAATGGTCCTCTGGCCGCCAGATGCAGAGAAGAAGGGCCAGCCCCACAGGGCACTGGGTGGGGCCTCTGCAGGGAGGAGGGAGGAGAGGCCCTTGATGGGCAGGCAGGGGAGTGGGGTGGGGAAAAGAGAGAAGATGGGGGATGAACACTCTAACCCTCGGCATAATCCAAACAAGTAGAGGGAAAGTGGGGCACGTGGAGCGAGGGCCCACGCAGGAGCACAGGCAGGACTCTGTATTTCCAGGTGGAGGCGGGCAGGAAGGCTTCAGGGGCAAACATTTGCCAAGAGGGCTTGAGAGCAGTGACTCAGGGTTGCACAACGGTAGGTAATACATGGGTTGCAGCATGTGTAGGGCTTTGTTTCCTAAAGCAGACAGGCCGGTCATGTAAATGAGGGAGTGAGCCGCGTGTTCTAACCACCGTAGCTCATCCGGATGGTCAGGTGCAGGGGACAATAGAGAGGTTTGGAGACTGCGGCAAAGCAGAGAGAACAGCCGAAGGGAGCAGCACAGGTCAGCTCAGCTGCTGTCTGCCATGTAGGAACACAGGTCTGGAGTAAGTGACCACCGTTTCTGATTTTTTCAAACAGAATAAAAGATTTGGATTTTTATGTGACACGTCTGTAAACTGTAGTGAGCAGTTCACGCCGCCTACTCTGTACAAGCAAGCAAACCCCATGTGGCCGGGGGGACTCCTGTGCGCCCCTCTGCTCCAGGCCAACCTTGCCGGCAACTGGAAAGGCCTGCTGTGCTGCCTCCACTAGTGTCCGGGACTCTCGCAGGGGAGGTCTGGGCCGGGGGGTCCGGGTGTGGCATTTACTCCCAGGTTCTACCTCTAAGTGGATCCTTGGGCGAGCCCTTCAGTCTCTCCAGTCCTCGGTTTACCCCACCTGTATAATGGGCCCCTTCCAGCCAGAATTCTCTTCTACTTTCTCAACTTCCCCAGATCACTGCTACCTTCCATTGAGTGAGGTCCTACTGTGTGCCAGGCCCTGGGCTGCTTCCCCCAAGATCACACAACTATTCCTACACCCAGATCTGTCTGGCTCCAAGGCCACTGGCTTCGGTACCTTGTTCTCCTGTGCCCAGTGAAAGCAAATCATTAAAACTCGGGTCATGCTCAGGGGAAGGGCAAGGCGTCAGTGCGTTTAATGCTGCTCCCCAGCGTCTAGGAAACCCAGGCAGCACGTCTTGGTAGCTCTGGGCCAGGGCAGACTCGGAGGATTGATTCCAACCTTGCACAAGGCAGGGGACTGAACACAAGGTAGGAAGGAATGCTCTGGGGGGCTCTGGGGGGTCAGGGGTGGGGGTGGGGGTGTGTCTTAGCTTAGCAGCCTCACCTGGGCTCACCCACTGGGCCTGGCTGAGATGGGCAGAGGGAGCCCCTGGGAATGCGCTCACCTGCAGGGCAGTGGGCATGAGGTGTGTGAGCATGCCCAGGGCATGGCGCCTGGTAGGGGGCAGGGCGACTCCTAGTGCCACCCAGGCGACGGGACAGGAACAGGTGGGCCAAGCTCATTGAAATGCTCCCCCCCCCGCCCCCCACCCCTCCCCGCCACCGATTGTATTGTCTTCCAGTTATTCACATTTCACCACTTTCTATTCAAGTGATGAAGCTGGAAACGAGGGTTCTCCTTTACCGCTTCTTCTTTCAGCCCAAATGCCACCCTGGCCCAATTCCACAGCCCCCTGCAAAGCCTCAGGACACGTCAGCTTCCCTGTGCCTGCCCCCTGCCCGTCTCCCAGCGGTCTCCCCGCCCTTCCTCCTTTCCAGTCTACTCCTCACAGCGCCTAGGGGATGTTCCTCCAGTGCAGCTCTGGCCCCATCACTCCTCTGCTTAAAATCCTGTTGGTTTTTTCTTAAAAAAATCGCTAAACCTCCCCCGGGCACCGTGAATAAACCCACGCCCTCCGCGCCCTGCACATCGCGTCATCGGGCTCGCACGCTCTGCCCCGCTCACCTGGCCGGTCTCCTGTCCTTCAAAGGCCTGGAGTCCTGCTGGCTCTGGAGTCACTCAGCCCTGACCTGAATCCCGGGTGACCTGCCTCTCTGAGCCCCACTCCGCGGCCTCTGAGGGGTATCATCTCCTGGCTGATTTCCAGGGAGCACCTATTAGTTGGAAACCTCCAATCTCGCAGGAAAGGGGGGAGAGCAAGGGGTTCCTTTAGCCTCCGGACAATTTTACCGGCCTCCTTGACTCTAACAGCAAATCAGACAGAGGCACTCACACAATCAGCTTCTTTCCAAGCGGGTTATAAAGTCAGGAATCAACTATTTTCACTTAAAAAAAAAAGAGAGATTCTATGGCGCCTTATTGAATGTTCTGTTAACGCCTCCCTGGCTTTCCTTTCGACTCTATGGCCTGTGCCCATGTAGCCAGAGCTGGCTTTGCCCGGTTTGGGCCGCCGTGAAATGCCGTCATGTGTGTGTGCCCCATGACCCGCGTCTCCCACTCCCATCGGGGCTTGGGACTCCCCAGGCCCACGGCCCAGAAGTGGAGTTGTTTTCTGCGTTGTCTGTCGTTGGAGGAATGAGCCCGGCTTCTTCTCTCTGCAGACACGCGGGCGGCCCCGATTTTGCTGTTGTGAACACAGGGCTGCGTGTGCACGTGGCCCCCTCCACCCCCCGGCACTCCGCGTGCACGGCTTCCTGGCAGGCACACGGCTGGGATTGCAATCGTGGGTCCCACTGGGCGGGGACGGTCCCGCCAGTGGTGCGTGAGAGCGCCTGTCGCCACAGGCAGCAGCATCTCATCGCGAGGGCGACCAGGCGTTGCTCGGCGCCTGTGGTTCCTGCCTGGCGCCCACAGGGACCTCGGCTGACCCTCCCCTTGGACCCTCAGGTGCAGGGCCTGGGCTGACTGCAGTCCTGAGTCCGGGAACAGTGGAGCCCGCTTTTCTGGAACAAATCTGAGACTCCACAGACAACCTGGTGGCGGGGGGTGTTGTGTGAGACCACCTCGTCCTCTGCCCACACCGTCCAGAGGCACCACCTCGCGGTAATAAAACGGGAGGTCCTCCTGCGCTGACCCCTTCTGTGTTTGAACCCATCAAGTGCGTCCCCTGGGGCACTGGGCCCTGCGGGCCTCTGCGGGGCCACTCCTGCCAGATCTCCCCTGGCTCCTTGATCCCTCAGTCCCTTCAGGTCTGTGCCCAGGGGCCTTCTCTGACCATTTTTGTTGTCACAACTTGGAGATGAGGTACCGTTGGCATCCAGTGGGCAGAGGCCAAGGATGCTGCTGAGCTCCCTACAACGCAGAGGCCAGTCCCCACAGCAGAGAGCCATCCGGCCCAACGTGTCAGTAGCACCAAGGCCGAGAAAGCCTGGTTTACGGTGAGATGAGAGCTGTGCTGGGTGTTCTATACGCGTTATGTAAGTTAGCCTTTGTGGAGCGAGGTATTACCATCATGCCCACTTGACAGATGCGGAAACTGAGGCTCAGAGAGGGGAAGTGACCTGCTCAAGGTGCACAGCTACCAAGCGGCAGAGGAAGCATTTGAACGTGGGCCTGCTTGGCTCCACTACCCCAAATGGTCTCTGGTTCCCCCTCTCTCCCGTTTCCTTGTGGCTGACTGCCGACAGGCCAGCGAGCTTCGTGCTGCAGCAGACGGGGTGCCTAATACACACCATATGCCGAAGACCCGTGGTGTAGGGAGACCTGATATGATCTCGGTCCCTCCCACAAGCCTCTGGGACAGTGGGGCGTCTCCCTCTGATCCCCCAGCCCCTGAGCTCCTTGGGGGGAGGCGGGGGGCAGCGGAGAGCTGACAGGGAGTGGGGTGTTGTCCTCCCTGCAGACACCGGCTGAGGCCCAGCTTCTGGGCCTCCTCTGCGAGCTGGAAGCTGACAGCAGAGGGGACACGTGGGAGAAGGACCCCGTTATGTCTGATGTGATGTTCCTAAGCCAGAGGTGGGCTGTGTGTGCCATAGTTGAGGGTATATATTTGCATCGTGTGAGTGTGTATGTTTGTGAGAGTGTGTGTGTGTGTGTGTGTGTGTGTGTGTGTGTGATGCCAGGATATTACTAACGATGACGAAGCTGCAAACACTGCTATTTATTTGTTCCCTGCAGCCTCTGAGCTCAGCACCTCATCTCTCCTTAGAGCAGCAGAGGTCACCACGGGGAGGGGCGGGGCCCAGGCTCCCCCTCCTGTCCCCATCGCCCCAGCTGCTCCCTGTGGTGTCAGCTGTCAGGGACAGAGGTCCTCGGGCCTCGCCCCTCTGCCAGCCAGTCGCCGAGGCTAAACATTTACCGAAGCAGGAGGCCATGTTTGCTTAAGCCTCGGGGTCACTGCACACACCGCCTTTGTCCAGTGGTCTCCCCTGCAGGCCGAGAGCAGGTGCTGGCTGAGCAGGTTCCCGCGTTGCAATCTGCCTGCGCGGAATGGGCTGGCTCCAAGGAAAGCTTAGCCTTGGCCTTGCCTTCCCTGCCCTGTTCCTTTAAAAGCAGTGTGTCCTGAACTCGAGCAGTTTCACCCAATCTGCACACCTTACAACTGCTATTTATGTAGCATTTCCATCACATCGATGTGCTTTTAAAAATGGAAATCGCTATCAAAGCTTTATGTCAAACAATTATGACGTAGATATGCGAGTGATAAATGGATATATTTTTAAACGGATTTAAGACATTTTAACAAGGAAAGCTTGCTCCCTATTCTCCTTAGCATCTCGCTTGCCCCGAGATGGGGTGAGAATGCTCGCCCTCTGCGTTAAAGGCCGCAGTCCACAACGCGCTGGGGAAGATGCCTTTTCATACACACGGGCCAGTGTGGTGTGCCGCCATCAGTCACTACGAGAGGTTTCCGCGGCCTCTGGTGGAAACTGGGTGAGGCGGGAGGCCTCGGCTGTCCCCTGGGGACCATGGCTCCGCGGTGTCATTGCCTCAGTGATCCTGAGCCGGGTCAGGCGCAGACTCCTCCCCCTGCAGGTGGAGGGATGGATGGGGAGGGAGGAGAGAGCAGACAGATGCCAGGACAGATGGGCCTGGCCGCCCGCTCTGCCCAGCCTAATGAATTTCCTTCCCGGCCCCGAGGCAGGTCAGCAAATGCGAGCAGGGCCGGCATCTGGGATGCTTCCAGGACGAGCCTAATCAATCAGGCCCAGATGATCCTGCTTCCCAGGAGATGGAGGCAGGCAGCCAGGCCAGGGGAGCCGGGAGGGAGGGTCCAGGGCCCTGCAGCCTTCGGAGGACGCGGGGAGGAGCTCCCTTCTGGCCTGGGCGGTGCTGGCTCTGCAGGTCGTGTCCCCAGAGCTGGTTGGTGGGTGGGGCGAGTTCTCACTGACCTCTGGATCTCAGCTCCGGAACCCCCTCCCCTCCGCCCCCCACCCGAGTTACTTCATTCATTCCCACTAACCCCTGCTTTCAGGGCAAGCAAGGATTCCTCTTCAGGGACCTCTTCCTGGACCCCCGGGGGCTGACGAACCTTCTGGAAATTGGAATCTTGCGGGTCTACTGAAGCTCTCCCCACCTCCCAGGCTGGGTCCCCGTGTTTCCACTCCACGGACCAGCAGGGACCACCCTGCTCCTCATCCCCTCGGCTCCTTGTTCCAGCGTCGAACCCGGGGCCCGAGATAACAGTCCGTGCGTGTGGTCACTGTGGAGAGAGACATCGCTCGCTGTAGCTCGGCACAGGCAGGTCTCAGGGCCGTTTCCTTCTCTCGGGCTGGAATGTGGGTCGGCCGCCTGTCTCCTTGCTGCATGCGCAGCGAACCCCGCAGGGAGGAAACTCGAGGCCCCCACCGGCCCCCGCAGCTCCCCGGTGTCACTTTCTGTTCGTGGCTCTCAGTTGCCAAACATGTTTTCGGTGGCTCTGCCGTTGTTATAGGAAATCCAGGGCTGACTTCGAAGTGGATGAGGCCCGGTTGCCATGGCAATGCCAGCTGCTTCTGCCTTAGCAGCACGGCAACCGTGGCCACGATGACAAGATGTGATTTGAGCCTCGGAGAACAAAACACAGGAGGTCCTTCCCCGTCTCTTTTTAATACCAGCCTTCACCCTCCATTCCACCTCCTGCTTCCCTGGGGCGCCCGCCCCACAGCTGATCTGCAGGCACAAGGAAACTAGCCCTCGGCTGAGGGCGGAGACCTGCCCTTGTCCTTGACAGCCGCCCCGAGATGGTGAAGACCTACTGTGTGACATTTACAGTCACCAGTGAGCTCAGCTCCCGCACCAGCCTTCCCGCTGCCCAGGCAGAGCCCCGCCCTCGCTGCCGTCCTGGGATTTCCCCGTTTTGGAACGAGCTGTTTTTCAGCCAACACAAACATCTTTACTGATGCTGGGTGGTGACAGGAGATTACTTGTGTCTGAACGGATGGTGTTCCCTAAAACAGAGGGTAAGTTGCTTGGGCCTCTTTGGGGCCTTTGCGTCTCCAGGGAGCCCCGAGAAAGGACTCAGTGAAGACATGTTGAGTGTCCGGTGGAGCGGTTTCAGGGGCATTTAATCTCCACCACAACCCTGTGAATTGCATACTGTCATCGTACCCATTTTATAGATGAGGGAGCTGAGGCTTAACGAGGCCAAAGAAGGCCCTCGGGATGACAGCGCTGCAGGCAGCGGAGCCCGATTGGAATGGGACGTCTTTTTCCAGAGCCCGAGGTTCTCACACAACTTGGCAGCACCGTGACGAGCAAACGTGGGGAATGACATCCCCCAACATAAAGAACTTCGGTGTAAATCTAACAAAACATATGCAAGATCTGCAGGAGGAATACTGCAGAACGCTGATGAGCGAAATCAAAGGAGAACTAGATACATGTCCTTGGATAGGGGGACTTTATATTGTCAAAATGTCAGCTCTCCCTAACATGGTCTATAGATTTAATACAATCCTATCAAAATCCCAACAAGTGACTTTATGGATAGCAACAAACTGGTTCTGAGGTGTACACGGAGAGGCAAAAGACCAGAACCACCAACACGACATTTACAGAAACACAAACAAGTTAGGGGATTGACACCACCCAACTTCAAAACTTTCTGTAAAGCGATGGTCACCAAGCCCACATTGTGTCAGTGAAAGAAGAGACAAATAGATCAATGGAACAGAATAGAGAGCCCAGGAACAGACCCACATAAATATAGTTGACAAAGGAGCAAAGAAAATACTATGGCAAAGGGATAGTTTTCCAAAAATAGTGCTTGACGCTGTACATCCACATGCAAAAAAAAACTAATCTAGACACTGACCTTATACCTCAAAATGGATCACAGACCCAACTGTAAGACACAAAGCTATAAAACTTCTAGAAAATAACTGAGGAGAAAACCCGATGACTGTGGCTATGGTGGTGCCTTTTCATATACCACACCACAGACATGCCCATGAGAGGCATCACTGGTAACACGGACTTCAGAAAACGAAGAATTCTGTTCTGCAAAAGACAGTATCAAGCAAGTTAGAGGACAAGCCACAGACTGGGAGTAAATATTTGTAAGAGACATATCTGATGATTGTTACCTAAAATATACAAAGAACTCTTAACACTTGATAGGAAAATAAAGCACCCAATTTAAAAAAGGGCCAAAGATCCCTCCAAAGAAGACATACAAATGGCAATCATATAAAAAGATGCTCTACATCATACATCAAGAAAATGCAAATTAAAAACAACAGTGAGATACCACTACATACCTGTTAGAATGGCCAAAATCTGGCCACAGACAACACCAAGTGCTGGCAAGGATGTGGTGCAACAGGAACGCTCACACATTGTTGACGGAAGGCAAAACGGTGCAGTCACCTCGAAAGATTGAGGATTTCCTATAGAACTAAACATGCTCTTACCATGCAATCCAACAATTGTGTTCCCCAGTATTTACCCAAAGTAGCTGAAAACGTACGTCCACACATACACCTGCACGTAGATGTTTATGGCAGCCTTCTTCATAATTGTCAAAACTTGGAAGCAGCCAAGATATTCTTCAGGAGGTAAATGGTTAAACACGCGGTGGTACAGCCAGACAACGGAATAGTATTCAGCACCGAAAAGAAATGAGCTATCAGTTTTGTTGTAAACCTAAAATGCTCTGAAAAGAGCAAGTCTAACAGCAAAGAAATAAAACAAGGAGCGTCCCAATGTTTACAAGTATGAACTGGGGCCTCGGACGGGGCCTGTGCCAGAGAGTGGCCCTGAAGCGTAAGCTCCGTTAGCATCTATTCTCTGCTCTCAGCCTCTTCTCTTCCATGGGATCTGTGCCAAACACCTTCCAGAAAAGTCCCTACGTCACTCCCAGCCAGCCTGGGTAACTGTCGGGCAGTGACGGCGTGGCCACCCAGCGGTCTCTGAGCTCCCCTGGTAAGTGAGCCGGCTGGCGGGACAGTGCAGCACCCCGTGGGTGACATCAGCCCCTTGGGATGGAGGGAACAGTTAATCTCCTTGCTCTGGCCCTTGGGCCGCCAGATTCAGCAAATAAAAGCATCGGACACCCACTTAAATTTGGATTTCAGATAAACAGCAAGTCATCTTTTAGTACACATACGGGCCATTTTGCACGGGACATTGAGGCGACGGGGGCGTCCTATATTTTGCCTGGCAGCCCTGTCTGACAGGGACCCAGCAAAGTCAGGCTCAGGGCCATGGAAATGCAATCGACGTTAGCAGGGATGCAGCTCTTCAACTCAGGGTGCGTCTGGCAGAAGTGGCCCTGGTCTGAGAAGTGGCCGGGACCCTGGATCTTCAGACGAGTAGCCAATGGCTCACAGTCAGACCACAGGGGCCTGAGTGATGGGCCTGGAATTGTGGCAGCCTCACCTCTCCCTCGGGGCCCCTGTGTCTCACCTGGAAAACGATAGTTCTGTGTCCCTGGGGGTGTGAGCATTAAGCCGGGAAAGACGTGTGTAAAACGTGTACGTGGGATTCCATGGTAACCGCCTCTGCATTAGGTTTCTATTGTCGGCCATTGAGGGAAAAATACAGTAACATTTCCCCAAACTGTGGGGCCCGCACACCTCTGTGTGGGATCCTCTGTTCCAGAGGTTCTCAACCTGTGGGTCGCGACCCCTTTGGGGGTTGAATGACCCTTTCACAGGGGTTGCCTAAGATCATCGGAAAACACATATATAATTACATATTGTTTTTGTGATTAATCACAAATTGTTTGACATAAAGCTTCAAATTATGTTCAATTTCTAACAATGAAAATACATCCTGCATATCAGATATTTACATTACAATTCATAACAGTAGCAAAATTGCAGTTATGAAGTAGCAACGAAAATAATTTTATGGTTGGGGGTCACCACAACATGAGGAACTGTATTAAAGGGTCGCGGCATTAGGAAGGTTGAGAACCACTGCTCTGTTCCGTCCTGAACGTGACTGTGTTCTTTGTTCCAAAACCCGGCGGTACCGTCTGTCCCTCACGAGCCCCTTGAGCAGAATCAGTCAGGAGACACACAGGACATTTGGGACAGTCTCAGCTTTTCCCCACCTGCATTCTAACTTCCCTCACAGCCTCACCTGGAAAATGAGGGCCCATGACTTTTCCAGGCTTCTCTTAGCAGGAGAGTTCTGGGGTTCTGCTTGGGATGCCCCCGGGGGAAGGTACCCCGTGGTGACGGTCGCACTTAAGGACGACTCTCACTGATGGTCCATCTCCTGTGCTGGGTGCTCTCATCCGCCGTCTCATTTACGTCTGAGAGAGCCCTAGCGGTGGGCGGGATTGTCCTGGTTTGCAGATGAACAGACTGAGGTCCGGGGATGTGTTCAAGGCCAGGGCCTGGCAGAGCTGGGACTTGAACTCAGGTCTGAATGGGTTCAAAGCCGAGGCCTCCTGCCTCCCTCTCCCTGCCCCCATCATGTATCTCATGGCTTACGGTTTTAGCTGTTTTGTTTGGTTTTGTTTTTAGGCCAAACACTGTTTTGCCTGGACAACAATCCATGTCAGGCTCATGAAGAAATCGCATGTATGACAGCACAGGTGACCTTCACGCCTTAGCGCCAAGCTCAGCGCCTGGGGCACGTTTTACACACACACACACACACACACACACACACCCTTCCTTTCCTCTTCCTTGTGTCGGGAGAGCCCCGTGCCCGAGCGTTTGCTTTAACTTCCACAGGAAGAGCCTGGAGGCAGGATGTGCCCTCGGCTCTCCGTGGAAATGGAGGTGATGAGCAGATAGCATTGAGTCTGGGCGGCATTTAAGGGCAAATGAACCCTTGGAGAGGCTGCTGTGGGGATTTCCTCTGGACATTAAACAGCCTGTCACAGGATGCTAATTGTCCAGGCTTCTCAGGGCTCAGCGGAGCTTCCCAGAATGCACTGCAAGAGAGGCAGAGCCAAAGCCCAGGAGACTGGGTTGCAGGGACCTCTCCCCTTTGTTCTGCACGTGGCTTCAAATCTGGGGTTGCGGCAGCCTGGCACGCTGGTGGCAGGGACATGTACCCTGGACAGTGCAGTGAGGAGGACGTGTGTGTGTGTGTGTGTGTGTGTGAGTGTGAGTGTGAGTGTGTGTGTGAGTGTGTGTGTGTGTCTGTGTGTGTGTGTGTGTGTGAGTGTGTGTGTGAGTGTGTGTGTGTGTCTGTGTGTGTGTGAGTGTGTGTGTGTGTGAGTGTGTGTGTGTCTGTGTGTGTGTGAGTGTGTGTGAGTGTGTGTGTGTGAGTGTGTGTGTGTGAGTGTGTGTGTGTGAGTGTGTGTGTGTGTGTGTGTGTGTGTGTGGAGGGGGGAGTAGGAATAGGAGGAGGCTGAGGAAGGGGAAGAGGAGGGAGGGGGCAGACACTCAGGAGGCCTGGATGGAGGCTCTGCTCTGCCACCGACCAACTGACCAACTGTATGACCTGGAGGGGCAGGCCTAGGGCTCAGGCACTGCCTCTTTGTGGAGCTTCCAGGAGCTTCCAGGAGCAATAGGCTCTCCCCTGGGGGCTCAGGAAGCCCGACCTGACCTCCTCCCGCTGAGCGTCCCGGCGCAGGCGGCCAGGGCTGGAGGCTAACCGCAGCTGCTTCGAGAGGCTCCAGTGTGTGCTGGTCACGCAGCCAGAAACCTGAGCTGCTCCCGGGCTGTCCCCGGCGCAGGCTGGAGGACAGGGACAGCCTGGGGCTCAGGGATTGGTTCACACCGTCCCGGCTCTTCCCTGGCAGGCTCAGTGGCTTTTGGCCCTTATTAATGGAGTCCTTTCAGTTCAGTGCCAGGGCGCCCCTGGCCATTTGGGGCCCTCTCGGGGGAGGTGGGCATGGCGAGCAGCGTCCGTCCTCCTCCTCGCCCCATGATTCTTTGGGGTGACCACCCCGCTCCATGTTGGGCAGCAGATGCTCCGGGTGGAAGGGGTGCCAGGTGTGGGGTCAGTTTCCCTCCTGAGGTGCAGTCCCGCCCGCCCTCCTGGGGGCTGCCGATCAAACATTTATGGGCCCCTATGGGTTGTCATCGCCACCCACCCCACAACCTGCATGTATGGCTTTGGCATGATTTTGTCAGAGTTCTGTTCTCCTCTCTGCTCTGGGCTGCACTTTCACCTCTAAAAAAACCCAGTGTAAAGCGACTTCTACGCCTGTGGCTTATCAACATTGGGCTCAGGCCGCATTTGGAGAGGAAGGCGGCTGAACATGGAGGCAGGTACCAGGCAGTGACCACAGTGATGGGCCCCCTTAGATCTTCCTCTGTCGAGGCACATGGTTGGCAGAAAGAATCGTCCAGCCAGGGAGACGGGCATCAGCCTCAAAGCTGCCCTTTCCAACACGGTGACACCAGCTCCCATGTAGTTAGAGTTTATTATGTGCTCCGTCCTCACGTAGCAAAGCTATGGGCTAGAGAGTATCATCAGCTGCGTTTATCAGATGAGGGAGCCGAGGCACAGAGAAGTTAAGTAACTTGCCCAAAGTCGCATAGATTGCAAAAGGCAATTTGCTAATTTCCACTTATTCAGAACATAAGGGGTGATAATTCTCAATTTGTCTTGGAATGATTACATTCTGTAAGGGAGGACTGTTGGGCACATAGAATGTTCTCCTTCATTCCTCCCTCTCTCCTCCTTCCCTCCCTCTTCCTTCTTTCCTCTCTCTCTCTCTCTCTCTCTCTCTTTCTTTCTTTCTTTCCAGTATTGATCAAAGGCTGTCATTGTGTCATGCCCTAGAGGGACAGCCCCAATAGGCAAGCAGTGTCCTCACCCTCCCTCTCCCCAAGGCAGGTGATAAACAGTGACCTTCATATCGTCTCATCTCCACTGGTGCCAATGGGGTCAACTTTCCATCTCATATGGCATCTGCCGCCTCCCTGGTTGGGGGAGGGCTGATCCTCACTGGCGGTCAGAATCAGAGAGACTGTCATCGCCCCCACCCCCCCACCCCCCTTAGCATTTTATGTGATCACACTCTGACCCGGCTGAGGCCCAGGGGAGGGAAGTGTTTGCCCAAGGTCACACAGGGCAGACCCAGCAGCTAAGCCAGGACTTGACTGGGGCGTGTCTGACCAGGCACCAGAACAGGCAGCACATTCCAAACTCAGGCAACTGCCTGGGCTCAGAGTCCCTCCACTTTGAGCCCAAATCCCAAAGTGCTGGCCATCTGTACCCAACAGCCTCCTACGTTCTCCAAATAGAAGTCATTCTCTTCAACACCATACCGGCCAATATCTGCATCGTGATTCATCCTCCCTCACGGTCCCGATCCCTTCAGCTTTCTTGTTAGAAAGGACGTTGAATTTCCTCCCCTTTCCTGTGGCTGTTCCTGGACGTGCTACCCAAGATCAAAGTCCCCTTTTAAGCAGGGCTCCTTCAGTGATGAGCACTTGCTCTGTCGGCTTTCCTGCGGGGCACACCCAACACAGCTTGATCTCTGGGTCAACTAGGATGCCTAAGCGATGGGCACATCTGTTGCTATGACGACGAGGTTGCTCAGGCATCAACATGCATAGAGCACCTCGTAGATTCCAGACTCAGTGTCCATACAGTGTCACCTCAAACCTTCACCCCATCTCTCCAAGGAAGGTCTCATTAGCCCCATTTTGCAGGTGAAGCCACTGAGGCTCAGGGAGGGGCTGTCCTTAGAAGCAGAGAACTAAGCGAAATCCCGAGTGGTCAAGTGTTGAGCCCCAGTGGCAGGACCTCCAACTATCTCTGTAAAGATAGTGTGAATGGATTCAGTCTCTCATACACGCCATTCATAATATTTTGGGGTTCTAAGTGTTGCAGGGCCCAGAGTGGGGCTATGACCCCTGAGTTTGTAATTTCCACGAACTTGATCATCTGACATTCATAGATGTCATGAGTAGGACACCGTTGAGTTCAGAGTCTGGAAGTTGCCGTCAGAGACCTGCCCTCTGCAGCCTCTAGCACCTCCCTGATCTGCTCTCTCTGTCTTGACCAGGATGGTGAGGCATCCAGCCAACGCTCTCATCACCCCAACGCCTCCGGCTCCTCTGAGTGTGAGACGGCGGTGGTGGGTGGTGGGTGGTGGGTGGTGGGCCCTGGTTGTTTTGAACCCGCAGCTATTCCTCTTTGATATGCACATTGTTATTTTCCTCTGGGGACTGTCCTAGATTGTAATATAGCTTCTAACTCTTCATTCCCATGTAACAGGGCCCACACCACGCCCTCTGCCTCCTGGGCTTCCATGCCTCCCACGGCTGCGCTGGTGTTGAGCTCATTCAGGAGGCTGCGCTGGCCCATGGGATGCAGGTGGGCACGAGCTGGGCAGAGGCTCTGACTGTGCTCATGTGGCTCAGGCTCCTGTGCCCGTTACCGGCGACGAGAAAGCCACACGTCCAGCTCCCCACGGCATGAGGAGCGCACGGCACAGACCTGACGTGACCTGCAGCCTGGAGCTGAACCCGGCAACCCCAGAAGGGGCCCAATTTGTTCTCAGACTCATGAGCACGAGGAAAGCTCATTAGCGCAGGCACTGGGCGAGGTGGCGCTGGCCAGAGTTGGCGCAGGAACGGCCAGTTCCCACGGGGGGCATCTCCCCCCTTGTGGTTGCTCAGGTGAGCCTGGGCACCAGGTGAGCGATCCGAGCGTGGTCAGTAGGTGGACCTGGGCCTGAGACCCCCCATTGTCCCTCCCCATCCACTTTGCCCAACTCCAGGGGCTCTCCTTACCTCTGAGCCAGGGGCCCCTCCTTACCTCTAGTCCCCACGGGGCTGGGGACACTGTGTCCTTCCTTGCCCCGTGCTAATCCCAGCTGCCTCACCCCCGTCGGCTCCCTGACTCACTCTGTGTCTCCGGGGACAGACCAGGAAGGACTTTATATTCAGAAACCCCCTGCGTGGCCCTAGCCAGTTTGGCTCAGTGGATAGAGCATTCGTTGGCCCTCGGCCTGGAGGGTCAAGGGTATGTGCCTGTGTTGCAGGCTCAATCCCCAGTAGTGGGCATGCAGGAGGCAGCCAACCAATGATTCTCTTTTATCATTGATGTTTCTATCTCTCTCTCACTCTCCCTTCCTCTGGAATCAATAAAAATATATTTTAAAAAAAGAAAGAATCCCCTTGCGTGTACCCTGTGCTCCCAAGAGGAGTTCAGCCTGGTCGACCCCATAGTCCCAACTCCAGCTGCCATGTGCCCTTGGGCACAGGACCTCAGGGTCACTTTCTCCCCCAGCTGACAACATGGGTGGGCACGAGGTGGGCAGAGGCTCTGACTGTGCTCGTGTGGTTCAAGCGTCTGTGCCCTTTAAACGCAAGGCTGTGTCCTGCCCGTCCATGATGTGAGTCAGATCATGGGTGGGCAGGACCCAGCCTGTGCCTAATTCACGGGGGCTGCTGTACGGGTGAGCCCCCGGCTCCCCTCGCCGAGGCCCGGCTCCAGTGCACTGCTGGGCACACGCTGAAGCATTAATACATATTTATGGTTTGAAAAAGCCTGGGGTAGACTTTCTTCCTTCGACCTTTGGATTCATTTTCTTCTTGAAATAGCCGAAGAAGGCCCCTAGTGCCATGGCGACGGTCTCTATAGAAATCCATAGCTCGCTCTCAGCACACCCACGATGCCAGTGGGAGGCTGGCACAGATTCGGACCAATCGAGAGAAGACATGGTTCGCCTTGTCCTGGTTACAAAGAACATTTCTTGTTCTCTCGAATGGGCCTCCCTGTCCCCGATTCAGCATCGCCTCGCTCTCTCCTAATGTGGGTTAATTTCCCACCAGCTCCTAGAAAGAGTGTATTTCCAGTCCCTCCTGGGACAGGCAGGGGTTTCAAGCAGGATGAAGCCGGTTTCGGTGGAGGGTATCTGGGACCTGCCGAGGAGTCGGGCCGCTCTGATCACGTTTCTGCTGGGAGAGGGTGGGGGATGGGCTGGCTTGGAACAGGTGATCCTTTCGGAAGCTGTAATCCGAGCTTAGAAATAGACTTGCGTCGCTACCAGAAATCCCTGCCGCGTTGGCCTTTGCTTTGTCGGGCTCACCCTGGTAAAGGTTGGGAATGTACTGGTTTAAGAATGGAGGTCCTTACTGAAATCAAGGAGGGGCCCTGTCCCTGTTCCTTTAAGAGGGTCCCTGAGGAGGGTCAGTGAGGGAATCAGGGCCGGATGGCCGTGCGCAGAACGGCGGTGCGGTCGGGAGGGGGCCGCTGGGCAGTCTGCCTGGGTCACGCAGCGCGGAAGCCTTTCCACGGCTGCACTTGGCAGGTCTGGGTGAGGCTGGGCCCCCTGAGGCAGGGCCCTCAGTGGCCGACTGGCCCCGCCTTCGGCCTGACCCAAGAGGCAGTGCGAAAGCAACAGGACAAGTATGGGCTGTGGGGTCAGACAGGCGTGGGTTCAGATCCTGGCTGTGTTCCCTGGACAGTGACACGGATGGACTGAGCCTCCATTTCCTCATCTGTAAAATGGGACAATAATCCCATCTCAAAAATACACTGTGAGGCAAGTACGGATAATGAATGGAGGACAGGGCATGGGGCAAAGCGGGTGCTCAGGAAACTTTAGTCCCCCTTCCCTTTAATAGCTTTTTAACTAAGAGGGCACAAGGGAAGCTCTTTCTCTGAGAGCCTGGGGTCCTGGCAATTTAAATGCCATCTCTAAATCCTGCTTAAACACCTTACTAAGAACGCAAGTATATCACCGAGGCCTAGTTATTGGCTACCTGTAACAGGAAACCCAGGGAAGAGTGGCTTAAACAAGATAAAACTTTATTTTTTTCTCCTGTGAAAGAAGTTTTGTGTAAATGGTCAAGGGCTAAAATGGTAGCCCCCTGGTCATGCCCTCCGAGCAGCCAAGACTCCTTCTGTCTCTGAGCTCTGCTACCTTAGGGTGTGGTTTCCATCATCAGTGTCATTGCATGGCCCCAAAATGCTGCTGCGGCTCCAGCCATCGTGCCCACATTCCAGGCGGGGAAGGAGAAGAGGTTGCACCTCTCAGATGAGTCAGCGCTTTTTAAAAAACTTCCAGAAGCTCTGCCCAGTGACTTCCATCTATAGCTTGTTGGCCACCCCCTACAGCAAGGGAAGCTGGGAAATTACCGGGCAGGTGGACGCCCCAATACTATAGGGAGATTCTACTAGTAGAAGTAACAGGGAATGTTGTCCTGGCCATAGCCAATGCCGCAGCTACTTCAGTCTCACTGAGAAGGTCTTCCTGGGCCAACACTGGGAATCTTTTTCCGGAACAAGAAGGCATCCAGGTCTTCTGCCTTCTCTACTATTTGTTGGTGCCCAGTGGACCAGCTGTTTCTGGCGAGACCATTGGTGAGAGTGACATCAGAGGGCTGTGGAATGCAGCCGACCTCAGATCCTGCCTGCCTCTCACTGGCTGGTGTCTTTGGGCCAGTTACTTACTGCACCCCTCAGCGTGCACTGATTCCCATACAGGCCAAAGGGACACTTAAGGCAAAACACCGGGCAGGGCCTAGTGCTCCACAGGTTGTCGGCAACCCATCCCTTCCAACCCCTCATTGCCCACCAACCACCGCGATGTTAGTAAAGCAAACGTCAGCTGGCCTCCGACTTCAGATGGTGCGCGCATTTTAGAATCAGAGCCTCCACTCAGCCGGGGTAGGGAGCCACTCAGTCGAAGCTGAGCCATCTCCTCCCTTTCCCAAAGGCAGCATCCATGCTTGGTGTGCGAGGTGATGGGAGGAGGGCCACCGGCTTTGGATGCCACCTTTGGTGGCATTTGCATTCTAAGTCATTGTTCAGCACAGGTCACCATGGAGCTGTCCCTTGTTCCTGTCTGCAACCGCCTCAGGTCAGGCGACTCTTACTTCTGTGACCTTCTGGGGCTCACAGGAGTCATTGTATTGCGCCTTGTGCCTCATGGGATTGTGGGAAGGCCCGTGAGATGTCCAAGCCCCAGATCGCCTAGACACACAGTGTGTCCACTCGGCTCTTGGGGGCCTTCCTCCCTGGGGCCCCCTCTTCCCTTCTGCTCAGTGATCCCACAGACCATTTCCTTGGGGACGTGGCCTTTGTCCCTCACCTGCCCTGAGCAGGCAGGCCTCTCTCCCAGTGACATCAATGTTCTTGTCGGTCCCTTTCCAGCTCCTTTCCCAGCACCCTGGGGGGCATTTTCTGTTCTGCAGGGGAGCAGGAGCACCTTGCTTCGCCCATGTCTTCCTCCAGATGTTTGTGCTAAGCCATGAGTTCTTGCCAATCTCCTGACCATCTTGTCTTAGAAGCTCAGAAGCCAAGGACTCCTGCCCGGTGTGATAAGGGACACTGGAGGGTGTGGAGGCCCAGAGGAGGCACCCCATCTGGGCCTGCCATCCGGGAGGGGGTGGGCCCGGAGGCCAGAGCTGAGCCCGGAGGATGGGGGCGGGAGATAAGCAGCAGTGGGCACGTGGGCCGAGAGAAGCCTGCTCAGAGGTGGGAGGTATGGACAGGCCGCTGAAAGGGACGCCGGCCGTGTCTTGGAGAGTTTCTACAGATAAGGCGGGAGACGCGAGCAGGGATCTGGTAGCTACAGGCCTTGATGGCAGGCCTAGGCCTTGGGGTTTTCCTTCAGGAATGTAGGCCCGTGGGAGGGTTATAAGCATGCGCTGGCATCGCTGGCTTTGCTTTAAAACGTGCTCTCTGAGCCTGGGTGGAGGATCAGCTGGAGTCAGGGTGTCAGAGAGGCACCCGAGGCAGCCACCCAGGCCAGGCCCCACAGGGCAGCGGAGGGGAGATGGAGGTGGTGGGCAGCAGAAAGAATCCCGGGAGGCTTGAGGGCAGGGCTCTCTGCTACCTGAGGGGAGGCAGGGACACGGGACACGGGGAGCCCAGGGTCTGTGAGGACGCCACAGCCTCCGGTGGCACCATTTGCCCTGATGGCGGGATGGTGACCTGAGAGAAGGTTGGGGCGTTGGTGAGAGGTATTTGAGCCTGAAGCCCAGTTGGGAGTTAGGGTGCTGTGGGGGGAAGCTCCCGGTTCTGCTCTGAACCCCGCAGCAGGCTCTGGAGCAGGAAACCCCACACAAGAAGCCTGTGAGAGAGGCAGCCTCGCACCCCAGGCCTGATGTCGCTATGGACCGTGGTCAATAGGACATTCCAACGACAGATGAGCATGAGGTGCCCGGACTGTGCCCAGATATAATACGGACGTCAGGGCTCACTGACAAAGAGCGGCCAGAGCTGCCCGGGCTCAGCTGTCCCATCAGGGCCTGGGGCGTGTTCTCTCCCCCACTGTCCTGAAAGTGGCTTGGTCTTCATGCTGAATCCCCTGAGAGCAAGATGCACCCTGCATCCTAACGTTCCCTGTTCCGATGGAAAGATCAGGAAACACTGCGCTTTTCCTGGTTCAACCAGGTGCTGGCATTGGCCTGTGGGATGACACTTACTTATAACCCCATCGTGGACAAAGTGGGGTGTGTCTGGCAGCAGGACGATCGGACATTGGGGAGGGAATGGGGACAGGAGCCCGAGGGACCCGTGTTTGCAGCTGTCCTTTCCGCAGATCCTGAGTAGGGGGCATCCCCTCTCCGCATGTCCCTCTCCTTGCTCTGCAGTGGAGACAGCAGGGACTGGGGGTGGGGGTGGGGGGGGTCCAGGGACATGACCTTGCGAGGTGCCTGGTTCCTTTACCGCGTTGGCAACCCCTCCCCACTTTGCTCCATACATGGAGGAGTTGGCATTTTAAAGAAGCGCCCAGGAGAGCCCCGAGGTCCATCTCATGAAATGAACTGGTAATGGTGGAATTTCACGCAGATGCCGGGCGGGGTGGTGGGGGGGGTGGGGGAGAGGGGAGAGGGACTTGAAGTGGCAAGGGCAGGGCAAAGCTGAGTTTCTTGCTGCTATCTTTTTAAAAAATCTACTCTGTTACCACGGGGCTCTCTGGGTGCAGAGAGTCCCACACTAGAAATAAAACAGTGATTTTTTAAAAGTCTTAAAAGCCACCTGTGTCATTGCTGGTTGAAGTGATCAGAAATAGAGCCTCCCTCACCCCCAGCTGCCTCTGTTGTGCTTGCTCGCCTGGCAGAGCTGTGAGCAGGCACGGGATGCGCGCAGGGGACAGTGGCTGCCTGGCCTGCGGATGAGTCACTGCCGTCTGCCTGGGCCCTGCCTGCCAGGTGGCCGTATCTTTGGACATTTTTATTTCCCTTTGTGGGGGAGGATCATTATGGCCTCTGTGCCCTGGGCCTGTATCTAATCTGCCTCCCCCAGACAGAGTCAGAGAGCCTTCATAATACCCGCCTTTTTCAGGAAGCTGGGGCTGGTGGACGGGGCCACTCAAGCAGGTCTGTGGTAGGCAGAAGCAGGGATGGTGCAAGTGTAGGAACCTTTCAGGGTTTGCAAGGTGCTAAACCGCACACCATCCATCACTGCCAAGTGCAGTTATTATGCAAAAGAGCTTAATCAGCCCACAGGTTGGTTGAATTTTAGACTCAGGCAATGGACCAACGTAAGAAAAAATAGTGTTGATTCAGGATGGAGCTGTGTGGTTTACACAAACACAAAAGAAAAAAACATCAGGTGATGGGTAGATGGATAGATGATGCATAGATAATGGATGGGTGGATGGATGATGGATGGGTGGATGGGTGGATGGATGGATGGAAGGATAGAGGGATGGATGGATGAATGGATGATGGATGGGTGGATGGGTGGATGGAAGGATAGAGGGATGGATGGATGAATGGATGATGGATGGGTGGATGGGTGGATGGAAGGATGGAAGGATAGAGGGATGGATGGATGAATGGATGATGGATGGGTGGATGGGTGGATGGATGGATGGAAGGATAGAGGGATGGATGGATGAATGGATGATGGATGGGTGGATGGGTGGATGGAAGGATAGAGGGATGGATGGATGAATGGATGATGGATGGGTGGATGGGTGGGTGGATGGGTGGATGGATGGATGGAAGGATAGAGGGATGGATGGATGAATGGATGATGGATGGGTGGATGGGTGGATGGATGGAGGGGTATGTATATTGGCTGAAAGGGTGCCGGCAGCTATTCAGGCAGCAGGAGCTTTTGGGCTGTCATTGTTTAAAATGCAGCACCATGGCTCTATGGAAGGTACTCCAGACAGATGCCTGATCCTGAGAAGTCAGCCCGGATTGAGGACGATATGACGACTCGTTGTGAAGAGCTCCCCACACCTGGCAGGCAGAGTTGGCTGCGGAAGTCGTGGGCTGAGTTGTGTCCCGAGAGGAAAATATTTATTCAGGCGCCTATGGTTGTCAGGTTAGCAGCCCGAGTCCTGGTTTTGATGGCCACCCAGGAAGCTGGGGAACCTCGGGTGACCGATTTCACTTCTTTGGGTGTCCGTTTCCTCATCTACAAAAGGATGAGGATGGAACGAGGTGAGAGGCGGACCTGCCGCGTCCTCAGAACCTGGTGGGTGCCTGCGATGACACCCCCATGAGTTGTTTCCCAGCACACCTTCACTAGACACGAAGGACATAGACTTTTCTGATTCATATCAACAGTATTGGCTGAGCACCTACTATGTGCCTGGTAGACATTGTTAAGCCTTGGGGACTGACTTAGGTGGAAACAGACAAGACCCCTGCCCACAGAAGTGTGTGTGTGTGTGTGTGTGTGTGTGTGTGTGTGTATGTGTGTGTGTGTGTGTGCATGGCTCTTGGCATATGTTTTCCTGTGTATGCGTCTGTCTTTGTGTCTCTGTGGGCCTATGCGTATGTCAGTGTATGTCTGTGTGTGTCTGTGACTGTGTGCCTCTGTGGGTGTGTGGTGACCTGCCCCCTCCTTGCCCCTGGGTGGTTTCTGTGGAGCTGATCTAACTTGTCCTTCAGAATCGGGACACCAACGCCAGTGCCCTCAGCTTATCTCCCGGCCTGCCACTCTGTCAGAGGAAATTAGATTTTCTTGGCACAGCTGCTCCTGATGATGTCATGTTGGCCGCAATCTGCTCTCCTCGCTGTTTGTCTTTTGATCGCTGGAGGAATACCTGCCAGCGTGGAGATTAAGAGATGTGAATTTTATTTTTTTAAAAGAATCATCCCAGGGTGGAATGCTAGCTGTCCATCTTCCTTGCTGTGGCCTTGGAGCCGTGGTGAAGGAGCTGGAGCTCTGGCTTTAGGAACAGTATGGCCTTGGTGCAAGTCTCTAATTGATCCCTTCAAAAGCTGTGTGTTCTTGGGGAAAGCACTTTCCCTCTCTGAGCCAAGGTTCTTCGCCTGCTAAATTTAGACAGTTCTTTGGAGGGGAAAAATAATAGTAAATGAAAATGTTCTCAACAATCCATAGTCTTTAAATCGTGCAACGGCAAGGCAGAGAGGCCCAGTGGGCGGACACTGGGCTCAGATGCCAGGCAGATGGGGGTCTGGGTCCTGGCTCCATTCTGTCCCCAGTGTACGACCTTGAGCAAGTTGTGCTATTTCTCTGAGCCTCCGATTGCTCTTCTGTGAAATAGGACATCACATAGAAAGCAGTTAGCCTGCTGCTGGCCATTATGAGCGTCCTCAGAATGGAAGCTGTTCCTGCTTTTCGTTATACAACAGGGGTGATGGCAAGATTCATCTCCTCCGACTTTTAAACATTTACACCTTCAGTGCGGATAAGCCAGGCAAAGCCTCTGCAGGTGCAGGTGCAGCGGGCGGCGTGACAGAGCGATACACGGTTACTCGCTTTTACTATTTCAAGATGCTCGGCATCAGCAGACTGCTCTTGGCATCGCCGCTTTCTTGGCAAGCCTTGCGTTTCATCTAGAACTCCGAGGCGGTTCTAATTGCAGAGAGGATCTGAAACGAGGTGGCCTCCCGCCCGGAGTGGTCCAGGCCAACTGCTGGGGGCCCAGCCCTCAGGACCCAGCCCCTCTGCTGTGCCCCTTCTGCGTGGTCTGCTCACTTCAGCATGACTGCAACCCCCCTCGCCCTAGAAGATGCTGTCCCCACCCCCCTTGAAATATCCCTCACCACCGCTCTGCCCTCCAGGCTATCTGGGCTGGGCTCCAGGTGCCTCTGCCCAGGCTAAGGCAGCTGTCCCTGCTCTGTGTCCAAAGTGCACCCTGAATTCATCCCACCGAGCATGACCTCCTGGGCACTCAGTGGTCTGCTCTGTGCCTGGCTCCCTCACAGCTGGTACCCTCCTGGCGGGCAGGGACCAGGGTCCACAGAGCTCCTGGTGGACAATTGCGGAGTAAACACACGGAGACCTCCCATTTCCTGTCCTGGCCCTGTCAAATGCAACACCCTCAGCTATCAGTCCCCTCATATAAGCATTTCATCTGAGCCCACTTCTGACACCACTTCCCTCAGCAATCGAGGTCGCAGAGATGTGCCTGTTGGTTTGGTGTGGTTTTGAATCAAATGGTTTATCTCCCCTCCAGACTGCCTGTCTCCAGTAACAGCGACACTCAGGCCAGGGGACCAACGATCACCAAGTGTTTCAGTGCTGACACGTGGGATGGCTTCACGAACCGCAGGCATCCACGTGGCACGCAGCATGAGTTTCGGAGAGTGGTTGAGGGCCCAGAGTCTGGGGTTGGACTGCCTGATTCTAAGCCCCAGATGTATTGAACCTCTTACCTCAGTACTCTCGTTTGTCACGGGGGTTTTGTTGGGATGAAATGTGAACCCTCGAGTAAAGCTGTTGACCCAGTGCCTGGTCTAGAGCGGTGTTCAGTGAAGTGAGCTAGGGCTCCCGTTGTGTGGCATTTGTCACCGACGGTTGTCTATCTGATGGTCTCTGTCCCTCTGCTGCTCGCCCCTCGGGATGGAGCCCATGCACATGGCATTCGAGGCCTGTCTTTGCCAGTCTCCCAGCCCCACGCCTCAGCACCTACTCAGCCTATATCACACCTGAGCACTGCCAGACAAGCGGGGGTGCCCGGACTAGACCTCCTTCATGAACTGCTCTCTGTCCCTCTTGTCCACTGGAGAACTACTCATCCTTCAAGTCCACCGCTAGCATCTCCCCCTGCTTCCCCTCCCTCATGCTCCCAGGCAGATGGGGCCAGTCCATCCAGGGTTCGGGTCAGTCTTCACAAACCATGGTTCACGCCCATACCCGGGTCAGGAAGTCCTGGTCGTGGGTCTTGACCAGCACATTTTGAACAATGACCTAGACTAGAAAGCACAAGAGTGTGGTCGGGTGTGGCCGGAGCATAGGATGAATGACAGGATGTGGAGCCACCCTGCCCGGGTTCAAGTCGAGCTCTGCAGTGTGTTAGCCATGACCTTGGGCAAGTGACTCCATCTCTCTGTGCCTCAGTTTTCTCATCTGGAAAACATTATTCATTAATTATTAATTCATTTAATCTTCATGAGACGCCATGAAGAAAGTGCTATTATTAGCAATGGACTCTCTTAGAAAAGTCCCTGAGCACAGCTAGCGCTATAAACAGGTTAGCTAGTGTGTGCACGTGTGCATGTGTATGTGTGTGCATGCATGCATGCATATGCACATGTGTGTGCTCGTGTGTGCGTGCGCGTGTGCACGTGTATGTGACTGTGGTCTATGATGAGCACTAACCAAAAGCCTCTTCTGAGATCCTCCAGCCCCTCCCCCAGCCCTACCTCCCGTGACAAGTACTCTGAGCTTGCTTGGAATGGGGCGACTTTCTCAGGCTACCTGGTCACCTCGAGGCGTGGGAGGATGTGTGACCGCCTCTCACTGTCAGCGAGAGGAAGGGAGGCGTGAGGGACCCTCAGCTGGGAAATGGAGCTTCCACACGGATCCTGAGGAAAATGGAAACTCCAGCTGACCTAAGAGATTTCTATAATGAGAGAAAACCAATTTAAATGCAAATAGCCCATAGTCCAGTCGGGGGAAGGCTGGGCTGCAGAGAAGAGCCGGGAAAACAAAAAACAGGCTGCATCACGAGACGGAGGCTGGTTCACAGAGGCCAGGAGGCTGGCTGTATCCATGGAGAACTAAGGGCTAAATTAGTGAGAGTCGCATGCAGTGCTGCCACATCCCCTGCGCCTCTCTGGTGCCCACTGAGAAATGGGTGTCCCTAAGGGGCCAGTCGTCAGCCACCACCCTTTACCAGGCCCCCAGCAGGTGTCAGTTGTCATGCAAGGCATAGAGAACAAGGGCTAGACTGGCCTCGCAGGGGCTCACGACCTAGGGGACTGGGAGACCCGAAGTCAATTCTGGGGCCTCATTAAGAACTAGCATTTTTATTGAGCATTTACTATGTGCCAAGCCCAGGGCTAAATACTTCCTGTGATGGTAACTCATCACATGCTCACGGGACCCCTGTGAGGTAAGGCCTGTTATGATTCCCATTTTACAGATAAGGACACTGAGGTTCCAAGAGGGTAAGAAACTCGCCCTGGTGCTGAGATTGGGACCCAGACAGGATGGCTCCGGGCTCTGGCTCATACTCGCCCTGCCGTGCTGAGAGGAGGCACTGGGTGCATGTCCTTGGGAGGCCTGTGCTGAGCAGAGGAGCCTGAAGTCAGCATGCCCCAAGTCTCCCAGTGGCCGTGGCCCGGGGAAGCAAAAACAACCCTGATCCAGGAATCAAGAGACGTGGGTGCCGTATCGTTAACTGCCCCTGTTTCCCTTTCTGCACTGCATGTGCCTAAATAAGATGAAGGGGCCATAAAGTTATATTATCCTAGGGCTCCAGCTACTCTCAAGCACAGCCATTGCCCAGTTGATAAAACACCTGCTCTGCCCCCCTTGATGCCCCACCCCTGCCCACTACCACCCCGAGCCCATGATCTGTTGCAGTGAAGCGCTTTAATTTCCTTGCTTGGTTTCATAATCCAAGGATAGCACCATCTGCCACATGAAATCCATGCTCTCTACTAGCTTCCTTAGCAAAACAGGAGGTGGGTAAAGGCTTCAGCCCGTTTGTTTCATGGGTGGAGCAGGAGCTGACAAAACCAAGTGGGGACAACTTTGGCCTTGCAAGCTGCCTTCATCCCCTAAGCACCTGGTGCGGCCCCAGAGCCCATTCTGTCATTGTCACTGATGACCCCAGCCAAATCCCCATGATGATGATGATAGTGGTGATGGTGATGGTGATGATAGTGGTGATGATGATGGTGATGATGGTCGTGATGACATTTGCTGAGGCTCTTCTGAGTCAGGCATTGTCTTATGTGCTCTGTGCATGTGGACTAGTGTATTTCATCCACACCACATCTCTGCCAGGAAAGGGCTCACCATAATAGCCCCACTTTACAGATGCAGAAACTGAGGCCCGGGAAGCTTAAGACATCTGCCAAAGGCCACACAGCCAGCAGCCCACAGAGGCTGACTTTGAACTGGCAGTGAAATAGACACCTACACACAAAGCTGGGTCGCCGGAGGAGCTGGGCCTCACGGCTGAGCGTCTGACCCCGGGTGTTTGAGCAGTTGAGGCCACTCCCTTCATGAAACATGCGTGTGACATATGATTACGGTGCGGCCCACAGCCTGCCAGGTGCCGCTCTGCCTGCCGGGCAGCCGACAGAGAACGAGGCCCGCGGGCCCTCGCAGAGGGCACCCAACAGCAACTGAGGAAGCAGACGTGATCGCGTGAGGCGGCGGCGAAATGTCCCAAAGAAGATAGGACGGAGGGGGCGTGAGAGGGCGCTGGCTGTCAGGGAAGGCTCCCTGCAGAGGGGACTTCAGAGGGGACGGGAGCCTTTAGCCCGGCCACCGGATTTCTCAGCCGCGGTGAGGGACATTTTGGCCCGATGATTCCCTGATGTGGGGCTGTCCTGGGCATTTAGGATGTTTAGCAGCATCCCTGGCATCCTCCACCTGATGCTGGTAGCAGCCCCCAGCACCCGCTTCAGTGCGACAACCAAAAAATTGTCCCAGATTCACCCAATGTCCCTGGAGAGCAGAACCCCCCGTCTGGGAACCCCTGAGTCATGAGGTTAGTAAACAGGCAACATGCGTAGAAGGAACAGCAGGGCAGGCTGAGAGGTTGAGCAGCAGGGAGAAGGCTGGTGTGGCTGGAGGGCAGCGGGCCAGGGATCCTGGTGGCAGTGTGTGCCTTAAAACTTTCTAGAAAGTTCTCAGCAAAACTCACAGACTCCCTCCCCTGCGCCAGGCTTTGTACCAGCCGTGCCCAAGGGCACGGTACATGCTCCAAGGTGACAACAGTCCAGGTGGCTGGGTCAGACACCTGCGCCCGAGAAGGCAGCTGTCAGCATGGGGCTGGCCGTGGTAAGAGTGTTCTGGACGGAAGGTAAGCAGAGAGCTACTTCGAAGGCAGGGACCCGGAGCAAGAGGCCCTGGGAAGCTGCTTCTTGAACAGCAACTGAGGCCCCCACCATCTGGGATCCCGGCCCTTCCCTTTGCCGTCAGCAGCCCTCCCGCCCGTGCCCCGTGGCACCCAGTGTTGGTGGAATTTCTCATCACGGTGCCGCCCTCGCCTAGCCAAGGGTCTGGCATGAGAGCCAGGCTTGGCCGTCAGATTCTTTCTTCCTGGAATGAGAACATTGGGCAGGGAAACCCAAGGGCAGAGAGTGGCCAGACTCCATTTTTCTAAGGGGAATGGAACCAGGCGGGCTCTTCAGTTCTGGCTTCTTTGTTCCCCTCTCACTGCCCGAGGAGGCCTAGAGTCAGTGTCTCCTTCTAATGCGAGTTCACTATACGTATATCTATTGAGCTCACCGGAGCGGGTTTCTGATGCTTAAAACCCCAACCAAGCTTGGCCGGCATGGCTCAATGGTTGAGCATTGACCTATGAACCAGGAGGTCATGGTTCAAATCCAGGCCAGCCTCCAAGTCCAATGGGGGGCATGCGGGAGGCAGCTGATCATGATTCTCTCTCATCGTTGATGTTTTTGTTTTTTGTTTTTGTTTTTTCCTGAGATATAGGAAAGGCGAATGGCAGCTGCAGGTATTATGCTGACCTGAGCTGTCAAAGTCTCTCCAGGTTGCTCTTGCATGCAGTTGGCATTGATGTTTTTACCTCTCCCTCCCCCTTTCCCTTCATCTCTGAAATAGATAAAAATATATATTTTAAAAACCCAACAGAAATATAAACGGTGCGATAGGAACCGGGAATAGAGAGGCAGATTTCTTATTCTCTGCGCTCCGCACCTTTGACCAGATAAGCTGCGTGTCCCTCCCTCTCTTAGCAACCAGGAGCTTCTCCGGGGCCAGGCCATGCCTCCCCCTCCTCCCCCCACCCCGTGCGCACAACACTCACAGGGCTGGCTTCTCCTTCTTCAGCCTACGTTGTAATTACTCATTTCTTCGTGGGATGATCTGTTTAATGTCATCGTCTCCCACTCTCCTGGGAAGTCCCGTGACGGTAGAGCATGTGGGGCCTAACCCAGGAGAGTGACCACCTGTCCCAGTTTGCCTTGGTGTGTGTGTGTGTGTGCGGGGGGGGCAGCGGCGAGGGGAGGGGCAGGGTGCGTTTCCTGGGGCATGCACAGACTTCCTGTGCTAACAGCAGGAGAATCCCCCCAAGTCGGACAGTGGTCACCCCACCGGAGCCTGGTAGGAAGCCCTCCAGCACCGTTGGTCCCTGCCACTCACGAAATATGTTGAATTTTTCCAGCACCATTTACTGAGTGACCCGTCTTTATCTCATTGTGTGCTCCTGCCTCCTTTGTCAAATATTTATTGACCATAAGGCGTGGGTTTATTTCTGGGCTTTCTATTCTGTCCCATTGATCTGTTTCTATGCTGTTTTGATGACTGCGGCCTGGTGGTATCGTTTGATATCGGGAAGCGTGAGACCTCTGACTGTTCTTTCTTAAGGTTGCTGGGGCTATTCGGGGTCCCTTGTGGTCCCTTATAAATTTGGGGGAATGTTTGTTCTAGCTCTGTGAGATAGGCCATTGGTATTTTGATAGGAACTGTGGCGCATCTAGAGATTGCTTTGGGTAATGTGGACATTTTCATGGCCGATGTAACCCCAATAAATTCCATTGAAATGTGTCTTTTTAAAAAGGAAACATGTTGAAATGAACTGTAGAGGCAGCCCAGTGTAAAGCACATCCTTTCATTTGAAACATCCCTTCACACCTACTGTGCGCCAGGGAGCCAGCTCGTCAGAGGCAGAGGGTTCTAGAAAGGACATCGCAGCGGCCAGGGCTGGCGTGTGGATCTAACCGGACAGTGCGGCAGGGAGAAGACCTGCGAACAGGCATCGTGCCGGGGCCATGTTCCTGTGGCTCCTCCCTGGCTCTCCATAAAGGGAGCAGCTGCTGGACAAGGGGCGGGACCTCAAAGTCAGCGCCTTGTTGGGTTGCTTCTTCCTAGGGTCTGGCTGGGCAGAGCGGGGTTGGCGACTCTCTTTTTCAATCAAGCACAGCCGTCTGCTTGGTTCGGACACCCCCCGGGTGTGGATTTCTTCGTGGACGCGCGCTGAGTCCCACACGTCGCTCCGCATGGAGATCTAGTGGCCGAACCATTCCCAGGCCACCCTCTGGTGGCCTCACTTCCGCTCCATCAGGAGGCGAAGGAATTCTGATGTGCGGCCACCCTCAGAGCAGGATTTTTTGGGGCCCGGACACCATCAGAGAACGTTTCTCTGAAATCTTCCTAAAATGCCCTAATAGGTGAGAGGCGGAGGGTGGGCTGTTCTCTCCTTAACTTTGCTCCATACAGAACTGAATCACATAGCAAGGCCCCTCTGGCCCTGGCAGACGGGAGCAAGTTCTTGAAGGTAAACAGACAAGGAAATAAAACACGAGTCACGCGGTCAGAGAGTTTTTCCTCTTCAAATTCTAGTTCAATACTTCTTTTTGCACCAAAAGGAGCTCTCAGGGGTGCTAGCAGACCCTGAACCCCGCTCTGCAACTTTACAGCTGCCCAACCTTCCTTCTAACTGACACCAAACAGCCTCAAGCTGCAGTCTCCCAGGGCAGCCCTGTTCCTGTAGAATCCAGTAATATTGCTTTATTATTCTGTCCTAGCTGGTTTGGCTCAGTGGATAGAGCGTCAGCCTGCGGACTGAAGGGTCCTGGGTTCGATTCCAGTGAAGGGCACATGCCCAGGTTGCGGGCTCAACCCCCAGTAGGGGGCGTGCAGGAGGCAGCCGATCCATGATTCTCTCTCGTCATTGATGTTTCTCTCTCTCACTCCCTCTCCCTTTCTCTCTGAAATCAATAAAAATATATTAAAAATAATAATATTGCTTTATTTTCATAGTTTTTCTTTTTGCGGGTAGCTTCTATTCACGGCAGGCGCTATCGGCTTTCCATTTCTGGTGGTGGGCCCGTTCCCCTTTTGAGTAAACGTATTTATGTTTTAAATGTGAAAAAGTGAAAGAAGAATAATGAGGGCGAGACCAGGCCGAGCGGCGTGCAGCTGGGGCAAAAGGATTGCCGGTCCTTAAAGAACTGAAGCTGGAAAGCAGGGGTGGGGGGAGGTCAGAAGCGCAGTGGCCTCAGGGCTGCTCCCCGGAGCCGGCTCCAGGCAGGCGTGCCAGGAAGCCAACGACAAGCCTGACATTTCAAAGGTGGCTCCGCACATGAATGAGAGACAGAGACACTGGAAAATGCCAGGAACTTCTACACGTGACCTTGAGCAGACAGAAACCGCTGAGAGGAGAGAGCCGATCCGGTGTCTGACTTGGCAAAGGAGCCTCCTGCTGGGGGGGGCGGTCTCAACGAGACATGTCCCGTGCATTTCCGTTTGCTTCCCGTGAAAAGCCACGGAGAGGTGGTCTGGTAGCCACGGCGGAGACAGGGCGGTGGAAGCAGCTATTGCTTCCTGAGCCGCGCTGAGCTCTGCGTGTGCTTCGGAAAGCCTCCCGCTTAATCCTCCCAGCAGCCCAGGAAAGCCGCGCTGATCACGGCGGGCACTTCAGGAGCGCCTACTTCCTGCCAGGCCCTCTTCCCGGGCACCTCACTCGTGCATTTCTTCCCGAGGACCATGCTCGGGGGCAAGGGTAGTACTCCCACTTCACAACGAGAGCGCTGAGACGTTCCCAGGGAAAGCCGTCTCCAAGGTCACAGCCGGAACAGGACAGAGGCAGATCGGGGCCCGGGGAGTCTGGCTCCGGAGCCAACCCCCTCCCCCCCCCCCCCCCCCCCCACTGCATTAAGGGACGTGGGCGAGCACCCGCCTGACCTCCATCCTACAGAGAGTGCAAATTCAAGTTCCAAAACACGGATCTAGTATGCTCCCAGCTTGAAAGTGCGTGCATCTAATTCGTTCACCTATGAAATAGCCCACACGCTGTGCTCCAGGCAGTACCCTGGGCGCGGTGGGGTTTGGGGGGGATTGTTCCATGAACTGCCTGGAGGAGGTCAGGCAATGAACACACAGACTTGGGAAGAAACAAGGATGTAGCCTTCTATAAACCAAGCCCCTGTTCCTGACTAGTTGGGACGTTTCTGGGTTTTTTGTTGTTGTTGTTGTTTGTTTTTTTAAAATATATTTTTATTGATTTCAGAGAGGAAAGGAGAGGGGGAGAGAGAGAGAAACATCAATGATGGGAGAGAATCACTGATTGGCTGCCTCCTGCACACCCCCTACTGGGGATGAAGCCTGCCACCCGGGCCTGCGCCCCGACCGGGAATTGAACCACGACCTCATAAGTTGACACTCAACCAGTGAGCCACGCCAGCCAGGCCGTTTCTGATTCTTGTGTGTGTGGTCTCCGGCGACCACCCTTGCTCACACCCCCGACGTAGCCCACCGCCATGGCCATTTCCCTGGGGGTCACTCCTAGCGGTGAAATCGCAGGATTGAAGGATGTGCATCGTTTTAACCCTCTTGGTAGATGTCGCCAGACTGACTTGAAGAAAAGCTCTACCATCTCGGAGTTGGCTTTGGTGACCCTTAGTGTGTGGCCTTCTCCACGGAGTCCTCCGAAGGCAAAGGGGTGTCATTATCTCCTTACCCAGGAGAGCCACGGTCCAGGCCAGGGGGCAAGACAGGCCGTGCCCACTGACTGCAGGAACCACCCTCCTTTCCAACAGCAGGCCCCCTCGGAGCGCCGCTGACCAGGCCCAGCGTGTGATAGGTCATCCTCTCAGTGGTCATGGGCCGAGGCTGGGAGTCGCTTCAGCCGGACGGAGGAGCATGTTGTTCCTGACACTGGTGACAGCCGGCCCCAGGGGGACTTTGCCAACTGGAGCGTCCTCTTGTTCCCCAGAGCCTGATGCAGGCTCAGCCAGCAGGCCACACTGAACCCTGCCCAGAGCTGCTAGAACTCGATCATCAGCATCCTCTGGCATTGCATCATCTCGCGGCCCTGTGCTGTTTACACGCCTCCTCGCCTGAATAAGCTGAAATCTCCCGCAAGGGGCTTCCCTCTGGAGCTTGTCCACAGTGTGACAGTCTGGGGGTATGGCCGTCAGGGCCTTTGGAAGAAGCAGGCCTGGGACTGATTCCACTACCTGCTAGCGCCATGCATTTAGACAACTTCTTTAGTCCTCTGAGCCTTGGTTTTCCTACCTGTGAAATGGGGCAATAGGAGTACGGACCTAAAAGACTTGCTCTGAGAAGTCGATGCGTGTAAAGTGCTTAGCTTAGCACCTGACACAGGACAATTGCTCAAGACAACAGAAAAACAGGAGTATTTATCTTCATTTTTCTGGACCTCTGCAGGGGCTGAGCCAGCAGCATGCACAGTGTTGAAAGGAAATATCTGTGGAATGTAATAAACAGCCATCATGTGAGCAATCATTGTGTGTGTTTAGCCTCACTGACCGGCACCAGGGGGACCAGAACCGTCATCTCAGGACCCCGGGCAGGAAGGTGACAGGAATCTCGGTCACTAGTTGAAGCCTCACGAATACCTGGGTCTCATGTGCTCTTCAGAGTGAAGCCATGGTATCTCATTCATCCCCATACCAACCTGGTGCAAAGTTCTTTTTCTGTCGTTTTTATAATAAGACCTATCATGTGTTGAGCACCTACTGTGTGCTCCTACTATGCAGGATACTTTTTAAAAATGTGATTTCAGCCCTGGCCACCTGCTTCAGTTGGTTGTAACGTTGTCCCGTACAGCAAAAGGTTGTGGATTCCATTCTGGGTCAGGGTACATGCCTAGGTCAAGGGTTTGATCCTTGGCCGTGGTGTGTACAGGAGGCAACTGATTGATGTTTCTCACATCAATGTTTCTCTCTCTCCCCCCGCTTCCTCTCTCCTCTCTCTCTCTCTCTCAAAAAAAAAAAAGCAATAAAAACATATTCTTGGGTGAGGATTTTTAAAAAAGTGATTTCATTTCAACCCTTACACTATCTCAGTGAAATAAGGATTCATATTACTAAAGAAGGAACAGGGTTAGAAAGTTTAAGTAAACTGCCCAAAGGGTGACGGGTAGTAAGAGGATGAGCCAGGATTAAAAAAATAATACAATTAAAAATCCTACGAAAACAGCAACTTCCACTTCCCCACCTGCCTCTGACTTTCTCAGAACAGAGCTCTGCATTCAGGCAGCGCTTAATAGGAACTGCCTTGCCACCCATGGTGATCTTGGACCTTCTAACCAATGCTTCAAAGGGAGCAGTTTCTATTTCCGGTGCCCACCAAGGTCTCCAGGGGGGCTGCGGCCCCCGCCCCGCCCCCACCGCTGTCCTCAGGACGTCCTTGTTTTTCTCAGGCCTATGACTCAGCACAGCTCCAGATGGCTTCCTGCGCTCCAGCCCTGCTGGCCGGGGTGAGTCCCTGGTGCTGTGAACTAAAACCGAAAACGTGGTGCAAATAAACCATGAAGACAGCACAGCATGGTCCCTCCACAGCCTCAGGTCCCTCCCTCCCAGCCGGAGAGCCTCACACTCCACCCCAGCACCTCCTTGATTATTGAAGATGCCACCTAGGGGTGACTTGGGGGCCAGTTCTGTCAGCCTGTCACCTCCCTGGTCTGTTGACCTCAGGCAGTTGACTGTCTGGGCCTCAGTGATCAAATGGGCTCACGGATACTGCCTGCCTCTGGGGGCTGTAGACTGGGGGTGGTCAGATAAAAGGCAGGATGGCCAGTGCTATGCACAGTGTTTGTGTCCCGCATGCCTGTTAAACCCTAACCCCAATGGGTGGTGTTGGGAGGAGGGGCCTTAGGAGGTGCTTGGGTCGTGAGGATGGAGCCCTCATGAATGGGACCAGTGAGTGCCCTTATAAAAGGGGGTCCCTTACCCCTCCTACCGGGTGAGGACACAGCGACTCGGTGGGGCCTCGATCTTAGACTCCCAGCCTCCAGAACTGTGAGAGATAAATGTATGTTTCTCAGCCACCTCACCCGTGGTATTTTGTTATAGTAGCCCAGATGGACTGTGACACTCAGTTAAATTTACGTTTTAGATAAACAAGGATTTTGGTATAAGTTTGTTCCGAATATTGCATTCCAATTGGACTGGGTGCCTGCCCTGTAACTCCAGTTGCTAAATCTAGCGACTCTCCGCGGAGCATGGGGTGAGATAACAGTTGGGAAAGTGCGTTGTCACCTATCAGGCCCTGTGCACTCAACATCTTCACCGTGAGCCGCGCGGGTCAGCCCTCGGGCCCCCAGCGTGGGCTGCGGCGTAGGACAGGCAGCCCCGCGGTCAGGTGATGGAGACGGCGAGCCACCGCAGCGCGTGGACTGGGGGAGCTGCGTCTTATTTGTCAGTTGACTGATCTTGGGACGTCTCACCTCTGGGGTCTCCAGGCTCCCATCTTTAACGTCCCCAATGCCGGAATGAGAAACGGCGGGGTGATCGGTACCCAGAGCTTTCCCGTTGCTGACTGACCGGCTGTGTCCGGACTAAGGCTCCCTTGCCTGCCTGGTTGAAGACGCTAAAGGGGGCGTTGAGCTCCAGCGTGCTGGCAGAGCGCTGCTCAGCACAGAGAAGCCAAAGCGAGCCGCCAGCCTGCCGTGTCTGGGCGGCTTGTGTGTTTTGAGATTTGGGGCGTCTCCTCCACCCAGAAGTCGAAGAGGAAAGGGATTTCTGTCTGTGTTGTTCCCAGCCCTGAGAGCAGGGCCTGGCCCCGAAGGGTGGGTGTCTGATTTCCTGAACCACGTGAGCGAGCACATTCAGGAGAAGTACATGCGTTGATGATGGGTTTGAAGGGAGCTTTTCCGAAGCTCATCACCTCCCTTCCTTGCTGAGGAGATGACAGCCAGAGCCCCCAGTTTTGTTTTGTTTTAAAAATATGTTTTATTGACTTTTTACAGAGAGGAAGGGAGAGAGATAGAGAGTTAGAAACATCCATGAGAGAGAAACATCGATCAGCTGCCTCCTGCACACTCCCTACTGGGGATGTGCCCGCAACCAAGGTACACGCCCTTGACGGGAATCGAACCTGGGACCCTTCAGTCCACAGGCCAACGCTCTATCCACTGAGCCAAACCGGTTAGGGCAGATCCCCCAGTTTTTGAGAGCCACTTCTGTCACTTCTCAAGAGAATTTCCCCTCATCACTGGCAACTCAGGTGTCCAGGGCCCAGGGCCCAAGGGCCCAAGGGCAGGCTGCTTGGTCTGGTTCCCCCAAACTCCCCAAGATCTGCTGCCATGTGTTTGGCTTTGAATGGACTTGTCATCGGCTAACAAGACACTGACGAATCCCCAGTCCCCAGTGAGTGTTTGGATCTGCGGTGGGCTGTCTCCACCAGGAAAGGAAAGGCAGGCCGACTCCAGGAACTCAGTGTCCAGACCCCCCCAACCCCCGAGCCATCTCGGGATCTGCCTCTTAGAAGCAGCTCTTCAAAGTTGGGGGGCGGGGGGGGAGGCTGATGTATTTGGTGACTCGGAAGTGGCTTGTCAGTTCTTGCAGCTGTTTTGTTTTCGGGTCCCCTGGCCTGAGTGTGTCCCTTCACTCAGTTCTACATGAGCTGTCACTATTTCAGCACCCTGCCCCCAGATAGTTCTCCAAGCTGCCTCTTCTCCGTCCCTGTCACCACCCTAATCCACGTCTCCCCATCTCTCCCAGGACTGTTGCTCCCAGCCTTCCCTGTCCCCTTCTTCTGTTATTTCAAAATTTGGGAGGAAAGGTGACAACCCTTCGGTCATCTGTTCTGGGTGTGTCCTTGCCAGAGCCCCTGCGTTAGGACCCCGGCTCGCTCCCTCCGCTGCCTGTGAGTCCAGGCCGGGGGTGCCCCATGCAGCAGGGGGTGTCTGGACAGCAGGCTCACCCTAGGCAGGGTCGTAAACATAGTCTAAATATTTCAAAACTTATAAATCAAGTAATGAACTCTTAAATAAAATATGTTTTGTCTCCTAACCAGACCAACAGAGCTTCCTCATGACCTGGGATCAGGCCCAATGCAGAGTCTGACACCTGACATGCAGCTGTGTCCCCATTCTCCGTGTTTTCCTCTGGAAGGGGCCTCGGGCACATACCTCCTCCCAGCCCACACATCAGCCACTCCCCCAACGCACAGCACCCCGGGCCAGGTGGCCACCCCGGGGAGATGGGCTGGGTGAGGAGCCTCAGGCCCGGGAAGTGGGTGTTTAACAGGGAATCCCAGCCTCCGAGAACCTGAATGTCACCTGGAGGACAGGTGCATGGGCTCCAACTGGGCACACCCCCTTGTCTCCCAGACTCCTCCCTCACTGGTGGGGAGGGGAGACAGAGGGATCCTCTGAAGGACAGGGCCCAGGGTCGGGGCCCCTCTTGTCCTGGTCGGGAGGGGGGTGGGAAGGGGGGAGGATTTAGGTTCTTGGTTTTCCTTTTTCCAAGTGAGATCTTGACTCAGTCCCAGAACCTCTGACCTCAGTCTCCCCAGCTGCGAATGCCCAGGTCAGTCTAGTCAGCCTCCGAGCTTCCTCTGGCTCCTAAGCTGGCCCTGCCCTTCCTCAGGCCGGTGGGTCTCAGCAGCCAGCAGCTTTGCCAGGCCTTCCTGCCGCTGCCACCGCCTCCAGAGCGCGACCATCCTCAGCATTGAGTGTCAAGGTCCCTGACAGCAGGCCCAGAGCCGAGAAACGCGCAAACCAACGTGCTTTCGTTTATTTCATTTGTGACCTGGAATCATAAAAGCGGTGACCGTGACCAGCTTTGCCAGGGCGGGCTGTTGGCCTCCCAGGCTGCCCTTCCTTGCGCCTGTCTGCAGCCTGGCAGCCCCCCTGGCAGCTCCCCTACCCCCCACCCCCCACCTCCCCAGCCTGCCTGCAATCAGGATCTTTAAAGCAAGTAAGTGAATTAGGCAAACGGAGAGGACAGAGAGCCCCTGTGAGTCTGCAGGGCGCTGGTGTGGACAGATAAGGCCAGAGGAGTGGGGGGAGGGGAGGGCGGGGAGGAGTTGGGGGAATCCTATTCCCATTTAGTGAGTTTTACCAAAATTTACATATATTTACTTAGTGATTTAAGGAAACCATTTCCAATGCCCAGTTTGGGGAACTGAAGAGTGAGTGAGCTGCTCACACTTTATTCCGCCAAGAAAGGCATTAAAGAAGAAATGCCACTCCATTGTTTCCTGGTCCGAGGAATGTTTGCTGAGGGTCAACTAGGGGCCGGGCATTATTCTAGGTTCTGGGATGCAGCTGGGAGCAAGAGAGACAAAAAGTCGTGCCCTCTGGGGGAGTCAGGCAGTGGACCCAAACCCGGAAAAAGTCACGGCCCAGGGTGGTAGGGAAGTAACGGCCCACGGTGGTGGGCTATGGAGGAAAACCCAGCAGGGCGGGGACAGGGCCCTCGGGAAGCGTCCGGGAACGAGGCAGTTGAGTAAGTGCTGAAGCTGGTGAGGGGTGAGCCTTGTGGTGGGTGGTGAGGTGGGTTGAGGTTCTAGGCAGAAACAATAGAAGCACAGAGGCCCTTAAGCCCTTCCAGCCACAAAAATAAAAATACAGGAAGGATATAGTCTTAGAATAAAGGCCAGTCCTTCGTCAGGGAGGGCAACTGGAAACTAGTAGGGTGATATCTATATCAGTGATGGCGAACCTATGACACGCGTGTCAGAGGTGACATGCAAACTCATTTTTTTGGTTGATTTTTCTTGGTTAAATGGCATTTAAATACATAAAATAAATATCAAAAATATAAGTCTTTGTTTTACTATGGTTGCAAATATCAAAAAATTTCTATATGTGACACGGCACCAGAGTTAAGTTAGGGTTTTTCAAAATGCTGACATGCCGAGCTCAAAGGTTCGCCATCACTGGTCTATATTAATGCATCTATCTACCTACCTACGTGTGTGTGTGTGTGTGTGTGTGTGTGTGTGTGTGTTTATGGAGAGAGAGAGAAGTACATTGTCATCATTTTTTGTTATGAGTACAAGGGTAAGAAGCTGTCCCATGTCAGCGTCTGTCTGTAGATTAACAGGTGGCCTTTGAGCGTCAGTGCATTTACAGGAGAGGAATCACCCTCGGGGAGGGCGCAGCCTGGCCCAGGGTCACAGTAGCTGGAACCCACAGGCCAGCACTTGAACCCAGATCCCGGCCCTGTGCCCTTAACCACGAGCCACCCTGGCCTGCTTGGCAGCCGCACCCCCTGACCTCCGCCCCAGGCCCCACAGTGCTGATTAAAGGAACAGCTCGGCCATCTGGTCGAACCTGATTTTCCATCAGCCCTTCTTGTTCTTCCCCAAACTGGGGCCCAGGAGGCCGGTGGGTGTGGGCGGTGCAGACAGCCCTGAGCTGGCAGGACCCGGGAGGCGGGCGGGGCCGCAGACTTTGCTCCTTTCTGGAGCCCAGTGGGCAGCTCGCTGGCGCCGGGCCCACTGGGACCTCGGTGTTGGCACTGGTCCCGCTCAGGAAGCCGAGTTGTGCCGGCCGTGCGGCCTAGGAGACCACACTTCTTCCAACCGGTCTGAGCCAGCGAGCTTGGAGGTTCTCCCTGAAATAAATCTCAGCAACAGAGAAAGGCAGGCCGGAGCCCCGATCGTCCCCCGTCCACTCGGTCCCACTTCATCCTGCCGGCATGTGCTGAAGGCCGCCTCGGGCCGAAAGTGGGTGTGAGTCTCGGTGGGTGGCCTCAGGCCAGGCACTCGCATCCTTATTTAAAGAAGTCTCGAGCCCTGGCTGGTTAGCTCGGTGGATAGAGCATCAGCCTGCGGACCAAAGGGTCCCAGGTTCTATTCCGGTCAAGGGCGTGTACTTTGGTTGCAGGCTCCTCCCTGGCCTGGACCCTGGTCAGGGCGCGTGCAGGAGGCAACCAATGGATGTGTTTCTCTCACATCGATGTTTCTCTCTGTCTCTCCCTCTCTCTTCTACTCTCCCTAAAAATCAATGGAAAGATATCGTTGGGTGAGGACTAACAACAACAACAAAAAGAAGTATTGAGTCAGAGCATGATCCTGGGAGAGGGTCTTCGGGGTGCACGGACAGGTTTGTTGAGGTTGGCGGGGACGCGGAGAAGCTGGGAGGGGAAGTGAGATCTGGGCTGGGCCCTGAAGCCGGGCCTTGGCGAGTTCAGAGTGCGGAGGGCATTCCGGCAGGGGCACGGCCTGGCGGAGGCTGGGCAGCCCAACACTGAGGGGCGTGTTTGGGAACAGGAGCTGGCCCTCTGGCACCGGACGTCCCTGCCTGTTAGAGGGCGGCTGAGAGCGGAGGTTCCCCAGCTGGTCTCTGAGTGGCCTTGGCCCGTTACCTGCCTCCCTGACTCAGTTTATCATCCTGGAGGTCGGGTTTACTGATCCTCATGCCACCTGTCTTACAGGGGAGCCGCAAGGTTGAAGGGACCAGAGACTGCTGTGCAGGGAGAGGGTCCCTGGCCTCCTTTAGTTTGGGCCTCTCCTTATGCTCCCGTGAGCCCCTGGTACCTCCGTGCTGGTGGGCACGTGCACCCCTGGGTTTCAATGGTCTCCACAGAGCTGGCCCTGACCACAGCCTACCAGGCCCTGGGGTGCTCCTGGAGGTCAAGCCCAGGAGCACGTGGCCTGTGTACAAGGTACATGGTGACAGCATGAGCTGTGGGGTCAGTCTGACTCCCCAGTCAGGTACGTTCGCCCAGGTGACCCCCGCTTCCTCCTGTGAAACGGGAGTGACAGAGGGGCTTTGTGAGACCTGACAGGCAGTGGTCAAGTGGTCCTTCCAGCCTGATCCATCCCATGATCCTCCGGGACAGGTTGCTGTTACTGTACAGATCAGGAATCCAGGAGCCAGGACTCACAGGACTCTGAGGGGCAGAGGGCCCCGGCTGACCATCGCTGCAGTCCTTCGCTAATTCACTCCCCCTCACCTTCCACAGTGTTTACCCAGCGCCGCAAAGCACCAGCACACACTGGGCCAGGGGTCCTCAAACTTTTTAAACAGGGGGCCAGTTCACTGACCCTCAGACCGTTGGAGGGCCGGACTATAGTTTTTAAAAAAAATATGAACAAATTCCTATGCACACTGCACATATCTTATTTTGAAGTAAAAAAACAAAACGGGAACAAATACAATATTTGTATTTGCATGTGGCCCGCGGGCCGTAGTTTGAGGACCCCTGCACTGGGCGCTCTGACAATGCAAAATGTGGAGGACGAAGTTTCTAACCTCAAGAGAGGACACAGAACATCAGCAGGCAGTTCATAATATGTGCCCCGTGCATGGGGCAGGTTCAGAGAGAGGACAAGACCGACAGGAGGAGGTAGGGTGAGACAGGAAGACTTCCTGGAGGAGGCGGATGTCTGCAGCTGGGGAGGGGGCGGTGTGGAGCTCCGCTGAGTGGGGCGGAGGCGGAGGGCATGCCAGGTAAAGGGAACTGCTCACCGAGTTGCCGAGCAAAGGTGCTGAGGAAGAAAAACATGTGGCAGTCAGGCCTGCGTGGCCGGCTGGCATGGGTGGAATCTGGTTGTTCAGGTGGCCGGGCTGGGCAGCAGAGGGCCAGGGGCCGGCACTTCCTGCAGCCCGGATTCCAGGCTGGTGACAGGTGGAGGGCGGGACACTGCTGAACTCACGGGCTCTGGGAAGAGCCTGGAAGGTGGTGTGGCGGGGCGTCGGGAGGGCTCCCTGCCCCATTGGGTGGGACAGGCGAGAGGGGGAAGCTGCTTTCTGCGGCCGCCTCCGTCTCCAGGTCACTGTGTAACCCTCGGAGGCCACCGTGTTTCTTAGAGCCTCCGTGTCTGGTGTCTGACCATTAGAATTGGAGCGACTGGGCCAGATCATCTCAGTGGCCCTTCCAGCTCTGGGCCTTCTAGAACCCGCTGGTGTTGACTGTAGACTCAGGTGTCACCACAGACCTGCCCGTCCAGCGTCTTGGCAATCACGCTCCCCACTAGCCAGCCGCATGGGCGGCCGAGGTGGCCCTGCTTGTGCCCTGTGACCCCTCTCCCGTTGCCAGGCCAATTGGACCAGATTTCCTGACCCTACGGGGACGTTCTCCATAGCCATCTGATGGACACTTTGGAAAATTTAAACCACGATACCCAGGCCCTGAATCAGATGGACAGGGCCGGGCCCCAGCTGCAGTGTTACAGGAAGAGTAACTAACATGGCTCGGACACTTATTCCCTGTGCTTTGTTCCTGTCTTGTCTGACCCCGCAAGGCAGGCTGGGTTGGCATCCCCTAAAACTGTACAGATGGGGAGACCGAGTCTCAGGGCAGCCCCGTATTTGTCAGGGCACGGCGTGCTGCTGGTCGGGGCACACTCCAGTTTTCCAAGGAAAAGAAATTGGGGGAAAATAAAATATTTTTCATTGTACATCTATTAAAAGCAATTGTAAGGTATTTGTAGAAGAGGGCCGATTACTTTGTTCATGTCAATACAGTAGACGGTATCCTGAAATTCCAGTGGGAAATTCCACGTAAGTTCTACCAACCCTGAAGCAAAGTGTTTCTTGGAACTAGCACAAGAGAGAAAGTAAGCGATGAGGTCAGACCTGGGTTCCAGGTCTTAAGGAGGACCTCCCTGAGACCCACGGGCATACGTCTGTCATTGTTTTAAGCCTTCATTCGGGGCCTCTCACCCACAATAAGGATTCATCGGAGAGATTCATTGGGGGGAGGGGTGGGGGACGGATGTGATGTAGAATTTGTCCCCACTGCTGCAAGTTGTCTGTCCTGCTTCTCCATTGGCAAATGCAGCAACAAAGTCCCATAGAGGCGATGTGACCTCAGTTCCTCACAACCTCGGGGTCACGGTGATGCCCTGTGAACAGCAATGGGAACCCCACTTCGTAAACGTGCCTGTGCGAGGCCAGCAAGGTTTCGTTCCTTTGCTTCCTTGACGTCTAATTAAATTTGACCCCGTGCCCACACTCTTGCTGAGGCGGCTGGAAGTTTGATCTCGGTGGTTAGTGAGGTGAGGGGACCCCTCTCCTTTACCCAGCCCACCATCTGGGAGGGGTCCCCAACTACCACCTGAAATGGGTCCTCAGTCCAACCTTCCAGCCATGGCTACTCCTGATCTCTTCCCGTCCCTCCTGCCTGGTCCCCCACAGGAAGGCATCCTGTCCTGCTGGGCCGGGCTCCGGCCCCCTAAGTTAATGTGCCCCCCCCCCCCCCCCCACGGACCCTGGCGGCCTCCACCCCCTACCCAGGGGCAAGGGCATCTCCCCTCTGTCGCACTCAGCGGCCCTTGGCTGTTTCTCCCTCCCTGGGGCATAAGAACCTCAAGTCGGGCTTTTGAAGTGGGAGAGCCAGGGAGGCAGGCAGTCTGCGGCCGCGGCTAGTGATGGCACGAGGCTGCCTGTTCGCCCGGAGGAAGGAAGAGTGAGGGCGGGAGCACAAAACACAAGTCACACCCGGTCGGTTATCCTGCCGCCGCCTGTATGTGCTCCTCATGGTGTGGCACCCGCCCCTTCTGGGGCCACCTCTCTCCTGTGGCCCGTGCGTGGCCCTCGCTGGCTCCGTGTGGGCCCCGGGACACGCTGGCATCCGTGTGGGCCCCGGGACACGCTGGCTCCGTGTGGGCCCTGGGACACGCTGGCTCCGTGTGGGCCCCGGGACACGCTGGCTCCGTGTGGGCCCCAGGACACGCTGGCTCCGTGTGGGCCCCGGGACACGCTGGCTCCGTGCGGCGGGAGGTGGAGGGGAAGGGGCTGCTCTACCTAAGGCGGCCGGGCAGGCCTTCCTGGAGGAGGGACATCTGATCAGAGTGGAGCACAGAGGACCCAGACCGCGGGGGAGCGAGTGGGCTGAGACCACGTGGGAGACGTGGGCAGAGGCAGCCGAGAGTGGGACCTGGCCGGCCGGGGTGGGGCGTGTCATTTTCATTCTAAGAGCAGTGGGAAGTGACAGCCAGATTGTAGCTGTGGCAGTGACATGACCGAACTTACACGGTGAAAGACCACCCAGGTGGCTGCGTGGCACTGAGATGGCCAGGGGACGCCGTGGGACGGCGGGGAGGTGGCACGGTCGTCCCAGGAGAGGGGAGGTCTGGCCCCTGATGCGTCTCAGCCCCTGACCCGCCTCCGCTTCGCATTGGGGGCCGGCGGGTCACATGCTGGGAAAGGAAGATGAGGAAATCAGAGTGTTGAAACCGCTGGCGCCTGTGTTGGTGGCCAAGGCTCGGCGGGGGGTGGGGTGGGGGCAGGGGGCGGGGCCCACGGGGCCTTCCCATAACCTGGTTCACCCAGCTCACCAGAGGAGGGAGGGCACAGCTACCTGAGGACAGGGGCCAAGGGCAGGGGCGCCATGGCTTGCAGGACACAGGCTGAGCCCCAAGTCAGCCACCAGCTGCATTCCGTGGACCAATGGGCTCACCTCCCTCAGCCTCAGTTCCCGCCTCTGCTGCGGCAGGATGACAGCCGTCCCTACCTTGCAAGGTTGTGGCAGGGATTCAGTAAGGGGCAGTGTGTTCGGCTCTTAGCACAGTGTCTCCCGCAGGGTGAACGCGCAGCAGGGTCATCACCATCATCACCACATCATCATCTTGCTGTTGAAGATCTGAAAGATTTACCCAGTCACGGAGACCATGAACCCGCCCCACGCGCAAGTTATAAATGTCGTGGCAGTCCCACTGGTGAAGAAGGCTGGCTTCTGTTTTCTACTCCGTGGGCCTCTCAAGGGCAGGGTCTAGGTCAGTGATGGCGAACCTATGACACGCGTGTCAGAGGTGACATACGAACTCATTTTTTTGGTTGATTTTTCTTTGTTAAATGGCATTTAAATATATAAAATAAATATCAAAAATATAAGTCTTTGTTTTACTATGGTTGCAAATATCAAAAAATTTCTATATGTGACACAGCACCTGAGTTAAGTTAGGGTTTTTCAAAATGCTGACACGCCGAGCTCAAAAGGTTCGCCATCACTGGTCTAGGTCTTCTCCAGCTTTTGTTCCTCTTCCAGGTCACGCAGGAGGCTCTCCCAGCCATGTCCCTTAACGTGTACTCAGGATATCTGCAGTTACATGTTCAGTGTTCCCTGCTAGACCTTGTCCATGAACATGGGACACCCTCCCCACCCCCAGGCGTCATTGTGTTCACAGGGACTTGTTAAGAAGCCAGACTTCCTGTTTATCTCCAAAATCAGTGAAAGCAGGATCTTGAGGAGATATTTGCGCAGCCGTGTTCAGAGCAGCGTTATTCACAGTCGCCAAGAGGGGGGAAGCAGCCCAAGTGTGTCCTGATGACTGGATGGGCGAACAAAGGGGGGCATAGACACGGAGTGGGACAGCAGGAGGGTGGGAAGGAAGGTGGTTCTGGCCCATTCTATGACATGGACGGCGCTGGAGGACTTCATGCCAGGTGAGAGAAGCCAGTGACAAGAAGACACACTGCTTGATCCCACTCACACGCGGTTCCGAGACTGGTCAAATCCACAGAAACAGAAAGTAGAACGGTGGTTGCCACAGGCTTGGGGGAGGAGGAACTGGGGAGTTGTTTAATGGGGACAGAGTTTCAGTGTCAAAAGCTTGAAAAACTTCTGGAGATCTGTTGCACAACGATCTTAATATACTTAAGACTGAACTATATTTAAAAATAATTACCAGGGTAAATTTTATGTGATAAAAAATTTCTTTCATTACAATTAAGAAAAAAAGACTCCAGTTTTCTGAGGACTCCAACACACAAACAAACAAACAAACAAATAAACAGTTGTACCCCTCTCTCAGGGGGGAAGTGAGCTTTGCAAGAGATATTTGCGGGAAACCCAGCGCCTGGCACATGGTAGAGGCTTAAAAATGTTATCTTTGCTTTAATCATCGTAGGTGCTCAGTAAACATCTGTTGGGATGAATGAATGAAGCAGATGTTTGAAGAGTAAGCGATGCTTGCTCCCCACAGGGAGCCCGTGTTTGGCACGGTCTGCTCCATTCCTGGTGCCTCCCCTCTCCAGTCCCCTGATGGCCTCCCCGTTGCTACACCCACTGGCCCCATTTGATTGTCAGTGGCACTTGTCACAGTTGATCATTCTCTCCTTCCCGAGACGCTTTCTCCCCCTGACGTCAGGGACACCGCCCAAAGTCTGGGTCTCCTTTGCTGGTTCTCCCTCGTCTTCCTGACATCTCAGTGCGAATACGCCAGAACCCAGTGCTTGCTTCTCTTCCCTTCTGCTTTCTGTCTGCACTCATTCCCAGGGGGCCTTCCACCAGCCTGTGGCACCTCATATCGTTACGGCATTCGTGACTCCACCCTGCACCTCTCCCCTGAAATCCAGACTCATGTATCTGCTCCCTGCTCAGCGCCTCCACATAGATGTCTAACAACATTTTGGGGAACAGAGAGAAGAGATCCAGTTTAATATGTCCAACATAAACACCCCCATCTCAGTAAATGGCAACTCCGCTGGCCCACTCTTTCCCAGCCTCTCGGGCCTTCCTGTAGTCCTTCCACATACTTCGCAGGCGCCTGCCCCAGGGCCTTTGCACTGCATTCCCTTGGACGTGAACCCTCTTTGTGCTGATATCCCCATGGTGTGCTCCCTCAGTTTTCCAGACTCTACTCACTGGTCACCTTAGCAGTGAGGCCTCCATCCATCCCCCTCTTCCCTCTAAGCCCCTTTCCTTGCTGTATTTTTCCCCAGAGCATCGGCCATCACCTGACATGCTATATATCTCACTTGGTGATCTTGTTCAGTACCCTGCTGAAATGCCAGCTCTATGTGGGCAGGGATCCTGCCTGACTCACACACTGTTGTCTTTGTGGAGCTCAGTCACCAGCACATGGGAGATCGTTAGTAAATATGTCCCTAATGAAGGGATGGCTGGATGTACTCAGCGTGCCCGTCTATAAGAGGCAGTGACCTGCAGGGTCTGGGCTGTGAGAATCTGTGAATGCTTGACGTTTGCTGGGCTGCGTCTTTCCTAGAAGAGAGAACATCAGTGTCTTAAGTCCCTCAAGACCAAGCCCTAAGCAGGTTTACTGGGTAATCCCACGGCCGCCCCCCCCCCCCCCCCCCACCGCAACCTGGGGAGTGAGGCTCACGGGGTCCTCTCCCTCTTTCTGCAGTGACTTGCTCATATCCATGTCCCCATCAGCCCCTCCTGCTTTGCCAGCAGAGACGCGCCAGCAGAGACGCTGTTTGCCCAGGGTGCCAGCCGGCTCCTGGGTCCTCTGGGGAAAGGGCGGTGAAATGCAAATGCCCATCCGCAGGAGGCTGGGTGTGCCCCCAACTCGCTGCAGAACCAACAGAAACTCCTCACAGGCGGAGCACAAACCTCCCCCCCTACCCCCCCACCCCCCACGCTCCAGTGGGGTTCTCCTTCCTGAGCAGCAGACAGCCTGCCTGGCATGGCATCTGGCCCCGTTCCCCTGACTGGCGATTCCCCTGGCTTTCTCTGTCCGTCGTCATAGAAATGGGCCCCCGGCTCTCCAGAAAGGCCTATCCCAGTGACCTTCACCCCACATCCGATTGCCCGCAGCGAGGGCCTGAACACACACACACACACACTCACCCTCGGCGCAGTCGCTCTGCCAGCCCTGTGACACCACAGACCTGGGAATGAGCCAGTCACATGGCAGGTTTAAGACTCACATGCCTGCCCGTGGGGCTCATGTGCCAAGAGGAGGGAAGTAACCTCAATTCACAAATGCGATCAGCTTCCCAGGAATCTCTCTCACTCCTTCCCCCTCAACCCGAGCGCCACCCCGCCCCCCCCCCCCCCCCCCCCCCCCCGCCACGCACACACATTCAGCTAAGAGGCAACACCAGGAGAGGCCTTTAAGCTGGAAGGCAAATGGAATCATTGTTCTAGGTCTCCTGGTTAGCAGGGGGAGGCAAGACCTTGCTCGACCTAAGAAAGGGGTCACGGGTGCCTGTAACAGGGTGTGTCCCCTCCCGGGCTGGTGAGGCCCAGCTCAGGTCACAGGCACCGTCTGCTTCCCATGACCCATGTGGCTGCAGAGGGAACTTCATCCTGGAGCCAGTGGGGAGCCACAGGGAGGCTGAGGGTTGGCGTCTGTGATGAGCTCCAGAGTGCACGCTTCTCCATGCTCACACGTGTGCATGCACACGCCCTGGGACAGAGATCATTCCCACACGCCACCACCCAGGCCGATCTGTCCACCTGCATCCAGCTCACACCCCCCGACAGGCACCACAGACCCACGTACAAGCACCTCTTCCCCCTAACGCACCTGCCACGCGCGCACCTGCGGAAACAAGCGCCAGGTGTCACCACGCAAAGTGAGGGGCCACTCTCCCTACGCAGAACCTACCACGCTGGGGGGCAAAATCCAGCTCTTCAGTCCTGAGCCCACTCCCCTCCAGGTACAGAGCTGAGGTGGAAGAGGTGGGAGGTCAGATGGTCTTGGGAAAAGCTTGGACGCTCTGGCATGTTCTCTCTCCGCTCCCTTCCTCAGGCAGGAGGAGATGGGGAACTTTGTAAGCCTGTGGCTGGAGCCAGAGGACCCCCGGGAGAGCGTGGCCTGTGTCCCTGGAGTTTGGGGAGCACTTGGGGCTGGTGTTTGTCCACCAGCTACAGGTCTGCAAGGGAGAAGATGCTGGCTGAGGAGGGGAGGGGAGGTGGGCGCTGAGCTGGGAGCGGCCAGCACCCAGGCGCTCGCTGGGGAGAGAACGCGTGGGCATTTTCCGTGGGCGCGTGAGCATGCAGAGCAGCTGGCTGAGGCTTTTCACAGAAAGGCCACCGGCTGCCATGACCCCAGTGGTGAGTGGGTAAGAGGTGACAGCCCGGAGAGAAAATCCCTCCCTGCCCCACAGGAACTGCAGATGGGAGCTGCCCCCCCTCCCCCCCGCCCCCATAAGGGTTTCCAGAACTCACTGAGCGACCAGAGAGAAAGGGCCAGGCTTCAACCTCAGAGCCAGAGGAAACCAAGCCAGGAACCAGGGTGCAGGGACTGGCCCCGCCCAGCCCACCCCCCACTTCACCTCGAGGAGCCAGAGGAGGCCCAGGCAGTGGCCGCCCAACCCCAACCAGGCTCCATGGGGGGAGGAGACACACCTTCACTTTAAATAAAATACGGCGTTCCTTCCATTACCCAGGCTGGAAATTTTAATTATGGAAATGAGACTATTCCCAGGACTATAATCGTCTGGGGAGGGTTTGTTGTTATATAAGACGAGTGACCAAAGACATTATAGCTGAGTTTTCACCACTCAAAGGTTTCATCCAAGACACCAGGCAGGGAGGCGTCCCGCGGGCAGTTCACAAGGGCAGGCAGAAGCGATGGAGCTCCCACCTCGGTGCCGGGAGCCTGAGGGCCGCGCTTTCCTCCCGAGGGCTGCACCGCTGTGCAGTCAGCTGACGGAAAGATCCAGAATGGCTTTCTGTTTCCAGCCCACACTCCCACCAGCACGCACGCTCTGTCCCCTCGTGACCTTGGGACATGCAGTCATGCCATTTCTTCACCTAAACCACACACACACACACACACACACACACACAGCCGGTCTAGAAAGAGGGCTTTAGTGACCACGACAAACATATGCGTCTTTTCCCCTTTTAGATTTAAGCATGGCATGTGAAAAACACACACCAAAGAAACAGCACATTTGAGACCCCAGGTCATGACGTCTTATCTTCTCACATTTTATACTTTTGGCCAGAAAAAGTTGCAGGGTGACCTCAGACCATCTAGTAGTTTGACATGGAAATGGCAGTGGCCTACAGAACCGGCTGTTTTGTATGTTTTGACCTCATACTGTATCTTTTTGCAAGTCAGTGTATAAATGAGGAGAATAATTCATACCTAGGATTGCTATGGAGATTCAATGCACAACAAGTGCCGTTTGGCTACGACCTGTAGCTAAACCCACGGGTTTTCGAATGTCTTTGCTGCAGATGGAGGGAATGAGGTGCCCCGCAGCCAAAGCTCCTTGCTGTCTGCTGTGTTACTCTGCCCAGACTCTGGGGGGCAAAGGCCTCCCCCCTCCCACCTCCACGCTCTATTTTATTCTCTTTTTTCACAGGGCTCTTTCTTATTCTCTGAACTCTCACTTTTATAGACTCTTCTCTGAGGAGTGAAAAGCCACTCCTCTCTTTCTGAGGGTCTTCTTGTGGTTCTTCTGGTTCCTTGGCTGTTTCTTCTGCCCCCGATGTCACGCCTGCCACTGTTGGGTCCCGTTTTCTGTGTGGTTTGTTAGGCTTTGAGTGGCTTTGGCTGGTGTTCATCTGTAAGAGCTGAAAAAGCTGTTTGGAAGCTCATTAGTGAGGCTTGTGTGAAAAAGTGGCCAATGGGTTTTGCTCTCAGGCTGCTCAGCTTCCTTAGAAGGGAGTCCTCCAGGCTCCTGCCTGGGCGGTTCCCCAGCACCCAGTGTGGATCTCCGTGTCCAAGATGGAGCCTTTCACTTAAGACCCCTGTAAAATAAGGTGTTTTGCTCCTATCCTGAGCCATGATAGTGTCTCTCCAGTTCATCTTCCCCCCAAGAAAAGCATCCAGGCTTTTGCTGTGATAATGGAGGGATTCACTGGATGAGGCAGGCAGTGGTGGTGGTGGAGATAATGGTAGTGGATGGTGATGATGGTGGCGGTGACGGTAGTAGTGATGGTGGTGATGATGATGATGACAGTGATGATAGTGGTGATGATAGTGGTAGTAATGATGATGATGGTGAGGGTGATGGTGATAGCGGTGGTGGTGGTAGTGGTGATGATGGTAATGATAGTGGCGGTGGTAGTGGTGATGGTGGTGGTGGTGGTGGTGGTGATGGTGATGTTGGTGGTGCTAATGGTGATGGTGGTGGTGGTGGTGGTGGTGGTGATGGTGGCGATGACGGTGATGGTGATGATAGTAATGATATGATAGTGATGATGATGGTGGTGGTGGTGATGGTGATGGTGGTGATAGTGGTGGTGGTGATGACAATGATGGCGATGGTGATGATGATGATGGTGATAGTGGTGGTGGTGATGGTGATGCTGGTGATAGTGGTGGTGGTGATGACAATGATGGTGATGGTGATGATGATGATGGTGATAGCGGTGGTGGTGATGGTGATGCTGGTGATAGTGGTGGTAGTGATGACAATGATGGTGATGGTGATGATGATGATGGTGGTGGTGGTGGTGGTGATGGTGGCGATGATGGTGATGGTGATGATGGTGATGATAGTGATGATGGTGGTGGTGGTGGCGGTGGTGGTGGTGGCGATGCTGGTGATAGTGGTGGTGGTGATGACAATGATGGTGACGGTGATGATGATGATGGTGGTGGTATTTGCCATCTTCTGCTTCTTCAACCATTCCTTCTATTTCAGCTCTTCTCCTCACCTGCCTCCCAGATGCCTGGTGTCTCCATTTCCCGAGATGCTCTGGTATTATCCGGCTTCTCTCTCTTTGGCTTAGGTTAAACTTTCTCTAGTTGGCAAAATTGGTTACTATTCACCCATCCACTTTCCTTTTTCATAAAATTGACATATCTAAGCTCTTTTTATCATTGTCTTTGCAAACTTACACCTTTTTTTATTCCTTTGTCATTTAGCGGTGTTTAAGGAAGAAACATAAAAATGACTGAAATAGGTCTCCATTTTGAAATGGAAGTTTCATGCTGCCCCTTCAAAACTCTAGAATTTACTTCTTTTCATCTTCTTTTCTTCTTTTTCCCTATTTATTTTATTTTGTTTTGAAGAATAGGTTCCATTTGCAAGCATAATGAACACTCCAAAATGTGCCAAGAGCTGAGTCTGTCTCTCTCACATGAGCTCAGACACCAGGGGTCTGGATTTCTCAGGGAATAAATGACACCTGAGCCACTTCACTTATTTTTCAGTTTTTTTGGCATATATGTTTTTAAAAATGAAGACATACTGAAACAAAATTTGGAAAATTGAAATATATTTTAAACATGTGCATTTACCAAATTCATGCTGTCAACCCTGAAAAAAAATTACAAAGCGATATAATTATGCTATTCACAAGATAATTACAGGATTTATTAGAACATTAACTCATAACACACAGGCGGAGTGGTACAGTAATGAGACGCAAGCTTAAAACAGTGTGATGAATATCTTCTTTGACTTCTAGCAACTCCACTCGGTTAGAGATAACATCGGCTTTGTAATCTTAGGGCTTCCGTGGATACGGTGGTCACAGCATATTCTCCCGTCATCCATGTGTCCCGGCGCCGCCCCCCTATGATGAGAAGCACCCTGAAACATCATCTGTGCGGCTCCCAGCAAAGAAAGGGGGAGCAGTGTGGAGTGGTGAGCACACTGGCACCCCGGTGGGCTGGGCTCGCTCAGCCGCACGCCTCATTGCAACACACTCTCTCTGGTCCTGGCACGAGTCACAGGCCCAGGTCTTGCACATGACATCTCCCTGGAACGGAATGTCCCCTGGGCCCTGGCAGGTAAACAGGAAAGACGTTAACGGGCCGACATGGTTTGCTTCCCTTTAAGATATTCAGGCTACCTGGGCTCAACCCCAGGCAGGCGTGGAATCTTCGCTGGATCCTCCCTTTGCAGCCCACCTACCCTAACATGGAAAGAAATGGTACACAAAACAGAAAAAATCACCCCCCACCCCACTCGTCATCAGCCACGTCAACCGTCCATTTTAGCCTTCCTTGATCTCTTCCTACTTATCTATATCGTCATAGGTAGGTACACACACGCGCACACACACACACACACACACGCACTCGTGCGCGCACGCATCTTGAAATTAACAGAAACTGGATTCAAATCCCATCTCCCGTCTTTACCAGATGCAGGGGCTTGGGTAGGTGACCCCTTCTCTGAGCTCCAGTTTCTCATCTGTACAAAGGGGATGATAATAGTGTTAACTGTGTAAGATCATTTCAGAAAAAGAAGTGGGACAATGCACGGGAAATGCTGATAACAACGCCTGCACATAGTAGGTGCTCCATAAACAGGAGCCGAAATGATGGTCGCTGATTCTTTCGTTCAGTGAGCACTCGGTGAGCCGTTGCTGAGCCAGATCCAGTAGAGAGCCTGTCCGCCCGAAGCGTCACCTAGGGCCAGCGGGGGGTGTGGGGCGTGAGCGGCTGCGCACCAACATGGCGTGTGTTCTGGCAGCGATGAGGCCTGAGCTGGCCGGACCGGGAAAACAGGCAGGAAAGAGCGGAACTTGGTTGACGCGGGCTGCACGGGGCCTGGGGAGGTTTCAGAGGGGCAGTCTGGTGTTCTGCCTTGTACGCCGAGCATCGAACTGCAAGCACTTTGGATGTGGCCGCATAAGCTCCCCGCCCTTTGCGGTGGCTGCATCCCAATACACGGCTGCAAGGCGCTGTGCGTTTGCCTCCGCCGTCCCCTCGCATTTGGGTTTGCGGTTACTGGTTGGCGCTCGTAGGACTACTAATGAGCATGCACGTGACAGGCTCCCTTTCAGGAATGATTTCTGTGTGACAAGTCCCAGGTGAAAGGGTAGGGGCCTTTCTTGAATAGCTCTCACAGCTGCCAAGTGTGGTCAAATGGTTGACATCCTGGTTAGTATCCTGCTTCTATGTTTTGTCAGAATGGGTGAAGCTGGCGTTCCAGTGCTGTGTTAGTTCCCATGTGTTTGATGAGTTGTTTGGTGGAGGAGCCTGGATAAAAATGAACACCTAGGATGGGCGTAAGGGAAGGAATGCAGGAAAGGTGCCACCGGGGCGGGTGCGGGAGGCAGACGTGTGCCGAGCCTCCGGACGTGCTGGGGAGAAGGTGGCTTGCGTGCTGATGACACAGGGTCTTTCTTAATCACATTGTTTGCTTTTTGCCTCTCTTCCGTGGCTGCCCGAGTGAATAGTTAACATCGGAATAATCACCACGGACGGTACGCACCGGGGAAAATTGTCAGCTCCAGCCCTCACTGCCTTTTCGGGAGGGTGGCGACTAGTAAACAGGGACCCTTTGTTCTGCTGAGCCCTTCAAAGGGTTGGGAAAGCAACACAGGACAATATCTGGGCTCCTCCGTTAGTGATGACAGTTGTTGGGGGGTGGTTGTCAGGCTGTCGCCTGTCTGCCGTGACCTGAGGGCAGGGCAGGGTGAAGGCCACCCCAGGAGGCCCTGAGCTGGAGGGCGTGGAAGCAGGGGGGGGGGAGGGGGGGGAGAGGCACTCTTTCTTGCCCTGATGGCTCTTTGAACAACATGGTGGTGGGACGGAGGCCAGACAGACATGCGTCTGGTTCCTTCAGGTCAGAGAGGGTCCCGAAAGGAGGGCAAGGTGGAAGCGTGGCTGGATTTACCTGTGCCCTCATACCTGTGCCCAGAAATCTGTCCTCCGCAGGGACAAGGATACAGGCAGTGCACAGGACAAGGGCATCCAACTCCAACTTCCAGGACAAATGGGGCTGAAATCCCCAGACAAGATGCCTTTCCTAATATGTATATGGTCCAGCCCTCGTGAGGTTTGGCGGGGTGACGGCAATGTGGACGTGGCCTCTCCCCCCGCCCCCCCCCCCCGCCTTCAGCCCCCATCACTCAACTCTTTGCCTCAGGGCACCACACAGGCACGACCATCGCCTACCTGCCCCGCGTCTTTGAGGCGTCTGGGGGGCTCACTCTGAAGCCGCACCGTCCGGTTTGGTAGAATCACGTGCCTAGCACCAGCCGAGACCTGTGCCGTAGTGTACGTTCCATGCCAGATTGCGGAAATGAGTGCAAATTCAGAAACTCATTCATAGCATGTTTTATATTGATTACAGCTTAAATGTGAATATTTTGAATATATTAAAGAGGTTACTAGAAGTATTTCCACTACTTTCTTTTGTCTTTTTAGTTTTTAATGTATTTTTATTGATTTCAGAGAGGAAGGGAAGAGGGGGAGAGAGAGAAACATCAGTGATGAGAGAGAACCATTGATCGCTGCCTCCTGCATGCCCCACACCTGGGGATCAAGCTCGCAACCCAGGCATGTGCCCTGACTGGGAATCAAGCCATGACCTCCTGGTTCATAGGTTGACGTGTAATCACTGAGCCACGAAGGCTGGGCTCTTTTGACTTTTTAAATGTGGCTATGGGGAAAATTTCGATTACGTATGTGGCTTCTGTTATATGCATCACCAGTGCTGCCCTAGAAAGAAAGCCAACATTCTGCAGAAACTATAGGTGGTTTGGTCTGTCTGCAAGGGTGGTGTGTGTGTGCGTGTGTGTGTGTGTGTGTGGTTGAGCATGGAGGGGAGGCAGAGCAGACTCAATAGTAAGACAAGTACATTGACTTGATTCCGTCGGAGACAGAGTGATTCAGCAGCTCTGAGAGGCAGAGTGGCCAGGTTAGGTTGTTTAGAATGGCACCCAGAGGCCCAGTGGAGGAGAGCCTGGCAGGTCTCAGAAAACAAAAGAGAAGAAGACAGTCGACTCTCCTGTAGCCCAAGTTCACACCCAGTGTACTCAGGTTCGGGCTAGCCTAGCGGTTGAGATTGTGGGTTTTGGTTCGAGCCAGACTGTTTGGTTTGAATCCCAGCCCTTCCACTGCGTGACCTGGAACAACTTACTTGTTTGCTGTGCCTCAGTTTGTTCGTCTGTCAAATGGGGTCTAGATCATGTGTAACCTAGATTACGTATTGGGTTATTCAGATGCGTGTGTGTTTATAGGTGCAAAATGCTTAAAACAGTGTCAGGTTGGCCCTGCTTGGTCGCAGGCTCCTCTCTCATTTTGCCAGGAGGATGTGGCCATGTGACTGGCCTGGCCTGGGCCTGTGCCCAGCCCAGGTGGACCGGCATCTGGGTTTGTTACCCTAAGAAAGGAAGAGACGGCAAAGTGTGCCAGCAGCCGCCCTGGCTGCTCCACCCTCCTGGCTCAGAGACCTTGGCCGGGTGACTCAGTGGATCAGAGGCCCCGCCCCCACTCCGCACTGTAAAGCCTTCCTAGAGCGATGGTGAGGATGACCGTCCAGCCCCACCGAAGGGGACCAGCAGATAATTAGAAGCGACGCCGCCGTCATCGGGGGTGGGGAAGACCTGGCTTTGGGGTGGGGACAGACGACGATCTGAATCTGGAGCTGTCCGCTGTGGGGTCAGATCAGACCTCAGACTCTCACATCAGCGCCAGCAGGAAGGTCAGCGGGGCTTCGGCTCAGGCCTGCTGGGTGGGCCCGGCCTGGGTCTGTGTAATAAACACTCAACCTGCAGGACACTTCCTGCACTCGCTCAGCAGTCTTGGTCCAACCTGTTCTTTTGTAGCTGGGGTTTTGTAAGAGTCCAAATTCCAGGCCGGGGCAGGATAAACAAGATCACATGCTAATGAATGGAGAGTCGGCCTGGAATGCAACTTACAGCAGATTGCAGCCGCAGAGAGTTCATCACTCCCCGGACAGGTGACAGGGCGGCTGTTCAAGCAGAAAGGGGGGGTCCCGGCTCTGCGGGGGGTGCTCGGCGTGTTTCTCAGCCCTTCTGTAAGGAGCAGAGACACCTGTTAGCCACGGGGAATTCGCTGCCTCCATCTGCTTTACACAGAAATAAAAGCCTGGGGTCAGACCTCCCGTTTGCCTGCGGCTGGGTGGCTTACAAGAGCCTCACTTCTGCCGCGACTCCAGTTTCCCAGGTGGACAAACTGGAGCTGAGAGAGGGGAAGTGACTTGGCCAAGGACACACAGAGAGGAAGCAGCAGGACCAGGGTTCGAACGTCTTCCACAAAGCACATGGGGAAGTAGGGTTGCTCCTTCCTTTTGGGTGGGGACACGTGATCTGAATACAATCTGGGGTGAGGCTGGGGGAGGACCCTTGTTCCCATGTGGGTGTCGTCGTGGTGGGGAAAGGCTTTTCCTGTGACCTCGTTCAGAATTTTAGAATCTGCCTCCTTGACTCACCCTGCCCCCTCTGTTCCGACATGGCCCCCGCCTCTCCTGCCCGCCTCTGCTGCCCACCCCACTTCTAAAGGGATTTCCAGGTGGACGGGTCAGTAGGAAGAGCTCTGAGCTCAGCTCCCAGCCTGGCTTTGACCCTGCTGCCTGGCTTTGCACCTCCCTGGACCTCAGTTTCCTTATCTGGAAGGGGTGTGCAGAGCCCAGAGGACTCTTCTAGTCTGGCCCCTGCCTGTAGCTCCGTCACAGAAGAGCTGGGGTCTCAGGTGAGGTCCGGCCGCTCCCTGTACCTCTCCTGTCCTTTGGGGGACATCGACACGTCTCCCCAGGCCTCCGGTGGACGGCCCCGGCTGCCCTCTCTGGTAACCTAAGGCAGCGTTCCTGAGAACTGGTGGTGGAGATAAAGACAGAAGCTCTGAAATGAGGCACCACTCCCTCTGTCCCTGTGCCCCCCACACCGCCGTCCTCCCTCGAGGCAGCTGGGGCCTGGCTTGGGGAGGACCAGTTGCCATCCCAGAGTGAGCAAAGCTCGGGGTGGGAAGGTTCCATGCGCTCATGCTCCTCATTTTTCTGGCTGGTTCTTGTTTCTGCTGATTAATGTCCAATTAGCACTGGGGAGCCCAGCTTGGGTTTGGTTCTGCCAGTTTTCTGGAGCCAGTTCTCAGCGATTCCTGGCTTGGCCACACCAGGGGCCTTCCTGCTTCCCAGGCTCGCTGCCCTGTGGGGAGGGCATCCCGGGCACTTCCACCCGGCGGCCGTTCCCACGACAACACTGTGCAGCTGGTCTCAGGTCGTCATTTCACAAACAGGAAACTGAGGCTCGGGGCGGTGACGTGACTGGCCCAGGTTCCCGGAGGGGGAGAGGAAAGCTACCTTGCAGAGTTTCAAACACAGGTGCCTTTCAGTAAAATCGCGGGTTCCATGTTCTGCTACTGCGCCTCACTCACTGCCTCGGCATCGCAGAACCTGAATCGGGTGGGAACCACAGATCAACCGCAGGCCTCGTCTTTCCAATTGGACACCCAGCTTCTGTGACATTCGGGCCGTTGCTGAGCTGGCCGGGAACTCGCCCGGCCACGCTCGGGCCCCGCAAAGCCATTTGGGTTTTAATAACAGGGTGAGAAAAGAGTGTGACTGTCCAGCCTTTATTGGCCCCGGAATGCATTTTTCCAAAGCCGGAATGAGCTGACACAGGCCGTGTCAGCTGGAAAGACAAGGCCTGGGGTGGGTTGGCCCAGAAACACCCGCCTCGGTGCCCGGAGCCCCCACGGATGCAAGCGCTGCTTGGCACGGGCCGGCAGAACAATTGTCGTCGGTGGCTGCGCCATTAGAACTGACCCCACACCGCTCTGGGGGAGTGCTCAGTGCCTATGGCTCCCGTTCTCATTTTCAGTAAGAACATTACTTACCTGACATTCCCTTTAAACCTGTGCAGTAATAATTAGCCAGCCCGAGGAGACGCCGCTTACCCTTAACCTTGGCTGGACGAGAGCTCAGTGACCCAGTTAAGTCTGGGGAGTCACTTGACTCTGGCCGGCGAGGGAGGGAACAAAGCAGATATTCGGTAGAAAAGGGTTATGATCACTCACATTTGCTCATCATCTCACCGTCTTCAGAGCTCAGGGTCACCTTGAGGTCATGACCGAGGATTCTCACTTAGGACTCAGCAAACCGTGGCCCACCAGCCAAACCTGGTCCTCCCTGTGTTTTCACAAATAAAGTTTTATTGGAGTAGCTCTGTGCCCATTCATGTACACATGGCCAGTGCCTGCCCCAGAGACTGTCTGGCCTGCAGAGGCTGGCAGAGCCTCTAAATGGCCCTTCACAGCAAGTTGGCTGACTCCAGGCTGTAGAAGTAAATCAGGGAAGCTTTCGGTGAATAGAAGGGAGGTCCGTCTACCCCAGATTACAGAAGGCGCCGCTGAGCTGAATCTTGGAAGGTAGTGGGAGTTCACCAGACAGACAAGGGGAGGAAGGCACTCCAGGCAGAGAAACCAGCACATGCCATGACCCAGGAGCTGAAATTGTCTGCATTTTGGGGGGAACACTGAGTGGATTGGTTTGTTAGAGGGACAACATTTTGGTTGGGGCCATAGCAGATAGTGTCACTTGGTCTCAACAGACAATTGCAATCCACTTCCCCATCGCCAGCTTTGCCCTTACAGAGACAAGCCAGATCCATGCTTTACCCGCCTCCCTTGCAGCTAGAGATGGCCGTGTGACACAGTCTCATCCAAAAAAGGTGACGTCATCTCCAGAGCAGCCACGCCCTCCAAAGACAGTGTCACAGGTCATCCCAATTTTTCCTCCCCCAGGCTCCTTAAGCCAGGTAGACTTGACTCACACCTCAGCCCCCCTCCCCCAAGAACAGCAGGAAAAACCAGCTGGTATCCAGAACGGTTTAGTCATTAAAAGGGCCAGTTCTGAGAACCAAACAGCCTGCTCTCCCACTTACCAGCTGTGTGACAGGGAGCAAATCCTTTGCCATCTCAGTGTCTGTTTCCTCATGTGTTTAGGGACGTATTGATTTCATACACTTGTGAGGGTGAAGTGAGCAAATGCATAGAAAATGCTGACGTGGATAAGCACTTGATAAATGTCAGTACTATTATATTATTACTAGAGGCCCAGCGCACGAAATCGTGCTCGGGTAGGGTCCCCAGGCCTAGCCTGCGATCAGGGCCATCTTCTGCCCGCTGGCCAGTCCCCAGTCCCGCCCTGCCGCCACCCCCCGGTTCACCATGGTTCCCTGATCGCAGCATGGCTTCGGTTCCCCAGAGCCTGCGGGCTGGGGGGAGGGACCAAGAGGTTGGCCGTTCTACCTGCTCGCCAGTCCCACCCTGCTGCCACTCACCTCGGTTCGCTGTGGTTCCCCGTTCACCATGCTGTGATCAGAGCCTGTGGGGGGGGGGGGGGGGCAGGGGGCGGGGGGCGCTGAGAGGTGGTCAATGCACCTCATGGCGACTGGTCCAGCGGTCATTCCAGTCGTTACGATTATGGTGGCTGGCCTTTTATTATATAGTATTGCATCAGCTGTTACTATGGATAATATTGTGATTCCAGGCGGCCCTCAGGGCCCTGACCCTCACACTGAGCCCACTCCAGCTCATAGTCCTTACAGAGCCTGCATCTCGGGTCTTTGCTGTTGTTCTCCTGATTGCTGGAGCCTAGGCTACCAGTACCCCCCCACCTCCCCGCTCTTGGAATCAGTTTGCTTGTCCCAGGGACTTGGATCCCAGCATTTCTCTGGCTTAGTCAGCCCCTCAGGCCCCAATGGCCCCTGTTACCCCAGGCAGCACCAGCCCTGACCCCACATTAACCCCTGTCCCCCCAGGCTTGCCCACAGCCTGCCAGGCCTCTCTGCACTGTCATCAGTGGGGGGCGGGGGAGACAAAGGAGGGGGAGTGTGCTCCGGCAGGCCGGGCCACGCTGAGCCCTGTTTGTGCATTTCCTCCTTCACGCTTCGGCTGCTGTGGCCCCTGACTCATCAGTTAGTTAACAAGCTGCAGAACATCCCTCTTCCCTGTGGCACCTCATCACACAGCCGATGGGGCCTGTGAGAGCGCGGCTCCGCAGGGCTGTTTCCGTGCGAGAAGCTTGCTCGTCTGTTTTTCTGTGCATCTGTCCTTGTTCCAAGAGCAAGGGCAAAGGTGCTGTCTCCTCTTCCTATTTCGGTTTGGCAGGGGGGAGGGGGAGCATTTTGCTTTTCCCGGTGGAGAGTCATGCACCGTTTGGCTGGCTGATCAGGAGGGCGATGATTTTTAATAATAGTCGCTCACATTTACTGAACACTTACTACGGGCGGAGCGCTTGGTGCGCAGGGAACTGCGGAATGTTCGCAGTGACCTTGGGAGGGCAGGTGCCTCTTTCATCACCATCTCACAGATCAGGAGGTGGCAGCTCCGAGAATTTCTTGCCCAAGCCATGCAGATAGTAAGTGACCAAGGCAGGATTGGACCCCAGCCCGCCCGACTCCAAGACTGAGCCCTCAGTCTGCACTCCTCCAGCTTTCTCGGGGACACGCACGTCTCTGGGAGCCCTTGTTGAAATGCGGGCTCTGGATTGGTGCCGGAGATTTTGCCTTTCTAAGACGTCCCCCCGGGGGGCTGATGTGCGGGTCTGAGCACACACTTTAGGGAACGGAGGTCTGACTGACACTGTGTTTCCTCTTGCTGCGTCGGGTACAGGATGTTCAGTTCAGTTCCTTTCTAGAAGGAATTTCCTGGAATAGAGTCGTGGAAAAGGTCCGTGGCTAGGAGGCCTGGGTTTGAATCCCAGCCGCTGTGTAGTGATCATGCCTGACCTTGGGCAACTTCTAACCTCCAGGAACTCAGTTTCCTCATCTGCAGGAAGAGGCTGATATACCTGATGGGAGGCTACGAAGGATCCGGTGTGACAATGCCCCTGGGAAGGGGCTCTGTAGATGTTATTGTATGGTTATTCGAGCTCTTTGTTATTAAAGGAATAAACACTAAAATAATAGCATCACTAATAACAACACCCCACTGAATGGACCATGGGTAGAGCCCCCTGTCACAGTCACTCAATTTTCCATTCATTCCCCAGACTTTGTTAGTTATCTTTCCATTTGATGATCAAGGGTTAAGTCCATGCGTGTTTTGTTGCACTAATTGGGGCTCTCACTACCTTAGCATCTGAGTCCTCTAGCACAGCGGTCGCCAACCGGTGGTCCGTGAGGTCCGAAAGCTTGGCGGCCGCTGCTCTAGAAGGCTCTGGGGAGTGTTGCTTCTTACCGACAAACCGATACTCCCAATCCCCTTCCATCTTTGGCATGAAAGATGAAGCAGGAAGAAAGCCTGGGTCCAAAAAAATGAGATGCCAAGGAGAGCTTGACTGAGTAGGAACGCTGGGCAAAGCTGATGCCCAGCCCTGGGTCCCGCCATGGAGGCCCCGCGTGGAGAGAGAGGCTGCAATAGGCATTGCTATGGGACCAGCCGACAGATGCATGGGACTCCCGGTATTTCCCATTAGGTTTCTCAGTTTGTCCTTTAAAGAAAACACCCTCGATATGGTGGGTTACAGAGGCTTTCCTGCGCCTCCCGAAGAAGCAGAGTCTAGCTCCCTCCCCTTGAAGCGAAGCTGGCCTTGGGCCTTGGCTTCTGTCTGGGGAACGTGGCCGCAGGGACCTTCTGGGGCTTCCAAGAGCAGGCCTTAAAAGGAAGGCCGACAGCTTCTGTGTTCCCTCCTGGACGCCAACTGCTTCCAAGAAGCTTGGGCCAGACTCCTGGGTGAGAAGCCACGGCTCGGAGAGGGCCCGGGAGGCCGAGGTCATCTTGGGCACCGCAGCTCCAGCCAAGCTTCCGGTGGAGGCAGCCTCCCGCGCGCCCTCGGCGACATGCCCCGCATGGAGCGGAGACCGACCCAGCTGAGCCCGCCCACCCCAGGACTGTGGGAGTAGCGCATTGTCTTCAACCCCTGCCCTTTCAGATGGCTGGTTATACAATTGATAAGTAAAGCGCTAGGCGTTTCTTGGATCGATTTTTTTCAGTCTTCCCTTCCATTTACACACCCAGCAGATATTTCCTATGTGTTAAGCCAGTGGCTCTGAGTGCGGTCCCCACACCCACAGCAGGGGCATCACTGGGACACTTGTGCATGGGAAATGCTGGGTGGGACCCAGCCACTGGGAAAACCAAGCCTTCTGGGATATTCTGATACGACACTCAAGTTCAAGAACCGCTGGGCTAGGCCAACGTTCCCGACCTAACTGTGCACCGTGCTCCCCCATGGACTTAAAAACATACCCTTGTCAGGGCTAACACCAGACCTATTGAATCGGGGAAGGCCCACGTGTGTGTGATGTTTCGAGAGTTCCATGCTGACTCGGCAACCACCTGCCACTGAGGAATGAAAGGGGACCCTGTGAGTTGAGGCCTCTAGGCCAGGACTCCGAACTTTAATGCAGAGGCGATTCCCCCGAGGGGCTGAGATTGGGCATCTCCCCTTAAACCCCGCCTGAGGCTGATCCTCAGCCCTGCTTTGGAGCGGCAAAGCTCTGGGAGTCACCGGCTTCCCTGAAGGGCAAATGGCTTAAAAGGCCATTTTATATAACACACACACTCACACACATGCATACACGTGCACACACACGCACACACACGCGTGCGCACACACGCACAGAACCACACACCCTTGTGCACATGCTGCAGCGAGGCACCTATGCACAGTGCTGCTGGCAGCCTCCCTGCCCCTCCTGCACAGTCTTTATGCCCCAACAGGAAAGGCTTTTGAGCTTTGCCTCCAAAGATGGAAAACAAAACGTTCGGAATTTTGTCCAACAGACACGGGGAAGGACAGTCTGTTTTCCCACCTATTCTTTTTATTGTGTTAAAATACACATAACATAAAATTTTCCATCTTAACTATTTAGTTTTATCCTCACTTGAGGATGCTTTTACTGATTTTAGGGAGGAAGGGAGGAGGGAGAGAGAAACATTGATCAGTTGCTCCTGTGAGCTCCCTGACCAGGGATGGAACCCACAGCCTAGCTCTGTGCCCTGCCCAGGAATTGAACCTGCCAATGTGTGTGTACGGGCCGATGCTCCATACACCAACTGAGCCGCCAGCCAGGGCAGCCATCTTAACCAGCTTTGAATGTACAGTTCAGTGGTATCAAATATAGTCATCATTTGTGCCACCCTCACCGCCATTCATTTCCATATTCCTTCTTTCTTTTTCTTTTAAAGCTGAAACTCTATCTCCATTAAACAACAGCTCCCCAAGTCCACCCTCCCCCAGCCCCTGGCAGCCACCCTTCTACTTTCTAAGATTTTGACTCCTCTATGTGCTTTATGTAAGTTCGGTGTTTGCCTTTGTGTGGCGGGTTTCTTTCCCTTGGCATAGCATCCTCGGGTCCATCCATGTTGTAGCATGTGTCAGAACTGCCCCGTGTGTAGGGCTGCATACGATGCCACTGTCTGTGCACACCACACTTTGCTTATTCATTCACCCATCGATGGGCACTTGGGTCGCTTCCATGTTTAGCTATTGTGAGTAATGCTGCTCTAAACATGGGGTACAGGTAGCCCTTTGAGGCCCTGCTGTCGATTTTGGGGGGTGTATACCCCGAAGTGGAATTGCTGGGTCCTATGATAATTATTTTTAGTTTTTCAAGGAACCGCTGCACCCTTTCACATTCCTACCAACAGTCGCAGGGTTCCAGGGGCTCCCCATCCTTGTCAACCTTGTTATTTCCTGTTTTATGGCAGCAGCCCCCCCGCCCCTGCCCCCCTGATGGGCGTGAGGCTGTCCATGGGAAAAGGACAGTCTAAGGCCAAGGAAGAGCCTCGTTAAGGAAGCCTGCCGTGTGGCGGGGCGGCCTGGGAGGGAGATCGAGCCAGGAAGGGTCTGTCCCTAGCTTGTGAGTGATCTTGAGCGACATGCTGAAATGTCTAAATGTTATCTCGTGGGCCATGGGGAGCCATGGATGCTTCCGGGGGGGTGACCTCCCTGTGCAATCAGAGCCTGGTTCCCCCGTAAGGTAGAGGGCTGCCCCGCGGCTGGCATGGCCGCAGGAGCTATATGACAAGACACCATGGCACCAGAAAGACCCAGGGGCTTGGGATCCAATGCGACAGACCAGTATTTTGAAACGGTGATGGATTGTCTCCCTGTACAGAGAACAGTTCTCCAATCTCTGAGAGGAATTTTCCCGAGGAGGGGGAGCCACAAGGTTTCCGCTCCCGGGGAGCACGGGCCGCTCACATGTTCCAGTCAGTAATGTTCCCCTCCCCGCGACGAGCAGAAGAATGTGCGCGACGGAATGGAGATGCCCCCTGCCCGGCACCCATGGAAAATTCCTGACTCAACGCCGCAGAAGACTTTCCGAGCCAGCGGCTGTTACTCACCGGCACTCAGCCCGCGCCGACACGCACACCGGGCTCTCTATGTCATCGCACAAGCCAGGTGGCTCAGCCCCTCTGTGCCTTAAAAGCAGAGGAGGCACCCACCTTCGCCAGGCTGGCTGCGCTCGTTAATAACCCACGCGGGCCTGCTGGGTTAGCCTGGGAACAGAACTGCTGCCGTGAAATGATTTTAACAGGCCCATAAAAGAAACCCTGCGCTCGAGTGATGTGGAGGGAGGAGGGAGGAGGGAGGAGGGAGGAGGGAGGAGGGAGGAGGGAGGAGGGAGGAGGGAGGGGTCCCACCCTGTCTCTAATTAAACTGCACTGTGCGTCCTCGTGCGGGGCCTGACATTTTTCTGGTTCGCTCAGCTTGAATGGTTGTACCAGGATTGGCACCAGGCTCCCACAGGCCAACTCACACAGCAGCGGGGTCTCCGGGTGATTCCTGAGCATCCAGCACAGGGAGGGACAATTATTTGGGGTTCACCGATGGACTTCAGGTGACGTCATGTCTTGCCACCTAGAAAAGACTGAAAACGAAGAATCGCTGTTTGAAGTCCCTCTCCGGATGAACCAGGAAGTGAATGACCCTGACCTTGTTATGTGCATTTTACTTCATTTCATTTTCTTCTACTTTATGTATCTGATCACCATCATTATTGTTTTTTAAATCACATCTGCTTTGGGGGAAACCATTGACAATGATCCCTCACTCCTCTCTGCTCGGCCCCGCCCCCTGATGCTTTCTCTTTCCCACTCACGCTGGCTGTTACCGGAAGCCCCGGCCACTCCCTCCAACATCTTTACAAGCAAGTGGTCTATTCTGAGTGTGGTCAGGACTGGACATTGATTCATGGCCGGAAACTGTAGTTTCTGGCAAGACAAGCCTTCGTGTCAGCTGGAGAGGCCTCTGGGTGTTTGGTCAGGCTCTCGCCAAAGCCAAATGGAAAGGCATCATCAGGGGCTTGGACGCAGCACGTGGTGCCTGTGTTAGACCTGAAGCCCCCTCTGAGAAAGGCGCCGGACATCGCGCCCTTACGCCCCTTCAGACTAACGCTGACCACCCGCTTTGGAGGTGAAAGAAAAGGCTCCCTTCTGAAAAGCTCTTTAATGTAGACAGGCAATAAAATGCGTGAAGTCCCAGCTCCCTTTACATTCCCGTGAATTGTGAAGCACACATACAACATATCACTCAGCTCATTTCCTCTAAGCAATATCCGGTGAGCACCTGCCATGTGTGAGATGCTGGGGGGGAGCCATCCTGCGGGTGAACAAGATGAGACTGAAAGGGATGCTGACTCCAAGAAATTCGATGGTCCCCATTTACCAGAGGGATCGGCATGATAAATGGGAGAGCTGCGCATCTGATAAGCCCTAGGTTTTCATTACCCTCTGCAATATGCAAAGTGCATGTGTGTGTATGCGTGTGTGTGCGTGTGCGTGCGTGCGTGCGTGCGTGCGTGTGTGCAGAGCTACAAGGTTGCTCTCAGATGCTGGTGGTCTGGCTGCTCTTCCCCTGGTTCACCCCAATCAACAGGGAAAACGTTGGCTGGAGTCATGGGGTCACAGTGGAGGTGAAAGCACCCGGGTGATGGGCGGAGAAAGGATGGGCTCTTGGGGTCCAACAGGGCGTGACTCCTGAATGTGTCCCTCACTGACACTGAGCTTGTCAAGCGAGAGACACAATGCCCACCTCTCAGGGTCACTGAGCGTTATGTCCAGATAGGAGGTCCACGCCTGGTACGTCGCCAGCGGCCAGTGCCTGTCCCTCTCCCCCGGGGGATTCTCGCTCCCTCGAGCCCGGTGTGCCCGCAGTGGCGGTGGGCCCTGCGCCAGCTCTGCCACACCGTCCCTCCCAGTTCTCTGTCTCCTGCCCCGGAGCCGCGTGAAGGGTGGTGTTGTCTCACTCTTCTCGGAACAGCTGCCTCGCCTCTTTGTCTGAAGGAGGGGCTGCTGGGAAGGGAAGTCACTGGGAAGAACAGCACCCCAAGTTGGGCTGCTTCCTGTTTTGAAACCCAGGGACTGGCTTGCAATCCAGGATGAGTGGCAGAGGGCTGGGGAAGACAGCTCCCAATCTCCCAGCCACGCACCTGCGGTCAGCGTGAGGGCAGTGCTCTCGACCCTGCTTCGGGCTTCACGGGACGCCCTGGCTCTATGGGGTGCATTTTCGTGGAAGTCCGAGGTGCCAAGAAGGGCAGTGTGGGGTGGCCTGGCCTGGTGTAGGGAAGAGAGCCTGCTCTTTGGTCTGCTACATGAGCCCACGCAAGGTACATGTCACCCCACCTTTGGTCGTCTGGTGGTCTCCTTCCCGATCCATGTGGATAAGAAGCTGAGCTGCGCGTACCCCTGGGCGACTCATCGCTCACTACCTACAGCTCATGGGAAGCACAATCGTGGATTCAGCCCCAGAGCCACGCCGCCACCCTCTTTCCAGCCGCCATCATCTCTTGCCTAGATACGTACAGTCGCCTCCTAATCAGTGCTTCCCACACGCGTAGCCTCGCCTTTCTGCAACTCCTAGTTTGTGCAGCAAAGTCATCTCCCAGGATGTAGCTTTTCTCCTAAGCTGTATCAGTACACCTTTTCTTTATGCGATGAAACTAATGTGGCTGGTCATGTTCTCTTTTTTGTTCTGGCCATTTGGGCACATACCCAGGTTGCGAGTTCCATCCCCAGTCGGGGCACCTACGGGAGGCAACAGATCTATGTTTCTCTCTCACATCAATGTTTCTCTCTCCCTCTCTCCCGCCCTCGTTCCCTCCCTCCTTTCTTCTCTTTAAACATATCTTCAAGTGAGGATTTTTTTTAAAAAAATCTGTCTTTCCCTAACCTTGATATGTTCTCTAGTTTATTCATGGAGTTTTCCAGTTGATTGTATTGCATTCTATTATTGCACATACATAATATTGTATGGATTACTGTAAGCTTCATATAGAAAGGGGTCAATTATTTACAAGTAGTCTTTGGGAAGATGATTTATCAAAATATTAATTTTTTAAATCTGCCATAATCACATAATCTGGGAAACCCAGGCAGGGGTGGGGTGGGGTGGTCAGTGTGTTTGTGTAAGAGATAGAGAGACGGGGGAGGGGGGTTGGGGGAGGGCTCCGACCACAGTGTACATTTATCTTTAGTTGGCTTGGGTCCCTGGTGACAGTTTGCCACCTAAGAGTGCTTGACAGCTTTATCTGCTGTCTTCTGATAAGCCGGTGACTCACTCCTCTCTGGCCTGTGCATCTGTCACAGCCTCCTGCCCCTCCCTGAACCCCAGAATGGCACCTTCCATGCACTTTCCACTGGATCCTGAGAGCTTTTTGTTGTTGTTTTTAATGTAAATATGAGCATGAGACTCTCCTACTTAAACCCTTTGGTGTCACCTGAAGAGTCAACCTTGACACTTCCTCTCCTAGTGCAACCCCCTGGTCGAATCATTGAGAAGAATGAGACCAGAGAGGTCAAGCAACTTTCCTGAGGTCACACAGCAAGTGAGTGGCAGCACCACTGAGGCCAGCACCGAGGCTCCATTCATTCATTCCTCCATGCATACGTTTACTTATCAGAAAACACCTTTGAGGGTGAACAGGCATGGCGCACATAGCAGGCTCCAGGGTAACCGCTCGCATGCCACAGGGGCAGATGGGCACGGAAATGGACAAGGTGATTCCAGGGCGTCATGCTGGAGAGTAAGTGGTCAGTGGCAGAGGCCACTTTGATTGGGATAGTTGAGCCAGCAGCCAGCCTGGGAAGCTCTGAGCCTGGGCATGTGCCTGACGCCCGGAAGAGGCCCAGCTTGGCTTGTCGGGGGTGGAAACGTGCTCTGTGGGGCTGGGGCAAAGGGCGAGCCGGCAGGAGGGGGCAGGAGAGGGGGTTGAAGAAGGCCACAGGGCCACGGCCAGGCCTGCGCTGTCCCCGCAGGGCTGCTTCCCGAAGCTCATCCCGGGCTCAGGTGCATGCTCACACCCAGGCCTTAGATCGAAATACTGGGGGGGGCGGGGAGCTGGGCCTTTCCCTCTCTGCCCCTCCCCCAGGCCTCCCCCGTTCCCGCTGGATCAGATTCTCCCCCTGTGGTATTTTTAGCCTCCCGCTCCAGCTCGGAGAATGCGCCCACATGAAAGAGGAGACCGATTTATCTCTGCGGTTGAGAAACGCTCGCACGTGAGAGGCAGCGTGACAGCAGGGAAGAGCTGAGGCTTCGGGGGAAGGGAAAGCTGGGCTGGAACCTCAGGGGTGTCCCGAGCGAGGTGTGGTGCCAAAGCAGGACGGCCTCGCTGCGCTCCCCTCCATACCAGCCGGAGAGCAGGTGTTTGCGTGGTGCCTATGCCAAGCCAGGCACCCTTTATAGATCGCATCTCCATTCCTCTCCCTGAGGACCCTCGCAGGGTAGGTACTGTTATTATCCAGCCCATTCTACTGATGGGACAACTGAGGCCCAGAGAGAGGGGCCTGGAATTCAGTTCCCCGCAGTCCTGCGTCTTGCGTGGGCAGCTGCTGTCTGGAAGCTGAAAGGCACCGTGGCCCAGCCCGGGCCCGGGCGGTGTTTCATCTTCTGTTTACCCTAAGGAAGCAGATGATGTGTTGCAATCAGATGCTCCGTGGTGGCAAGTGGGAGGAGGTGGCGGGGGTGGCTGGCGAGTTGCTGACCAGGATCCCCACCTCGGCAGCTAGATGCCCAGACAGCCTTCTGCCCTCCTGCCACAGTACAATCACCGGGCCTCGCTTCTTCCCGCTGCGCCGCGTTCCCTCCGCCTGCCCCTTTCCTGCGGATGTCAGTATGATTCAAAGGCCACCGTGTCCGGGCAGAGTGTGTCCTTCCCCTGGGTGCACTGCCCCAGGCACACCCCACCACAGCTCTTATGACGCTGGACAGTGCTTACCTTGCTTGCCCAGGGCAAGGTGAGACATGGAGCACCACGGAGCCTATGTCTACACATTAGACGATATAGTCAGGCTCGCAAACTGCTAAGTAAGACAGGCTCGGTCCGCATACTGCAACAAATGGTCCTACCCGATGGTCTGGAAGGCCAAGGTGACCTTTAGAGATCGCAGATGCCTCGGAATTCTGTGCCTAAGTCTGGTCCCTGGGCCCGAGCCTGGCTGCCACCCCCACCTCAGTCCCTGTGCTGAGCTGAGATGGGCCTCATGCGGGCAAACACCCGAGGGTCCCGCAGCCTCATGTCCAGCCCCGTCGTCCACTCCCTCTGCCCGCCCACAGCTGCCCTGTGGGCTCCGTGGGGCCCTGAGGTTTGCTCGGGGCAGCTGGCTCTGCCTCTGGGAGGACAGGCCTGGGGAAGGAGTCTGTGGAGGTTCCAGAAACCGGCTCGGGGCCACGTGAGCCCAGCGCCCCTGGTCCTTAGCACGTGTGCACGGCGCACGACCTGGGATGGCGCTTCCTAATGCGAATGCCATGTGAGCCAGCAATGCCATCCGGGGGTGGCACACCCCTGAGTGTATGGCGTGGGTGTGGAGCCCGAACCTGCAAGCAGTTTGGGTGAGGGGGCTGGGGCTTCGCCACAGGCTGGGCCGCTCTCCCTCCCGGCAGCTGGTTTCGGCTGATGCCCTCAGCGTCCCTCGCAGTCTCACCCTCCCCGGCCTCCGTGTGTCCTCGGGGACCTGTTGTACTTGTCAGACTCGACCTGGGGACTCATTGTCCTCTCGCTTCCACCTCCGCCCGAGGGAGTTGTGTGCAGACATTGGGCTACTTTCTCATCTTGTTCTTCAATTCTGAGGCAAGTGTGCTTGTCTTTAGATACATTTATGAACCTGTGTGGACAGTGTTGGCCCCGGAGAATCTGTTACAGAAGGAGAAGCAACAATAATAGCAAAAACGGGGATGATAACAGGACAGCTGAGGAGGGAGGTGAGGCCTGGGGAAGCCCCGGCCACGCTGGGCCAGCCCCAAGGACGCAAACACGCGGGGAATTCTCCATCTGTCCGGAGGGAGAGCCAGACGCAAAAACAGGCCGCTGTGACGGGAGGGAGGGAGGAAGGGGTCGGGGAGCCAAGGCCTGCCGATAGGCAAGAGCGTGCGCGGTGCACGGGGGACCTGCATTTCTGGAAGTCCCAGGGAAGGGTCAGGAGGAGGCTGGGGGGCGAGAGGCAAGTCCCCGAGGACTGTGATCGTCCTGGAAGGATGGAGGTGCCGGAAGGGTCTTAGGGGGGATGTGACATGGTCACATGGGCTTCTTGGAAGGATCGCCCGGCTCAGGCTGGAGTGTGGGTTTGCACCCACCACGGCTCAGCACTGTTGCCCACTAAGGAAGACGGAAGCTAATATCTGCCGTCCGTCTCCTGGGTGCTCGGTCTCTGCCATGGCACCTCCGTCCGTCCAGTTGATCAAGTCAGAAACCTGGGCATCCTCCTTGCCTCTGACCTCTCTTACCCTCTGTATCCCCACGACATACAGCGTCCACGCCCTCACTGTCCCCCGTGGCCTCCAACTGGCCGCCCTGACGCCAGTGTCTCCCTCACCCAGCTCTCCTCTGAGTCACCCCCAAAGGGGCCTTTCTTAAGTGCACACTCATCCTGACACTCCTTGCAAAACCCCCTCCGTGGCTCTGTCCGTCAGGGCTCCTGCTGCAACCAGAACTCTCACCGATTTACCCAGAAAAGAGATGTACACCAAGGGTAGAGAGCAGCAGGTGCAATCGCCAGAAGTTGGTCTGTAAGTGACACTGTGGCACAGGACGTGCCTTATGTAGCAGTCATGTGATGCTGTGTAACAAGCCATCCCCAAACCGAGTGCCTGAACACCAGCACCGCCGTGGAGTGGCCACCGCTCATGACTCCGAGTTGAGTGAGAAAAGGCCCTTCCCTGCACCTGGTTAGATGAGGGATGGAGGCATACAGAGACAGCAAGAAGGAAGCTGGGCCTGTCCCCGGGCTGGGGGACAGAGGGAGGGAGCCGTGTGGTTGGAGGCTACCAGGAATCACAGTCAGAGAGGGACACAACTGCTGGCAGACACATGGCATCCAAGCAGGTAGGGGTGGGGACTGAAGACTTCAACCTTTGTCCTCATTCAGAACTTCCTTTTCCCCTCTGCCCAGTGGAGATAAGACTCCTGGCCTAACGGGCTTGCAAGACGTTAGCTTAGTAATGAATCATAAACCACCTGTCGCGATGCGTGGCCCAGCGGTGTGTCCTCGGTAAACATCTCGTGAATAAACAATCACAGCCTCAATAAATATTGTTATCAGGCTCACACACCATCTTCTCTCTGCAAGAAAAGGAGTCTCAGGTGATAGACTTGTGGATAAACGATGCCTCCGCTCCGTGTCGTAAAAGGTACGGAGGGAATTGTACGGCAGTTCAGAGATCATTAACTCCGCGTCGAACCGGGACTGCCAGAATGCAGGCGGGATGCCTCTAGTCAATCTTGCCCTAAAAAGGCACCAAGGCGCATGTACAGGGAAGGAAGATAGAAGCCAGTTCATTCCAAACCTTTGGTACCTGGTGGCCTCACGAGGTTTAGGTGGAAGTGCTGAGCGACTGTGCCTGAAGTAGCGGGTGTGTTGGTGGCACCTGGTCGGTGGGACGGGACTGATTCTGACGTGATGTCCCCTTCCAGGGACTGTTGGTGCAAAGGCAAAATGCAAGGTGGGGCTTCCTTAGGCCAGTGAGTGGAAGGGGAGTTGAGATGAAAGGTTCTCTCTGTCTCTGGGACCCACATGTGCAGCTTTCCCGGTTGTAAGAGGGTAAGCGGACCGGGGGGCACCCACGACTGTGTTGGCGATGGGCTGGGAGGCCCTGCTCGCTGCCTCTGCCAGTCTGCGTGGCCCCCGGAGAGGCAGAGAGGGAGCAGGCCAGGGAGGGCAGTCTCTCCTTACACTGAGCTCTCACAAAGGCGACAGCCACCACACAGCAGCTTCCGGGCCCCTGGTCCGTGTCTCTGCCCCGGATCGATGGCCGTGTTCTGTAGGCCGAGATCCTGGGCACAGACCTGAGCGGCCTTATCGTCCATCTGGGCCATCTCCCCGCCGGTTCTGCCAGGAGCCCCCGCCTGCTCTGCTGCGGGGGTCGGGGAAGGTCACGGTGCAGTGGCATCGTGGGCCCCAAGAACCCTCAGGAGATGAAAGTGCAGCTCAGACACGAGGAGCGGCGGGTCATGGTGGGCAGTAAGTGGAGGAGGACCTGGGTTTCCTCTCTCTCCAGATTCCAAGGCCTTTGCAGTAACATGTTACTTTACTTCGAGGGAGACAGAGAAACTGGGCTCAGACCCCGGAAGAGCCATCACCTCAAGGGTAGCCTACAGCAAGCACCCCCTCTAAATTCTGGAAGCCTCCATTGGCCCCTCTGTAGATTGGGGTGCTCAGCCAGCCTCCTTATGGCATGTGTGTGTGTGTGCGTGTGCGCATGTGTGTGTGCATGTGCGTCTGTATGTACATATGTGTGTGTGTGTGTGTGTGTCTTAAAGATGATGCGATGAGTGTAAAAACACTAAAGTACTCCTCTAAGTCTAGGTTTGAGGGTTCATCTAAATCAGTCATTAAAAATTTGGCTTTTTTTTTTAGGGGAACACTATTTTTATTATTTTTTAATATATGTATTTTTTATTGTTGATAGTATTACAGATATCTCCCATTTCTTCCCTTTACCCCCCTCCTCCCAGCCCCTACCCACCTCACCCCCAGGTCTTCACCACCCTATTGCCCGTGACCATGGCCTATGTATGTAAGCATATAAGTTCTTCGGTTTATCTCTTCTCGTCCCCCTATCCCCACACTGAGGTCGGCCTCATCTAACATGCAGCCCTGTCATCAGCAGGATTCTTCACCTGCAACTTCTGTCATCAGCTCGCTCAGCTGACAGGCCATCTATCTATCCAGCCCTGGACATCTGGCGCCCACGGTTGATCCATTAGCTGCCTTGGCCGCCCCCAGAGCCGACAGATCTGTCCTCTGCCTTGATCCGGGCCACCATGAAATATTTAAGCAGCCCTGACAGCAGATCGCTTACTTTGCCTGGATTCTGCTGGGAGCGGGGTTTGGGTTACAGAGGAGAGGCCCGAGCCGCTAAGGCGGAAAAGTCCGAGGTCTGGCGCAGGGCTGCCTGCAAAACGGGGAGCAGACACACAGAAACAAATGGCAACTCGGGGGGCCACTTTTTAAAACAAATGCCAACGTTGCAAGCTCACACTTGCCACAGGCTGCTAAAGGCAGAGCCGGGATCTGGGAACAGAGTCCAGAGGGTGGAGGAGTGCAGGCTTTGGAGTCGTAAAGTCTTGGGTTCAAATCCAGCCCGGCCACTTTCTAGCACTATCCTCCGGGCAGTCACTGAATCGCACCGAGCCTCAGTTTCTCTACCTGTAAGTTGCGGGGGGGACCCTACCTCCCAAGGCTGCTGTGGGGCTTCACCGAGATGAGGTATTTGGAGGTACCTGGGAGGAGCTTACCTGATGTGAGTCCCCCTCCCATCCGATGGGGGCTTCTCCTCCGGGCCAGCTTTAGGCGGGAGGCAGCCAGGCATCGCCTGATGGAGAGACAGGGCCGGGTGAAGGGTCACCTGCACCGGAACCAAACTCACTGCCTCCAGGCCGTTAGAGTGTCCTGCAGACTCCTAGGATTTCCTGACCGCTCACCTCGTTCCAAAGAAAAAGATCTGAGGCCATTTACTATGAAGTGCGTTTATCTCCTGCGTTAATTAACTACTGTTAATAAAATAGGAGTAGGAATACTGAGTTAGGTGCTTACCCACATCAGTCTTTTTCAAAGACTGAAAAAGAGATGCAGTGTGGCCCGGCCGGTGTAGCTCAGCAGTTGAGTGTCAAGCCAGGAACCAAGAGGCCACCGGTTCGATTCCCGGTCAGAGCACAAGCCTACGTTATGTGCTCCATCCCCTGTCGGGGACATGCAGGAGGCAGCCGATCAATGATGTTTCTCTCTCATCGATGTTTCTATCTCTCTCTCTCCCTCTCCCTTCCTCTCTCTAAAAAAGTCAATTAAAAAATTTAATTATTTTTTAAAAATATATTTTATTGATGTCAGAGAGAAAGGGAGAATGAGAGAGAGATAGAAACATCAATGATGAGAGAGAACCATTGATTGGCTGCCTCCTGTATACCCCACACTGGGGATGGAGGCTGCAACCCGGGCATGTGCCTTTGACTGGAATCAAACCCGGGATCCTTCAGTCCACAGGCTGATGCTCTATCCACTGAGCCAAACCAGCTAGTGCAAAAAATTTTTTTAAAAATTAAAAATTAAAAAGAAATGCAGTGAATGTGCTGGCTAGCAGGGGAAGTGTATCTGCTTTAATGCCAGCGTAACCCTGCATTCAGGGTCATGGTTATAAAATCAATTATTTCAATGGGAGAGAAAAGAGGGAGGGGGCTTGGACTAGAGAGCCTCAGAGTCACTGTAACAAAAGCAGTTTTCCCACAGGACACCCAGCCCCAAGGTGTTTCCGGGACTGGGAGCTCGTGGCTGGAACCACCGGCCACCAGCTCTGACTCCGGGCAAAGCATCGCAGGCAGTCCTATAATCCTCTTACCGTCGTTTCCAGCGGGTCTCGTAAAGCTCCTCAAAGCAAAGGTTACAGTTCAAAGCCTGTGAGGGAGCCTGTGAGGTTGGCTGTAGACCGTGAGTGACCTGCTGGGCCCTGGCCAGTGCACCATGGACACACACCCTGCAGGAGAAGGGCGTGTGGCCGAGGGCCCGAGGTCTCCCTGAGCTCCCGGCAGCCCCTTCCCAAAGGGAAACTCGGCGACGGGAGGACGTGCACTGGGCGCTGTTGCTCTGGCTCGGCTCCTGTGACGTGGGCGCCGCCCCGCAGGCTCTGGGCCGGATGCTTGCTTTTCGCGTGGCTTCTGCGGGGGGAACTCGGCGTCTGTCTGCACACTCAGTGCAGAATGCCTGCGGGATTCAGCAGGCCCTCGGCTCCCTCCCTCTCCCCCAGAACCCCCTTTGACAGATGGGGAAAGGAGGCTCCAAGGGATGAGGGAGCTCCTGGACTGGACCCCAGGTCTCCTGACTCTAGCTGTACCTTCAGGAGGCACCAGGTTTACTGGGACAGATAGCAGGTCCCAGGGCTGGGACTCAAACCTAGGACTCTGGCCCGCCTCACAGCCTCCCTGCGTCCCCCACCCACCTAATCCACATGCACTGCCCACCTTCGGGCACCGGGAGCTGGTGGTCCCAGGACAGCTGTGAGCAGACAGGTGGGAGCTGTGTCCCGTGAGCCCCCCTCTAGTAGGGGAGACAGAGGATAAATAAGGAAGCCGGTAGGTTGACAGAACCACTCTGGTCGGGATGAGTCTCAGGCGAGAATCTGCGGGGGCTGGGGGGAGAAGCCTGATGGTGTGGGGTCACCATTTTAGACAGAGGTCAGGGCAGGCGTCTCTGAGGAGGTGACGTTATCTGAGCATTATCTGAGCGCTGCTTGGTGAGTGGAAGGGAGATGGGGGAGAGAACAAGACGGGCAAGGCCCTGGAGGCGAGAAGTCTCTGTGACAGACACTGACACCAGGGTGACATGGCCACAGGGTCATCAGGGAAGACAAGAAAGGCTGGGGTGAAGGTGGACACGGTCAGCCACGGGCCCTGAGGATGCATGGAGGGGCTGTGTTCCTCAGAGCAGTGCAGCCCGGCCACCATGGCTCAATGGCTGAGCATCGACCCATGAACCAGGAGGTCACGGTTCGATTCCCAGTCAGGGCACATGCCCGGGTTGCGGGCTCCATCCCCAGTGTGGGGTGTGCAGGAGCAGCCAATCAATGATTTCTCTCTCATCATTGATGTTTCTCTCTCTCCCTCTCCCTTCTTCTCTGAAATCAATAAAAACAAAACAAAACATTTAAAAAACAAACACGAAAGTGTAGAAGCACCGAAGGGTTTGGGCGTGGAGGTGAAAGATTGCCCTTAGCTGCTGCTGCTGCTTCTGTGTGTGTGTGTGTGTGTGTGTGTCTGTGTGTGTCTGTCTGTGTGTGACTGTGTGTGTGCCTGTGTGTGTGTCTGTGTCTCTGTGTGTGTGTGTGACTGTGTGTGTGTCTGTGTCTGTGTGTGTGTGTGACTGTGTGTGCCTGTGTGTGTGTCTGTGTCTCTGTGTGTGCGTGTGACTGTGTGTGTGTCTGTGTGCAACTGTGTGTGTGTATCTGTGACTGTGTGTGTGACTGTGTGTGTGTGTGTGTGTCTCTGTATGTGTGTAACTGTGTGTGTCTGTGTGTGTGACTGTGTGTGTGTATCTGTGACTGTGTGTGTATCTGTGACTGTGTGTGTGTCTCTCTGTGTGTGTAACTGTGTGTGTGTCTGTGTGTGTGACTATGTGTGTGTATCTGTGACTGTGTGTGTGTGACTATGTGTGTGTATCTGTGACTGTGTGTGTGTGCCTGTGTATGTGTCTGTGTCTCTGTGTGTGTGTGTGACTGTGTGTGCGTGTGTCTGTGTGTGTGACTGTGTGTGTGTCTGTGTCTCTGTGTGTGTGCGCGCGCACGTGTGTGTGTGTGTGTGTGTGTGTGTGTGTGTTTGGGGGAGGGGTAGTGGTTGCAGGTGCGGATCAGGGAAGCCAGTGCACTGGCCGTGGAGGTCCCAGCACACCTGCTGTAGAGCGGTGCTAAGAAGAACAGAAGCAAGGGGCAGACCTGGGTCATGTGTAAAAACAAAACCATCGGGACTTGTAGGTGCCTTAAAAGTGAGCAGTGGGGAGAGGGGGGTTGTTCACAACCACTTTCAGGCTCCACTCAAGCGCAGCAGGTAAAGAACAGAGCCTTCTACTGGGGCTGTTGGAAAGGGGCCGGGCGGGCGGGCAGGATCAGGGCCTGTGGAGCCCCTTGGGCCTTGAGTCCCACCCTGCGCCCAAGCCCCTCCAGCAGCAACCAGACCCCTCGGCCCAGAGCAGGCAGATAAGAATCCCACTGCGCGCAGAGCCTCCCGGGCGCCCCAGCCCGCCCGCTGGCCCCTCTGCAGCCAGGCCGCTGCTCTCTCTAGATTGGGTTCCTGGAAAACTGCTCAATTATTGATAAGGAGCCTCCTGACATCACTGACAGACAACGAGGCTCTGTCCTCGCTCCAGCATGCCTCGCTGCCCTGCAGATCTGGGTCCTCCGGCCCAGCAGTGGGAGTTGGGGGGGCGGGGGGGCAGCGGGGGGAGGGAACAGTACAATCGTGGAAATGAGGACATAAGAAAAACACTCAGGAAATAATAATAATAATAATAATGACAATGCTGTCATAATGAACAGTTCTGTGTGCTTGCTATGTGTCCCCGGGGAGCATACTCTTTTTAAGAACTCTAAGAGGGAAGTTAGAACTATGCCCACTTTACAGGTGAGAAAACTGAGGCAAGGGAAGGTTAAGGAAGTTGCCCCAAGTCACCAGTTTGGAACAGACAAAGCCAGGTTTAAAGCCCACAGTCTGGCCCGAGTCCCTGGACACGCCCACTACTTTAAACGTCACCCCATGGAGAGTTGGAGCTGGCAGCAGAGGGGACATCGGGGTCCTGTTTGAAAACCCAATAAATTAATTAGCTAGAACAACATGGGAGACATTTAACTAAGCCCCCATGAAAGGAGGAATGTTACCAGGCCATTTCGCAGATGGGAAAACTGAGGTGAAGAGACGTGAGCTGTTTTAGCTAAGGCTGGGCAGCTGGGACAGGACAGGCCTGGAATCTGAACCTTGGCCACTTACCTCCAGGGGCAGTGACTTCTCTAACTCACTGCTTTACACATACATGTAAACTGTATGTATAAACTTTTCATGTGTATTGAAAGGAATACAGAGAGCATCCTGTGACCACTATCGGGGTGTTTCCATCCCCTGAGAGAACCCAGAGGGAGATCCGCTCTGAAGCTAACATTCCAGCTGCTTCTGTGTTCCTATCTCCGATCTGGGGGGTGTGCCTCCCTCTTCACGGCCCTAGAAGGAAGGAAGTTAGACCCTAGACCCATTTTTCTAATCCTCTACCAATTTACTGCTTAGAAATAGTCTATGATTTCTCTTTATTTTGCTTCCTTGGAACTATTTTCAATATTCCTCTTGCTCCTCCTCACCTGCTTCCTTCCTTTGTCATCCAGCTGACATGTACTGAGAACTTGTTCCAAAGCTGCCAATGCAGAAAGGACACGGATGGTGGGCAGGCTGGCCCATCCTCAAATGCCAGCGCTGCCCTCTACTAGCTCTGTGACCTTGGGCAAGGTGTTTCACCCCCCCAGCCTCGGTGTCCTCATCTGTAAAATGGGCTAATCCTACCATGTACTCCACATGGACAGCCACAAAGAAGAAACACAGTCACAGCCGTGGGCGTGTCTGGTATGGACCTTGGTGTGGTTGGTGCTGGGTAGATGTTGATGGATGGCAGGGCTTGGGTGAGAGGAGACTGAGGATGAGACGCAGACCTTGCCCTTGAAGCGTTCCCTGCCTAGAGGGGAGATAGGGCCGAAGAAGACAGCCTGTGGCAGTGCCCTCCGAAGGGGCAGGTCAGGTGTCCCGAGGATTCGCGGGAAGGAGAAAGGCTTGTCACGGAAGTGCCTTAGTTCCACAGAACAGCCTAGAAACAGGTTCCTAGGTCTCTACTGCTCTCTAAGGGGTCAGGAGATGTTTTTCTAGGCCAGAGCCTACTCTGCCCTGAATCCTTAGGAAACTAGGGCAGAAGGTAATGAGGAGGAATGGAGGCGACACTCCCCGCGATTGAGGCCAGCAGGCTCAGAAGCCGAAGAAAGCTTCTGGCTGGTCCCATCCATGGTCAACAGCTGGAAGCCCAGGTCTTCCCTGAGGCCCCAGCACTTCCTGGTTGTGTGACTTGGACAAAGTGCCCAGCACCCCAGCCTCGGGCCCTTCACCCACACACCACGGCTGACCATTGTCCCTACTACCCTCAGGGCCAGCTGGAGGCCGAGAGAATGATATGCAAGTTCAGGGCATATGAACTGTGAATTTCTAACATCTTTGAACTTTGTTCTCTTTTGGTAAGTGGAGATGTGCTTGGGGCTCTTCTGAGGCGGGTGGGTTTCATGGGCCGAACAGAATGCTGGCAGCTCCATGGTAGGACCACTTGACAGGTGGACACTGGACAAGTTTACGTTTTCACTGTTCAATGGGGGAAGCTGTCAGAAATGTGTGGATCAAGGAGGGCAAGCCAAGTGTGGGAGAGCCTGGCTCCTGCAGCCAATGGAGAGCCGAGGTCATGCTCATGTGGCAGTGTGGGTTCAAGGTTGACTTTACAGGGAGGATGTCCATGAGCCCTTCAGTTGGCCATGCCCATCAAACTGAGATGAGCACTGTGAGAAGGTCAGCACCATCGACAATGCTCAGAGCTTCATGAAGTGCTTGCATGCGACACACACAAACACACACACACGTGCACACATGTGCACACACACAGGCTCTCCTGGGCTCATCTATGCAATCAGCTCATGCATAGGCATGAAGTAACTGTTCAATGACCAATCAGAAGACACCTTCTGAGCATGACAGTCAAGAGCATTAGACAGGAGAAGCAGAACTGTTCGACTCTTTCATCTCTCTGAGCCTCAGTTTCCTTGTTTGTAAAGATGAGGGTCATAACCAGGCTGTTGGGAATATTTAAATTAGAAAATTAATATGAAAATGACCTGACACAGTGTGCTGGGGAAGTCGTAGGGGCTTAATAAATGCTGGTTAAATTGGAATCTGTAGAGGACTACAGGGACATAAAGGCTTAACGCATATGTGTTGGGGTCCTACGGTAGGTCAGGCTGCGTCAGGTTCTGGGCATGCGGACATGAATAAAACATGCCACTGTGGAGTCTATACTTTAGACAGTGGGACAGACATACACAAATGTCAGGAAAGACACCGCAGGAGAGATCCCGGCCAGGCTTGAAGGACACGGATGAGTGTGCGGCCGGAGCCCTCCTGAGCTTGCACAGCCCGCGGGCGCCGTATCTGGCTTAGCCGTAGAGGACAAAGGGTTCTTGAGGCTGCATCTGCTTAGCATTGGCTGAGAGGCCCCATCCAAAGTGAGAGCAGCAGAAGGTGGTGCTGGCTCCGGCTCGGCCAGCACAGGTGCAGCTGTGCCCCAGCCGTCTGCTCCCCAATCCAGAAGCAGACACCACCACCGAGACCCCAACCTTCTTGCCTTCAAATCTCCAGGCCCAGGGGCAATGGTCCCTCCGTGGTTCAGTTAAGAACCAGTGTCCGGAAATCTTCCCTTTGCCTGTCCAGCCCCGCCGCCCCCCCCCCCCCCCCCCCCCCGGCCCTGTGCCCCAGGAGGTCGGATCTCTCTGGACGGCATCAGTGGAGCCCCTTTGCCCTCTGGCTCCCGGTTGGGCTCAAACAACATGGAACCTGGCAGGAGCCTGGCAGGCAGGAGGCCGAGGGTGTTGGGGTGTTTATTCTCCTGCCTCCCCTTCGCCGGGCCACTGTGGGGCGAGGCCCCAGCTCCTGCCAGATGGACCTCTCCACCCAGTACTCGGTCTCAGGGTTCAGGTCCCCAATCTGCCCCTCTCCCTTAGGCCGAGGGGAGGTGACAGCACTCAGCTGGGGTTCCCCCAGCCCTTTGTAAATAGCTCCTTTACTGCACTCCCCTGAAATCACCTCATCTGTGTGGGCCACCTGCTTCCTGCCAGCCTCCAACTGACACCTCCGCGTGCTCAGCCTGGACACTGCCTCGCTCTGTGCATGTACTTTTCCGGGCCCGTGGAAAATGAGGCTGGAAATTTAGCCGCGAAGAGGGTGTCCTCCCAAATCTTTGCACATCCTGTTGGCTGCTCGGTGTGGGCCAGCCAAGGGTCACTTTCCCTCCCGGTTCTAAGGAGCGGGGGCGCTCGGGCCGAATCTGAGGTCAGAGCCGCAGATGTGTGTGTGGACAGAAGTCCCAGGAACCACAAGGGCCTACTCATCTACCTCACAGGGTGCTTCTCAGAATTGACAGTTGCACACGCCAAGCCGCGGGAGCAGGGGTGGCAGGCAGGGGGTCTTCTGAGCCTTATTTGGTCATGCCACTGGCGTGACTTTATTCCCTGATGATTCTCACAGATATTGTCCCGCACATGCGTCCTGCCCCGGGTCCTGGTCGTTTACACGTCTGTGATGTGCAGAAATGCAGCTCACATTTTTTCAGCTCCCACTAGGTGCCAGACACTCCAGACCAGATGGTAGACAGAGGGGTTGACGGCATGAGGAGGCGTTTTCACCCTCCCCACTTCCTGCCTGACCCATTTACAGGCTCATGACCTTGAACCGGCTACTGTAGGCCCCTGTTAACGCCCCGATCTCCCCATGTGTAAAGTGCGTATAATAACTGCACCTCCCTCCTAGAGCTGCTGGGAGGATTACATGAGTAAGATGTATATTGTGGTTACACACACCAGCTCATTTAACACTCATAACAATCCTGGAGGGTGTGTGATTGTCACACTTTGCAGGTCTGTCTGTCTCTGGTACCGCACACTTCTGTGGCCATGGCGATGAGGTTGGGGGACAGGGTTCCAGAAGGTGTGTAACATCTACATGGACAATGGCTGCCATGTGCTGCGTCTTTCCTGTGTCCCGGGAACCATGGGAAGCCCCGACATACGTTATCCTGATTTCTTCGCGTAGCGTGCAGTGAGGAAGCCCCTGCCAACCTCGTGTTACATGAGGAAACTGGGTTCCGTTGCACGCAGAGGCCCAGCAGAGTGAGGCTCTGGCAGGATTGCACCCTGGTCTCCCTAACTCAAACACTCACGCTCCCAACCACCAGGCTTCTCAACGCACAAAACCTGGGCCCCTCCCGCAGAAACCGGGGGGATTCTGCGCTGTGAACTCCGTCCCAGGATGCACCCGTCCCGGGGGCGGCACCCTCTGCGGCAGCGTGAGAAGCCCCGCTGACAGGGCAGCGTCTGACGTATCCATCCCATTGCTGAATGTGCAGTAGCTCGTGTTAAAAAAAGAAAAGAAAAGAAAGGCTCTTGAGATGGTAGGAAGGTGGGAGGCCCAGACCCCGCCAATTGAAACCCAGCAGCTGGCATCCCACAGGAAGCGGAGGACCCTCGCTGCCCAGGGTGTCGCCATCCCTGCCTGCAGACAATGGAGGACGAAGGCACTTGGACAAGGCCCCGTTCAGCCGGGCCCAGCTGCACAGAGCGGTGTCACTGTCTCAGAGGAGACCATCTGGGGGGACGAGGCCAGCACAGTCTGTCCTCTGTGTGGGCTGTCACCGCCGGCCCTGCCTCCGCTCCCTGCCACCCCGGGGAGGCCGCCCATGTCTCCCGAGGCAGGCGCTCCCTTCCAGGTTGAGAGAAGGACACAAAGCAACAGGAACAATAAGATCTGGCTTCCTCCGACCTAGAAGGGGGTTGGCTAACTGACCAGGGACATGCCTGGTGAGGTGGGGGCCTCCTGAGGGCACCGCCAATAGGACAGCAGCGGGCAGCTGCCACCGTGGGAGGCTGCAGCTGCAGGTGGAGGTCTGGCCTGATGGCTTCAGGGACAAGCTGTCCTGGGGCATCAGTACTGCCTGACCCCACCCCCGGGCAGTTTGATTGGGCCAGGGGCAGAGGTCAGCTGACCCAACATAGACCAATCGATAGTTGTTCCCTCTTTTGTGCACTGCTGTACCCCAAGTGCCTAAAACAATGCCTGGCACTTGTCGGTACTCCAGTAGGTAGCTAACTCATCTTTCTCTGCCCTTTGAACGGGACTCAGCCACCTGGTCTCGAGGCTGGCACTGTGGTGCCCCTGACCCGGGAGCTGAGGCAGCCCCGTGTGTGAAATGGACTGAGAAATGTGTAGAGGAAAAAGGAGGAGGAGGAGGAGGAAAAAGCAGGAAGGAAAGGGGTGGAAGCAGAGGGAGTCGGGACAGGCTTCAGGAATACAGCCCTGGTCCATGAGAATGTCCCCTCCCTCCTCCTGAAGCTAGCGGGCGTGGGCCTTGATCCTGAAAGCAAGTCATTCTAACCAACACAGCATGTCTCCCTGAGGTCCTTCCCCAGAGGGACTGGCGAAGAGTCCCGCACTCTTGGAGTATTTTTAGCCGAGTGCCCTTGGAGGATGGGAGGGACAATGCCAGTCCTTGTCTGATCTGCCCACCGGGACCGGGATGGGAGGCGCTGTGACTCCGGAGCCCGACCGCCTGGCGCCCCGTGCGGGCTCCCTCCCACCCCTCCTGCAACCTTAACACGTTATCTAACTGTTCTGAGCCTCAGTTTCTCTCTTTGCAAAATGGGCATCGCCATAGCGCCTACCTCCGTGGGTTATTTTGACAATGTAAAGTGTTTTTGCATAGTGCCCAGCACACGGTTAGTGCCGGATCTGTAATAATAACATATCCAATATGTGCACAGGCAGGATTCTTATCAAAAAGCAACTTTATTTTTGTAGCCTGTTTCCCTTGAAGCCTATTCACTGCGTGCAATCTGTTCCTTGCTCTAGAATGAGGATATGGGCAGACCCATGAGTTTTCTAGCTGCTGTTGGGTAATAAAAGGTCCTTTAAACCGGGGACAGGCAGTCCTGGATTCCATACCTCCCTCCGTCCTGGGGCACCAGTCCTGTGTGACCCCACCCCTGGGCAGATCTCAACCTACAGCTTCAGCCTCGATTCATGACTTCCCTCTCCTTCCCTCCTCCCACTGGGGCCTGCTGCCAAGAGGACCCTGTGGGTTGGCTGTATCTGTCCCTCCACGCGCTTGCTAACCTATTTTCTGGTCTCTCCAAGGATCACGTGGGGGATAGAGGAGGGAGGTCAGGAGGATGGGCAAGTTCGCAATTGCTTGGTCCTGTCACAGGCTTTGCACTCTCGGACGCTCTAAGTTGGCAAGTTTTCTGGAGATGTCCCTGCCGGGCCACCTGTGGTTACACTCCTGGTCCGCCTGCCCCTGACCTGCCATCGGAGGGCCGTGTCCCTACTTCCCTCCGCTGCTGCCACCGGCCACTGGCACTTCCTTAGCTTGAGTCAGACCCAGACCTACTGTGCCCCCAGCGGCAGGGCGCACAGAGCAAGCTCTCCGAGACCCCAACACGCTAAGGCAGAGGGGCAGGCACAAAGCCTTTTCCGAAAAAGGTGTCAAAATCTTCCCTAAGTTTCAACACCCAGCCCTTTTCTACCCTCCAAAGTGGTGAAGAGCTTTGAGAAGTGCGCCATCGTTTTTGGATTTTTCCTTTGTAAATTCTGCACTTTGCTGGCCCTGACCCTCCTGTGGGATGCAGCGGCTGGTGCCTCCATAGACCTTCAACTTCCTGTTCCACTAGTGAGAAATCGACATGTGCCTCTAACCTCTCCATTCACAAAAGGCGGTCAAGTGCATTGTCCCACCTGCTCCTCACAGCCACACTATCGAGGTGGTGATTCTGTTCTCCCCATTCTGCTGATGAGGAAACTGAGGCACAGAGAGGTAAAAAAGCTGGCCCAGGGTCACACCGCTGGACACTGAGAGCCAGATTTGTGCCCAGCTCCTTTCCACGGCAGTACACAGCTTCCGAGGAGAGAGGACTGTGAGAACTCTGTGCCCTTGCTCGGTGCTGCCTGGCACCTGGGCAGTGGGCCTTCCAGGCCCCAGGGCGCTCCTGGTTCAAGGCCGCCCTAGAGGCCTGCCTGGAGGGCCACAGCCTCCTCTCCTCAGTGCAGGCGGGAGGCTTTCCTGAAGCGGATGGAGGCAGCCAGCCCTGTGACTGGCAGCTGGGCTCGGAGCACCAGCCAAAGAAAAGCTTTGCTTCCTTTGCCCATAAAGCGCCCATTCTCAGCCACTCACGCTGGCACAGACACCCACAGACCAGAGCCGCAAAGGGCTGGACAATGAGGCAGACACAGGCGAGGGCAAAAGAGGTTTTTTGTTTTTTTTTTCCAAATGCAAAACCCAGATCATTCTCAACACATGTGCCGCTTGCATATGAGCTGAAATGTTATAGGAAAGGTAGAGATGTCTCGTGCCAACGTTTTGGGGGCAGATGGCTGGGGGAGGTGCCTGTGAAGATGGCTTTATAGCCTGTGGCCACTTCCTCCTGGTGATCAGCACATGGGCCAGAAATACACCAGCTCTCATTTCCCCCACATTCCTCATCTTCCACCTAGCTCCCCCCGCCCCCCCCCCCGCCCCATTACACTCCCTTCTAGGGGTGGCCCGGGCCAACTAGAGGTGAGTGACAGGCCCGACTGCCAGGGCTCACAGTCAGGTCGGGGAGACAGGAGAGGAAAAGCAGCAATGAGAATACAGGGTAACAGTAGAGGTGGAGACACACAGGATGCTGGGGGACCACACGGTGGGAGGGGCGGGAGGGATCAGAAGGGATCAAGGTCATTTACTCCTGGTACTGATGGATCAGGCAGAATGGCTGCCTCACCCACCAGAGCAGGCTCCAGACTTTACTGGGAGACTGTCAGCTCCTGGTGGACTGAGAGGGAGCTTCACGGAGGCGGTGAGGCCCGCGAGGGTGGGGAGGGCGTGCTCATCAGGCAGACAACTTTGGGGGGAGGGGAACGACTCCGGGCTGAGGGGGCAGTCGGGCAAAGGGGCCGGAGAACGTCCATTAGGGGAACTCTGGAGACCTCTTTGTCTCTGATCCCTTAGAGGCCCAGCGTGGTCTGGAGACATTTGTTGAATGGCTGACGTGGAGGCGGTGTGCTGGGGAGTCATGGCGGATGAGATGGAAGAGCAGCAAGCTAGCTCCTACCATTGATGGGCCTGGCACAGGCCGTCCTGCCCCAGCCTCCCGCAGGAGGTGGGTAGATTGGCCAGGCTAGAGGAGTGAACATATACATAAACAGTCCCTGGCACGTAGTCATGGTGACATCGGTCACTATCATCCCGAAGGTGCAGATGTGCTCAGTGGAAGGAAGACACGCTCTGAGCAAGGAGATAACAGCTTGGCCAGCCAGGCCCGTCTGGCACCGAACCCCACGCGCTGAGCCCACGCCCTCAAGGGGGTAGGACCGTCAAACTTCCGTGAATTCCACCGCACACACTAGGAAAACGAGGAAATATTAAGCACGGGGGCCATTCTTCTCATCATAATTCTCAATGGCCTGCGCCCTGGAGAAGCTGTGGGGCGGACGCTGGACCTGCAGGTCCCAGCACACGTCTCTGTCCCCTCAGGCCTCTCGTGGCCGAAGCATCTCAGCGCGTTCGGTGCGGTTTCCATGCAGCCTAAACCAGGCCCGTGCTCCGCATGCGGCTCGGCCAAAGCCACAGTGACCCGGCCCAGCAATGGCCGCGAACCACCCCGCGGGGCCACACACACCTGCCAGGCAGCGAGGGCGTTTTCCCGGGCGGCCTTTCCAAGGTGCACGGTGGCTCACGCTGGAGAAGTTAAGCCCCGACAAAGCGCGCTGAGCTGTACAGCTCCCTGGGGCAGTGGTGGCCCGCTGGGCCCTGCACTACAGGCCCTTGGAAGGCATCCTTCTGGTTCTGTGGCCCGGCCTGTGGCTTCCTCTGCTTGTGAATGTAACAGCCCCACTCTGGTCTCACACCCGAGGGAAGGTCCTCTCCGAGACAAGAGGAGCTTCTGAGCTGACTTTGCCTCCCGTCAATCTCACCATCAAACCTCAATAGCAGGTAACAGCTATGGCTAGGGTTCCGTGTTTCCAAAGTGACCCAGCCTGACAGGCACTACATTTCATCCAAAGTTCACCCCGCACAGCGAGAAGGAAAGAAAAATAAAGCCAGGCAGCTTCACCATTTGTCTCTCATGGGCGCATCTTGGGAATATTTTTCTTGCGAAGACTCCCATGCCGAGGACTGGAGAAGAACGCGTGTACATTCCTTACATCTCCAACTCAGGAACGCATCCTGGGGCTAATTATTTCTTAACTAACTAATCAGCATGCTCCCGTTATAAATTGGGATTTATCAGCACAGCGCATGCAAGGAGAGAACATATTATGATTTTACTTTGGTTAATGTGCAAACGCGAGCTGTGTTGGTAATGACCTGCGTTCGCTGAGCAGAGGGGGCTGGGGGGAGGAGCAGCTTTCTGCAACAAGGGCGGCGGCCGGGCCAGCTGTCCCCGCCAGACACTCTGCTCCCGGACCCATCCGTGCACGTGGCCTCGTGGTCCCATGGTCCTGTGGTCCCGTGGTCCCCGTGGTCCCGTGGTCCCGTGGTCGAAGGTGAGGAGGCAGGAGCCATTTCCTCACTGGGGAGAACTGGACGCCTCGGGTTTGTTCTGCTGATAGAACCAGTTCCACCCGCTTTGTTAGTGGGAAGAAAAAGCCTGGGGCTTGGGGGTGGAGGGGGCGGAAGGAGTGTTCACTATAGGTCGCGGGCGCGCGCGCACGCGCGCACACACACACACACACGGTAAACTGCCCAGAACAGGGCCCAGATCCATTCTTGAGACCCCCCCCCCCTGTAATCTGGTGATTATTGTCTTCTCTTGTCGTATTGGACCTGCCCTCTCCTGCGAAGCTTGTCTGCCTGAAAGTAAATGCTCTGCTCTGAAGGCCCCTGATAAAGGGATTTGTTTATCAGGCTGCCTGCGTGCCCCTGTGCTCCTGCCAGCGAGCTCCTCCCGGCTCTCTCGTGCTCTGGTTTGGAGCCAGGGCCCCAGGGCGCCCGGTTCACCTGGCTGAGCCGCGCCTGGTCACCTCCCCCCTTCCCTGCCCCCCCCCCCCCCCCAAGCATCAGGTCCGGCTTTGAAGCAGAATTATCTGGCCACTCCGGCCTCACCGAGAATGAGGAGCAGGCGGGGCAGGAGCAGGAGTGCCGCCGGCCTCCCCTCCGCGTGACCGTAGGGCAGAGTCCAGCCGCATTCTTTCTGTCCGGCCCTGGTGCCAGGCTGCCGAGGTCCCCGCCTGGGCACAGCCTGATGGGGCACATTCTCGAGCCGGGCTCTGCTTTTGTGTTTTAAAGGAGACATTTCCTCTCCTGTTTTATTTATTTATTTTTTTTACATTTTATCGAGGAGCTATTTTTAAATTATGAAAGAATATACATGCTCATTGTTGAAAATTTAGAAAAAGCAGAAAACTACCCATGGGGGGGCGGGGGGAAACATGACTGCACCAGCACCCACACTCCCACTTGGGGTACTTCCTGCTGACCCTGTGTGCCCGGGGCCTCACAGGTCCTCCAGCCAGGGGGGCCGTCTAAAGCAGCGGGAACACGGGACTGTGTGTTACATGTTTGCATGCAGCAAGCAGGGCCACGTGAACGGTGAGAGTGTCCCTAAGTGAGGATTTCTGTAACTGCACTTAGAGGTCATGTCGAGCGTCTGCATTTGAGACTCGGGGGGACATGAGGCTCTCCTGGGTCCCCCACCCCACCCATGGCACTTACACAAATGTATTTGTGCTTCTGTCACATTCGAGACCATACTACCTTCACATCTTTATACCTATTATTTTGTTAACATCTTTACAAGTCAGTAGAAGTGCGTCTGCAACGCGGTTTAGATGGCTACCCAGCGCGCCGTTACGTCCAGCGGCCGTTCTCGTAAGCTGTCCTCCGTTAGTGAACAATCCAGATGATTCCTTTCTTTTTCATGATGGTAGATAACACGGCACTGAACATCTTTATAGGAAACTCTTTGCGCCTCTCCTGGGTTATTTCTGTCAGATGGATTCCTAAGAGGAAAATTACTGGGTCACAGGGTAGGGCCATTGGAGTGTCTTGTTTCTCGTTGCTCAATGTGTTTCTAAATAGGGGGCGCTGACTGGCCCGCGCGCCAGGACATTTCCACGGCGCTGATGACCCTTTCGCTGCAGAGTCGACTCACAGAGCACACTCTCCTAGTGAGAGATGTCAGAAGCGAAGGCCTAGCTTTGGTTTTCTGTTCAGCAAATGCATTTAACTAGTTCTCTGTGTGCTTATATGAAATGTGTATCTATGAACTAGTAAAAACTTGTGTATCTCTGTAACTATAGGAAACATGCTATGTTGTGTGTGGATTTTTAAAATATTTTTTTATATTTTTATTGATTTCAGAGAGGAAGGGAAAGGGAGAGAGAGAGAGAGAGAGAGAGAGAGAAACATCAATGATGAGAGAGAATCATTGCTCAGCTGCCTCCTGCACGTCCCCTACTGGGGATCGAGCCCACAACCTGGGCATGTGCCCTTGACCGGAATCGAACCTGGGACCCTTCAGTCCACAGGCTGATCCACTGAGCCAAACCGGCTAGGGCTGTGTGGGTTTTTTTTACATGAATGGTATCCTATTGCATGTGAATTATAGGACGTGTTCTTTTCCTTCAGCTGTCTGTCTTGGAGCCTTGACTGTGTATATGTGACTCTCCCTCACCCTTCCTAGACTTCCATACGTTTCCATGGGATAGATATCGCCTAGTTCCGACAGCCATTCGTCTATGCGTAAATATGTGGGCTCATCCCAATTTTTCCCCTTTTTGCAAATAGTGCTACAGGGCACATCCTTTTACATGAGCAAGTGATTTGAGCAAGTTTTGTTTTTTTTCTACAATAGAAATCAAGAAATTGGATTTCCAGGTTATGGGATATGCACATATTTAATATTAATGGGTACTGCCAAATTGTGGAGGACATCTTAATTTCCTTTCATTAGGGAAATTCTAGCCTGCCTTGGAGCTGGCTTCTCGAATGTGGTTCTGAAGTGTTCTCTGAGGTAGGCTGTCCCCCAGCGGTCTGTTCACGTGTTCATTCATCAGCCCTCCCACCTCTGTTTGTGAGGGCCCAGCCTGGCCTGAGACAGAGGACACAGCCTGTGAATGTGGGTTAGGTTCTCTCCTCCTGACCAGCCGCACCCTCAAGGGGCCTCAACCCGACACCCGAGTCCTTCCCCCACCTGCCCACCCCGGCTCAGTTTTCTAGACGGCGCTCAAGTGTCACCTCTTCTTGGAAGCCCTCCCGGGAGCCCAGGCCGAGGAAGGAAACCTCCCTTTGTGTCCCCACGGCACCTTAGGAACTGGCTCGGCGTGCCCATCGCGTGTGGAATTCAGTCCTCTCTCCCTGCTACCCGGGATCCTCTCGGGATCTCAGTGGTGCGTGGCTTTGGGGCATCGCCTGGTCAGTGTCTGTGGACTGGCGCATGAACCACAGCAGGCGAGCGTGGACATCTGTCACTTGGTAAGGGGAAGGGCCGAGTTCATGCAGCATTCCTTCTACAGAGCTTAGCAGACAAAGGCCGTAAGAGATTCGATGGCTGGTCATTGACCTTTGACAGTGATGATGATGTTGATGAAAACGATGAACAACTGGTTAAGTTGGGTAAATCAGAAACTCTCTCACACAGAAATTCAGAACCACATCATTCTCCTCACTCCAATGTTTCTCCACAAAAATCTAGAAGTTTCTCAGGCAATTTGTCTTTTAAAATGTATCATGGGGAATGACAAACAGCAGGAAGGAAGCTGCCCAAATAGTTGGAATATGTCAGCTTCGCACCATAAATCTCTGGGTAATGCATCAGCTGTGAGCAGAAATGTATGAAAAAAAGACTAGAAATAAATACATCAAAATGTTCCTAATGGTTGCACCAGTTCTCTTCTCTTCTCTATCCTTTTTTGAACCATTTAGATTATTTTAGCAGGTATATAAATTCATTTTCAATAGAAACAGCCCCAAATAGTCTAGCCCTTAATGAACTTTCTAAGGGAAACATTTTAAATCACCTGTGATGTGTGTGTATATATGACAGGAGAAAACCATGCCCAGAGGACTCACCAGAAATGGCAGCAGGATATGGTGGTGGCGGTACATTTCCCACCCTCAGGAAGCCCACAGTCTAGCAGGAGCCACAAACCCAAGTGCTGACAGGGACCAGGCGGCAAGGAGAAGAGAGTGAACACCACCAGCAGGCCCCCTCCTGTCCTCTGCTAACATTTGCAGGCCCAGGGAAAGCCCATAAACAGAAGTCCATTTGCCATATGTACAGGTTATAAACCGAGTTCACAACGGAAGCACCTGCAGTCTCTTAAACTTGACAAATATATCTTTATAATGACCAGGAAGGCCAAGTTCAAAGTTAGAATTCTCAGACTCCTCGGTTTCCTTACCTGAAAACGATGGCCTGGGGAGAACTGGTCCCCAGCCCAGTGTCCCCCAGCCCCCAACAAACACCTGCTCTTCTTCCCTTCCCATGCCTGCCTCCAGCTCACACGGCAACAGGCTCCGTGCAGGTGGTGGGCACCTCGGCCCGCATATCCAAGCTTCAATCCCTTCTCTCCTTCCAAGACCCCCCTGGCTCCATGGACTCCTGGCGACCTGGGGAAGGGCACGTTTGGAGAGGGGCCGGAGTTGGGCCTCTGAAGCATGTGGCCCAAAGCAGGGACCCCCCCCCCCCCCAACCTGGGTCTTAGGACAGCAGCATCGTTGAGGCAGGTGGGAATTTGGTGACCAAGAGAACCAGCGCCCTGTCTACAAGAGAAGCGGCTACTCACTCCAGCCCCGAGTTCCCATGAGAATCTGGGTGGACGTGACTTCCACTCCTTAAAGAGAAGACACAGATCTGGGTTTTCTATGAGTGGATGATCTGCGCATGTTAGCAAAGAATACTTTTTTGAAAAACGAGTGAATTCCTCTGTAGGCCAAACCACAAATATCTGTGACCACCTGCCTGATTTCCATGGGAGCAAAGAAAATTTAAATTCCATTTACACATTGCTTGACCACTCTTTGGTGTTTAAAATAACATTCACCAATTCATTATGTCACGTAAGCCCACAAGTAACCGATGACATGTCTCCATCGCTGCATGTATGTTTGGATTTCATGCATCTCCTGTTCCCAGTGGAAGGCCAACGTACTCGGTCCCTTCCAGCACGGATGTTTGTCTCCATAAGCCACCGGGAAAGGCCTGATGTCGGACTCGCACACCTCCCTTCCTGATGCTGACTTCCGTCCTGTCCCGCTCTGGCCTGCCATAAACCCAGGCACCTGCCTCTCACCGCCCTTCCCACGTTCTGCTGCCATTAGCTCTGAGCCTGTCTGTCACTTGAGACCAATCTGCATGTCACCAGGGCCTACCACAGAGCCTGTCATCTGGTAGACGCCCAGTACATCTTGTTTGTTCTGGACTGAACTTGTGGGTGGGTGGTTCCTGGTGATCACCCGAGTTTTCCCAGTTGCAAGTGAATAATAATCATAGTGGACATTTCTGGGACATTTGCTAAGAGATTTAGGTGTATTGCCTCGTATAATCCTCTCAACTAACTGCTCAACAATTTTATCCCCATTTTCCAGACGCAGAAACTGAGGCTCAGACAGACAAAAAGACCTGCTCGTGAGTCATGCAGCTGGCAAGTGGCAGAGGTGGGACTCGAACCAATCTTGCCTGATTCAAAAGGTGTGTGTTCTGAGCCAGGAAGCCAGTGCTCCTTAGGCGTGCCACTGACAGTCCTCGTGATGCCTCGAGGTGAGATGCAGAGGAACTCCTACTTTAATTACTAGGCATTTGTTTGCCTCAACATGTACTTATTTCAGTGTGTGTCGGGAAAAAATAAATGCCCATCTGTTTTACGGCACGACATATTGATTCTCCTATTTACATTAGTGATACAAAATGTTCCAGTTAAACTTATTTAGTGAAGTTCTAAAAAGTTGAGTCCATTTACAAATACTGTTGGGTGGATCATAAATAAGACAGGTAACAATACCGCAATGCAGCAAAAATGACGTGTCTGGGTGTACACAGAGGCTAGAGTTTGAAGAAACTCTGCCCCAGTGACCACCATGCGTGGATTAAAAAGAAGCACTCACATACCCACAATGAAACTCGTTTTGAAACTCGCACCATGCGTTTACAAGTTCGTAGAAAGTTGCTTAAAAAATGCATCCCAGACCTTGCTTAACGAGGACTGCACCCAGCCCCTCTTCACTTCTAAGTTTGTAGCCTGTTTATTTCTTTTTCCTCCTTCTATTTTTGGAACTTCAGTGGCGGAGTGGACTTTTTAAAAAGGGCTCTAAATAAAAAATGAGCTAGGGGCCTGGAGCGCGCCTCCACCTCGTTTCCACTCTGAGCAAACGGTGAATTACAGCGCCTGCACGCAGTGGCTCCGCACCACCACGCTGCCCGGCTCCTGAAGAGCAGCAGCCCAGAGTGCGCCCACAGCGCTGCCATTGCCCTGGCTAAACTATCTGTGTGTTTATCATACTGCACAGGGGCCGTTGAACCTGAAGGTACGGCCGTGGGGCCGGGTCATTTCAAGAAACCCATTACTGGGAATGAACTCAGCTACATCAGAAACTGGCACATCCAGTCGGATGTGATGGTGCCCATTAATATTAGATAATTACTGCCTCTGTAGTTGTTTGAGGTGGTGATAACTTGGTGTGTGTGTATGTGTTTGTATGTGTGTGTGTGTATGTGTGTACATGTGTGTATGTTTGTGTTTGTATGTATGTTTGTGTTTGTGTGTGTATGTGTGTATATGCATGTTTATGTGTATGTCTGTGTTTGTGTTTGCCTGTGTGTATGTCTGTGTGTATGTTTCTGTTTGTATGTATGTTTGTGTGTATGTTTGTGTGTATATGTGTTTATGTGTATGTCTGTGTGTGCCTGCACGTTTGCGTTTGTGTACTTGTGTCTATGTGTATGTATGTGTGTGTGTGTGTGTGTGCAGGCATTATTGAATCGCTTCAAGGCAATCCACTTCATTAAGGAGCTGCTTACCACTGGGGGGATATCGATAAAGACTAGCTAATGGTCTCGTGGAACTGGCCCTGAGATGACTCAGCCCAATGAAGCCATTACCCTGTTTAATGCATCTTACACAAGATGGAAATGGTTTACTGAGTGTATAAAGCCACTCTCCAGGATTTACAACGACTGATGTGCCAGAAGATCAACAGCGTGGTCCAAGTTTTATGCCACTCGTGCCTTGATGTACACTATTAGGAGATTGCTGTATTTCCCCCAAAACACCAACAATAAAATCTAGAGAACTCTAAGATTTTCCAAGGCATGCTTGTTAGCTAAGTTCAGCCTAACATTTATTACTTTAGGACTCACTTGTGACTTGTATATAAGGAAGAAAAAATTGATTAATTCAACAAACACTCACTTAAGGCCTGCCACGGGCTGGGCATAAGGCCAGGCCCAGGGGATACAAAAGACAAAGAAAAGAGTGCCTGACCTGGAGGAGTAACTCTAATGGGATCCAAAGAATCAATAAGACAATAGTCAGTTATGTGGCCAAGGGTCTGTGCCAACCTAGAAGACACGCACCTCTGCTTGGGGCTCAGGGCAGGCCAGCGAGGGCACTTGAGTGGAAGGAGCCTCTCTGGCAAACACATCCGTGTTCTTGGCAGTCAGACCCCCATGGAAAGGCCTAAGGAAACTGTGTGAGCATGGAAGGCTCTTGTTACGCCTCCAAAGACTTCCCCTCCTCCTTCCAGCAGAATCCTGACTTTGTTTTATGTTTCATGTTGGGACCCTTCGGTCTCAGAGAAGGTGGGCCCAGGTCTGGTCTATATCAAGGATGGTGACCCAGTTCTGACCGAAACATGTAACAGGAAGTGTGTTGGAGGGCCCTTGGGAAAGCCCATTCCTCCCTGGTCACAGGAAAGCACAGACCAGCAACTCTCAGCTCTTTGAAGTCCTGGGCTTCTTACTTCGAAACGCCCTGCGTGATGACTGGAGTTGTAGGGGACATCTTAGGACCCTGCAGGGGGGGCTGAGGTTCCAACCGGACCCTGGCATCACTGACCCGCCGGCATCGGCGACCTCTGGACTTCTTGATGTCTGAGAAGAATAACCTCTTGTTCAAGTCACTCTTCCTCACCCAGGTGGTATTCACGATTCATTTCATTCAAAGTCCCTGGAAGTGTCTCGGGATGCTTGGAACAAGGCTCTCGGAGAGTTGCAAGAGGTGATACTGAGCTGCCCTACAGGCCATTGGTCAGGTGCATGAGATGCCATGTTAAGGAGCCTGGCAGTGCTTTTCAGATGACCGGTCCTCTCCTGGTGGATTGTGGAGAGGATGTGGGTGGCACCCAGGAGGGACCTACATAACCTTGAATCAGACCATGAGAAATGTCGTTCCTTTTCCATTCTCTTTCAGTCCTTCTAATGCTTCCCAGATTGGTAGGAAGTCTTTATCAACTCTAACCCTTTTAATCTTCCTTGTTAACAAAGGGAAGGAAGGCCTCAGACTTACGGACTTTGATATGCATGCAAGACTGAGGGGAAATTCAATACATTATTTTGTTTTCATTGTTTTAAATGTGATAATTACCTTTTGGTTATAGTTTTCACTTTGGGTGGTGAATCAACTTGCCTTGAATGTATATTTATTTATTTTTCTCTAAAGGTGAGCTAGCTTATAGAAAAATATGAAATATACGATAGTGTAGGAGCAACACCAATATGGCCAAAAAAAAAAAAAAAAAGTGATGTTGGAAGCGAAAATTGCTGACATTTGAAAAGAACATCAGCTATACATCAGGAAGCCACTGTGAGTGTTTAGGCAATGGCTTCATGTAATTAGGCTCTCCATTTAGAAAGATTCATTGAGCAAGGCCAGGCATTAAGCCTGAAGATGGCTTTCATTTAAAAAAAAAATCCATTGCTATGAAAAAAAAAAAAAAATCCAGGTGAGGAATGATCAGGCTTAAACCAAAGCAGAGATGGAGAAAAAGAGGAGATGCTGAGGGAACAATATGAAGATGACCTGGAGTCCAATTAGAGCAGCGGTTCTCAACCTTCCTAATGCCGCGACCCTTTAATACAGTCCCTCATGTTGTGGTGACCCCCAATTTCATTGTTACAAAATGAACATAATTAAAGCATAGTGATTAATCACAAAAACAATATGTAATTATATATGTGTTTTCTGATGGTCTTAGGCGACCCCTGTGAAAAGGTCGTTTGACCCCCAAAGGGGTCGCGACCCACAGGTTGAGAACCGCTGAATTAGAGGCTAAAGAAGGAGAGGAGTTTAGAATGACTCCCATAGGCAACTGAGAGAAAGAATCATGGCACCATTGGGTGAGCTAGAGAAAATGGGAGGGGGACTAAGGCTGAGAAGGAGGCGATGGGTTCAGTTGGCCACACAGGATTGAATGTCCCTTGTTAAACCCAGATGGGGAAGGCCTGTGGACCAGTGGCTCTCAAAGTGTGTTCATCAAACCAGCAGCTTCAGCATCGCCCGAAAGCCTATTAAAGATGCAAGTTCTTGGATCCCATACCTATGCAATCAGAACCTTTGGTTTGTTTTAACTGGTCAACCAGAAGATTCTGATGCACTAAGATTTGAGTACTATGGGTAGAGGAAAGAGTCTGGGTCCAGATACCTAGAGAAAAGAGCTGACTTTAGACAAGGCCCTTCCCTGGACCTCAGCTTCCTCAACTGCAAAATGAGGTCATTGACTTGACTGTAAGACCCCAGGTAAGTCATGAAACACCGCTGGGTCTAAGTGCCCCACCCTATTACATCCACCTCCCTTTTCTTCTTTGGTGATAGAATATCAATTTTTAACTGAGTGCATGAGCGTGAAATAACCATACTTCCCAACCTCTCTGCCATTAGCTGTGACCATATGGCCAAGTTCTGGCCAATGGGAGGAGAATGAAAGTGATGCGTGTGTCTTCTGGGAAGTTTTCTCAAAGAGAAGGGTTATGTCCTTCGTTACCTTTGCCTCCCGCCTTCCGTCTGGAATACAGACGTGATGGCTGGAGCTTGATCAGCTATCTCAGATCAGAAGGCAGCAGGTACAGGTTGAGGCTGGAAAACACTGCGCTGGTAGGAACCTGGTTTTGGATGACTTTCTGAAACCACCCGCCAGCCCTCTGTTGACTCCCAATCTTCATTTATGTGAGAAATGAACTTCTTCATTTTTAGCCATTCTTATTTTGGCCTTTCTGTGCTTTCACATTATGAGAAAATCTCTTGTACCTTATAACTGTATTAGAAAATACTATGAGAAAACATAATCAGAATTCTGGGGGGGCAGGGCCTGGGAGTGTGCATCTGATGGACTCCCCCGGGGACTAATGCACACTAAAGTTTGAGGTTGGATGCTTTCAAATCTACTCTTTAGTTACACTCATACTGCAAGAATAGGGAGCAAGCCATTTGGACATAAAAAGAAAGGACCAGCTTTAGTGTTTTTCTAATAAAGTGACTTCCTTTGAACCTTTATTGCTGAAGGGTTGTGAAGTGAAACTCTTTTGGTAGTAAAAATGCTGGCCGAAAGGAAATCATCAAACTGGACAAACTGGACTAGGGACTGAGTTGATGGCCATGTTGGGGCCACGGTTTAGGTCTGTGACTCCCGGCTCTCTGGCCCCCGAATCTTCCCTGGAAGCTCCGAAAAGCTGTTCATTTCCCGCATCGCCGGTGCCAATCCTCCAGCGTAGCCACGGGTGCGAGCGGGCAGCTGTTTGGCAGCGCGGCCCGGTTCTGAGGTGGAGAAGGGAAGTGTGTCCAATCACCGCGGCACGCACGGGTAACGTGGGGCAGCAGCCCGCTCCCGTAGGTGGCTGGAGCCACAGAAGAGCCATGGTATGCCATGTGATGCAGTCCTGGCGGTCCGCCCCGCTCCAGCTCACCATGTGATGCAGTGACCTCAGGTGCAGCACGTCTGTGTCCGGACCTTCCCCAAGCACTTCTTTAGTCACAGGGCGTCGGGGGAACTGGCACCCCACTCGATCCCCATCCAGATGGCCTTCCAACTGTGGACTCCATGTTAACGGTCACCCCTCAGGTGGGAAAGCGGAGGAAAACACCGTTGCCAATGCAGAGGGCCATGAAACACCGCACAAAGAGAAGCTGTAACCAGCAATGCGCTGTTAGGAACAGTGGTGCCTTCTAAGTAACATGCACCCTTCCCAGGACTGACACACGGTGAAGAGCAGAGGCGGGGTTTAAGGAAACCTGCTTTGGGGACTTGGCTTTGTTTCTGTCCTTCCCCGACCTTCCCAGAAACTGCCCTGGAACATTCTTACTACATTGTTTTTTAGTTTCACTAACATCTACACCCCACCACCACATTAGAATGCGTCTTGCCGCTGCCGGGCGCAGGCTGCTGGGATTAGTCTCTCAGGGGACGACCACACACCTGCCCGGACTTGCCTTCTCACTACGCTCACCACAGCTCCGAGGACACCGTGTCCTTCAGTTCCCTTGCGGGAAGCTCCTGGGCCACCAACCCTGAAAGCATCCATTGCTTTCGATATTTCCGCATGTGATGAACATGTGCCCATGGAGTCTATGGTGGTGTCTGGTGGCTTCTTCGGTCTGGGTGTCCGAATTCCACAGTGTGCCTCCGTGCCTTACGGAAATGAACCGAAGCGGGGCTGATGCTTGTCCAACTCCGGGTGCCATTCCCACCTGGAGTCCTTGGTGCCCGATGGAGTGGCGCCGTGCGCAACCTGGGCGGCCTTGGGTGGTGGCCCTGATTGCTGCAGAGCCGGGGCGTGTGCTGAGGGGAAAGGCTGACCGTGTGTGCTTCAAGGGCAGCGTGGAGGACATCAGAGCTGGAGTGGGGCAGAGTTCACCCTGTGGGATTATGGGGTGAGATTTGTATCGCCTGCCAAGCTTTCAGGGAGGCTGCTGAAGGAGATCTTAGGGCCTTGCTTCCTGGGAGGCTCTGGGTTTGGGGTGTGGTTGACCTCACACCCCGGAGGGGGCTGGGCAGTAGCCAGCAGGGGACATGCACTCACCACGCTATGAGCTCTCTGAAGGTGTGTCAGCCCTTGCTGGACAAGAGGGGGGTTTTGTTTTTTCCTTTTTGAAAATCTAGTAGCGCCTTAATGTTCGGGCAGAGCTTGCTTTCTCTGCAACCCCAAGCTTCCCAGTGAGCGGGCTTCCTGGGAGGGGCCCTGTTCCGCCAGCAGAGTGCTCAAGCCAGCACTCATCTGCAACGCTAGGTCCCTTTGGAGATCCGAAATGGAGCTGCTGAATTGTTGTCATGGTTACCAGGGACAGTTTCTAAGGCCAGAATGTTTTCAAGGAGGGCAGCCCTGAGCTGGGTATCCTGGGTTTCTGAGCAGGCAACCGAGCCCAGAGAATTGCTTCCCTCTTCCTTCTCCCATTCTCCCAGTCCCTCGCCAGGAGCCTGGCCGATCACTCAGCCCTGCCCAACACTACAGCCCACGCTTGCCACAGCCTTCCGAGATCAGGCTGACCTGGCAGCACCCTGACGGGCTCAGGCTGCCTCCTCCCCCTACAAACCAGCACAGGTTCCCGGACTCACTCATGCATGCAGCTGCTTCTGGGCGAAAGACATCTGTGAAGCAGTTCTATGCATTTAATATATTAATAAGGAACTGACATTTTTGAAAACCTATGAGCCCAGCACTTCACATGTATCTCGTGTAATTTATCGACCTACTGCTGGAGGAAATATCATTCACATTTTATCTGTGAGGAACCAGAGGCTGGCAGAGGTGATGCCTGGGGCTGTACAACAGCAAGTGGCAGAGCTGGGATTCAAATTCAGGTTGGTAGGTTCCAAAGATAGTCAGTCCTCTTTGCTCCAATTAATGGCTGCCATGTTAGCCACTGAGAACTGGTAACTCCAAAAAGGACTCTGCACTGTCTGCTGGGCACGGAACATCCACTAGGTCCTGTAAGAAACATGTCCCGAGACTGCTCCATGCCAGACCTTCTGCTGGCTATCGGAGACACAGAGGCAAATCAGGCCCAATGCTTGCCCTCAAGAAACTAGCCCGCTGACAACCAGCAGCAATTTTAAAAGGGGGGCTCTATAAGATGCTAGAAAGAGGGCAGCCAGGGAACCAATTGGGAGGAAATGACACCTGACAGCTAAGCCTCAGAGTCTGCCCAGATGTGGAGAATAAACAGCAGAGCAGGCCCAATCCCCATGCCCCAGGTGCTTGCAGGAGAGCCACAGAGATGGGATTCATGCTTGCGACACGATAAGAAAGAATAAAACCACTAAGGCTCTGAACAGGTGTTCTACACGGAAGTGTTGGAAGATTGAAAAACCAGGCAGCAGAAGCTGGGGCCATTGAGGGAAGGTTACAGAAATGAAGTAGAAGCCACCTTTGTTCATAAAAGAGTTCTTAAAGGTCTTTGATCTCTCTTCTTCCCCTACTCTTGCCACAGTCACTTCTGGCTCTACTCTGATTTCTTTTCTTCATTTTTCATTTCCTCCTAAAGGAAAACACTCCCCTATTCAACATCTTTAGAGCTTGTGCCGAGAGCAAGGCATTCACCTACCCAGTGGTTCTCAACCTTCTGGCCCTTTAAATACAGTTCCTCATGTTGTGACCCAACCATAAAATTATTTTCGTTGCTACTTCATAACTGTCATGTTGCTACTGTGATGAATCGTCATGTAAATATCTGATATGCAGGATGGTCTTAGGCAACCCCTGTGAAAGGGTCGTTCGACCGCCAAATGGGTCGCGACCCACAGGTTGAGAACCGCTGACACACCTGCCGATGGTCACAGTGGTGGGAACGTGTAACGATGAACAAGACATACCCTTGAGCAGCAAGTGAACAACCTAACTGAGAAAGTACGAGAGATCGGAGTTCCAAACCAAACAGCAGAGCAATGAAATACTTCAGACTAGGCAAGAGGGCTGTCATTCAGGAATGACTTCATCCTTGCAGGTTTGTTCACTCGTTTCTTCAGCATTCATTCCCTGATGCCTCCTACCTACAGGGTCCTTTCCTCACAGAGCCCACAGCTGAGCACAGGAGCATGGACATAAGCAACCATTACAATACACAGCATTGTGGTAAACAAGCACAAGGTGCACACAGAGCCGTGGATGCTCAGGGCGAATCCACAAGACAGAGCGGGGTGGCTTTTGAACTGAGTCCTAAAGCTCAACAGGGGTTCACCAGGTGGAGAAGAGAGGCAGGGGAGGGGAAAAGCACTGAGAGGATGTTTGAAACAGCTTGGTGTGGGGCTTTTGGGGGGAGGGGGGGTGAGTTTTAAGATCTACAAAGACCTTGCCCAGCACGGCTCAGTGGTTGAGCGTGGACCTATGAACCAGGTCACACTTGGGTTCCCGGACAGGACACATGCCTGGATCGTGGGCTGGATCCCCAGTGTGGGGCGTGCAGGAGGCAGCTGGTCAATGATTCTCTCTCACCATTGATGTTTCTATCGCTCTCTCTCCCTCTCTCTTCCTCTCTGAAATTATATATATATATATATATATATATATATATATATATATATATATATATAAATTTACAAAGGCCTTGAACACCAAATTTAGGCGAGGTACCCATAGAAGAGATCTGAGCGGGTGAGGACCACACGATTTTTGTTTTGAAGATGCCCCTCTGCTACAGGGTAAGGTGGCTGGAAGGGGATGGACACCAGGCTCAGCCACGGGCGGCCCAGCAGCTGTATCTTTGTGCCCCAAACGCCGCGCCAGACCTAAGCCAGGCCGGGGGTGGGGGTGAAGGGTGAAGGGAGAGTCTAGGCTAGGACGTACGCAGCTCCAGGCACCAGACAGCTAGGAGGACCCCCTCTGGGGCGGAGCTCGGGGCAGCACGTGACGCCCGGGGAACCACCTTTACTGTGGGCAGTCCTTCCGCTCACCCGCGTTTTCAGGGGTCACCACTTCGACACCCAACACCTGGCCCCTTTTCCGCGGTGCTCAGGGCATCCGTTCTCTTCCCCGTGTCCCTCCATGCTCCTCCTGCCGGGTGTGGTGGGGGTAGAGAAGCAGCGAAGGAGGCCTCTGCCCGCCCTAAAGATGGCGACCCGCCGCGCTCAGCCCGGGTGGGGGCGGGGTCCCGGCGGCCGGCCTCACTGGGCGAGGCGCTGACGGAAGAGGCGTCTCTCGAGGGAACTTTTCGACCTTCCTGGGAGGGGAATCTAAGGGGAGGGGCGTGGCCCCGTCTAAATTCCGGCAGCGGATTGGTCTCTTGGCGGGTGGGCGGGGCGTCCGCGCTACCCCACCCCGCCCTCTGCGAACCGGAAGTGTCTCTCGCTCTTTCCAGCTGGTTGTCATTTCACTCGGCTCGGTCCTGAGGAGAAGGACTCAGCCGCGGCTGCGGGACCCGAGCACCGGGAGGCGGCGGCGGCGGCGGCGGCGCCCGCGGCGACAGCAGAGGAGGAAGAAGGAGAGAAGAAGAAGAGCCAGGCGGAGGCCGCCACGACGACAGCGGGCACTGCGGACCGGGGTAAAGCGACGCTGGCGGCGGCGGCGGCGGCGACGACGACGACGACGGCGGCGGCGGCCCAGCAACCGTGAGGAGAAACAAAAGCCTTCTAAATTATAGTTAAAAAAAAAACAAAAAACCTTGGGGGAAAAAGAGCGAGAGCGCGCCACGGGGGGAAGGCCCTGCTCTCTTAACGCCACTAGCGGGGTTTTCCTTGCTTCCCTCCCTGCGGAGAATCGAACTGAGAGAACCGAACAAACCGCCCCGGGGTCCCATGAGGGAGCCACACCGCGGAGCCGCCGCGAGGGGAAGAGGCCGAGCCCGCAGGACCGTCCAGGTCGCCCCCGCGGTCCCCGCGCCCCCGGGCCGCCGGCTCGCCCTCGTGCGGTCTCGCTAGTCCCTGCCGATCGCGACCCCCGCGGAGGGAGGAACGGGTGTTGCCAGCCCCTTTCATGGGGGAGAGGAAGCCGGGGGGGAGCCCAGGAACAGCGACCGCAGCGAGACCCGCACCCACAGCCTCCGGGACAGCCCCCGAGGCCCAAGCTGCACCCCGCGGAGGAGCAGGCACGGGACCGGGAACGGCAGACACCTCCCTGCGGTCACCTTCCCAGTAGTCGATGCTGACCTCCTCGCCCGCAACCAGGAATTCACCGCCGCCCCAGATACCCTAATATAATCTATCTATCTATATATAAATATATAATATATAATGTTCTTAAATTATTCCCGATTTTTTTAACCAAGCTGCCAAGAAAAGAACGTATTCTCTCCCCCTCCCCCCACCCTTTTAGCCCTATTCTAATTTTTATGTGAGTGAATCTAAACTGCTGAGGAAGACCATATGTGATTGTTAAATTATATATATATACACATATACATATATATATTTTTTACTCCGCGCAATGCTTATTCTTCTACATCCATAGATGCTTGAGAAGCTGTGTTTTTGTCATTCATGTAACACATTTTCCTTTGGAAAAAAAGAAAGCGCCTATTTTACTAACCAAAGACTTGGTTTTTACCCTCTTCGTTTTTATTCCCTCCTAGAAAGAAGCCCATTTTGGATGAGATTTGGGTGGTTTTTTTTTAGTGTGTTTTTCTTTTCAGAGACCAGAATTCCAAATCAGAGCTATTTAGGGTGATAAGCTGCAATCTTTGAGCTAGCTATTAATAAGACATTTCAAACAAATATTTTGGGTAGAGGATACAAAGGCGTGAAACATCAGGTTGTCGTGTTTTTTTAGTTTTTTTAATTTTTAGTTTTTTTATTATTGTAAGATTCTGCTCCTAAAAATAATAAATGGGGGATTACGGGTTTGGAGTGCTAGTGCAAAGCAATACTGGGAATAAATCTGCTTTTCCAGTCCGATTCCACCCGCATCTGCAGCCTCCACACCATCACCAAAATGCCACCCCCAGCCCTGCTGCTTTTATAAATAATAACACAGCTGCCAATGGCAGCAGTGCCGGCTCAGCCTGGCTCTTCCCTGCTCCGGCTGCCCACAACATCCAGGATGAGATCTTGGGGTCAGAAAAAGCCAAAAGTCAGCAACAGGAGCAGCAAGACCCCCTGGAAAAGCAGCAGCTCTCCCCCAGCCCCGGTCAGGAAGCTGGAATACTGCCTGAAACGGAGAAGGCGAAATCGGAAGATAATCAAGGGGACACTTCTTCAGAAAATGGCAATGGGAAGGAGAAGATCAGAATCGAGTCACCCGTGTTGACAGGGTTTGATTACCAAGAAGCTGCGGGGCTCGGTGCTTCCACCCAGCCCCTGACGTCCAGCGCCTCGTCTCTGACTGGCTTCAGTAACTGGTCAGCGGCCATCGCGCCCTCCTCCTCTACAATCATCAACGAAGATGCCAGTTTCTTTCACCAGGGAGGGGTCCCCGCTGCTTCGGCTAATAACGGTGCTCTGTTGTTTCAGAATTTCCCCCATCATGTCAGCCCTGGCTTCGGAGGCAGCTTCTCCCCGCAGATTGGGCCTCTGTCCCAGCACCACCCTCATCATCCTCACTTCCAGCATCATCACAGCCAGCATCAGCAGCAAAGGAGGTCTCCTGCCAGTCCCCACCCCCCACCTTTCACACATAGAAATGCTGCTTTTAACCAGCTGCCTCACTTGGCGAATAATCTTAACAAGCCCCCCTCTCCATGGAGCAGCTACCAGAGCCCCTCTCCTACACCGTCTTCTTCCTGGAGCCCGGGAGGTGGTGGATATGGTGGCTGGGGAGGTTCCCAAGGCCGCGATCACCGCAGAGGGCTGAACGGAGGAATAACGCCCCTGAACTCCATCTCGCCTTTGAAGAAAAATTTTGCAAGCAATCACATTCAGCTCCAGAAGTACGCTCGCCCCAGCTCTGCCTTTGCTCCTAAGTCCTGGATGGAAGACAGCTTGAACAGGGCTGACAACATTTTTCCTTTTCCGGTAAGATTGCGTTCCACTAACAGATAAAGATGAATAAGGAAATGGCCTGGTGTAGTATCCAACTAAGACAGTTTGAATTGTCCATGTTCCTATCGGAGCTCTTCTTAGAATATGAGTTACCAGGCGTTATTTTGGTAGGAGAGGAGTGTAACTGGGAACAAAATGTTCAGCTGTTTCTTGGGTAAATGTCTCATTGCAATCTTCCCATAGGTAATTGTATGACTTGGCATAATTAATACCAGGTAGCTAGCTAGTGATGTCGTAATTATTAACTGTAATACCTTTCTAGCCTGACAAGAGAATCAGGGTTGGTTTTTCCCTACTTATTTATGTAAAGTACATAATGTAGAGATACCTTTTGCTGTGGAAACTGCTGCGCATTTTCTACCCATATGCAGTAACTATATAACCAAAAAAAAAATTCCTTTTTCTCCACTGGAAGGTACCAAGTCACTGAAAACCAACCCTTACATTGTAGTTTTCTCACGCTTACATTTTATACCTGGAACCTCTCTGAACCATGCGGTGTGAACAGTCTGAACTCATTAATTTCCTTTGAAACCTCCGCAGTTTCTGGCCTGCCTTGTATCAGCAAGGACTGCTAGAGAAATGATCTAAGTGTTTTCTTCGTGCTCCTTTATTTGTGAATACTATGAAACTGTAGATTGCAGAGTGACTCTTTTATGATGCCTTTCACCCATTTGTTTATTTTCCAATGTTAACACTAGGGGGGTAGTTAATTAAACCATGCCTAAAAATAGATCCAGGCCAGGATCACTTGTCTGTCTGCCACCAGTGTATCCTTATTCTGCAAGACTCACATTGTTTGATGTTTCTGAATTAATGAGCAGCCTGTCTAGCTGATAGATATGAGATAAGGGGAATTTCATAGTTAATTGAACATCAGATGCCCCACTGAATTTGTTTATTTTGGGGGTATGATCATTTATGTGTTCAGGAAATTTATATGAGATAATAAACTAACATTTAATCAGTCCTCACAACCCCACAAGGTAAGTTCAATTATTATCCCATTTTACAGATGAAAAAATTGAGTATCAGAAAGTTATAACATTCTTAAGAGCACACAGCTCATAAGAGTACAAACTCTAGGTTAAAAAAAAACAAGGATTAAAAATATATCTGTATATATACATGCTTATACATACACATGTGCTGTAGGTAGAGGATTATTTTAGATCTCTTTCTGCAACGGCTAAAACAGATTACGTGAAGAATTATCTGTTTTAGTTAATAGTTTACTTAGTGGTGGGGGATGTTTGCTAAGAAAACACTGTGTCATTCCAAGGAATGAAATATGCCCTCTCTAAGGATTCAGGTGTAATGGTTAGAATGTATCATAAAATATTTGGTTAAATTTAGTTTTAGATTCTTTAAAAATAATTTTTTGCCTAAGGATCAAAAAGTTCTATTGGCTTCTGTTTTTAGAAAGGGATTTTACTCAAACCGAAGGGAGCAATTATTGTGTTTCAGTGGTCAGGTAAAAGGCCGTTAAGACATTGACAATCTCATGAAGTCTAGTTTTAAAAAGTTACTTTTGACATTCCTTTGAACATAAATTTAAGGGAAATTTAATGCAAAGGTAACTGCTATGAGTTACTCATATATTATTGCTAATTTAAAAAAATCTAAGGTGGCATTTTATACATTTTAACTGGATTAAGATTGGCTCAGAATTGAATATTGAATACACTATTCTTTTTTATTTTGCTACTATACACTAATGGAATGACTCATGGTTTATTGTCCATTCTCAGTTTACTAACTTTGATAAAGGTTTGCTTTGGGAAAAGTAAAAATTTCAGAAAATGAATAAACTACATGTGTGCACATGAATAATATTTTTATGGAGCTAATGGAATGTGTTTAACAAGTGAAATCTTTTCCATCAGATGGTTTCTATTAAGTTGGTTTCTGAAATAATAAAATAGGCTAGGATTGTTACTAAAATATATTGTTAGAAACTAACTCATCCCTTGGAATTGTTGTCTGTTATGCTGAGGGTGGGAAAAAGGAGTCAGTATACCTGGCTCAAATGTGGTAGGATTAGAAAGTAAATTGCTCATTTCTCCTCACCATCCCCACAGTTTTTTAGAGAGATTGAGGAGAGAGTGTGTAAGAGAGCAGGAGAGCAAGCGCGCACGCGCACGCGCGCGCGCACACACACACACGCACACGCACACACACACACACGCATGAGTATGCAGGCGCTAGCATTGGGGTGATTTGAAAGTCACAATAAAAATAAGTGATTTGAAAAAAAATCTTTATAACAAGAAATTCCTAATTGGGTTTTGAAAATATCATAACAAGTTAGTAAACTGACTGCTGTGGTGCTTACTGGAATGACTGTAGTTCTGTGTGTTTGTTTTAACAAGAATTCTTGTGAATTAGTTATTTGGCACAAAAAATAGTTTCGAATTGATATGAATTAGATAAATTTGATATGAAAAACCTTGAAGGAACATTTGACTGGGAGCCAGGAGACCTATGTTGTGGTCTTAGCCCTATCAGTCGGTATCATAGCATTGGGGGCACTCAGTTTCTTTATAAAATGTGGGGGGTGACTTTCTAAGTTCCTTTTGATCCTAAAGCAAAGCAAGATACTGTGGAATTTACTACCACAATCCACTCTTTAAAAATAAACAAAACACCACTACTCTCTTATTTAAATTTATTTCTTTGAGCACTATTAATTTTAGGAAAGACATTTTATAGATATTAGTAATTCAGTTTCGATTGCTATTCCTTAGATGTAAGAGAGATCTTTAAATTTACCACAGACATTACTGGATAGAGCTACTTTATAACATTGGTATCCAATCAAAGACTAGCATGGTATTGTTTTTTAAAAGGAAATAACTTACTTGAAATGTAACTAATACTAAACAATGTTTATGTAATTTAAAATTAATCAGAATGGTTTTTATGTTTGTTTAATGCGTTTGAGTACCATATAGTGAATTAAAAATAATGGTAACATTTTTAATGAGGTGGGTTTTTTTTTTTTTTTTGGCCAATCTTAACCTTCTCTTTTATCCATGTTTATGGAGCAGGAGCACAGGTTCCAAATATGTGAATAATCTTCCAGATAACTGATATTCCAAAGCATTGTATTTTGGGATATTTCATATTAAAATTTATTTCTAAGTTACTTTTGCTTAACTTAAAGTTTTCATTGTGTGAATTCAGATAACATTCCTCAAGTCCAGTTTTCAGATACAACTAAATTTAACATATATTTAATAATAGCTAACATGTCTATGATATTCTAAATGTTTTACATGTATTAACTCATCTAATTCATTCAACAATCATACAAGGTAGAAATTATTATTATTATTATTATTGCTATTCACACATAAAATTTGGCTCTTACCTATTATACTACAGTGCCTCTTCATAAAACCTGATACAGGTGGGAGGGATGGGTTATGGGAAGGAAATGCCTCCCAGAAGCATGTAAGATGAGAGGAATCTTTTTACAGAGAATAATTGATACATGCTGCTCTGAAGCTGATTATAGATAACATTTTGAAAGTAGAAAATAATAGAATATATTTATCAACTTTAAAATGTTAAACTTAGTATTCAAATCAAATCTTTTTTTGTTTTTATTACATACTAGAGGCCCGATGCACGAAATTTGTGCAAGAGTAGGCCTTCCTTCCCCCGGCTGCTGGCACCAGCTTCCCTCTGGCACCTGAGACCCAGGCTTTCCTCGCAGCCCCTGCTTCGTCTGGAAGGTCGCCTGGAAGGACATTCAATCTAATTAGCATATTACTCTTTTATTATTATAGATTATTATAGATTACATACCAGGCACTGAAATATAGGTGCTTTTACATATGTTGTCTCACTTCCTATGTGAGGTTTCTCAGCCTGTGGGTCTGGTTTTATTGTCCCAATTCCAAAAGGAAGAAACAGGATCCATATTCATGTGACTACAGACATGATTTGACCTTCACATTAACGGGGGGTAGGGGGCGGGGGATCCGCCCCGTCCTACAAGCACATCCTGGAATTCTGATGTCCAAACCAAATAGTACGTTGGGGCATCACCAACAATTATATTTGACTATAGGATTTCTTTGGAAGGGTGCCTAGATCATCTGCCCTACACAAAAGTAAAGGGGAATTGTGTAGTATCTATTCTCATACTCTCTTATCTTCAGCTCAGTTATGTTCCCACCTCCATTAGCTAAGAACCAGGAAGTAGGCAGAAAAAATAGGGGGACAAAATCTGTCACAAAGATTGATTGATAGGGAGACATTTTAGGACTTAGAGATTATTTGCTCTTACTACAGACACAGTCACCATGGATTTGTTTTCTTAACCAGGCAAATAATTCATGTCACTTTAATAGTTCTTGGGTTGTCAATTTATTGATCCTTAAAATTATAAATGCCATCTTACATTTTAAACAGAAAGTGTACTGTGTTGCTTCAGTTCTAAAAGTCACGGTGAATTATTAAATTGTCTAAAGTGCAACCTCATTACATTTTTTGTTTTTAATATAGTTTTAAGAGGGGTCTTTGACTTTGTATTTATTTATACAAGAAGAGGGGAAACTAATATTTTCACTGTAAATTCCAGCAAAATTGAGATACTGGAAAAACTTTGGGAAAAGCCTACCAGATCTAATTTTATGTCTTTTTGTAGAAAGCTTTTTAACTAGGTGTAATTGCATTTCTGATGGAATAGACTTTGAGTTGGGTAGAGTTTTTGATTATATTTTGTTGTCTTCAGAGAAGCCATGGAATATGATCAACACATTGTTCCAGCATCTTTCAGGAAAAAACTGTTTATTGCAAGCCTACTGATTGTGTTTTTTGCTAATTGCAACTAGAAAGATGCTACTTACTTAGTTCGTGAATTTATGCTTTTGAAAATAATCCTTATTGGTGTTCATGAGAAAGAAATGAAAGGCAGTCTTAACATTCACATATGTCTACTTTGAATTTTAAAGTCTAAATGTATTTTTCTTAAGACTGTTCTCTATGTTGCTAGAAGGAAAATAAGCTTGAAGATCCACCATCACATTTTTTCAGCACACTATTATTGTACCTTAGTTTTTTGCCCCATCACAGTTAACATAACGTGTGTAACATGTTTCTCTTTAAGGCAGTGAGCCCATAAGTTTAGCATTTATCTTAATTTTTCCTGATAAAACTCATTTTATATGTAATGGTTCAAAGAAAATTGTTCTTGCAGAAACTGAGGTATATTTTACCATGATAAGTTTATAGCATTATGTAATTTTTTTACTTCAAATTTAGTGTTGATTCTCTCATCACATTTTATATTATTCAAACAGAAAGAGTTCAACTTTCAGGTTTTCAGAAAATTCTTAGTTGATAGAAAGATAAAGGTATTGATTCTATTTTTAATCAGTTTCTAAAGGTGAAACTTGAATTAATTACTGAGAAAGGCTATTTTGTGAGTCCAGAAGTGTAGCAGAGTGAAGCACAGGCTCTGGGTCCAGCCGTAAGTTTGACTCTAAACTCTAATTATCTGCGTGACCTTGAGCAAATTGCTCACATTCAGGAAGACGGTCCTCTCAGGGCAATACCTGACAGCCAAGGCTTACTGTGAGGTCCCTTGAATTTTTTTTTAATTTAAAGCATAGATCTCTAATATTGAATTAAATTATGAAATTAAAATAATTCCAAATGTAGCTTGGGCATCTGTGAATGGTTCAAACAGTCCTTGGTATTGCTTATTTTTTGCATAGGTTTTACTTCTCAGAGAGCTCCTTTTGGATAAACTAAATGCACCCCAGGACAGATAATACCTTTAGCAGAATTACTAAATTTCTTGAAAAGAAGTTTTATAGTTGTATATTCTCTAAACTTTCGTTAGCGTTGGCAGCCTGTATCTTTCAGTATTTTGAAAGATTTTACCAAGTTTGTTATTTTAAGAAATTTGAAACATTTGCATATATTACAGAAAATGATATTTTAATGAAGAATTTGTGATTTCTTTTTTTTGCTAAGAGATAGGAAAAGGTACCATAGATTTGAATTGGGTATATTTTAGCTTTTATCCTGGAATTGAGTTTTGGTTTTCATATTTTTATTAATTTATTTATAAAGTACCTGCTATGTTGTGGCCTAAACATAGGACTAGATATCTCATAAAAAATTATTTTGATTTGGTTTATTTAATATATTTTTTATCTGTGCTAATCTTTGATTAATACTGAACAAACATTTTTTTTCTCATTATAAACAAACTAGAGGCCCAATGTGCAAGAGTAGGCCTTCACAGCCGTGGCTGCCTTGGCCCTCGCAGCCTGGGCTTCGTCCAGAAGGTTGGCCACTGTTCGGCCATTCGGTCAATTTGCGTATTACACTTTTATTATTATAGATCAGCAACTAGCCTAGATAATTTCCTTTTATTTTAATCCATGAGCTGTTTAAAGTAACCTAACATTCAACTTTAGGTATACCAAGAGCAATGTATAAATGGCATTTCTAAATATTTTATTAATGGTCCCATTTATAAATATGTACTTGTACAAGCTTCCTTGTACACAGATGTGCTTATTTAAGTTTGGTGGCAAAGTGGTACCACAAAAGGCGGACTTGAACCTATGGGTAGCAGAATGCAGGTCCCATTACCTGTCAAAGAAACACTCCATCAGCCACTTACAGGTGCTCTCTCATGTTTACAAAGTTTAAAGTCTTAAGCTGAACAAGTGCTTTTCATATTGTAGAGTAATTAGATTGGGAAATTTCTGTTTGCTGAATATTTACCATACATATCCCGTCATAATCCCTCAGTATTTTATATTTGAGAGCCATATTTATGTTTAAATATTATATAACATACTTTTAATAATAGTCCTTCCAGTTGTTTTTGAGGATTGCATCAAATGCTGGTCAGTGTAATAGCTGCTGTCTGTAAGAACCTTAGAAAAACAAAACAAAACCCAATATGAGAATGATGCTACTCAGAAAAATCTAATTATAGTATGGAACTCAGATCTTGGTTCCAAATATGGCTCAACCACTAATTAGCTGTGTGATTGAGGGCGACCTGCTCAACCGTCCTGATCTTTCATTTTCTCATTTCTTTTGTCTGGTCTTCTTGCAGATAAAATGAAATATGTCTTGTATTTAGCTTCCAGAAGATTCTGTTGTTATAAGAAAGCAAATAATCAGAAATATTAATTCAAAATCTTGCAAATAGCACATTTTCTTAAAATGTGAAAAACACTGTATAATGGGCGTGGGGTACAGTGAGCTTAATTTTAAGGAAAAATTTTATAAACAACTATAATTTTTAAAAATAAAGTCACTGTAGTTAAATAATAATGGGATACAGCCTAGATGATGCCTTCTTTCTGAAAAATTTATTGACCAACTGTTTTTTTTCCTCTGAGTAAAGTTTCCCCCCATGCCTTTTAAATTTACTATGGAAAATTTTAAGCATATTCAATAGTAGATAAAATAGAGCAAGCCCCTGTGTACACGTCACCTGGCTTCACCAATGATCAGCTCCTGGACAGTCCTCTTCCCTCTGTCTTCCTAACCTTTTCCCTCCCTTTCATGTTATTTTGACGAAGTTCCCAGGTATTGTATCATTTCATTTATAAATCGTTTAGTCTATGCTTCTAAAAGATAAGGAGCTTTCCCCCCCCTTAAAAACAAAAATGTTTTTCTTTAGTTATTTTTAAAAGAAAGATAGGAACTAAAGCAAGGCCCATATTTCTGTCGCATCTGCTCAGCCTGTTTCACCACTCAACCTGGTGCTAATCTCTAAGGAAACCACCTTCAGGGCAGAGAAGGATGCTGGTGGTCACATGGCATCACCAAAAAAGAGATCCAGCAGACACACCAAAGCACTAGCCGGTGACCAACAATTTGGGAGGAGCTTGGCCAGTTTTCCTCTCTCAGCCTTCCCTGAGGTTCAGGCTTCTGTGGTCTTGTGCAAGGGTCCCTGGAAGGAGATCGAACAGACAGTCCTGAGAGCTTTTTGGTTGACTCTCTGTTTTTGTGCTTTAAGAGGAATTTAGAGGTTTTGGGGGTCTTTTGTGGGCCTTTGGACTGCATCAAACCTTTTCATCTCTTGCTCTTTTAATCCACAAATGTTTGATGGTTCCAGAAGTCCCTGGAAGGGATTGCATGACCAGGTGAGCGTGCTTCTTCTCTATATGAAGTGTGAAGTCTGGTGACCTCTCACTTTGTGCCTGAGTGTTGAAAAGTACCTTCTGCTTCGGAGACTCAGGAGAACTAAGGATGGTGGGGTGGGAGCTATGAGGACCCAGAGAGGCTGACATTGGGCACAGGCTGCTTTGTGACAATTTCTGTCAAGGCTCATAAAAGAGAAGAGATGACATGGGTTATAAGCCTGTAGGACACAAGCCTCGCTTATGAATAAAGAGTGTGCCTGTGGGTGACTATTCTCTCTGTGACTGTTGACCTTGATCAGGCCAGGCAGACGTGGAGCAGAGGAGCTCTGGCAGCCAGTAGGCAGCGCAATAGAGGAGCGGCCAGAAGGGCACTCATTACTTCATTTCTTAGGGAGGAATCTTAGTAGTATTTACCTACTTCCTTTAATGACCTCTTGCCCTGAATAACTTATTAGGAAGGATAAGTCAAATACTGATATTTTGGGGTTTATAGATTTGGGCTCACTTTGCTGATCTCTATGAAAATACTCACTTTGCTGATCTCTATGAAAATGGGCTACAGGAAATATCACAGAACAGCTGAGTTATTCAGTTACAAACAATACTGCATTGACAATGCTCAATTCAGGCTCTTTTGCCATTGCACCAGAGAGAAGGGGCAGAGGGAATAGTTCCTGAAAGGGTCTACTGACTGCTGGGCATTGTGCACAGGTGGTCGCAGGCCTGATCTCATTTCTCCTCACTTTCATAAGGAAGGTGTGATCCTCACTTTGCTGATGGAATCAAGGTTCAGAGACACTGCAGTGTCAAGATCACTTGTCTAGTAAGTGGTGATTTAACGCAGGTCTTGGAATGGATTTTAATTACTTCCCTCTGCCAGGCAAGGTGAGAACAAATAGTCAGTAGGAAGAAGGGACTATTGATCCAGGAACTGAGTAATCAAGTCGAGAACACCAGTCTGTTTTTTAAATACAGTTAAATGGTGACAAGAAATGTTTACCTCTTTAAGGATTTCTATTGCTCAGAATGAGTGTGGTTTCTTTAGTGAAGGTGGAATAAAAGAAAATGTTCTCAAAGGCTTTCTGGAGAGATCTGATTTGTCAGTTCACATGGGAGCGAATGGAGCTATTGTCCAATCAGGGTAATACACCGAGGACATTTGTTCCTTTGCTCTGTAGGGCTCTTTGCCTTCATTATAAAATGGTCATAATGAGAAAGTAGTAACTAAGGAAGGAACCTGCTTAGAAATATGAGATGCTACTAAATGTGCAGGCAAGACTTCACTGCTCACTGTGTGAATTTGAGGATAATTAGTTAACTTCTCATAGCTTCACTTGCCTAAAATGGGGATGATAATAGTACCCACCTCATATGATGGTTGTGAGGAACTGATTTATGTAAGTGATACATAACTCATGTAAGATGTGCAACACTGAGCCAGGAGGAACAAGTTAGCTACTTTTATATTGGTGCAGACGATGATGGATTTACTGTATGCTGCACATATGCTACAATCTGATTATGGGGATGAGTGGAGCTCGCAGTCCAGTGGGGAGATGGCCATAAGAGAGCTTGTCAATATCATGCAGGATGTCAGCCTGCTAAGGGAGACACGGGGGGAAAGGGGACTTGTGCCTGCACAAGAATGTGGGTTATCTGGAGGTGGAATCTTGAAAGTTGACCATATAGTCAACTTTTAATTTCTTTATTCTTAATTGATTTTGGAGAGAGGAAGGGAGAGTAGAGAGAGAGAGAAAGAAACATCCATGTGAGAAAGAAACATCCATTAGTTGTCTCCCACACACGCCCTGACCCTGGATTGAACCCACAATCTAGGTCTGTGCCCTGACGGCATCAAGCCTGCCACCTTTTGGTGTACAAGATGATGCTCCAACCAACTGAGCCACCCAGCCAGCGCCATACAGTCACTGTCTTTGGGCTTAAATATTTAGTCCAAGAAGAATATTTACATTTTGGAAAATCTTGGATTAAAACTCTTATAGTTACCGTTGATTAATTATAGGCTCCACTGGCATCTCAAACTTCCTATTTATTTAGACACCTTTTTGACACACTGGCATAGACTTTACTTTCAAAACAAAATATTTTCCTTTCCCTTCTTCACCAGGGAAAATTTAAGCCAGAAAGAGAAACTTCCACAGGCCGGTACAGATACACAGCAGTCTGAGAGAAGTGTCCATCAAAGTGATGTCTTGTCTTTATAGGAATAGAATAAGTCAAGGGAGTAGCTGAATTTTGTCTTGCTTTTCTTTTTTAATATATGTGTTTTTTATTGACTTTAGAGAGGAAGGGAGAGGGAGGGAAAGAAAGAAACATCAGTGATAAAAGAATCATTGATCGGCTGCCTCCTGCACTGGGGATCGAGCCCACAACTCTGGCATGTGCCCTTGACCAGAATCGAACCTGAGACACTTCAGTCTGCAAGTCGACGCTCTATCCACTGAGCCAAACCAGCTAGGGCTGTCTTGCTTCTTAATGATGTGGCTACATGCAGTTATTGTATTTTATGTTTTAGACCCAGTCTAGTATGTTGAAACATATTAACTCAAGTATAAAAGAGAGAAGAGTCAGTAATAGAATGGTCATGGCATGGTGGTTGATTTGTTGAAATTGAACTTGATTGTAATTTTTTTTCAAGTTATGACCATAGAGAGTGAAACAAAGGGCTTTGTTTTGTGTTTTGAGAGCAAAGCACTTCTCTTCATAAGGAAACCTTGAAATGGTTTATGTGGAGTATTTAAGCTCGATTGTGTCATGACTGGTCACCAGGATGTAAGCTACGAATCACACCTCCAAGTACCTAATGAAGTTACCTGTTCAATAGACTTGCTTACCTTGGTGGTCCTCAAAGTGTGGTGGTCCTTAGCTTCACTTGAAGACTTGTTAGAAATGTGAATTCTTGTACCCTACCCAGAGCTACTGAAAGATAAACTTTGGGGTAGACCCAGTCATCCATGTTTTGACAAGACCTCCAGATGATTATGATGTTCTCTCAAGTATGAGAAGCACTGGCTTAGATTATCCATCTGAACATTAACAACAACAACAACAAAACCCCAAACCACGAATGATGATTTTGGTTTGTGGCCCTAATTGAATCTAGTTCTTTCTGATAGTAATAGACCACGTGGTTTCTGTGCTGCTTGTGGCTACTTTTGGAATGTTGTGAAAAGCCATGTCTTGTCATCAGTTACATGCTGATGTAGGTCTTCCTATTTTGCCATGACAAGACTATTCAGGTGTGCATAATAAAGGGATGGGTCCTGCCTGCTCTTTGAAATACTAATTTGTTTTTTTCAGAAGGTTATTTTTTTTAATCAAATTTGATTTTCATAATGACTTGTATAATTTTTCCTTTAGGAATTATCCTGTGAAGTAGAGATAGCAGAAACTGAAACTAATCAGTTACTGACATGCAGTTCCATATATTAAATATAACAAGATTACAAAATAAAATGTGATCTAAGCATTGTAACCAAGTTTGCTTTGCTGAGCCTTAAATAATTGATGCTCTTTTATTTTCATTCATGATTATTAAGCTACATGTTCTATCATCATAAGGCCTAGTTCCTCCCTCAGATTCTGCCTCTACTTTTACCTGATATTGATAAAGTTATTAATCACTTTAAGCTTCAGTTTCTTCATCTGTGAAATGGGACAATAACTGAATATGCCTAATTATATAGGATTTTTGTGAGTAATAAATAAGACTAGACATGTAAAGCATTAGAGCTAGATAAATCCTAGCTGCTGATATTATTATTATTACTATTACTACCACTTCTACTCCCATGGTTAGCAGTGGATAACTTAGAGATACATTTGTGATGGGTCACTACTTTGTGCACCACATCTGTCTGTCATCTCAACAGGGGAAGATAAGGCTTCTCATCCTCTCCTTATGTTTTTAGTATTGCTGATATCATTCTAGATTACTCCTATACATTTTGTTATTTCTTTAAGTTAATGAGTAATATTTGAGTGCCTACTGTTTGTCAAACACTAGCCCCCTGGACCCTTACTGCAGAGTGTCTCATTTATTCAAATGCATGCCTTAATTAGTGTGGTCCTTTGACTGCCATGACCATTATCTCATCCAAGGAAGCACTGTCTACTTTGGAGTGAAACTTGGACTTAACTCCTGATTAAACTGCTGAACTATGCAATATCCTATCTGTGCAGTAGACTGTGGCTTTTCCTTAGTCTTAGTTTTTATCATTAAAATGTGAATAATAGAATATAAGTTATAAGGCAGTTTGATGATTAATTAAGACAGTATTAATAAGGTGCCTAGAATAAGGTAAGTACTGAGTAGATGCTCAATAAAGGGTAGTTCTGCTTTTCTCCCTTTTCTTCCTGTAGGCTGCCTAGAGAAACTGGCAATGGTGAAGCAAATATAGTTGCCGGTGTTCTTTTGTTTCATAATAGATGCTTTGACCTTTTTTTGAAATCAGGACATCCTCCTCAATGAATCGTTTTAAGTAGATTTTTTTTTTTTTTAAAGCTTGTTACTTAGCATTAAACTGTCATGGACCCCCAGCTTCCTGTGGGCAGATGTGATAAACTTTGATTAGTAATTCTCATTCACATTTTTTGGTCCGTGCCATAAAATAATTTAAACTGTGAATCTTGGAAAAACACAAACTAAGGCCATCAGAAAGCTAGAATACAAGTATATTTTGGAGCTCGAAAGGAGATACTTGAGATCTCATCAAATTCTTTCCTTTCTCAGATCAGTGAAGAGATCTAGAGATGAAAGTGCCCAAGTTCACGTGACTCGCCAGTGGTGGTGTTGGGGCTTCCTAGTGTCTGAGCTCATGCCATCGATTTCTGCTGATGTTCATGTTTTGGTCATCAGCTCACAATCAGTCAAGAAGAGCTGTCACTTAACAGGGCTTCTATTTTATAGTAGTTTACCTTCTGGGAAGTAGATCTTAGAAAATATATCAGTGGTTATGATATTTGGCCCAACTCACAATCATAAAGGGTAAAATCAAAGAATGAACTGTAGAAATCAAAGCACTCTTGATTTGGCCTTTTGGTTGTTGGTAGGAAAACCATCTTGGTGGTGTTCTGATTCCTTAAGTTTATTACTGTCTGCTCCTCCACCTGCTGCCTAATGGCAGGGACACTTACATTGTAGTTTTTTGTTTTGTTTTATTTTAATTGGAGGCTAAAAAATGGACAGAAAAGATCAGTTAGAGCAGTGGTTCCCAACCTTTTTTTGGCCATGCCCCACCTAAGCATCTCTAAAATCCTGATGCCCCTCCCCCCCATGACACATAATTCTTACTCAAAAAGTGAACTCCTATTCATGTAGAGGAAGCCTAAAAGGTCATTAACTTGGTCTAAACAAGCTTCCAAAGAACATGGTATCCATGAAAGAGAAAGATAAAAAAGCGAAAGGATAATTGAAGTACTGAGGAAGAAATCACTCAGAAATTGTTAAAAAAATAATATGAAATGATATGAAAAAATAGCAAAGTTTCAAAATATGTAGCAGAACTGAAATGCATAAATATGTCACAATATATATTTATATACTGTATATGAGGCCCCTAGAACCATAAGAAATGCAAAATATTTACTGTTATTAACTCATTCTCGAATTGCCCGCCCCTTAAAATCAAATTGCCCGTGCCCCACATTGGGAACCACTGAGTTAGAGGGTATAAATTAAGAATGATAAACATTACACCCTCTCTGAGAACAGAAAGATTGACAAAATATGTGGCTTTTGAACTCTTTGAATTACCAAAGCATGATAGGAAGTAAAATGTTAGACAAGTGTAAAGTAGTTGATAATCATTATAATTGGTCATAAGGTTGGGTTGTGAGGGGTGGGGAGTACATACTAGGCTAGGGATGGCACTTGTGCCTTTGGGTTTTGTCCCTTGCTCTTAGTCTGCATCAGCAAACTGCTGAAACTGTTTCCTTCTGAATTCACGGAGCCTAAAAATCCTCAATACATTGTGTCTGAAGATCTTTGAGTTAAAAATTAATGTAAGAGACAATATCACTGAAGAGAAGGGTATGGAATCCTGCTTGTCAAAATCCTTTTTCTTTACGCTGGCTGCGGTCTGTGTGTGTGTACTTATGCCTAAGATGCGATGGAAGTGTGTGTCACTGCCTCCTTTCAAAGTTTAATTTGAAAATGTTTCCATCTCCAACTTTTCACTTATCAAGCTAAGCATTAATTTTAGTTATCACTAGTACTTTTCATCCAGAAGAATGTCAGAGAGGTTGGGTTGTTGTGTATTTTAAGATTCCTCTCCCACTCCTGAAATGCATTGTGTTAAGCCAGGATTTAGACCACAGTGTTCTCCACGCCTTTTCTTCCCTTTAATTTTAATGGCAGCAAAATCAAGACTACTTTGTCTCTTAGTGGTCTTGCAGACATTTGATGACTATTTTTAAATCTTGGCTTGTAAGAAAATAGAGCTATTCTGAATAGCATGTGTAGATGCCACTCCAGTCAGTAACTGCTGGAACCAGTTTGGAAAGCTTTGCCATGGTATCGCGATCTTAAGGGCAGAGAAAGATTACAAATTTTATTTTTACATTCATTGAATGTTCTGTACTACTTTTTATTGTTTCTGCTTTATTAGCAAAAAGTAATGCTTCTATTGAAATTATTATTAGACATCAAATCACTCTTTGCTGAGCCCAGGGTACTTAACTTTTGTGTTTTTGATGTTTTGTAAGTGTTCAAATGAAATGTAGCAATAATGTACATTGCACAGAGAGGGAATAAAAATGCCACTTTTTGATCTGTGTCCCATCCTGTGCAGCTTACTGTCCCCTTTTATAATTAAATGCTTTTTTAAAAAGTGGTTTGTGGCTGTTTGTGTTACAGGATCGCCCCAGGACGTTCGACATGCACTCCCTGGAGAGCTCACTCATTGACATAATGAGAGCTGAAAACGATTCGATTAAAGGTACTTTCAAAATGTAACTATTTGATTTTAATAGTTTAAAATTTATACTATCTACATAATCTGATCAACACTATGGCAAATATTTTGGATTCATATTTTGTATCTGGTCAGGTCCATCAATTTTATGTATGTTGGACTTTTTGTTAAATATTTGGTAGCCACTGACTGTAGGCCCATCATGAAATTAAGAGAACTGCCAGAGTACTAATTGCTTAGGGTAGGCAGTTAGCTGAAAAGACGTGAACCGTACACCTCATTGTTTTATACCTCAGGCAAAAACTGCTCATTGCCTTAAACCTACGTGTCTGACCCCATGACAGTGACGAGACACTAGAAAGAGTGCAAATGTTGGTAGATTTTTTTAGCCTAGTTCCACATTTTTAAAAATGGCCAAGAGTTTCAAAGTTAAAATGATGTTTTGTTGTTCTTGAAATATTTCCTGTGTATTGTTAAAAAAAAAAAAATCGTGCTATTTCTGCTTGTCTCAATTCTATTTCTCAATTCTATTTCTGACTACCTGTATTATCCTAAATAAGACATGTAAGTTTGAGTAAGCCTCAGTTTCATCTTTACAGCAAGGCATTTCGAATCACCCTAATAACAAGGGCTTTATAATGGGGAGCTTTAAAAATAACATACAAATGCCTGGATCCCATCCCAGTTGATGCTCACGTGTGGCCAGGGTTGAGAATAATCGAATAGATGTTTTCTAAGGGCACTTCCGGCTCTGATTTTGTGAAAACTACCCCACAAAATAATTTTTTTCTGCATAAATATATTTTACTTGAAAGTCCTTGTCATCCCACTTAAATTGTTTGTTTGTTTGTTTGTTCGTTCGTTCGTTCATTCATTCATTCATTCATTCATTCATTCAGTGTTAATGAGCCTGCTTTGTGCCAGACACAGCTCGCACTGAGGTCAGAAGTGGCAAGGCAGCCTGTTTCTTCAAATGGTGACCAACCTGGCCCAGTTTTTCTTTATTTTTTTAAAATTCGGTTTACCATATTACTGATGCAGTAAAACAAAATACTTTTCAACAAATGAAAAATTGTAAATTTTTTAATGAGGAAAGCTTTTTGAAGTCTGGAGAAATGAAAAATAATATATATTTTAAAATGCATCCATCCGATTAGTTAACTTTGGAATAAGATAATTTTGAAGGTCTTCACTGATGTCCTTGTGGAATCTTGATGGGTAACTAACCAGATGCTACTGTTACTGAGGAAAGATGATATCTCATTCAGAATTGGCCACTTCTTAGCACTTTGACTTTGAATAGTCCTTCAGCCTCTTTGACCTTTCTTCTCATTTTCTCATCAGAAAAATGCAGAGTCTAAGGTCCTTTCTAGACCAGGAAAAACTGCACTCTTAAAAAGTAGCTAATGGAGAAATCTGAAGAAGGTCTGCGGATTGTACCAAAGTCAGTTGCCTGGTTTTGTACTCTAGTTAAGACATAACCATTAAGCCACAGTGGATAAAGGGTTCATGGGATCGCTTTGTTCCATTTTTTGCAACTTGCTGCAAATCTATAATTATTTCAGAATTAAAAATTACGCCGAAACCGGTTTGGCTCAGTGGATAGAGCGTCGGCCTGCGGACTGAGAGGTCCCAGGTTCGATTCCAGTCAAGGGCATGTACCTGGGTTGCGGGCACATCCCCATTAGGAGATGTGCAGGAGGCAGCTGGTCGATGTTTCTCTCTCATCGATGTTTCTAGCTCTCTATCTCTCTCTCCCTTCCTCTCTGTAAAAAATCAATAAAATATATTTAAAAAAAAAAATTAAGTCCAGAAAAAGTAGCTAAAGGACGTTTGTTTATTCTTAATGCATTTGATTCCTTCAGCAACTATTTTTTTGGGGGAGAGCCTCTTAGATACTAGATACTAGGGATAATAAATAATTAGACTTCATTTTCATGATAAGTGCCTATTTGTTTATTACAGAAAGCAGTTTACAAACAGCATCACATATAATTAATTTATTTTGATGCTCAAAAAAGCAAGCTTCTCACTAGTATTTAGGTTAGATAAAAGAGTTTGGGGACATCCGTAATACGGTCAGCAATAAAGAAATAAAATAAGAGTTTGCACACATTCTAATAGTATTAGTGGCTATCAGATATAGGCAGGACATCTCTCTCTTCTCTCTCATTGAATTTTTGTGTAAAGTTCTGTCTTTATGTTATATTTCCTTTTTAATATCTTCTAACTAATTTTTACCTAAATTAAGTTTCTTTCAGCCAATTCTGTAGGGATAATCCATAGTTAAGTCTGATGACAGAAAAAATGAAATTTGATTGGCCTAGTCTAGCAGCGTAAAGATTTTGGAAAACTGATCTGTGAGAGGAGGTGTGGCAGAACGGAGTCATATAGATCTAGATGGGGATGGCCATTCTGCCACCACAGTGTGATGCCGTAGCTGTAAAATTCAGCATGCTGCCTCATTCACAGCAGACACTCAGTAAACAGTATCTGTTATTACTAACCATCCATAACGTCTGTTATCATGCTTATCAAATGAGAAAGCCAGTTTCGATTTAAGCTGAAGTGCCAAGGTGACTTAAGTATATTAAATGAACTTTGTGTATTGTTTCCTTCAAAGAGCAATAAAGAATTCACAGATGAGTTCATGGTCCTAAACTGCCAGATTATAATTATGCTTGACATTTATATCTTTTTTAACCAAGATGATGAACTTTATGTCACTGTAGTCTATCACTACCAAATGGAATTTTGCTCGGGGAAATACGTTATTTCTCGTCAAGCTCTCTTTATTAATTTAGATACCTGTTGGGGAAACTATGCATGCTTTTCCTTGTGGTTCTGCTTGTTTTGTGAGATTTTGTTAAAGGTAAAAATAAAAGTTGAATATTTTTAAAAATAACACATTGATCTTTTAAAATAGAATATAAAATCTGACTATCCATTTTGAAAATAGCCTCTCCATGTGCTCTGCTTCCTTAGCAACAGAGAAAACAGAAAATGGGCATTAATTCTATGAGACTAGTAGAAAATGAAATGCCTCTCAGAAAAAAATCACTTAAAATAATTAATTTGAGAATTAAAAATGGAACTCCCATTTGACCCAGTGATCCCACTTCTAGGAATATATCCCAAGAAACTAGAAACACCAATCAGAAAAGATAGATGCACCCCTATGTTCATAGCAGCACAATTTACCATAGCTAAGATTTGGAAACAGCCCAAGTGCCCATCAGCAGATCAGTGGATTAAAAAACTGTGGTACATCTATACAATGGAATACTACACTGCTATAAAAAGGAAGGAACTCCCATTTGCAACAGCATGGATGAACCTGGAGAGCATTATGCTAAGCGAAATAAGTCAGTTGGAGAAAGATAAATATCACATGATCTCACTCATTTGTGGAATATAATGAACAACATAAACTGATGAACAAAAACAGATCCAGAGATAGAGAAGCATTGATCAGACTGTCAAACCTCAGAAGGAAGGCAGGGGAGGTGGGGGTAGGGGGAAAGATCAACCAAAGGACTTGTTATGCATGCATATTAGCATAAACAATGGACATAGACAGCAGGGGGGTAAGGGCATGGGGCGGGGGGTGTGAATGGGAAGAAAAGGACACATATGTAATGCTTTAGTCAGTAAAGAAAATTTTTTAAAAAGATGAAAAAAATTAATTTGAGAATTGTAAAAAGACTCCATATGGAGATAAATTTTATGTTTGGGTTTATTTTATCTTAAAAATAATTTAGAAAATATATTACAGTAGACATTTATTTTTATCTTTCAATTGTGGCTCCTCATAGAAGTGCAATTTGCATGTATATGTTTAAATAATACAGCTTATATTTGGTACAAGAACTACAAGTAGAATGAATTGGTATGGCTATCTTAAATTAAGAAAAACACATATGTGCCTTTTTGGGGAAAAAATCTTTAATGTAGTGGGGTTTTAAATTTTTATTTTTGTCATCAACAGATGGCAAAATGTTTAATATACCTAGGAACCTTCAAATACCGTTTTTGAGTTTCTTTATGAATGCTTTACTGATTGCAACTGGCTTGTTGAAAACCTTTTATCTTTTTTTTTTTTTTAACATTTTAACAGATGTGCAAAAGGAGTACCTAGCCTTCATTTCATAATTCATACTAGTTATTTTTAAAATTCATACTAGTTTTTACAGTTTATTTAAAAATAGCTTTTCTAAGAATGTTAGGGCTCCTATCATTTTCTCCATGTCCAGAGGTTTGGCTCTTTGGGAGGAAAAGGGTCCTCCCTCTACCTTATCTCCATGTCCTCGCTCTGATCAGCGGGCACGCCTGGATGTTATTTTTATCTTGCAATTATGGGTTGCCTCCTCCATAACCAAAGCCAGTGGCCGTCTGCAGGAGCTCCTCCCCAGCGGCGATTTCATTTTCTTTCGTGCACACCAGTCTCAGAAGCTAAGAGCCCAAGCCGCAGGCCGAGTCTGCATGTTGATCTCCCAGCTGGCAGCTTGTGCATTGCTCCAATATTATTAGGCTTATCAAGTCCTCTCTCTATCTGGACAGAAGAATCTTTCCTGTGGTTGATGTTCAGGTGGTTATTTGCAGAATATTGTATCTTGCTGTTATTTGTGTGTTTTTTCTCGCCTGTAAAATTGGTCCTTATTGTTTAGAAACGGATCTGCGTGAAGTAGATTAAAACCACATGTGAGCACAGCTGTTCTCAGCCTTCTGAAAAATAGGCTGGACACAGTGAAATAAAGATTCGTGAAGCTGTATTACATCCAGTGCAGAGTAGGAGAGACCTGCAAATCAAAGAGCCTTTTTATCTTTCCTGGGTGTGAAGGGAATAAAGGGATATAGGTATCAACCAAACAGTAGTAGTTTGTGGCCTGGAAGCAGAGGGGACAGCACTTGGAATCAAGGGACAGGAAAATAGCACTTGAAAACTATCAGATGTTAGATGGAGTAAAACCATCCACATTTTCATAATAATGGTTGTGTATTTAATATCCTTTATATGAAAACAACTTCGTATCCAATTTGCTTCATTTCACTAGAAAGCCAAATGAGACAGGGCAATTATTGGGAGAACAAAGGCAATCTATACATTGTCAAAACACTATAGTTGTTCTTCAGATAACAATTAACTAAATTATGAGTCAGAGTATCATCTCATTTGCCCTCAGCATGTTGTGAAATTGGTGTCTTTTTCTTTTCATAATGTTTCAGAATATATCTTTCAATTTTTGGAAGGAGGAGCTCAGCACATCCACCCCAACCCCTTTGAATGTCAGACTGTTTCAAAACTTAATTTAAATTTAAGCAATAGTGACCGCATTCGGAAATGCAGGTTGGTTAAAGTACCAATCTTTTACACATCCCCCAAGCTCCCAAGAAACCTCTGGCTTATGTAGAGTAAGCAGTGGGAGTAGGTTAGCCAGTTAGCCAGTACTGCCTCACTTGCTCCATGCCTTCATTTAATAAGAATTTAAGAGCTGGATCTATTTCACATATGTTATGTGTTTTAATTCCCGACTCCCGAAGGTATTGTGACCTTGCATTTAAAAATATTTTGATATCTTTTTCTTTCTTTCTTTCCTCATTAAATTTGGGGACCCTTCCCCCCTATTTTTCACTGCTGTGGTTTTGAAACAAATGCCTAAATGAGTGGGCAAGTGATGATACCATCTGTGCCTCTTTTCTTTGTTGCTAAGCAGAAGAATTTATAATAATCTCTCTAGAAGAAAATCATGGAACTCAGTGGAAAGTTTCGTACACAAAGCCTGTTTTATTGATTTTATATAGGTTTTTTTTTTTATCTCACTGTAAGAGAGTGACTGTTGGGCTAATGTTTCAATTCTGTCTCTTTACAGCAGGGGAATTAAGTTAGTGCTTCTTAAAAAGGACACCATATGTAGGAAACCTGACATTTTACACAATCCTAATATGCCTGTGTTCCAAACTTCAGTCCTGTAGCTCTGTTGTAGAGAACAGATGTTGTGTACTGATACAGATGTTTTAACACAGATAGTGCATATTGACTTTATTTAGACTGAGGTAGCTCTAGAAATCTTCTATGAGAGTTGCTGAAAATAGGACAACTTTTATATCATTGAGTTATAAATTTGAATTTCAGAGTAAATAAAATTTTCTAAAGGGAAAGGAACTCTTACTAAAATAAGTTCTATTGCTTTAATATTAAAATGATTTATTTCAAATGGTGGTGGTGGGTATCATTTTTTACAGTATTTAACCTATTTCTAGTTAAGTCAGTTGGACTGTGGTGATTTGAGTACAGACTATGCACCCCAGTCCTTGTCACCTTTTCAAAGGATTATATGGGCCTTTTCCTTTAAGGGAGATTTTGTAGAGCATGATACAACATGCCAGAAAGAAGAAATGGATAGTGCAAACTAGCTCATTTTACTCGGATTTATAATCAAATACCTCCTTCCAAGTAAATTACCATCACTTGGGGTCAAATGTCTTTTGGCAAGTTGGGCGATCCTTAAATATAACCAGTCTTGGATATTCAGGGTCAGCCAGGCGGTTGCGTAGAGCCAGGCTGGAGCCTTCCTGCGGCCTTCCTGCCCTCCCTGGTTCTTTACTGCTGTGTTTGGATGCTACCAAGTGGTTCAAAGCCGTACAGCAGGGGAGCCACTGAGATCTCTGGTGAGTAGAAAGTTGTCCTACTTCTAGAAGCCTCCTGAGGAACAGAGTAGGGCCCATAGCAAAGAAGACAATTTAAACTCGGCTACAGTTGAACTCCGTGTGTGGCTGTTCAGAAAGGATGTGATTTTCTCTCCTCCTGCACTCTCCCTGTCTGACTGCTGACATGGAATGATCCTACAGGCTTTCTCTTTTGCTTGGCTTAGTTGTGCCATAGGATGGACCTGGGCTTCTGTGTTGAGGTAACTTCCTTTGTGAGCAAGAAGAGGGCAAGTAGTGGGGGGTGTTTGTCTTTGTATTACTGGGCAGAGTGTGTTCTGAATTTTGCACCAGTGTCTCCTTCCTGGTTACTATGGACCAGGACTTAGGGTCCTCAGCACTGTGTAGGCCGAGTGTACGGATGTGTGGATTTTGAACAGTGTGACTACCCGTTTTCAGGTTGGGGCTTGGTGTTGGTGTTGATTTTGTTTTGTATTTTAAGGGGAGGAGGGGAGAGGGAAATGAGGACAAAATCCGATGTGCTCGCAGCGTTGGACTGAACTCTTTCACTCTGACCTCTGAACTGTGAAACCAGCTCAGTTCACACTAAACGCCGGTGCGCCTGGTCCCGATCCTCATCTGCCCAGTTTATTTCCATAACCTGTCCTGGTGCGGGGGAAGTAGTGATTCTGCCCCCCGCACATCTGAGATTGAATATTGACATTGTTTTGATTTGTTCTGAAAATTCTATCAGCAGCTGTCACAAAGGAGAAACTTGTCTTATGTCATCCATGATGTAAGTCCATAATTACCTGAGCAGCCCCCTTATCTTAACCTTGAAAATTGAATACATCTTCTTTTGAGGCCGTGATAACTGAGTAGCCCTCTTCAAACATTGTCGAGACTCTGATTTTACCTGGTGAGAGGTGAGAGAAAAGGGGGGGGGAGGGCAGGGAGAAAGTGACAGTAAACACTTTGTGTTATTAGAAGCTTTAGGCTCCTAAGCATTTCTTTAAAAGATTCTCTTAACTCGTTAACTTTGTGTTTTTTAACCATTGTATTAAGGTGAACATATTTTGTGGCTGTTGTGACTTAATTTTGTTTGACACACATTCTCCACAGTGATTGGTAAAGGAATGAACTACATGTGACAGAAAACAAGCAGCAACCAGGTAGCAAATTAAGTGCTTTTCTGTAATGTTTTACATTTCACATTGTCTGTGTATAACTTAATAACTAAGGTATTACCATATGGACAGACAGTAATACTACTTTCCATTGAGAAATGAAATCTGAGCAACATTTAAGTGGTAAGGTTTTCTGACTTTGTCAACAGTTTGTTGATGTTAAATATTAGGGACGTCTTTGCCATATTAAAAAAGTGAAGGAGGTGCGGGACATTTGTAGAGATCCATTTTGTTCATGTTCCACATCCAAATTAATAATAGTATGTAGTGTACCTCTTGCTATGTCACTTACTTTTCTGTGTTTTCTCTCTGCTATATAATTCTGTAGAGAGGTGACAGCTAATAGTTCCAGAAAGGAAGTCCTTTGGACTATGGAGTAATACAATAGGGAGCTGGTGTGAAGGCCTTAGCCTTGATCCTGTACGAGATCCTGGAATGTGTCCTTTGCTGACTGTGAGGGAGGCACTGCTGTCTGTTTCCTAGCTGTCATAAAAATATCCAAGATTGTCTTTGCCTTCAGTTTAGCAACAGGAAGGACAGAAGAGTTACACACTTGTGCACAAAATTATTTCGCAGTTGACTCATTTATCAGCTGTACTGGCCTGATTTGTGTTTTTCCCTCTCCTGTGGCCACTGTCCTTGCTACCAAAGTTAAGAGGGAAAGGAGAGAAACTCTGAATTTGTTGCTGTTCAGCAGAAAAAATTCGCAAAAGGAATACATTTTTAGCTGGTTTTAAACTAGTTACTGCTTTCTGAATCAGACAGGGAGAGGGCCAGGCTGCCCCTGGGCTTTCTTACCGTCTGACGGACAGACCTGAATTCAGCCCATGGCTGTGCACTCCGTTCTAAAACAGGCCTTTGTGTCCTCCCGGGTCCCACCAGCGAACAGTGACACGTCAGTGGAACTCTGAAGGAAAGCAGCTCCATAACCTCTTTCAAATCCAAATGGGCTGATGCTAGTCGCCAGACATTGGGAAAGAGGAGGAATCAACCAATTAAAGGGCCCTTTTTTAATCCTTGAGAAACCAACAGTCAAGTGCAAATCTTAATTCGGAAGAACAGTCATGATTAAGTGAAGTATAAAGAACCTAAAAAATCTAATTTCTACTGGCTGTAGTATTACCAATAATAAATGTCTGCCATGCTCAATTACATGGAGGTATTTAAATCAGCCACTTGATCTCTTTATTGTGAATGATTAGAAGCTGTTAGCTTATTAACAAACAGACTTTCCCAAATTGTAAGAAATTTAAAAAGCAGCATTTAGGATTGTGTTCAAAGCTGGCTCTGCAATTCGAAGTTCTGGGGCTTTAGGCCAGTCACTTCTTTCTAGAAGTTGGTTTCCTCACCTGAAATGGAGGGATTAAGGGATTGAATTTCATGATCTTCAAATTATCATCAGCAATTCCATATAGTCTCTGTGGCATGCTCTTCCTAAGTGACAGAATTGAAGGTTTTGAGAATTGAAGGCCTGAAAGTAGTGTATAAACTTCATGTGAGTCCTGGTGTAGCAGTATTTAATATTGAGTAGCTTGTAAAAGGGATCTAACCAAGAATCAGATTTAGTCGGCTGAGTGAAGGCTTTGTTCTAGACTGCATCGTTTCTTTTTGAGCTAGGCCTAAGTATATTATGTTTAGGAACAGTTGTTAAACTTGACCTCACGACGTGCTTCTATTTTTGGTTTGTGGACCGCAGGCCTCTTCAGCTGTGGGAATTATTTGATGGACCTGTGAACTCATTAGGACTAGGTATTCCAGTTAGATGATAGGTATGTCTTTTGCATACGCCTGATTATCTTCCAAAAGCATATGGATTCTGATCTCATGAATTAAAATACATTTAAAGGTGTTGCTGAAGTCACAGTAGCCTTTTATTTTGTGTGCTGTTCTTTGACTTGTACAGTGGGGCCTTGACTTACGAGTTTAATTTGTTCCATGACGGAGCTCGTAACTCAAATTACTCGTATGTCAAATCAACAGTGAACGAGTGAGACACGTGATTCTGGGCTGATGTTGTGGCGTTCACTGTGACGTTCGCTGCGCCAACTAGCGGTGGGGTATCTGAAGCTGGCTCATAACACGAATTTTAGCTTGCAACTCAAAGCAAAAAATCGCAGAGAGATGGCTCGTATCTCGAAAAACTCGTTAGTCGGGACACTCGTAAGTCAAGGCCCCACTGCAGTAGTCACTGGATTGGGGTTGGGGCTCCAGTTGTTACCATGATGGGGGGCCTCTCTGAAATATTTTGATCAAAGTGGGTCTTAATAATTATACAAGGTTATGAGACACTGCTCCAGAGATCTTCCGCCATTGTTCTGCTTTAACCGCCTACCATTAGAATAGCCATCTTTTCCCAAAGGAGCAGAACATAAAAAGGAATTTACTAGAGGAAATGGTGAGGAGGAGGACAGAGAGGACTGAGGAGACGCTTCCCCGCCAGACCCGAGGTTGTTAGCTCCTCCACCAGGTAGCATTTTGAACTTTGTCTCTGACATCCGAAGCCATCCTTTGCCCTTTGAGGCAAGGCTAAGAGTGTGGACTCTTCAGGCAACACCTGGCATGACGCCGGGGGCAGGGGGAACCATATGGCAAAAGGCTGCCCCTGGAGGTGGGTAACATGGCAGCCCTCTTTAGGAGGGGGAGCCGGTCTTCTTTAAGCCACGTGGTTTGTGGAAGCATCTTACATCTTACTTTCTGCTTGTATTCCAATCCCACGTCATTCCATGTACCAGGTAGCAGATTGAAGGCCACAGTAGGCACTGGCGGACATTTCTCCTTTTTTGAGGCACTTCTGATTTTTATCCTGTGCCCCTTCTGAAAAGTATCTCTACCTTAAATCCTTACAATAGCCTTTTCCACGAGTTTTGTGCTCTCCATTTCACAGTGGAGAAGTTGAAGTTCAGAGAAATAAAATGGCTTCTTTCTGTAACGTGGATCCTGTAACTGGTACCTAGAGGATCAAGACAGGAACACACAGCTCCTGGGTCTATAGCTTAGGTAGTTATTGTGTAGCACTTAAGAGGGGAACAAACCTAAAAAAAGGTGAACATCTTTGTCTCAGTATATTTTAGACAGAGAGTAGGCATTAAAGTGTCTTAATTTCTAGTTAGGAGACTGGGCACAAAATTTTAGAACTATGTTTTATCATAATCTATAAAAGATTCAGATCTTGCGCCTGCTGGCTTCTTATAGACAGGGCCTCAATGGGGCGGAGGTCGAAATAGTCAGGGAGGAAACTTTTCCAGGCTGGCTTTTCTTTCCTTGGTTCTGATTCACCAGATCGGTCATGAGACCGAAGCGTGTGTGCTCCGAAAGTGATTCAGAAGTGCTGCGCTCCCTCCCCACTCCACCCTCATTCCCTTCTCTTTGGAATAAGTTCCTGTGAAGTCTGAAGCTGTGGGAGGCCATGCCTACACCAAACACCTACCAGGCATCTACTCTGTGCCAGGCACTATTTTAGGCTGTTTGTATACATCAGGGAAGGAAAAACGAAGACTCTTGCTCATGCAGCTTATCCTCCATCTGGTTAGCAGATACCTTTGAATGCCTGTTGATTATTTAGTTTTGAAGACTAATAAGAGAAAGACTTGGTGCCTTGGGTATCAACAGAATGTGTATTAATTAAGCGATTAGAGGTGACAATAGGTGGGTGTGTAGAAAACCAGCCAGTGACTTTGCAGATTGCCTTTTGGGGTTTGGACTTTAGTCGCCAGTTTTAGGAGTGGCTTATCTTTCTAAACTTCTCAATCTCTTACAGCCTAGCCTGTGGTCCCCAGGGATTTCTTAAATTTGTCTTGATCTCTTTTATTCATGCTCGATTCAGTACAGAGAGAAATTTCTCAAACCACTTTACCTTAGGCCACTTATACAATTCTTGATGCTCACTCACTGGTTCTTTTAAATCATGTCTCTTGTAATACGTCCTGTTTTTAATCAATCTTTGTGTGAGGTAGGAGAATTTTAATTTGCTGCCTTGGCTTTTTCTTAAAGCTTTTCTACTACCAGTTGGTCTATTTTCCACCTTTTTTCCCTATTATATTATCCTTAAACAAACACACAGACACCCACAAAAAACTGCCTTTGACTGGTTTAGTTTGGACAAAAACTATCCCTAGTTTTTTAAAGCTAAAAAAATTACCATTAATCACTGGTATCATAACATCCTCTTAAGGCAAGTTATCTTGTTGCTCTGTCCTCTAAATGTAGCATCTAGAGTCAGAAGTCTTCTGGCAGGGCTAAAATTAGCCTTCCTGCTTGCTGGCTTGTTGTTCCTCTTACTGGCAGTAGGAAATCTTTTGAATTCCTTAATTAGGTCAGCTCTGTGCTGGTCTCTCTCTAGACATTCCCTTCTGCCTGAAATTCTGAGATGCTTTTAGATCTTGCAACTTTTCACCTGCCCTGAGTTAGATTCAAAGCCATCCTTTTATAGGGAACCTTCCACAATCTGTAGAAACCCATATCATTGACTTTGCTTATCTTACAGATAAAGGTTATTTTCTTTTACCACTTCACAATCTGTTTCAACTCTCATATCTCAATTGAAAAATTAAATGTGATCTTTTTGCACAAAAGGAAGATGCTCCCAGATTTTATTAAAAGGGAAAGTGTTAAGTTGAATTTTTGAAGTTTTCATTTTTAAAATAGTACTTCTGCTTTGCCAGTGTGGCTATTATAAAAGTAAGGAGTTAAGTTTTTTCCCTCTTCTCTCCCCCAGGGAAGAATTATATTCATGTTTGTAACCAAAACACTAGCAAATTCTCATTTCTCTGAAGCTGAAAAAAACCCCCCAGATGGCTACTCCCTTCTCCAAGGTTCCAGTTTGGGTCTTATGTGGCTAAAAGGAATCCTTCCTCTCTGTCTCTCACAAGTGGAAATTTGTTGGTTATCTCTGGCTCATAGTTGGGGAGGGGGAATGGATTAATATTAATTGAGCACCTACTCTATACTGGGGATTTTTCTGGGCATTCTGCAAAAATTGTCTCATCAATTTCTCCCAATAGCCTTGTGAGATAAATGGAAATTTCCTTTGTTTTACCGAGGTTCAAAGAAGGAAAGTAATTTGACCCAGGTCACAAGATGGGATTGGTCTCACTCTCCACCCTCTTCACTGCATGTTCCCTGGCAGAGGGACCACCCATCGCTGCTTTGCTTCATTCATTCATTCATTCATTCATTCGTTCATTCATTCAATAGCTATTATTGAGCACCTTTCCCTGCTCCAAGCTCTGGGATGTAAGATCCCAAAATCTGCCCAGAAAGATCTTGTTGCCCTAGAGCTGTGGTTCTCAACCTGTGGGTCGAGACCCCTTTGGGGGTCGAACGACCCTTTCACAGGGGTTGCCTAAGATCATCCTGCATATCAGATATTTACATTATGATTCATAACAGTAGCAAAATTACAGTTATGAAGTAGCGACGAAAATAATTTTATGGTTGGGGGTCACCACAACATGAGGAACTGTATTAAAGGGTCGCGGCATTAGGAAGGTTGAGAACCACTGCCCTAGAGGAAGAGATAGTTTAGAAATAGGCCATTTAAATACAGTGTAACAAATGTCCAGGGGGTTGTATGGAGCAAGTGGGTTATCTGAACCTGAGAGCGGTGGCTTATGATAGGAAAACAAACCACAGAAGGTGGGGCTTACGAGGGACACTAACTGGGCAGAAGGGTGAGGGCTTGAGTGGTGAGATACTAAGGGTAAAGGAGGAGGAGGGCATTCTAGACAAAGGGAGGAACTCAGAAGTAAATGTTAATGAGCCAGTGGTTCTGAAGGACTGAAGTACCTCATATGGGAAGGGAAATGGCAGTGTGGAGAGATGAACCTGGAGAGGTAGGCAAGGAAAGTCAGTATTTTTGTAAGCCCTGGCTTTTAAACTGAAAGCCAGTTCTGTCCCAGAGAGGGTTTTGTTTGGCCTAAACTCTTTGTATGCATTTATTAATTTAAATGGCTTTTGGGGGGGCGGGGGGGAAGCCTCTCTAGTTGATGTCAGTCCCTCCAGTCCCCCCCTTGTGGTATTGCATGCAAAAATCTTTACTGGAAGTTGATTGTATCACAGAGAGATCAAGAGGGAGAATAAGATTTTGATTTGGGGAATTACTTTCAGGTCAGTAGAATAAATTATTAAAAATAGTTATCTTTATATCATTCAATGGTAGAACATATTGAATACATTTTTGTTAGTGCATATTGATATGTGTTCTGCATTTGTATAAGCATGAAGTTGGTACTCCAAAACTGAATTCATTACACATTTCTTGAGCCTTGCTATGCACTGTCTAGGCCCCCACAGCGCCTGCCAGTCTCTGGCAGCATTGCTAAAAACAGATGTGGGAAGGCAGGTGGGCACCTCCTTTAAAAAAGTATTTATTGCCCTAACCGGTTTGGTTCAGTGGATAGAGCATCAGCCTGTGGACTGAAAGGTCCCAGGTTCGATTCCGTTCAAGGGCATGTACCTTAGTTGCGGGCACATCCCCAATAGGGAGTGTGCAGGAGGCAGCTGATCGATGTTTCTCTCTCATCGATGTTTCTAACTCTCTATCCTTCTCCCCTCCTCTCTGTAAAAAATAAATAAAATATATATATATTTTAGTATTAAAGTATTTATTGCAGCGTGGCTTTGACACACTTAGCATGAAATAAATAAAACTAGCAAGAGCAAGGTAGCAGGAGTACCTCAGCGACAACAAATGCATGTGTATGTGTATACACATCTATGAGTTATGTGTGTAAATCTTGGATCTACCTTAGACATGGGCCTAAGCCCACACGTGTCCCTTTCCCTATTAGAAATTTGTAATGATGTTCACTGAAGACCCCTCCCTTTCCTTTGGAGTATCAAGTTTTTACAATGTGAGTCAATTAAAATATTAACTTAGAATTTCATTCTACTTGTCACTTTAGAGGATTGCATGGCTATCCATCTGTATTTTGGACAACCTGGTAGCAATCCCCCATTGTCATTCCTTGGCCTGCACCATGCCACCAGCAATGCTGGCATGATTCTGAAAAAGGTCACAGCATGACATCTAATAGCCCTGGAGAGCATTTGATAATTTTGCTGTTTGTGTGTTTGAAAGGGCAGCCTTTATTGTATCATTTCCTGCTCAATCATCAGTAGCAATAATACCTGCTTACTTTTTAGAAAATAACTTTTATCTAATTTTGAAAGTAATACGCACATATACTGCTAATATATTAATTTCCTTCTAGTCTTTTCTTCTTTCATCTCATTGACTAGGTTACTTTAGTTAATGTCTTAAAAGAATATGATAGTACATACTGTTCTTTTGAGCACCTCTTCCCCCAGCAATTCTTAGTCAGTCTGGTTGGTAAATACTGGTTCTCTCCCAACTCGCAAATGCCTAGCATAGAATTGCCTAGTTGGAGTGTGGCTCTTTTCAAGGCTGTAGAATTTGGTAGTGTGGTTCCCAGAGTTGCACTGTATCAGTTGCCTATATTTGGCTAGGTTGAGTCATGTCACCAAATATAGCCTGTGCCTTCTGCATGATGTATGCCAGGCTCCTGGCTCCAAGTGCCACAGCTGGCCTCCAGAGACTGACTCTGCTGTGTCCTTTAAGATTGGGCCTGCTGACCAGGCAGTATTTCTTCCTATTTGTAACACAATCAATACCAAGATGATTCAGAGATTGTTTTCTTTACCAAATAGGTTCACTTGTCTGAAATCCTAATGCCCTCCTCCTCCCTTGAGGAATTAAATTCTAAATGTGCCCAAACCTGGGTCATGTTTATAGATAGGATGTGTTATAAAAAAAATAACAACCGCTTTAGCTAGTTTGGCTCAGTGAATAGAGCGTTAGCCTGCGGACTGAAGGGTCCCAGGTTCGATTCCTGTCAAGGGCACATGCCTGGGTTGCGGGCTTGATCCCCAGTAGGGAGCGTGCAGGAGGCAGCCGATCAATGATTCTCTCTCATCATTGATGTTTCTATCTCTCCCTCTTCCTTCCTCTCTGAAATCAATAAAAATAAAAAATAGCAACAACAAAACAAAAACCACAACCACTGAGTTATATTTATATTTAGACATACAGTTATTTTTCTTTTATTTTGCTTTATTCAGTTGTGAAACACCGGTGTTCTAAATTCAGGGAATGAACTCACTGAATGCTTGCCTGGTACCCCAACAGGAAACTCAAAGTGCTAGTTAAAAAAGGCTCTAGTTCCTAAAGGGGTTATTATGTAAGAGAGATAAGAAAGCCAGTAGCTGAAATAATTACCTAAGAAGGTTGGCTGGGGCAGCAGAGCTAGAAATAAAATTTGGCGAGCTGATCTAAAAAGGGGGTTTCCTTTTTGGGAATGGTGCCCTGAAAAAGGTGAATCTGAAAGAAAAAAAAAAAAGACTTGAGAAATAGCCTTCAGAAGGAGGGAATTGTGGGTAATGTACCCATGGAATATAAAATGCAGAAGTGCCCATGTATATTGGCGTCCACAGAGCAGAGGATGTTAAAGCAGAGGGAGCATGTGAAAGGCTCGTGGAAGACCTGAAAGACCTCAAATGGGAGCTCCAGGAAGGTTTCCAGAAAGAAAGTGCTAGGTATCATCTACGATGGATGTCATGAACGGGTGACTCGAGATATTTTAATTATAGAAGGAATTTGCCGAAGGATAGGGCAGACAGGTTAGGGAAGCATTAAGAAAGCTTAAAAAATGCTCTGTCACTGCTTATATTTTTAAATTGAAGAAGAAAGCATTACCCATTACTGATTGTTTAACAAAATGTCCCAGATGTATTTGCTACTCAGAGGTCAAAATTGATTCCAACCTGACCAGGTCGAAAATTAAAAACAAGGATCACCTTTCAGAGTTAAACTCTGAACCTTGCCAGTGATTCTCCAGGGCCCTATTGTGTTAGCTGGAGGCTAGAATGACTGGGTTCAGACATCTCAGCAGAAAAAACATCAAAGGCCCTCCTTGGGAGGGGCGCTGTGAGGCGAACTCGAGAACTGAGGGAAGGGACACTTTTGAGCCCATCGAGCTGAAAAAGTCCTCTCCTTTCCTTAAAAGTCACCCAGAGGTGAGTTTCTGATGAGGCTGAGCTTGATTTCTTAAACTGGGCCAGCCTGTTTGGTCATTTGTCTCACTTACTCGTCCTTGCTTGGCATCCAGGAAGAGGCATTAGAGTTCATGTGGAACAGCCAGACTTCAGCTGGAATGTTGGCATTCGAAATATTCAAATATCTGAATATCCTCTTCGAAATAACAAAACATTTCCTCTTCACTTCAGTTAATGAAGTGACATAAATGTCTGTATTAACTTACATCATCTTTTTACAAAATGTTTTAAGATAAATAAAAATGGTATGTGTGATGGCTCTGTTAGTTCAACACCCGAGGGTTTTCCAGTTACAAATGTATGCTGTGCTCCATTATAGAAAGTCAGCACCAACTACGAGTTACGTGATTCTGAAACAGCTCGCCCCCTTCCGAGTGTTTAACCGTCAAGGGTCATGTTCTTATTCCAGCATCTCAAGTCTGTGCTTTTTTTAAAAGCGCACTCGTGACAGGTCAGAAGATCTGGGCTTATAGTCCAGCAGTTCAGGTGGAATTCCAGTGGAGCTGGATACTGGCCTGTGTGATTAGTATTAAACAATGAAGCCATTTTTTAGGAATAAATTGAAATGTTATTTTGTACCTCTTCCTTCCTCATCTCCAACCCTACCTCCACTCCCTTAATAGGAACAAGCTAAAATTTTAAATAGAACAATTAACAACTTAATGACAGTAAAAACAATCCTTGTATTTGATTGTAAATTGCAGGAAAATTATTAAGTTCAGATTTTGTTTCATATTAGAGTCTCACGTTTTGGATATAGATTAATTAAAGCTATTAACAATGGAGAACAATGTTCTCTTTTCACAGTGTGAGTTCATTTCTGTGGAGACTCTTTCAAAGAAGCAGGATTTTGAGAGGTTGAAGGCTGGCTGAGGCCTGACGTTCCTTTCTGGAGTTGTAAACATGGCTGTTGGACCCATAGGCCCGCAGGTTAGCTCTGGTCCCTGTAGTACTCAGGGGAACCGGGTCGTCTTCCCGGCATGTTGGCAGGCTTGCCCCACCCGGCCTCAAGCGATGGGAGAGACTCTGCTTTCCCACTTTTCCAGAGCTTGGAGAGTCTCCCATGGTTCTGTGGGTCGGAGTTTAGAATTACAGTTGTAATTCTGAGTCGGCTTTAAATCCTCACACTACTCATTTATACAGTGCTGGGCTGGGCTGGGCTATGGTAGCTACTTACCAGTAACAGTCAGGTTCCCCTGTCCATTCCTTACATGAGCAAGACTTTGTTGAGAGTTCTCCACCATTATGAAGGTGGGTGCAGATGGGCACGTGGAACATGGAGACTTACAGATGTTTTCATAATGATTTCTGTCATGTATAGCATAGAATTAGGTAGATGGTGTGCATTCAGTAAGGATTTGTGGTCTAGATACCTCAACTTACATGTAGAAATTCTCCCATAACAGAAATAGGATTCTTTGCCCAGCCAGTGTAGTTCAGTGGTTGCATAAGGAGGTCCAGTTCGATTCCTGGTCAGGCCACATGCCAGGGTTGCCGGCTCGATCCCCACTAGGGGGCGTGCAGGAGGCAGCCAATCAATGATTCTCATCATTGATGTTTCTATCTCTCCCTCCCTCTCTCTTTCTCTCTGAAATCAATAAAAAAATAAATAAATTGAATTCCTTATAGAGGGAGAAACCATTTCCAGCGCCATCCTCCCTTTTTTTGTGGTTACTAATTTAGAAGTTGTTGCATCCTCCAAAATGTTAGTACCTTCACAAAGTCTTTTTTGATGATAATAGTGGGTGTCCATTTTAGGTTCAAAACCTAGTTTTGAACCACTTAAAAATTCAAGGGAAACTATCCCAGTATTTTTTGAGCGTCTGCTGTGCTCTGGGCATTGTGCTGTGTGTTGTGTGCTTTGATATTTTCTGTCACATGTAAATACAGTATGTTTTTCTTTACCTTCTGTACTGATTCTCAAAATGCAAATTTAAACACATTAGCATGTCTGTACATGTAGGCACAAGCCTGGCACTTTTGTTCTAAATCAGAGAAAAATATTACTGCTAATTACATACTTCTAAAAAGCAATAAAAAACTATATATTTGAATTTTTTCACATGTATAGGGCTAAAAAATGTGAAGATTGTCATTATGAACTGGTAGTAGAACATAATGGTATAAAGAAAATTAGATTGCATCGGGATTTAGAAGTTAGAATGAACAAATAACTTTCCTACTTTCAGACTTTCCCATTTTGAATGTTTGCCAACGTGCTGATTGGTATGTCCTCTGATTCATTGTGGTTATTAGCACAACGAAGTTTTATCCCAAATACAGCTTTTTAATACCTTATCTATTAAAACAAGCAATTCAGTTTTGTTATTGCATACTCTTAAACCATCCATGAAGAAAACAAACTTAGTAACGGCCTTCTTTTACCTTCAGGTCGTCTAAACTATTCATATCCAGGATCCGATAGCTCTCTGCTTATTAATGGTAAGTGATAATCGATTTACCCTAGTGAAGTTCATAGACTGAAACCAGTTAGTATAGATGAAACAATATAGTAATTATGTTTCAGTAAGTAGAGAAATGGCATTAGTTTATTCTGTGATGACAATTGAAAGTTGCTATTACTCTATCAGGTATTTTATGAACAATTACTTTTCCTCCAAATTGTGGCAAGACCTTTTTGAACTTTGAGAGCCAACCAGTTCTCTGTCTTGAAATTGGTCACAGTGAGAATTATATAATGTTATAAACAGGATGGCTTAATCTAACTTGAGCTTCTGTAGAGTGACCTTCAAAATGTCAATATAAAAACCATCTCCATGTAGTTGGAGAAATGTTCCAGGATAATCAGAGATCTGAAACCAGGAAGAGCTGCCTGAGACCACAGGGGTTGACATTGCAAAGGACAAGGTCATTCACTGGTTGCTGTCTAATGAGAACAAGAGAAATGAAGTTTTATGGCCTTTGCAATGTCTTCAATAGCCAGGTAGATTACAATTCTAAATATTACCACTGTGCTGTGGCGTTCTGTTTTTATGAGCTTATGCTGAAACAAACTAGATTTCACAGGGGAGGAGGAGACATGTAGGTGCAGAAGGAATTAAAGAATCAAAAATGTTCTGTTTGGTAGTGCTATAAATTAAAGTAATTGGGTGGAATGCAGGGGTCTTGTTTACTTCTTTCTACTCATTTACTATTGAGTGGATTTCAAATGTGTGTGTTCATTTTGCTTTCCATTTGTCAAAACTCATTTTATGTCCCACCACTTCTAAGAAGTATTCTTGACTAAATAGCTTTATTTTCATCATTCCAAAAACAAAACACACACAAAAAAAACTTCTACTCCTTGTCTGTGGCCTACTGTGAATGGGGAATTAAAGTTATCTTTATGACTGGCCCTCTTTTTGGCTAGTGTTGGAAGTCAGTGTTCTGAAGGACGTAGGGTTGTCGCGCCAGGAAAAATGAGGAGATTTGATTTATGAGAGTGGCTGTGGGCGCATCAGATCCTCTGGAGACATGCGGTTTATAAAAACCTTACTTGTTCACCCGACTTTGGTCTTTTCATGCTATCGCTGCCAGAAATAAGGCCGAAATATAATATTTCAGCAGAAATGTGTGTAGACTGAAAACAAAACCCAGTGGTGACAGTGGCATCAGGATAAGGGGATCATGTAAAGGTTGCCTTTGTAGCTTTCCCTGGGGAACAAGCTGCAGAGTCGGGGCTGCATGATGGAAATTGCAGTGAACCAGGTTTGAGATACTGCTTTGTGATCTTAGACAAAGTGATCAATTCTTCTTTGTCCCTGTCTCCTCATGAAGCCACTAAATTAGATCAGTTGCCCTGGGTCCATCTTTGTTGAGGTGAGAAAAATAAACACTCTCTAGCAGGTTGTCCTTAAAGCCCAAGTCACTTAATTTTTTAAAAACATCTCTTATGAGATTTTTTCTTTCCCTCCTGCCCCCGTAAATATTTCTGCTCTTATGAATAGATCATTTTTAAAGACACTTACTTGGCAAAGAAAAAAATAAAGGTAACCTTTTCCCAAAAATATTTGTTGGGACTAGATGTTTTTTACCATTGCATACATGGAAATTGTATTTATTATAAGGGTATACTGGCTGAGGTTCACACCGCTTTAACTGAAAGATAGGAAGATAAAGAATAAAGATATGTCAAACAGACGTGCTGGCTCCTCAGACAAGACCCCAGAGTGTGAGGTTATACCTGTCATGGGCGCAGATCTAGTATTGTGATCTAGGGCTTCAGAACTTAATTTTGTCATATTTGATCAAGTGTTAGTTCCTAATAACCAACCGACTAGGACCAGATATCAATGTATGCATTTGTAATGGGAAATAACCCTTCTAGGTAGACCAGATGTGTGAGTCGACTGATAGACTTATTTTTCTTCAATAGCAAAGTAGATTATAATAGAAGATTGATTAACAGTTATGAAATTATAATGAGTTGGAGGTGGAGGGGTGTTGAGGCAATTTCTTAGTCATTTTGATTTAGGCATAGGCATAGCCCACTCTCTTCAGTCGAATTTATGAAACATCTTCTATGGTGGGCTGCTTCTCTAGATAGATAGATCTCTTTCATGTATTGATTCTTAGGAGCTTTGTTCTCATTTTAGCTAAGGTTTTAGGAGCACATATATTGCAAATCTGGTGTAATACATTGATTGTGCTTAATGAAGGTAAACTCAAAAGTCACAAATACCACCCATGTCATAGGATTGAGATAAAGATTAAATGCATGTAAATCATTAGCATAGCACCTGGCATGTAGTAAAATGAAAATATTTAGAGTGTCATTTTTTGGTTAGGAATATTAGTGTTAAAGATTTATAAGGAAAAAATACAATACAAGGTATTAGAAGAATATATAAAAATTGTGGCTGAACATGCTTTCTATGTCTATTGTTAAGGTAGATAACCTAAAACTTACTATATTCACTTTTAAAAGCAATCTCTTCATATTTTAATTCATTTTCAGTTTATAACTGAAAATAAAAGCCTAATACATTGTGTTGCTCTATATTCATTATTCAATTTTAAGACTTTAGGAACTGTAAGGAGCTCCCTATCCACCATAAACTCTTTATATACTAGTATAGCTGTTTATTCTCTTTCTCTCATGAACATTTGAATTTCAGCTATGATAATTATTGTAGAACTTGTTTTAAAATTTTCAAGTAATCTCGAAGCTTTTGGAAAAACATGGGGTTTACATCCTAAATCCTATATAATAAAGATGTAATATGCAAATGGTTGTTACACCTTGAAACGTAACGACTGACCGAGTAACGACTGGATCACAGATCAGCAGGAGGCTGGGGCTGCAAGCTATAAGCAGGCAGCGGAGAGCTACAGGAGCAAGCTATGAGGGGGAGGTGCGGGGTGGGGGGAGCTACAGGAGGGCAAGGCAGCGGGCGGAGAGCTACTGGAGGGCGGCAGCGAGCTGTTGGCAAGCTACTGGGGCATGGATTCGTGCGCAGGGCTACTAGTAAGTAATAAGAAAAATTCAGAGCAGTCTCCCAGCTTCCGCAGTCTAGATTGGAAGGACATTGGAGTTTGCACATACAGAGATAAAAAGGGCTTACTCATCCAGTGGGGTGAATCACTGTTGTTGGGGTCATTTTTCCATTCTCAGTCATCAGTTCATTGGTGTTCATACTACACAGTGACCTTCATATACTACCCATGTCTTTTAAAGGTATTGCCAGTATAATTCAACAAATGATAATTGTGCAGAGAATGCTGTAGTGCACATTCTAGGGAAGTATTCAATTATTGCTGGGTTATTAGTTATAGAGATTTTTTTAAGGGGGAATCCTTGGGTTCTACATATATAAAAAACAAACAAACAAGTTTTTTAGCTACTTTTTGGTTACATATTAGTTTTCCAGGGCCACCATAACAAGTACCACAGACTGGGTTGCTTAAGCAGAAATTTCTTTTCAGTACCAGAGCCTAGAAGTCTGAGTTGATTTCTTCTGAGGCTTGTTTCCTTGGCTGGTAGACAGCTGTCTTCTCTCTATGTTTGCATGATTTTCCTCTGTGCTTGTCTGTGTCCTGAAATCTTATAAAGACACATATTGGAATAGGGCTCACCCCATTGCCTTCACCACACCATTTAGAACATTCTTGAATCATGTTAGTACTAAACATTAAATTATTGAGGATTTTATAAATCAAAACTAAGAAATAAAAGTAGATAAACATATAAATAGTATTCATTTTAACCCCAATGTGGATTAAAAGATTTTTATTTAATAATAACATGTATTTTTGAAATCCTTTAATAGTGTACTCTTTGGTAATTAAAGAAAAATTCTGAGCAGTTTATTTCAGCTGACTTAGCTAGAAGTTTTCCAAATGTAGATTTCTTTAAACATATTTAAAGTAATTTTTTTACTTGCTACTTTATTGGATGTTTGAGAAACATCAAAAATATGCAGCACTTGATAATCATGAGATTGGAAATCTGTCTGCAAGACAGATTCCTCCGGAAAGTGGTGAGGATCTATCTGTGTTACAGGTATTTCATCATGTGATTGCACCAAGTATACTTTGCAGTTGGTGAGGAAAAGGTGCTGCGAACATCTTTCATCCATAAGATGAAGGGCACCATTGACCATTCTGTCAATATCTGGGTTCTGGTTACATACGTGCGTTCGCGTTATAGAAATCTTATTGATCTGTACATTTGTGATCTGTGTACGTTCTCCTATATATATCACATATCAAAATCTACATTAAAGATAGTGTATAGTGTTAACAGCATTATAATAAGTAGAACTCATACATTTAAACATGTTCGTTTTCTGTGTTCTAGAATGACATTGTTTTTATTATTTTTGTACTCATTTATATTAATTTCCCTACTTGAATGGGCAGTTTTTATAATTATAAACATTGTATACCAATAACTGATTTTCTCTTAATGTGGGAAAATGTTTCTAAATAGTTTTCAGGATTTAATATCAGCATTTAACCAGCTTAATTTTGTGGTACAAAATCAAAGTTTGAAAGTACCATTTGAATACTTTAAGAGTATTTGAATTTGCTTTTGATCTGTAGCCTTTATTGTTCCTGAAACTATATTTATTTTTTAAATAATGGAAGCGATGAGATTTTAATGTTAGTTTTGTAGCTTTTAAAAGGCTAGTCTTTTCAAATATATTTTCTCAGAAATCCAAGCAACATCTGTTAACTTTTTGAGATCAACAGAACCCAGATTTTTAAATCAATAGTTTCCCCAAACTCTGGTGTCTTTGGAACAGTTGTATGAATAGAATGTTTTTGGACAAGCATCTGCTTTTGTGGTGTCTTTGTCTTTCTGACCTCCGTCAGGTTGACAAAGTAAAAGAGTACCTTTCCCTTCTCCAAACAAGGCCTCGCAAAGGAAAACCTAACCGCTGAGGGAGATTTTATGCTGTTTTAATCCGTTTGCCCAAGTACTTTGGTGTAATCCAGTGTTTTCTAGTAATGGTAGAAATGTATTTTGCTTAAGACATAATTCCATTTTGGAGAAGACGCATGTGGCACCTCTAAGTTACACTTCTAACTCAGTTATAACTGAGCTATGCTAGCTCCGCTTCCTCCTGTGTAAACCTCATCTCCAGCCCAGACCCCCCTTGCTCCATCTGCTTCTGTTCTGGGCCTCTTTCCCTGAGCATCACAGCACCCCTGTCTGCAGCACCACCACCCTGCAATGCCTTGCTCTGATTTTCTTTTAAGGTCAGATGCTACTCAAATGCTACTCACCCCTCTTTCTGCCCCTTAAATCAAGACCAATTGTTCGCCCTAGCCGGTCTGGCTCAGTGGATAGAGCGCCGGCCTGTGGACTGAAGGGTTACAGGTTTGATTCCAGTCAAGGGCATGTACCTCGATTGCAGGCTTCTCCCCGGCCCAGGCCCTGGTTGGGGCACGTGCAGGAGGCAGCCAACCAATGTGTTTCTCTCACATCAATATTTCTCTCTGTCTTTCCCTCTCTCTTCCATTCTCTAAAAAAAAAAAAAATCAATGGAAAAATATCCTCGGGTGAGGATTAAAAAAAAACACAGCAACAATTGTTTCTCCCCTGTTTGTTCCTATTGCACCTGTCACCTAACTATCATAGCAAATAGACACATGGCAGTCTCAGTGTTTACTTACGTGGCCGTGGAGTCAGGGCTCTGTGTGTTTATCCATAGTGCCCAGCAATGTGAGCATTCAAGAAACATTTGTTGAATAAAATTGAGGTGTTTGGACAGGCTGGGCTTATAAATGCCAGTTTTTTTCAGGGAAGGCATTTTCTCAAAAGTTTTGTGATTAGAAGTTCATGTCGCCATTTCCTGCGTATTCAGGAATATACATATAATATGAATATACTGCTCTTCTTGGCTGTCACCTGCTTGGTGATAAAATGCCAAACTTTGTACTTTTCAACATTTGGGGTATAGTGGAAGGTTTGATTAGGGTCAAGAAACCTTTGACCAAAAGGAAGTTTATAAATTGCTTAAAGATTTCATGTGTTATGATATTCTTTATTAGGGATTAATTGAGAGTAGTATACAATTGCTATTTCTTCTGTCGTGGTGAAATAGCCAAGAATTAAATATTATGATATTCATTAAATTGCTAGTTAGCATGGAATTCTGAGAGAAAAGAAGATTGATATGGTAGTTGGTTTAGATCACGTGACATACTCCTTTAGTATTATACTAGTTTGGACCTTGAGTGATAGTTACAGCAAAAATCTTCCCTTAAAACAAGTGTCCTTGAAGAACTTAAAAAAAGAAAGTATAAGATTGACCTCTCACCATCCAGATTCTTTGTTTTTCAGACAAAATTATATATAGCCAATCTTTTTCAATTACAAAGCTGGTAGATGAAATCACAATTGATCCTTTTGACAATGTTTGAAAGGTTGTGTGTTTTTTTTTCTCATTTGACATGCAGCAAGGACATATGGGCGAAGGAGAGGTAACATTATTGTTTCTAACTTTTGAATGTATAGTTGTATTTGGAGAGGATCCAAGTTTGCTCAACTTCTAACCCTCATGGGGCAGCGGGTGGGTGAATGAAACCTAGGCTTGATTCATAGATACTTTATTCATTGTAGTTAACATTATAGACATTCTCGTTTTAAGGAGTCAAATGGTAGAATTTGGATGTGAACCAAAATAATTTTCCTATATTATGTTATAAAGTCAACTTATTTATATATAAAGATTTGTTTCCTTTTTTTCTTTCTAAAATGAATTTCTTAGGAGAAAAAAGTTAAGACTCTTTAAAAAAGAAAATACAGCCCCAGTCATCTCAAATACCTGAGTATATTAGAAGTTCAATTATACTTGAATACCTTGTTTACTTTTTTTTTTTTAACCAAGTCAGCAAAATGCATTTGGTTTAAAAGGTGATTAGCTATATAAGTAGCTAATTGTATACATTTGAAACATTGGGGGAAAGCTCTAGAAATTTTAGAGAATTTTAAAGAGTCAGCTCCGCTTCAAAATGTAAGTGATTTTTGAAGATCCTTCAGGAAATAGCCTCCAATTTTATAGTCATTTTTTAGTCTTCATTATATAACCTCTTTGAGCTGTGATTTTACAGGATAACAAATATATTGTTATTATTTGTGTTTAGTAGTGAAAGGTGGAAGGAGGAGAAGTGTGGCAACCAAAGGACATTGGAATATTTTCGTGAAGGAAGAGCACTTGAGAGCATTTCTGCAGGACCCATTAACGAGTTCCTTGTGCAGGACCTAGACGTGATTGGCAGCCTGGGCAGTGGCCAGTGCGGAGGAGATTCTGCACTTACTTGTAGCTCTGTGTTTTGCTCATGATTTCAAAGTTTGAATTTTGCTGTCAGGTCAATATGGGAAGAATATAAACACTGGCATCTCTGGTCTTTTCTGCTTATATATTCTAGATAGGATTTTCAACATCAAACTTAATGACTAGTTGTTAGAATTAGATAGCACTGTAGCAGATGATTACTCAACTGAAAGAAAATACGTCGTTAGCATGCCTAAAAATCTCAAATTCTCTTAGACCAGACAATGAAGTTAGATAATAGCATTAAGTGGGTTTAGTTGTATCCCATTAGTTAATGTAACTAAGATGAGCGCTCACTTTAAAAATCAACATGTTCATTTTAAGGACATTCTTAGAGGAGATTGTGCAGGCCATATTATTGTTGTTTTCTTTAAAGTTTTAGTGATCTAGCATCTGACAGTCGAATCTAATACTCAGTGTACATGTCTAGGTTGCCAGTGGCCATGGGGCCCTGCCAAGGCACTGCTGTGCACTGCCAACTGCTTTCAAAGGAGTGCTCTCTCCTGCTGTACTTCCATCCACCTCACTGGATCCCAGAGGGATAACTGAGCAGCCCTCTATTTAACCATGTCCTTTCTCTCTGACTCAGTTGGGACTTGAAGGTGATGGGAGTTCAAAAGCATATCGCAGTGGTGCTACTTGTTATTCAGTGAGAAAACGAAAAGCCGCAGTTTTATTGAATCAGCTGCTTGCCTTGTTTGTTGTGCAAGATAACCAGTGGCCTGGAACATTTTCTGTTAGCTTTCTTCCTGCTTTCTATTCCAGGTCAGTCTTCACTGTTTCCAATGGAAGATGGATTTTTGGATGATGGCCGCGGGGATCAACCTCTTCATAGTGGCCTGGGTTCACCTCACTGCTTCACTCACCAGAATGGAGAAAGAGTGGAGCGATATTCTCGCAAGGTGTTTGTGGGCGGATTGCCTCCTGACATCGATGAAGGTATATTTAGAAAGAAGCATCCAGAGCCCAGTGCCCAGGCTGTGGCACACAGTAGGAAACTCATAGATAGAGGTCACTCTTATGATAACAACAATCTTACCTGGCTCCAGGTATTCTGATTTGATTGCACTGTTCTCTTTTCGTATCTTCCTATCGCAGCCTATACTATTAGTTCACAGAAGGAAGGGGGTGGGGGCAGGACTTTAGGAACCAGCAGAAGCAAATGATCAGACAAAAGGAAAAGGAGCAGACATCATGGAAAACTCAAGGATTGTGTTGAGGGAAGACATAAGTGCTAACTGCATTTTGTCTGTGTGTGCTGCCTTGGCCAAATGCAGTTATGTATTTTCCAAAAAGATGTGCTCTCTCATTGTGGTAGCTGGTGCAGGCCGGAGTCTTTAGTGCATGCCACAGTTGATGAGGAAATGTAATATTGGTGGGTAACACAACACCAAGTGGGCAGAGATGAACTTGACCGGTGATCAAGCTTCACATGCCCAATTAGGACAGGATGGCGTGGCATTATAAAGGTGGGAATTCTGTTTAGAATGCACAGCATGCTTGTGGTCACAGGGAAACAGTACGGACAGGCGAGCATTGTCTACACAATAACTGGCCTGCGTACTTTAAAACTGTCAAGCACGTAAAAGACAAGAAAGAATGAGGATCTGTTCCAAATTGAAGAAGATGATGCCCTAGGGCAGTGGTCGGCAAACTCATTAGTCAACAGAGCCAAATATCAACAGTACAACAATTGAAATTTCTTTTGAGAGCCAAATTTTTTAAACTTAAACTATATAGGTAGGTACATGGTTATTAACTTAATTAGGGTACTCCTAAGGCTTAGGAAGAGCCACACTCAAGGGGCCAAAGAGCCGCATGTGGTTCGAGAGCCGCAGTTTGCCAACCACGGCCCTAGGGACATGCTGTCCAAATACAGCATGTGTTCTGGATCAGAAGGGAAAAGAGAGATGCTGTTGGGATAAAGTCTGTGATGTGGGCATTGTATCAGTACTGACTTCCTGATCAGAAGTGCTGTGTGGTAGTACATAAGGAAGTGACCTCGTTAAGGAGGTCACAACAGTTGCATTATGGGATATAGAGCATCATGTCAGAAAAAGATGATAGGTGGTGGGTAGACAGGTAAATAGCTTGACTCATGTAAAGGTACAAGTAGGAGGAAGGGAAGAGGCAATTGTGCACAATATTAATAGTTGGGGAGTCTAGATGAAGGGATGTGGGAGTTGTTTTTTGTTTGTTTTTGTTTTTTGAGGGGGGACTTTTTTATACTGCTATGTAAATAGGAGATTTGAAACTGTTTTTTCTAAACTAATTCCTAAAAATGATCACAAAAATATTGAAATCTATTTTGCTTTGTTGTTTATTAGATGAGATCACAGCTAGTTTCCGTCGCTTTGGCCCTTTAATTGTGGATTGGCCTCATAAGGCAGAGAGCAAATCCTATTTTCCTCCTAAAGGTAATTCTCAAGATTCAATATACCATGTACATTTGTCCTTTTACTGTTTAATGTTTACCATTTTCATAAATGTTTGCCTTCAGTGTAAAATTTCCCATTGTTAAACTTCTATTTTCCCAAATGCATCTTTAAAATTCCTACCTAATATGTTACTTTCAATTCAAATTTAATTTTACTCTAAAAGATGTTTCAAGATATCAAACTGAACTTAATGTTGATATCAGACTTTAGGTGTGAATATTGTTTTAATTAAAAAGAAATTGAACTCCTTTCCCCTTCATTAGTTTTAGTTTATATTTCCTTTCTCTTGAAATGTTGCAAAAAAAAAATAATAATAATTAGGAGAACGTCTACGCCTTCCCCCCCCTTTTCACCAGGCTATGCATTCCTGCTATTTCAAGATGAAAGCTCTGTCCAGGCTCTCATTGATGCGTGTATTGAAGAAGATGGGAAGCTCTACCTGTGTGTCTCAAGTCCCACTATCAAAGACAAACCAGTAAGTGCATTCCAGCATGAGAATAGCTTCTGGTTTCTGCCTCCATCTCTACTCTGTTTGAAAAACCCACAGCATCTTGATGTTTCTATTCATTGACACGTTTGTAAGTAGACTGGGCGTGAAGTTTTGTTACTGTTGTCAAGCTCCTAACATTGACATTCTGTATATTTGTGCATATTATTTGGCCATTGAACTTTTGATTAACTAAAACATTGGTAAATCTTTACGATTAAAAGACTTCACTTGATAATGCATTTGATAAAGTAGCCGAGTTTCCTCTGAATAATAGATTTAGCTTCTAATAGGCATCACATTTTCACCTTTGTTCAGTTTACTCTTAAAAATGAAATGCAGGGTTAGGATACACTATTTTTAAATATTTTCTAGTTTTACAGCTTTATTGCTTTTAATGATGTGAATTATTGTTTTAAAAATATAAAATGCTCTGCAACAGTTTTAAACATTTTCCCCCACAAATTGTACTGAGAGTGAGACCTTTGGGCTTGCACACCCCAGGTGCAGATTCGGCCTTGGAACCTCAGCGACAGTGACTTTGTGATGGATGGTTCACAGCCTCTTGACCCACGAAAAACTATATTTGTTGGTGGTGTTCCTCGACCATTACGGGCAGGTATGATTAAACCAAAAGACCTTCCTCACCCTTTAGCATAAGATGTATTTTATAAAGGTTTCTTGGGATAAATTCTTCCTTAAGCAGTTGAGTTAATGTCTAAGAGTGAGAGTTCTGGAATCAGAGTGTCTGGGTTTGAATTCATGTGCTCTGCTCTCAGTTAATAGTTGAGTGACCGTGGACAATTGCTTAATTTCTCTAATTCTCAATGTCCTGGTCTGTCAAAGGGAGTAGTAAGTGCATCTCCTTTCCGTAGAGCTGATTTGAGGGTTAAGTGAGATGACCAATGCAGGATGCTCGGTGCAGCTTCTTACAATGCCCATGACCATCACCCTCATCACCGTCGGAAAATAAACGACGCCCTCGAGAACAGATGCTGGATTGCGATGTTTAGTGTTTGCTTCCCATGTCCTCGTTTGCTTATCAGCTGCTTGCTGGGCTCTGAAATATAATATGGGTCCCAGCAGTGTATCGTGTTGTTAGCATAGTGCTAACAGAAGAAATTTCATCCCCATCACCTCATTTGAGGTTTGGTAGTATAAGTACGATAAAGATCAGAAAATGAACAAGAATGCAGTTTCAGAATTGTAACATATAATGGAGAAAGTGATACATTCGTTATTTCAAGTTTTTATATGAGAAATTGGCAGATAGCTAGCCTGTGGGGAAAGGTCACAAGATTTTGATGGAAAAAGCCAGAAGGGCCTCCAAACAAAGAGCTTACCAAATCAGTTTTCTAGTGTTGAAATGATTATTTATACTAAGCCAGACCTTGCTAACCAGTAAATATATGGCAGCAACGTGGTACAGTCCATGGTGCCAAGCCCAGCAGTGCCACTCAACCACCTGTGACCTTGGACTGAGTGATCATCTTCTCCGTGCCTCAGTTTCCCCAAGAAATTACTGCCTACTTCATAGGGTTGCTGTGGAGATGAAAAGAGAACAGAAGTAAAATATCTAGCAGAGCCCTTGCCCTTAGTTAAAAGATAAATGGACAACTGGTTATAATAACGCTTGATTTGAATAATTATAATGACATGAGCTCAGAGTGCAGATGAGCTGCTTTTGATGAAACCTTTGGTGAGCCAGCTGAGTCTTCCTGATTTCAGATCCCCTCTCTGCGTCTTTCTTATTTAGTGGAGCTTGCCATGATAATGGATCGGCTGTATGGAGGCGTGTGCTATGCTGGGATCGATACCGACCCTGAGCTGAAGTACCCAAAAGGAGCCGGGCGAGTCGCCTTCTCTAATCAACAGAGTTACATAGCTGCTATCAGTGCCCGCTTTGTTCAGCTGCAGCATGGAGAGATAGATAAACGGGTAAGTCCTAGACTGCGTTCTGGAAAGTTCTAGAGATGGCCCTCTAACTGTGTCATTACCAGATTGGATGGGGAAATCTTATATGACCATAAATTGACAGCTGACAGTTATGCCTGTAGGACCTCTGGGTGTATGTTCTATAATACATGTAGGAATTTCCTAGGAATTGCTTCTGTATCCTTGTTTGAGTAGCCTAACCAGAACCCTGTATCAGTTTACTTATCAATTTAATTTTTCCTAAGCTATCACCTACATCCATTCATTTCTTCAGTCAGTCAGTCATTCAATATTTACCAAATCCTTCCTGCTATGTTTTAGCAAGTGTACAAACATTTTTTCATCCTGGGACATTATGAGGACCTTAGTGAGCCCTGCTTTCCAGTGCACTATGTGACAAATGATTGAATAAATTTACTTCTAGGTCTGCATGTCTTAGAAATATTTCATTATAACAGATTAAGTAGAAGAAGTCACAGTCTTTCCATCTGTGGCCTGTCCTGCCTGGAGCGAGGTGGGAGCTGTCAGCATTGTTTCCAGCACCTCACCTTCCTCTTCGTGGGGTTTCTCTTCTGAATCAAAGGGCTGGAGAAAACCACAAAGATAGCTTTGCCCTCTACTTTCTAATGTATTTGAAACGTTCCATTATGTATCTTATTTCTTTGCATTCACAGATTCATTTCTTATCTTTGTATTCCATGCGTTCAACAAATGTTTTCGTGCCAAGGACAAGAAGTCCCTGTCCTCAGGAGTTCATGGTCTGGTAGATAGTGTGGCCTGTGCCGACGGCCAGTAGGCAAACGGTTTGTTCCTAGTTTGTGCTGAGATAAGAATGTACACAGAGTGTGAAGCGGCCGCTCTGGGGAGCAGTGTTTAGTTCAGCTGACTTTTTTCCTAGACGGACCCTGTGGATGTGGAGGAAACAATGCGTTGATTTGCATTCATGTGGGTCCTTGTTTCCTGGCAGACGCACCTTTCTGAGGCCTGGCTGGGATGCCCAGCGCTCTGAGGCGTTGTGCTCCCAAGGATGGGTAGATGTGCTGTTCTCGAGTCAGCGTGTAGGATCCACCCAGGCAGTAGTGGCTTGCACACACTGTTCATGCTTCATGTCATGGATATTCTGTGTCAGAGGCAGTACTGACTGTCAGGCCATAGTGCCGTCATGCTGGCCAGCTTAAAGAGAAGGGTGTAGATTCTGTTGTGAAGGAGGAAGGTGCAGTGTTAGCCACAGTGACAGGCCTCCTGTGTTTGAGTCACACTGAAAAATGAGTACATCTGAGTAAACAGTCTCTGGCTCCACTGCTTCATTCCAACACAGGTGGCAGAGTTGTGAGGTTAGTCATTAGAAATTGAGACTTAATTTTTACTCCTCTGATCCAGTTCTCCGACCAGTGCTCTTGCTCTCTGTAGAGTTCTGGCGTGGCCTCCTAGTGCTCTAGTTCTGCCTGCCCCTCTGTCTCCCCTGTCACCCTTCTCCTGTTGGTCCCGGCTCCCCTTTGTCAGAACTGGATGGCACCGGTGTTAACGACAATCTGGTAGAAGGGAGTTTCAACCACGAGTCCAAGACTAAAAACAACCACGTTATTCCCACTGGCGAATTAATAGCCAGGTTATTTTTAATACTCGAGAGGCTCAAATGACAGGCAGCCTATTGAACACTGGAGCGGGCCCAGTTCCTAAATGCACCTTTGGCTTTTAGACTCAAGTAAACCCTTCCTACTGACAAGAGGGTGCAGGGCTGGAGATTGTGAGTAAAGTAGCTGCATGTGGGTTCCCAGAGTAGCAGCTTTGCAATTCTAATCAAGATGTGTGCGCTGTGAACAGAAGCCACAGCCAGGCTTGATTACCACTCAGAAGCCGCCATGGAAGTCAGGGTTTGACTAGCGAAGGGCTATTTTGTGGAGCAGGAAGCTCTTAGTTGGGTTTGTTTAAACTATAATTCCACATATAATGAACAACCAAATCCACTAATTAAAATGCTGGTGTGTGTCTGTGAAAATTCTCCCGGGGGTTTAATTTCATAATGCTCAGCTGCCTTCACTTTATTTCTGTGGAATTCTTTTTGCCTTTGAAAAGTGTTGATTTAATATGACAAAAATGTAAAATGATGGGTATAAAAACCTGACCGGGTTCTTAAAAGATGGACTCTCTTAATTTCAATAAGAGACTGTGGGGCATCTTGGCAGAGCCGTTCAGACAGTGATGGAAATGCGCGCGCACAGGAAGGAAGAGTGGCCTGGCGGTGTCACGGAAAACCTAACCTCCTTCCTTTTATTTTGGTTGCAGGTGGAAGTGAAGCCATACGTCTTGGATGATCAGCTGTGTGATGAATGTCAGGGGGCCCGTTGCGGGGGAAAGTTTGCTCCATTCTTCTGCGCTAACGTTACCTGTCTGCAGTATTACTGTGAATATTGCTGGGCTGCTATTCATTCTCGTGCTGGCAGGGAGTTCCACAAGCCCCTGGTGAAGGAGGGCGGGGACCGCCCTCGGCATATCTCATTCCGCTGGAACTAGAGAACGACAGTGCTCGTGTTCAGGCCTCAGAATAAGTGCACTCTTCTGTTCATTCTGCCCCTCCGCAGCCTCTTCACGCTGGCATGCCCTCTGTAGCAGTCTCACTTCACAATAGTATAATGAAAGAATGGCCTATACTAGAGTGTTTTGTAGATTCTTGTGTCACTGAAAACAATATGTAGGAGCTCCTTTTTCCTATTGCCATCATGTTGCCTGGAAGTTTCATACTCTTGCTGGAGAGCAAGAGGATCCATACTTCCCGCAACATTTTCTTAGAGGAGAGAGAGAGATTAAGAGAGAAATGAAATGATAGAGTATTTTGGGTTTTTAATTAAATTATTGTTAATAATATAACATATAAGAATACTTTTATTAAAATAACCATGCAACAATAACACTATTAGTCTATCCTGACACAGTTTGTCTCCCGGGAAACGCTTCTGCCTTTTTCTTTCTTTTCTTTCGTCTTGTTGCCTCTCTCTGTTTCCATCCCCTTTCTGTTCTTTTACAGGCAGGGGAGGAAGTTAACAATTACTAACAGGAAATAGCATGTTAAAGCGAACGCAGATGCATGAGCAAGATTGAAGCAGCCTCTCACTCATTGAAGGGTTCAGAGGCCGAATCTAATTTCATTCTGCCTCGGAGTTACTTCCACATCAGAAGCAGTCAAGTAGGCAGATCTAGGTTTATTTTCTTTTAAACAATTGTGAACATGTAGAATGTAAAAATTGGGGAAATTGACTACTGAGGGGAGTGCACTTATTTATTTTTAAACTTACTTATCTGGTCACAGCCCTAGGAAACCTACCAAAGCTAGAGTTCACGACAACTGGTGGAAAAAGTAGCATTTCCTCTCCCGAAGGACAAGTAGCTACATTTTATTTTTGATGTTCTAGATAAACTCTATCCTAATTTACTAACACTCATCAGGTGTCAGCCTTTGCTCTCCATTTTGACGTTACCTCAAGGATGTCCTTTTGATTTTGTGTTAAAATACACTTGTAGCCAAAACTGGAAGACAAAAATCAATACACTAATTGGCTGCTGATTGGCTTACTTTTAGATTTAAAGTTACTCTGGGTATCCTGTAATTTAGTTGTAACATAGAAAATGAAAAAAAAAATTAAAAAAAAAAGTTGAGTAGTTGCAAAGTGTTCTGCACTGTTGAACTAAGTAACTGTGTGAATCTGCAAAGGTCCGTATGTTTATCTTCCTCTTCCTATAAAATAAGATACCGTTACAGTTTCAGAACTGAGCATGGGACATAGTCAGTGTTTGAAGTGCCAACTTCGTCGAGTAATGCATGCTTTATTATAAATAAAATCCTAGCTCGGAAAGGCATTCTTATGTGTGGACAGTATGCTTCAGGGGTGAATTTAAAATAGTCTCTTGAAGCCCTGCTCTTGGAAGTAACTTTGATTTTAATTGACTTTATCTTATTAAATGCCCTATCCACCATTAAAAAGATTATCATCAGTGTGCAAAACGTTTTAAAAAAACATAATGGCAATCTTGCTAGTTGTGCTACCTAACAGTACCATCTTGGATCCTTCAAAACCAAAGACTTGCCCCAGCACTACGGTGGAACCACCTGGCTGATGCCCCTACCGATCGTCTTTAGGAAAAGCAGTCCTTTATTTGAATACAGGCTTTAATGAACACTATACCTGTGCAGTTCCAAAGGTCAAAATGGAGGCATTTGCTGTCTAGTAGTCCAACACAGAGCGGGAGCTGCTTTCAGGGCCCCCTGCGAAGGCTGGAAGCAGCCACGTGGACGGAGGGTGCTCTCGTGTAGCTGGTCAGGGACTTTCTTTTCTCCTGAACTACATAATCCTAAGTGGAATGTTCATTTGCCTCTTTTTCTTCTTTTCAACGCTTGTAGGCGTCTTGGGGTGTGCTATTGTGCTGTTCCTACTCAGTAAACAGGTGTGATGAGTTAACAAGAAATAACACTGTTTGAGAACTAGCTTTGAATAATAATTTTTCCCTTTGTACATGACCTGCTGAATTTCGGTACAGTGTTTTGTAGCTAACTTATTTTGTCATGCACATAATGTATATTTGTTATGCACTACTTTTGTATATCTTGTTTTTCCAACAGTGAACATTTTTAGGCACACTTTTCACTGACGGGATATCTCTTTATGCAATACCTCAATTTTTCATATTGCAAAGAGTAGCTTTTTGTACTTTTATTACTGAGAGATCTTCATATACTTCATTTTTTAATATAAATAATTTTAATAAATTTTATTTTCTTATATTCTGCTTTTTATACATTTCAGTGCTCTGCATACATTTTGAATTATGGATGTTGTGCACTGGCAATGCTATTTTAGAGTCTGCAGAAAAGAGAAAGCATGTTGCTTAAACATCCTTCCCAGCACCAGCTGTTGGTGGACCTAGAATTTAAGAGATAGTCTATGTGAAGTCACAAATTAATGAAAAAAATTCGCATGAAAATGACAGATAACACTGTAGTTCCTAAAAAAAAAAAAATAAATGCATAAGCATAGGGTAGAAATTTAAAATGACAAAATTATCTACAGCTTCTTACTAAGTTTTTAAAATTATTCATAACGCAGACATTTTTTGGTGAATGTTTAGCCATTTTTAATATTAATAAATTGATGTTAAGTGTTTGATTCAGAGATGTCTGCTCTTTTAAATTATATATAAAGGAAAAAACCAGCCTGCCGTGGGACAGGTGTGTAATGTTAGTATGCATGACTAATGTAAGAAATCGCTATTCTACTAATATTTACTTGTGATTGTGTGACAAGTGTGTTTACAGATTATTTGGTTACACTTCAATTTACAGGGCATAAACAATTATTATCTATTACTCTGAACTTTATCGATTACATGTCCTTCAGATTACATGGGATTGTAGTTGGGAGTTACCATGTAACTCAAAACATAATTAACATGTAATTAGTTTACAGATTTTAGGGTATCACTTCAATTTACCAAGCATGTAGTTCTAGCGCACTAGCATGGCACCAGCCATGTACTTACAATGTAGTTACAGAGTAATTACATGGTTATTTTTGCAATGTAAAATAAAGTGTTTCTGATTATTTTCTATGTAAAGGAGCCCTCTCCCTCCTCCTTCTGGTCCCCACGCTTTGGTATAATATATATACTTCTCCATACACAGACCTCTGCAGAATGCAAAATAAAACTTGCAGTGAATGAATTTAGCATTTGATGAGAGTGCTGTTGGAAAGACTTGATAACTCACCCCTTTTGTTTTGAAGAGTTGAATCTTCTGTTAAAAGGTGATTTGAAACTTGAATGTGATGAATTGTGGCAAGTTAACTTCAAGTTATGTGCAATACTTATTTCAAACTTTTGAAAGATCTTTGCAGTGTAATTCTTTGTTTTTAATTGCAGACATTTAAAAATGTCATTTTCTACTGTTAAGAGTAATCCTCTTTCTTGTTGGTGTTTCTAAAGAAAAGAATCAGAAATCAATCTTTCTACTAATGTAAATTTGAGATTATTTTTAAAAATGGAATAAAAGAGGTTTTGGTCATTTGCTTTATTTTATTATCTTATTTTAAAGCTACTGTGACTGATAGCATTGTAAGAATTGGGACAATATTGTATTCAACTGTTTTATTTTTTATATTTTTAAAATTTAAAGTATAATTAGTTTTTATAATTTTCATCAGATTTTTGTTATATTTTTTGGAAGTGAAACTTTTAGCAAGTGGGTGTCTAGTTTTTACTAATCCCTAATGTTTTTTTCCCCAGTGTATTGCTCATATTATCAGAAGGAAAAGTTATTTAAGTATGTCAGTTAATTGTACTACTTGGCTGAATTTCCATATAGTTTTTACTGTGTATGGGGAGGTTGTAGTATTTATTATAGCATTTTAAATAAGGGTAATTCATTTTTTATTAAAGTCATTTTCACGTTAAGTTCCTATTTTTGTATGTTCTACTCTTAAGTTATATAACACAGTTCCTTTTTAAAAAGAGTTCATTTGTTGAAGTGCTAGTGGAAAATTAATGTTATTAAATAGTTTGCAAATGACTATTTATACCAGTATGCATATAATTTTTAAATATTTGTAATGTGAGATGTTGAATGAATAAAACTTTTAACTCAGCTTTCTTTTAATATACTTATTTATTTTCAACATAAGTAGGTTATGCTTCCATGGTTGGGAAAATAACATTTTATAAATATTAAGAATATATTCCTGGGCCGTGACAGAACGAGCGGTCAGGAATGATGCCCGGTCACGTGAGCACTGCTGGTGACCGCGCACAGCCATGCAGCCGTGAATGTCAGTTCCCATGCTGCCCCGCGCAGGTCTTCTCATCGGGAGTCTGGAGTGTGTTCCGAGGCCTTAGCCCAGGATCTGCTTCAGGCCAACTGTCCAGTAACAGTGAGGGCGCAGGTGTTTGCTGGGGGAGGTTGACAAAGGGCCTTTGTGAATGGAGAGTCTGGGTTTCTGCCAAGCTCCCAGGCCCCTGCTTAGCAAGTCTCCTTTGACTTTCAGTTCCTCCCTAGGTCCTAAGGCCATAGGGCGAGGCCTCGGAGATTCTCACCTCTATGCCGTGTGAGTTGAAAGTCTTATCTTTGTTTTGGTTCAGTAATTGTGGACTGCCGAGTGCTGTCATGTGTCAGTATTTCTATTTCACGCTGCATTTTCAAACTTTTAACAGAAAGTATCACACTGGGAAATCTGGCCCCGTTTTGCCAAATTTAACTTCGGCTCTTTTTTACCTTGGATATAGTATTCTTGAGACTAGAAGGAGCAGCAGTTGTCCTGAGACAAACGGACTTAGAGGTCTTCTGCTTCTAAATTGTCTTTCCCAATATGCAACTTTTCCCACTACAGGGCCTCCTGAGGATTGAGCCAGCAGCGCTGAGGCTCCCCCAGAGGACCAGGTCACAGCTGGCAATAGCTAAAACTTACCTGTCATTAGCAAAACTTAGGCTCAAAGTTCAGTGGAGCCCCCCCCCCCCCCCCCCCCCCAGCCCATAGCATTCCAAGGCATCCTGAGGTGGCTTCGGCGCTGAGAGAGAGAGAGAGAGAGAGAGAGAGAGAAGGTACTATGAGTCGATTTAGACTTCTTACAGGAAATGTTTATTTTAGGCAAGTGCTGTACAACTATGTGGTGAAGGAATGTGTAGGTGCACTGCACCCGGCGTCAGGATCGGAGTGGTGCGTCCGGAAGGGTGTGCGGAGCTGTCTGGGCTGAGCTTACTGGGAGTTCACCTAGCCCCATCCACCGGGAAAGCTCTCTGCCCCATCCCCAACCATCCTTAATAATCAAGGTACTTCATAACCTTTGTTGCTAATGGGTTTGTATCCACACCCAGTTCAGAAAGAAAATAAGTAATTTTTTTAGGGATTTTTTTCTTTTTTCTTTTTTGTTTGTTTGAGAAACACTCCCTTAAAGTGTGACCAAACGTCACAGGAAAAGGAAATTCCTGATTTTAAAAATTAAGGGACAAAAGAATTCCTGATTTTAACTAACGAAATGAGTTAACATTTCCAGGGTCATTTTTTTCCCCTGACATATGTAATAACAAAATAATGGACGCAAGAAACTCTAATATTTATCTGGCCGATTATACTCTTCAAAGCACTAAGGTAGTCCTTACGGCAAGAAAATGACAAAAAAGAAGGAGTTGTGTCATGAAGTACGCTTAGGAAACAAGGCCCTGCTCCCCGGGAAGCCCTAGGCCATTAGGTGAGTAAGGCCCGAGGGCTCTAAGGGAAAGGGCTTGCGTTGTTGGGAGTCTGCCCCACGTTTCTTTGGCTCCAGACTGTGGACAGGTAACGGCTCCATCGTGTTCCCTGGTGCCAGGAGCCCTAGAGCCCCACTTCCCTTCCTGTTCGGCAACGGCTCTGCTGGTCACATCCGGAGCTGGTGCCGTTGTCCACACTGAACTTCACTGCGGTTCCACGCAGCTGCCTAGCTCGACCTCCGTCCCATTTCCAATCCAGCTCCAGTTTCCTTCTTCCTCACTCCCACTCGGAAGGAAAGAGAGAAGTTCTCCGCAGATACACCTTCACGTTGGTTCATCAAAGCCATTCTGATCACGCGACTCCCTGGCCCGACCAGCCCTTATTTCTTTTTGTTTTTGTTTGTTTGTTTGAACCCTCACCCGAGGATATTTTCCCCATTGATTTTTAGAGAGAGAGAGGGAGGAAGGGAGGGAGAGAGGAACATCAATATGAGAGACACACATGGATTGGTTGCCTCCTACAAACGCTCCAACTGGGGGTGGGGTTTGAACCTGCAACCCAAGTATGTGCCCTTGACCAGGAATGGAACCCGGGACCCTATGGTGCATGGGCCGGCACTCTAACAACTGAGCTACACCGGCCAGGACTCCGCCCTTCATTTTGTATGGGTGTCACACATCCCAAGGCGATCCAGCTTTGACTGCCGTTCCGGGATAGGCTTTCTGTCTCTGATCACATATCACTTCCCTCCTGCAAAACTTTCCTTTTGCAAACGTGCCCCAGCATCACCCCACCCCCGTGCACTTGCAATAAGCCCTAAGAATGCAGAAAAGGAACATCTGTGCCCTGCTGAGAACTCACTCTAGCGGAACCAAATCAGTCTCTTCTTAGAGGACATGTGGTTTGGCACGCCTGCGTCTTGTTGGGATATTTTAAGTTTGAGTCTCTTTCTAGTCAAATTGGGTGTCATTGTTGGCTGGTGGGGAAGAAGTGTGTCACTGTGACTCTGGGGTGAAGGTTGGAAAAGTACAGTTTGTCTCAAGGAAGGTTAAAGTGAACAGCAGCGTCCAAATTCGGTGTGTGCAACCCACCTGTGTTTTCTCCTGCAGATAATCCGACTGCATGTCAGAGAACACTGGCATGGGTGGTGGTGGGGGGGGGCGGGGAGGGGGTGGATCAGTGAGAAGAATGGGTTCTATTTCGGTCAGCAGGGCTGTGCTACCATAAAAAACGTCAATGTGACCAGCAAATGTCACCATTGTAAAGAGGTTATTTTCAACTCTGCCACCCCCTCCCCTTCCAACACTGAAAGAGAGAAAAAAAAACATGCCCAAGAGCGACCGCCTCGGACCCACTAAAGACACGAGGGCATCGAAAACTCGCTCTAAAATAAGCTACCCGGGAAGAGCCGCAGCACCTGAGGTCAGGGAAGCACATGAGGGGTTTCAGGCAGGATCCTAGGTGACGGGGGCTCCTCGTTGGGATGAATGGAGGCGTCCGTCATTCCCCGCTCGAACCTGAGGGAAATGGAGCCACGCCGTGTGTTTAACTCAGGCGGAGCGTGTGGCCTGCTGCAGGGATGTGGGGCGGCCCCACGGGTCAGGGGGTTCTCGGCGTTCCTGATTCTGCAATGACGGGATGCGTTGGTTCTGGAAGAGGAGACATACTAGCTGGTCCCTGGTGTCGTGGGCCCTTGCATTCATGCATTTGCACGGTTAGACCCCGTAAGGTACAGCGAGTCCTCACTCAGCCTTGTCACAGGTTCCCTGACTTTAAGCAAAGCAATGTATAAGGAAACGGCTTTACCACTGGCTCCTTGGCATAAACAAACACTAAGTTCCTGCGGGTCTCGTCAGCATTATAACAAAACGACATTGCATGAAAGGCGATGAGGGCCTGCTGTGCTGAACGGAATACAGAACTATCGCAGGGAGCAGCTGGGGGGCTCGGGAGGAACATACCGAGGACGTGGTGGGGCCTGGAGTCAGGCCCCACCCGCCAAACCCCACAGTCTCCCCCTGTCTACCTCCCTGCCCCTGGAGCACCAGCGGGCCGCTTGTTTACATTGGATTTGTTTTTAAAACAAACATTTCATTTCTGAGCCTAATCTGGGTGCACGCTATCATTCGAAGTTGTAGAGATAGGGTGATGAGACGAAGTGTGCTAGGATTGTGAATCCTCGCATGAGGCACTTGCTCCCTAAGAACTGACTTTTGGTTACGGGATTGGCCCAAGGTCATGGAGTTGGGAGGGGGGGCGGGGGGGGGGGGGGTCAGGTGAAGCTCTTTGGTCTGTCAAGCCTGAGTAGCTCAAGTCTACCTCTGCACTTCTCGTCTGCCTCACTGTGGGAAACAAGGACTATAAACCCCAAACTTCCAGAAACCATCAGTTGTGGAGTGAGAACAATAATGAATAATAATAGCAACCGCAACAGCCACCACTAGCATGGATGGAGTGCTGACCCAGCACCAGGGCTTCCTGCTATCGCTTCTCTTTTCTTCCTCCCTATCCCCGTAAGATGGGTACTGTCAGTGCTCATTCTAAGGTGGCCACGATTCAGAACGGGTAACCAGCCTGCAAAGCCAGGATTCAAACACGGGCACAGAGAAGTTGTACTGAAAGGATGCGGATCACTTTACAAACCCATTGGAACACCATCTCCCTCTGCAGGAGTTAGTTTGACCAGGATGCCTTCAACAATAATGTGAGTGCTACTCCTTATGGTCATTATGTCACCCACTAAATTGTCAGGGGAGTGAGACGTGCTTTGGTTCTGGAAGAGAAAACATACTGACCTACTGACTAAAGTCACATGGGTGCCAAGAAAGAATGTCTGGATGGACAGGTGGGTGGGTGGATGGAGGCAGGGATGGATAGATGGATGGATGGGTGGATGGAGGCAGGGATGGACAGGTGGATGGATGGGTGGATAGATGAACAGGTGGATGGATGGACAGGTGGGTGGATGGATGGATGGATAGAGGCAGAGATGGATAGGTGGATGGAGGCAGGGATGGATGGGTGGATAGATAGATGGATAGGTGGATGGATTGACAGGTGGGTGGATGGATGAGTGGATAGAGGCAGAGATGGATAGGTGGATGAATGAAGGCAGGGATGGATGGGTGGATAGATAGATGGACAGGTGGATGGATGGACAGGTGGGTGGGTGGATGGGTGGATGGATAGATGGACAGGTGGGTGGATGGATAGGTGGGTGAATGGATGGGTGGATAGGTAGGCAGGCAGATAGATTTAGATACATCTATACATATATTCATTGGGTTTTTCTTAGATTCAAGGAAAACCCCACCAAGGAGGAAGCGTTTTGCTTCTTTCTGTAGAACCATAATTGAACACGTTCTGTGCAGAAATCAAGCCTCTTCTCACGCATCTCGTCCTTCGCGCCTCTGCACACCGCCCCCCCCCCCCCAACCCCCTTGTAATCACGGAAAACCAGCCCCTCCGCGCAGAGGGGCAGGAGAGCGGCCTCGCTGGTGTGCCCGGTGAGCTGTGAAACAGTGCTTGGATATGTAGCTTCTGGACTGAGTGTCAGAATCATTGAACCAGATATCTGCAGAGAATTTGTGTGCCTGATTATTTCTATACATATATTTAAAAAGAAAGAAGCGTTGCCTTTTTTAGGCACCAGAACCCTGGTGCAGCACTGGCCACTGCCGCAGCAGAACAGCTGTTCCTGACAGATGCGATGCTACGGGGCCCAGGAGGACCAGCTTCGATGTTTGAGCGGAGATTTGCAGCAACGCGCCCTTCCGAGGGGGACATGAGGCCACAGCTAAATCGAGTCATCGGCAACTTCTTCTTTCCATTTGAAGAATTAAAATCTAACAGAGACCAAGCACAAAATTCTAAAATTGGAGGGGATGCAAATGGGATTCGGATTTAGTCCCCTAAGGCGTCCTACTTAAGTCGGGGCCAGCAGCCCCCTTCTAGGGGAGAGGGATGGGGCAGGGAAGGAGAGGGGTTATGGGGAGAGAGGGAAGTAGAATCCAATTATCAAATGCAATTTCATATCCAGAAGCCTCCCTTTACACACACACACACACACACCCCCATCACCAGGACACAGCCTTTCACGCACATCATGTCGCCAGTTCGTCTCTCCCTGGGCGAGGCAGTTTTGTAGTCACCATAAGGGAGGAAAATTGGGCTTTTCCTTGGCTTTCCTGATACTCAGTCTATATTGTAACAGTTTCCTTTCAATTACACAATTACATACGGAGTGTGGAGCCCCCTAAGCTGATAGCAGTCGGCGCCATGTCTAGCCAGCAAGTCCTCGATACCTGTTAACTGTTATTAGGAGCTTCGTGCCTGTTGTGCGGTTGCTATAGTTACTGTCCATGCTCTTACAAAGCGAGGGTCCCTGTGCTGGGTTGGGGGCAGGAGTGGGCAGCAGGGTCCCTGTGCTGGAGGTGGGAGGCAGAGCCCTCTGTGCCGCTCTCCACGTGGCATGTTCCTCCACTGATTCTCTCGATTCCCACCCCATCCGGCCTGCATGAGTTACCATGGTGATGGAGAAAGCCAGGAGACTCAGGCCCAGTGCCCACTGCTCCATTCTTGCTGTCTTTCTTTCCATCTTAGGAGCAGGAAGCCTCCATGGTGTGTGCTATCAGTGTGAGCACCAACCCCCGGGGACTGGTTTTCAGGAGACTTTTAGAGGAGAATCTTTCTCTTTAGGGAAGAAGCAAGAACAGAGGGATGGAAGTTGGAAATTAGGCCTCGAGTCCCTCGGCTGACAGCACAGTTATGCTGCCTTTTAGGAAATAGATTATTTCTTATTTCCCCTTTGCCCTTATAAGCAGCAAATGTCCGCAGAGGTGGAGCAGGGCAAGGTGGGCCTGGATAGTGGAGGCAACGTGGGTTTTGAAGTCAAGCAGAGTTGGGCTCGTACCCCAAACCAACCGCAGGGGTCACTGGGGTTAGGGACATGGCTCTGGGGTAAGACACCCAGATTTCCGGCCCTTTGCCACCCCTGGCCCAGTGACTTTGACCATGTTAGGTGACCTCTGAGCATCAGTTGTCTCATCAGTGGGAAGGGGCAGATAACAATCTCTCCATCAACGGGCTGAGGTAGGGTTAAGTGAGGCAATCACGAGAAAAACACTTAAACAATGAACCTCAGAGGCGCCCATTCCCTTTGCCACGATTGTCCCAGATCCGGCCATTCCTGGCCGCAGCGACCCTGGGCAAGACTCTTCCCTTCTGAGACATTACGTGTACCATCCAACCCCACCCTGCCACCTCGGAGGGAGGGGAGTGACCCTCAGCTCCAGAACTGTGGTCAGGGTCAGGTTAGTGACCTGGCAGGCTGTAGCAGAGCCTCCGGCTGGCACCTCGCTGCGGCCCTCACCCCCTGCACCAGGGGTGGGACAGAGAGCTGGCTTTGCCATTGCCCGGCTGAAACCCCCCTCAGCTTCCCTGGTGTCCCTGCGTGTCCTGGCCTGGGCCCGCCCACCTAGTCTCTGACACTCTCCGTCTATCTTGCACTCCAGCCATGTGGTGTGAATCGCTCACCTTTCCTCTAGTTAATGCAATCCCCCTTCCCTGGGGGAGGGTCTTCTCACCTGTTATTTCCTCCGTGAAAAATTACCTGCTGCCCTGCTCCTTCTCCCCACCCCACCCCTTCCCCAACTCAACTCAGAGCAGAGTGGCCCCTCCTTTATCCTTTGGGACTTAGCTCACACGTCACCTCCTCCAGGAAGACTTCCAGGATTCCCCTTTCCAAAGCTCCTCCCCCACCCCATCACACCACCATCACAGTTGATTTGTTGGCAGCAGCACTCCCTGGGCCTGGCACTTTTCACAACCTACTATCACTGTGTGTCATTTCTTTACAGGGTGGGGGGTGGCGGACACAATGAATGTCTTACTCCCGCTGTGTCCTCAGGACCTGTCCTGTGCCTGACACATCCTAAGTGCTTAATAAATGTTTCCTAGCCCTGCTCTCAGGAGGGGGCGGCTGCGCTTCGGGAGGGCCCGGCCGCTAATGGGCCCAGGCAGGTATTTCACAAGGGACCTGGAGATCGCTCGGAATGCCAATAAAGGCTGGGGCCTCAAGGGCGCCCGTGCTCCCAGCTCACCTGGGAGATGGTTCACTGCCGGTGGTGACTCAGCAGGAGGAACCCGAGACTCTGCATGTCGAGCCTGCTCTTGTGTGAACCCCACACACTCAGACCCCGCAGGAGAAGCCAGAGCACAGTCCCTAGAAAAGCCTCCATCTTTGAACCTGGGGGTCACGGACAGGGTGAGCGTAGGTGCCCGGGGGGTCAGAGCCTGGCTGGGTGGTGGGTGCGCCTCCCGAGCTGGAGCTGCTGGGACCCGGGACCCAGGGGCAGGGAGGCGAGGAGCAAAGAGCTGGGTCCCTCTGGTCCCCCAGCCGAGCAGCCGGAGAGCAAGAGGCTGGGATGGACTGTTTCAGGTTCTCCTGGTCCCAGAGGCTTCCAGCCAGGAGCCTGCTCCTTCCCTTATTCACTTATTTCCTCAACCAATGTCTGCGCATTATCAGCCCCGAGGACACCGTGGGGACCAAAGTCTCTGTCCTCTTGGCATTTACAGTCCGAGAAGGACCTGGATTTGAGCCCTCAGACGTGTGCTGTGTGTGCGTGCCTGTGCGTGTGGGTGTGCGTGCCTGTGCGTGTGTGTGCGCGCGCGCGCACGTGGGCGTGGGTGTGCGTGCCTGTGCGTGCGTGGGTGTGCATGTGTGTGCGCGTGTGCGTGCCTGTGCGTGTGTGCGTGTGTGCGTGTGCGTGCCTGTGCGTGTGTGTGCGTGTGTGTGCGTGCCTGCGTGCAGGTGCGAAGGGGACTTGGGTGCGCCCAGTCCGCCCTCCGGCCCTGGTGGAACGTGCTGCCCGGCCGGCGCGGGGCGTGTTGGGAGGAAGCGAGGAGACCGCCTTCCGCAGGTGCGGTTGGCGCTGCTCACGGAACCGCTGATGCTGCGCCTGCTGCTCGCAGAAGGCGGCGACCCGCGGGGAGAACTGCGCCCCAGTGTCCGTCCGCCGCTGCGCTCTCGTCCAGCAGGTGTCCCACGGCCCGGGCTCGGGCGCTGTGGGGGGAGCTGGCGAAGCCCCGTCCTGGAGGCAGGTGTGTTGGGAGGGACGGGACACCGGCCAGCGCACACGGGTAACCAGAACAGCCAGTGCCGCGTGGTCTGGGAAAGCGGCCGGGGCCATCCGGTGGGACGGGCGCGAGGCCCTTCAGCCGGAGCTGGAGGAGCGGCTCCCACAGGCGACACGGGAGGTGAGGTCCGAGTAAGGACAAGAGGACAGCCTGCCGGCGTCTGGGGGAGTGTGCTGGGCAGAGGGAACGCCGTGCCGAGGCCTGAGCAAGGCTGAGTGCGATGGGTTCAAGGAGGAGCCGGTGGCTGGGCACAGCCGTGACGGGGGAGGGGCCTAGATGAGATCAGGGAGGCCGAGGGGCCAGGGAGGGGCATGGACCTTGTTGAAAATAAGATGGAGAGCAGCTGCGGGGAGGGGGCTGAGTTGACTTGTGATCTCCCTGGAAACTGCGTGGGGACCAGCTCCTAGGGGTCAGGGGGCATGAGTGGGCAGGAGGGCTGCTGAGAGGGGATGGCGATGGGCTTGGTGAACATGACGGGGGTGACGGTGATGTCGGTGGGTGACGGTGATGTCGGGGGGTGACTGGGTGACGGTGATGATGGTGATGTTGGTGGGTGACGGTGATGTCGGGGGTGACTGGGTGACGGTGGGTGATGGTGATGTCAGTGGGTGACGGTGATGTCGGTGGGTGACGGTGGGTGACAGTGGGTGACGGTGGGTGATGGTGATGTCGGTGGGTGACGGTGGGTGACGGTGGGTGATGGTGATGTCGGTGGGTGACGGTGGGTGACGGTGGGTGACGGTGATGTCGGGGGTGACGGGGTGACGTGGCGGGGCCAGGATGATGGCAGTGGAATGGAGAGGCGGTGCGTTAGGGCTACATGTTGGAGGGAACAGGCGGGGGAGGGCGGTGAGGAAGATGCAGGGAAGTGACGGGTTTGGGCAAAATCCCACCTGCTCTGCTGTTTGGGGAGGAAGCGCAATGTGCCGGCAGGACTGACCCCACTTCTCGGCCGGCGGCAAAGGCAAGGCCCCCTGCGACTAAGGGAGACAGGCCTGTTCCAACGCAGACACGCGGGCCCTTCCTTCCGAGGGAGGGGAGGGCCAGAGGCAGAGCTGGCCCCGGCCCCCTTCCCGCCCTCTGAAGCCTCCTGGACGGTCTCTGCTCCTTTGAAAGGGGTGAGCGATCACCTTTAACAAGGAACGACTGGCGGCACTTAGATGTGCTCGCTCGCTGTGCAGGCGCTAACTCTGATGAAGCTGCTTCTCGCTGGGAGGGGCCTACGGAAGGAAGATGGGCCGATGGATGGGGCGCACTTCCCAGTTTCCCGTAGGGCGGGTTACTCCCGTCCCTTCAGTCCCTACAAACTCCGGAGATGGAGAATGCTGGCATTATCCCAGGTTAACGGGGCCGGGGACACCCCTGGCAGGTGTGCCAGTACTCCAGCCGTCACCTGCCTTGACGCTTGGGTGCCACGCTCATACCCTCCACTTATCCTGCAGGAAGACTGCAGCCTTAAAAAATTAGCCCCGTTCTCATCACAAGGGAAGAAAAGGTGAGGCTGTGTGAGGTGAGGGACGTTACCTAGACTTACTGCGGCGATCATTTCCAACACGTAAAATCAAATCATTATGTTGTACACCTGAAGCTAATGTCAGGTTAGGCGTCAATTTTATCTCCATATAAAACCACCCCAAGCTTCGGCAATTTCTGGAGAAAAGCACACTTCTGTCACGTTGTATTTTGCGAGTTAACAGCATTCGTTTGTTTAATGTAAGAATTTAAAAATATCTCACAATTTCTTCACTTAAAAACATACAGCTCCCCTCTTGTTGCCCCAACCACGGGATTGGCCAGGGCCCCTGCCCTCCTGGCCGGTCCTCAGTCCCTTCCACACTCAGGAACAGAAGCACAAGGCAGAGCCCGTGGAGGGGGAGGAACAGGTGAGGTGGGAAGGCCGGTTTCTGACGGTCACCGGTGGCTGTCACAGGGGCCACAGTCCTCGGTGCCCGCCCTGGCCCCACGGCATTGATGGTTTTCCTCGCAGCCCCTGCAGCTGCTTGATGAGGCCCAGGAGAGGGAGGAGGATATTGTGTCTTTTGTGGCTGCAATGGCATCTTGCAGAGTTGCCCCTGGTGTCTCCCCACACCCAGCACCAGCCAAACACGCCCTGCACTGAGCCAGCAGTCAGGCGCCCCCCCGCCCCCCCCTCCAGTGCACACGGATTGGAATGCACTTTCTCCACGTGCCTGAAAGAGTCGTGGCTGGAATTCGGGCTACTCCTGGGCAAAACATGAGAATGGAGTTCTTTCTTAAAGGTGGCCAAGGGAGGGGAAGAGACGATTTGATCTGGGAGCTGTGACTGCCACCTGGTGGCTGGTAATAGATGAGCAACTAAAAAGGCTCCTTACCTGAGGTTCGCCACTCTTCTGGTCCCTTGTTTCTGGGCAGTGGGGGGGCGGGGGCGGGGGGCTAAGTGAAGGGGAGAGAGAGAGACAGCTGCAGCACAGTGTGTTATGTGTGATAGAGGCTGTGATAGGACAGTCCTGAGGAGGGGCAAAGGGCGTGGACGCAGGACCCACCCAGCCCGGGTTGGAATCCCTGCTCTCGGACCGCCCCTGCTGTGACCTCACCTCTCCTTGTCTTCGCTTCCTTATCTATAAAATGGGGGTGACAGCGCTCCATATCTCAGAGGGTGATCCTGAGAATTAAAGTGCACACTCCATGGAGATGCTTAGCACAAAGTAGGTAAGCCACGGGTGAGAGAAACATTGTGCAACACGTACAGCTAAGCTAAGATACAGAATATGTAAAGAACTCCTCTTCATGCATGAGGACCCACATATACATAGAGAAGAGATTAAAACATCAAAGGTGATATCCAATGGCCAACGAACTCAACTTCATCCGTCACCAGGGAGATGCAAATTACAAGAAAGTAATGCCGCATGGTTAATTTTATGTGTCATGTTGGCTTGGATTTTGGTCAAACATTATTCAAACATTTCCATGAAGGTACTTTTTAGATGAGATTCAGATTCAAACCAATAGAACTTTGAGTAAAGCAGATTACTCTCCACAACATGGGTGGGCCTCATCTCATCAGTTGGAGCCTTAATGGCAAAAGAATGACCTCCCTCAAAGAAAGGGGAATTCTGCCAGCAGACGGCCCTCAGACTTGAACTTCAGTATCAGCTCATCAATTCTTCCCTGGGCTGCTGGCCTGTCCTGAGGATTTTGGACTTGCCAGCCTCCCCAACTCCTTGAGCTAATTCCTTAAAATCTCTCTCTCTCTCTCTCTTTCTCCCCCCCCCCCCCATTTGGTTCTCTTTCTCTGGAGAACCCTAATACACAAATCCACCAAAATGGCTAAAAAAAAGACTGACAAGCCCCGTGGTTTTGACCCGGTGGAGCAACTGGAATTCTCACACTTTGCTGGTGGGAGTGTGAATTGGTACAACCACTTTGGCACCTGCTTGTCAGTAGCAACTAAAGCTGAACATATGAACACCCTAAGCAATTCCACACGGAGGTACATACGCTGTAACCTGTGTTCAACAAGCGGCAGATATAAGGATGTTCCTAGCAGCACTATTAACAACTGGACACAGCCGAATGTCCCACAACAGTGGGACGGATGAATAAATGGAAGTCTCTTCCATGATGGACAACTCGTGCCGAGCATGCCTCTCCCAAACACAACGTGAGTGAGGGAAGTCTCACAGGAGGGCCAGACCTAGTTGGTGTTTGAAACGGGGAAAGAGGAAAGGAATTGGTCCTGACTGAGGACGCGAGGTGCTTGTGCAGGGCGCCCTCTCTCCCCCGGCGTGGGCATTACACGGGTGTGTTCACTGTGGAAATCCATCCAGCTGTATACTGATGTTGGCTTTGCTTTTCTGCACATATTTATAATTCCATTGAAAAAGTTTATTTTAAGAAAGTATGCCACTGCCTATTTCTTTGGGGAAGTCACTCCACATCTTGGAGCCCCAGTTCTCTGCTGTCAGATTGTGCACGGCTTGAAAAAAGATGGTCTAAGGCCATGGTCGGCAAACTGCGGCTCTCGAGCCACATGCGGCTCTTTGGCCCCTTGAGTGCGGCTCTTCCTAAGCCTTAGGAGTACCCTAATTAAGTTAATGTACCTACCTATATAGTTTAAGTTTAAAAAATTTGGCTCTCAAAAGAAATTTCAATCGTTGTACTGTTGATATTTGGCTCTGTTGACTAATGAGTTTGCTGACCACTGGTCTAAGGGAAAGCTATTTGCTAAGTAAAAATGTCACCATGTGCAGTTCACAGGATATGTACTCAGTAATTGTGAAATTAAAATGAAGTCTAAGGGAGCTACCTCTTATTATGTGCCAGACGCTTAATATGCCTTATTGTGAGTTATCTTAACAACTCAATTATCCTGAGTTTGCATCTGAGAAAACTGGAGGCTCCTAGGGAAAGTGGCTTATAAAGTAACCATGGTGTCTCTGGGCAGGGTCTTTGAGGGCCATGGCCCAGCACCAACAAATGCTAGACAAAGGTCCCACTGGAGCCCCCTGCAGCGTGGTGCCCTCTCTCTCTCCCTCCCCCAGGCCCCCAGCGTCATCTGAGTGACAATCCAGATTGGCCAAGTCCGGGTCAGCTCCTCACTTTTAAATCTTCCCCACTCCCCACTCACAGGGAGGGGTGCCCCCGGCCCTGGTCCCCTTCCGCCACCCTCTTTTTGATTTGGCTCATTTCCTCAGAGGGCTCTGCCCCTCTGGTCTGCCCCTCACCCCAAGGAAGCTGGTCCTCAAACTTAAAAAAAAAATTGTTTATTGATGAAAGTATTACACATGTCCCCCTTTTCCCCCCATTGATCTCCCTCCAGCCCCTATCCCAGGCCTTCAGCACCCTATTGTCTGTGTCCGTGGGTTATGCATATGTGCATACAAGGTCTTTGGTTGATTACCTCCCGCTCCTTCCCTCCCAGATTCTGTACTCTGTCCCCTGCTTTCAGTCTCTGGATCCACTCCATTCATCAGTTTATTTTGTTAATTAGATTCCACATAAGAGTGAGAGCATATGATACTTGTCTTTCTCTGACTGACTTACTTCACTTAGCGTGATACTCTCCAGGTCCCTCGATGCTGTTTCAAAGGGTAAGAGATCCTTCTTTTTTACAGCTGCATAGTATTCCACGGTGTAAATGCACCACAGCTATTTTATCCACTCATCTACTGATGGGCACTTGGGCTGTTTCCAGATCTTAGCTATTGTAAATTGTGCTGCTATGCACATAGGGGTGCACACATTCTTTCTGATTGGTGTTTCGGGTTTCTTAGGATATATTCCTAGAGGTGGGAATCACTGGGTCAAATGGCAGTTCCATATTTAATGTTTTGAGGAAACTCCATACTGTTCTCCACAGTGGCTGCACCAATTTGCATTCCCACCAGCAGTGTACTAGGGTTCCCTTTTCTCCACATCCTCTCCATCACTTGTCATTTGTTGATTTGGTGGTGGTAGCCATTCTGACAGGTGTGAGATGGTACCTCATTGTCGTTTTGATTTGCATCTCTCAGATGAATAGTGACTTTGAGCATTTTATCATATGTCTCTTGGCCTTCTGTATGTCCACTTTGGGGAAGTGTCTATTAGGTCCTTTGCCCCTTTTTAGTTAGATTGTTTGTCTTCCTTTTGTTAAGTTGTATGAGTTCCTTATATTTTTTGGATATTAACCCTGTATCAGATGTATCATTGCCAAATATGTTCTCCCATACAGTGGACTCCCTTTTCGTTTCTTTTGCTGTGCAGAAGCTTTTTATTTTGATTTAGTCCCATTTGTTTATTTTCTCCATAGTTTCCTTTGCCTTAGATCAGCGGTTCTCAACCTGTGGGTCGCGACCCCTTTGGGGGTCGAACGACCCTTTCGGGGGTTGAAGGACCCTTTCACAGGGATCGCCCAAGACCATCGAAAAACACATATATAATTACATGTTGTTTTTGTGATTAATCACTATGCTTTAATTATATTCAATTTGTAAATGAAAATACATCCTGCATATCAGATATTTACATTACAATTCATAACAGTAGCAAAATTACAGTTATGTAGTAGCAACGAAAATAATTTTATGGTTGGGGGTCACCACAACATGAGGAACTGTATTAAAGGATCGCGGCATTAGGAAGGTTGAGAACCACTGCCTTCGATGTATCCATAAACATATTGCTATGAGAGATGTCTGAGATTTTACTGCCTATGGTTTCTTCTAGGATTTTTATAGTTTCACGACTTTATGTTTAAGTCTTTTATCCATTTTGAGTTTATCCTTGTATATAGTGTAAGTTGGTGGTCTAGTTTCATTTTTTTTTGCATGTATCTGTCCAATTTTCCCAACACCATTTATTGAAGAGACTGTCTTGACTCCATTGTATGCTCTTGCGTCGTTTGTCAAATATTGAGCTTAATGGCTTAGGTCCGTGGTCGGCAAACTGTGGCTCTCGAGCCACATGCGGCTTTTTGGCTCCTTGAGTGTGTCTCTTCCACAAAATACCACGTGCAGGGGCACGTACAGTGCGATTGAAACTTCGTGGCCCATACGCAGAAGTCGGTTTTCGGCCTGGGCGAGTCTGTTTTGAAGAAGTACTGTTGATATTTGGCTCTGTTGACTAATGAGTTTGCCAACCACTGGCTTAGGTTGATTTCTGGGTTCTCTGTTCTGTTCCATTGATCTATATGCCTGTTCTTGTGCTATACCAGTCCGTTTTGATTATGGTGGCTTTGTAGCATAACTTGAAATCTGGTATTGTAATTCCTCCAACTTTGTTTTTCTTTCTCAAAATTGCTGCAGCTATTAGGGGTCCTTTTTGATCCCATATACACTTTGGAGTATTTGTTCTAGGTCTGTGAAATATGCCATTGGTATTTTAATAGGGATTGCATTGAATCTGTAGATTACCTTGGGTAGTATGGATATTTTAATGATGTTGATTCTACCAATCCATGAACATGGTATAGACTTCCACTGGTTTATATCTTCTTCTATCTCTTTTTTCCAACATCCTGTAGTTTTCCAAATACAGGTCTTTTGCCTCCTTGGTTAAGTTTATTCCTAAGTATCTTAATTTTTTTGTTGCAATGGTAAATGGGATAGTTTGTTTAGTTTCTCTTTCTGAGAATTCATTATTGGTGTATAAAAATGCCACCGAGCCAAAACCGGTTTGGCTCAGTGGATAGAGCGTCGGCCTGTGGACTCAGGGGTCCCAGGTTCGATTCCGGTCAAGGGCATGTGCCTGGGTTGCGGGCACATCCCCAGTGGGAGATGTGCAGGAGGCAGCTGATCGATGTTTCTAACTCTCTATCTCTCTCCCTTCCTCTCTGTGGAAAATCAATAAAATATATTTTTTTAAAAATGCCACCGATTTTTGGGTGTTGATTTTGTATCCTGCTACATTGCCAAATTCCTTTATTAAATCTAGTAGTTTTTTGGTGGCATCTTTAGGGTTTTCTGTGTACAATATCATGTCATCTGTGAACAATAAGAGTTTTACTTCCTCCTTTCCAATTTGGATGCCTTTTATTTCTTCTTCTTGTCTGATCACTTTGGCTAGGACTTCCAGTACTATGTTGAACAGGAGTGGTAAAAGCAGACATCCCTGCTTTGTTCCTGTTCTTAGGGGAAATGGTTTTAGATTTTGCCCATTGAGTGTGATGTTGGCTGTAGGTTTGTCACAAATACCTTTATCATGTTGAGATGTGCCCCCTCTATTCAGACTTGGCTGAAAGTTTTTTTTATCAAAAATGGGTATTGGATTTTGTCAAATGCTTTTTCTGTGTCTATTGCTATGACCATGTGATTTTTTGTCTTTCAATTTGGTTATGTGATGTATCACATTTATTGATTTGTGAATATTATACCAGCCTTGCATCCCTGGAATAAATCCCACTTAGTCATGGTGTCTGATCTTTTATTGCTGGATGCGATTTGCTAATATTTTGTTGAGGATTTTAACTTCTATGTTCATCAGGGATATTGGCCTGTAATTCTCTCTGTTTTTAGTGTCTTTATCTGGTTTTGGAATTAGGGTAATGCTGGCCTCATAAAATGAGCTCGGAAGTGTTCCTTCCTCTTGGATTTTCTGAAATAGTTTGAGGAGAACAGGTGCTAGTTCTTCTTTGAATGTTTTTTTTTCTTTTTCTTTTTCTTTTTTTTTTCTTTATTAATTTTTCGCTAAAAGTATTACAAAGGGTATTACATAAGTGGTTTTGTAAAACTCCCCCGTGAAGCCGTCCGGGCGGGCTTTTGTTTGCTGGGAGTATTTTGATTACTGCTAGTCCCTCTGGTCTGGCCCCCACCCCAAGGGAGCTGATCCCCAAACTCTTAACACCGCTTTCCAGATGAGTGGCCCATCATCCCACAGCCAAGCGACCTTCCTTCCAGCTTCCCCAGGGGGCCCTCTCCCCTTTGCCCAGGGCGACCTGGCTCCCTAGCCTCTCACTGCCCTCCTGCTTCCCCAGCCCTCACTCCTCCCGCACTGGCAGCCCCCCTCCAGCATGTGATCTGGCTCCCCAGCTGAAACCCCCCACAGTAGTCCTCTCTCCAGCATCTCCATAATGGTCCAGCCCAGTCCCCCTCTCCACCACAGTGGTCTCTCCCCTCAGCTCCCCCCCACACACAGTGGTATGGTCCTCAGTGGCCCTCCCCAGCCCTCCCCCCCACAGTGGTCCAGTCCAGTTCCTCAACTATTTACTCCTTGCTGGCTGCCCCCCACAGTGGTCCTGCCCTCACTACACCCCCCCACATACACAGTGGTCCAGCTCTGCCCTGCCCCACCCTGCCCCCCACAGTGGTCCTTCCCCTCGGGCCCTCCCTCCACACACAGTGGTTCAGCCCAGTCTGCCCTGCCCCCATAATGGCCCTTCCCTCACCCCCCACACACTGTGGTCCCGATGGGTCCGCCCGCCCCCCCCCACGCCCCCCCCCCCGCAGCGTCCCGCCCCCACAGTGGCCCCACCCACACAGTGGCCCTGTCCCTCCGCCCCCCACCCACACAGTGGACCCGCCCCCTAGGCCCCTCCCCCACACAGTGGCCCCGCCCCCATGGTGGCCCCCGCCCCTCCCCCCCACACACATTGTGGTCCCGCTGGGTCCGCCCGTCCCCCCCCCCCCCCCCCCCCCGCAGCGTCCCGCCCCCACAGTGGCCCTGTCCCTCCGCCCCCCCACACACAGTGGACCCGCCCCCTAGGCCCCTCCCCCATACAGTGGACCCGCCCTCACGTGATCCCTCCCCTCGGCCCCTCCCCCACACACAGTGGTCTAGCCCAGCCTGCCCCGCCCCCACAGTGGTTCTGACCCTCCCCCCACAGGGACCCCGCCCCCCACAGTGGCCCCGCCCCTTGGCCCCCCACACACACCCAGTGGTCCAGCCCAGCCTGCCCCGCCCCCACAGTGGTTCTGACCCTCCCCCCACAGGGACCCCGCCCCCCACAGTGGCCCCGCCCCTTGGCCCCCCACACACACCCAGTGGTCCAGCCCAGCCTGCCCCGCCCCCACAGTGGCCCCGCCCCTTGGCCCCCCACACACACCCAGTGGTCCAGCCCAGCCTGCCCCGCCCCCACAGTGGCCCCGCCCCTCGGCTCCTCCCCCCACAGCCTGTGGTCCCGCTGGGTCCGCCCGCCCCCGCAGCGCCAGCCCCGGGCCCAGGGTCCTCTGGTCACGGCAGGTGGCGGTTGAGGTGGTTGCAGACGAGAAGCTGCGATGGCGGAGGCGCGGCGAGGGAAGCAGGCGCGGGACCCGGCGCGCTTCGTCTACGTGCCCCGCTTCGGCTCGCACCAGTGCGGCGGCGTCCTGCGGCTGGGCGGGCGCCGGGCCGAGGAGCAGGGAGCGGCGGGGGCCCGCGGCGAAGGGGAGCTGCCCCCCGGCTCCGAGCCCGGGGCCCCCGCGGCCTCCTCAGCGGCGGCGCGGGCGTCGAGCGCGGGGAGCGGCGGGCGGTCGGCGGCGCGTGCAGGTGGCCTAAGGGGACGGGGTGGGAGGGGCGGGGCCCGCGGCCCGGCGCCTGCCCTGCTCCTGGCGGCCCTCTGTCCGTCTGTCTGTCCCGCGGTGTCGGAGTGGCGGCCTGTCAGTCCTCCCGACTCTAGGCCCCCCGCTTGCGGGCCACTCGGCCCCGCGGCCCGGCCCCGTCAGCGTCCTGTCCGCTCCTGGGTGCCTGGGAGCGGCGCTCAGATGCCTGTGAAAGGCATCGCCACCCGCCGGCCATCTGCGTCGGAGCGGCCATTGGCGGAGCCCGAACCGGAGCCAGGGCCTGGCCCTGCGGTCGGCTCCCGGGGCGGCTCCCGGGGTCTGCGCTGAGCGTTCCCTTCGGGAGCAGGGCCTCGTTCAGACGGTGTCGCTTCCTCTGCTGCCCCCCCCCCTCCCCCCCCCCCCCCCCCCCCCCCCCCCCCCCGTCTCCCTGCGGGTCCTCCGGGACTGTCTTGTGTTGAACCCCCCGTAGGGCAGCCCATTGCGTCCAGCTCCTGCCCGGGTGCGGGGTCTGCTCTGCTCTGTGAGTGGCTCCCTCTCCCATAACGGCCCCTTTCATGCCTGACATTTGTGCTTATGAGGCCTCTTGATCTTTAAAAAAAAATCACCTGTATTCAGCATTGAATGACACACATGGTGAGGAGGTTGACCAAGTCCCGTGCCCTGGTCACCGGTCACAAGCCCTGCCTTGCTCTGCGGGCGGCCCTCCGTCTGCTCTGCTGGGAGAATCGCCGTCCACCCGGCTCCCCTTGAACCTGCAGTGCAGCCTTCCACGGAGCCGTTCACCTGTCCATCCGGAGCCTTATCATCACCCCCAGGAGAACCCTGCCCCGTCAGCGCTCACTGCTTCTCACCGCCCCCTCACCCCACCCCTGAGCCCAAGCAAGCACCAGTCTACTTTCTGCCTCCATAGCTTTGCCTGCTCTGGACATCTCTACTAATAAAAGGGCAATATGCTAATTAGACCGGGAGACCTTCCGGAAGTCCTTCCGGACAAAGCCATGGTGGCAGGGCCCAGGCAGAGGCGGTTAGGGGTGATCAGGCCAGGAGGGGAGGGCAGTTGGGGGTGAGCAGGTGCATGAAGGGGGGGCAGTTGTGAGCCATCAGGCTGGCGGTGGGGCAGGGGGGGTCAGTTAGGGGCGAGCAGGCCAGCAGTGGGGGGCAGTTGCAGGCAATCAGGTCCACAGGGGCAGGGGGGCAGTTGGGGGCCAGCAGGCAGAGTGGTTGGGGGCCATCGGGCGGGCAGGCAGGCAGGTGAGCGGTTAAGAACCACAGTCCGGATTGCGAGAGGGATGTCTGACTGCCGGTTTAGGCCCGATCCCACAGGCCGGTTATCCCCCGAGGGGTCCCAGATTGGAGAGGGTGCAGGCCAAGCTGAGGGACACCCCCCTTGGCTCAAATTAGACCAGACAGCCAAACGACCTTCTGGACGTCCTTCCCGACGACCTTCCGGACGAAGCCAGGGCTGCGAGGGCCGAGCCCCTTGCTGCACGAATTCCGTGCATCAGGCCTCTAGTTTCATATAAGTCAAATCCTACAATATGTCAGTTCTCCTGATTGGCTTTTTCACTTGCCTAGTGATTTTTGTATGTTAATTTCAGATCCTCGTACTTCACTGAATTCTTTTATTATTAGAGTTAGTGTTATTGTTGATATGCATTTTCCAGGCATACTATTATTTATAAACAGAATTTTTCTTTTACCCATTGTTAGGCCTGCAATAGATTTGGTATTACCTAGTGATCAGCAATATACCAACAATTGTAAAAATCCCCACAGAGAGCTCGAGAGACCCTCATAGTTGTCTCTGTTCTCAGGATGGCGCCTCCTTTAAAATACGTACTGACCTTGATGTTTCACTTTCTTTTTTAACGATTAGGTTTAACCCAGAAGACGTTAGCTAAAAAGTTTGAGTTTCCCATACATTTCAATGGAGCTTCCAAAGTAATGAAGAAAAAGAAAAAGGTATATTATAGAACAGGGGGATGAGCAGCGTTGAATTTTACATTAAGCTCTCTAAATACAAATGTGTGAATATGCTCAAGACAGTATAAATAGTGCCATCTTTTGAAAAGTTTGATTAACTGAAATGAAAAAGTAAAAGTAATTTATCAGAAATGGAATTTGGTTTGGAAATACTTATTAACAATAAAGACTAGTCCTTGTGGTGTTTGAAGGTATAAAACACATTTTAATCAAAATGTAACCCACCGGGAGATTTTTCAGAACATTAAAATATATGTCCTATAGACTGTAACAAACTCTGATGGATAACATAGGAGAAAATCATGGATTTCACAGAAAAGAATGTATCTATTGGGTCATGTTGCTTTTTTAAAGACAAGGAACGTACATTAAGCGTCTGCCAGGAAAGCGGACACGGACGAACCGTTAGTGCTGAATCTTTTCCCCTCTGGCCCAAAGGTCATGGTAACCTGAATGTTTAAACATATTCAAGATCATTTGCTCATCTTTCATTTCCACCATATATTTTATACTTCAGTTTAAAGAAATGGTTAGTTAATGACGGCACATAAAGTAATATTTTCTGAGCTTAGTGTGTGAGTTGTAGTTTACATATAGTATAAAATAGCATTCGAGGTGACTAACCCTTGCAGCAAATGTATTTTGAATTTCCCACTAGAAATATTTTTTCCAAGAACCAATTCCTCTTGGGTGAGGAGAAAAGAGCAATAGCCAATATTATGACTATTGTGTACCAGACACGGTACGTGCTTTACAAATATTTTTCATTAATTCTAATAATCGGATGTTTGAGGTTTTTCCTGGATGAGATTAAGACACTTGCCCAGTGCCAAGCAACGGCGAGAGGCAAAGCCAGAGTCTGAGCCGAGGTCTGTGCACTTGCTTCCGTGGTCCTCACTCTCCATTCTAGCACATTCTTGCTCTAGTCGTTTGGCTTTGGTGTGTCTTAGTACAAGTGTTTCTTATCTAAAATAAAACACATCAAAATGAAATTACTGTCCACTGGCTTAGACATAGAAATAGAAATTCATTATTTTTATTATCTTTTGAAACAAAATCGAATGTGTTGGAACCATTTAGGTAGAGCTTTGTAGACATGGCCTTGGAGAGGAAACTCCATCCAGGACAGGTGCCTTAATACAGAGAGGGAATGCTGGGAAGCTGGGCAGAGAAATCAGAATTCAGTGATCACGGAAGACGGTTACATTTAAGTTTTGAGTCTCTAAGTGCTAATATTGCTTTATAATTATAATATCAATTGACATGCAGCACAGTTGAGTCACTCCCAGTCGCCTCCATCAAAATGTAGGTTCTTAGTACAGTCACTCGATAACAACATCTATTTTGACAGTAAATCTGCAGAATTTAATTTTGCCTTTCTGCTCAGTGTTCCTAACCTGTACTTATCTTTTTTTAAGGTTTCAGTGTGGAAAAAAGTACACAAAGTCATTTCTAGAATGCTCAAAGAAAACGAAAAATATAGACTCAGGCTGAAATGCCAACGATTAGCTGGTGAAAGTAAGTTATAATATTTATTGTATTAAAGCACTGGCTTCTATAACAGTTTAGTTTCCCTGGATCACATGAGAACAGTACTTTTCCTAATTGTCATGCAAGGTCCAGAACTCTGGAAACGAGGCTAACCACTGTTCATCATCATTAAAAGTACAGCAAACAGCACAGCCGTGAGGTAGAGTAGAGGCCGGAGGAGGCGGGAGTGGAGGGCTGCAGAGGTGAATGCTGACGGGAATTTAGTGAACAAGGGAGCACGCTTACCTCTTAGATCTGAATTTCAATGCCAACCTTTAATACAGATTACAAAGCTGATCCCTAGTGACGAAGGAAGACACTGTCAGCAATGTAAATTATATGTCACTTTACATAGTCACGTGGGTGCTGCCATCTAACTTAATGCATTTGGCAAAACCTGCCCTTGAGCTGTGGCCTTGATGTCACTTCATTCCTGGGAAACATCTTGTAGATTAAACCAGGTGCTAAAGCTGCATCAATATTGAGTTCCATGCTGTGGCCAGAGCAACACTAGATGTGATCTAGTACATTCATTAGAGTAATTGGATTCGCACGCAATTAAGTTGGATAAAAATCTCTGCGTATGTAACTAATAACGCCACACAGATTGATAATCATAATAGTTATTTTCTTTCCTTCACATGGATGTCCTATCACATGTGTTACCATGCTGGATGCTTCTGTAGGTTCTTAGTACAGTCACTTGATGACAATGTCTATTTTGACAGTAAATCTGCAGAGTTTAATTTTCTGAAGAATATTTTCAAACAATAATAATTAGAAACGGAACGCCGTTTTGTAAACAATGTGATACTAGAAACTCATTACTGTTTGTGTAATAGTGCATCAATAATGGCAGAAATTGTTTGCAATTATGGCATATATGCCAGTGTTCAGATTAGTGATGCTCTATTTTACTTTTCTTACCCAATTAAGAAAGAGAATGAATGGAGCAAGAGAGTGATTAGGAGAAAAAAGTAGTCAGTGGTGTCTTAGGGGAAAGGATGTTTGAATAAGTGGTGCCGTGTGCAAAAACCCGGACCTTGTTCTGAATGTTAGTCCAGATCCAGTGACTTGAATAAACATTCTGGGTCAGATCTAGTCTTGCTCTGGCCGTAACCTTGAACTTGCGGGTTCTCTTGTGCCTCAGCAAGAGGCTTTCTATTAACCATCAAACACTCTTGTAAGGATTGTTTAACAACTTAAAATAATATGCTGTGTTTTTCAGAAACAGCCTCTTACAAACAAAAGATATCCTTGTAATTCATTATTACAATTTTAAACCAGATTACAAAAACTAATAATCCCGCCTCTAAGATGTATTATAACTTATTCCCTAATATGCATTTATTAATGGGAAAACCTTTCCTAGAGGCCCACTTGAATTTCCTTATATTTTATATTGTTTCTAGACTGAGATTACACAAGATGAATCTTCTCATCGTCTTCTGGTAAGAATCTATTTTGATAACAATTATAAAGTATAGACTTTAACCCTTTGAGTGCCAACCAATATCCTAGGAACTATGCTAAAATTGCCAAGGCATTTTTCCTAAACAAGCAGTTTAGGAAAAAAATTATGAATCGCAAGTAAATGAAGTTACATATTCAAAAAGTTAAGGAAACCTTTACTACATTTGCTTTCATCTTTGACATATATTGTTTGCTGATTGTATTATAAAATACTAGTAGAAAAAAAATTTGAACAAAACATATAATGTTAAAATAGAGGGACACCCTTCTCCAATATCTTCCACAAAATCGTCATCTTCACAGCAAGAATTGACATATTTAGCAATATCATCACTAATAAAAGCAGACTTAGAACTGGACACCATTTCGAAGCTTTAGGGCTACAAAGTCTGAGTAAACTTTATAAAATCGTAGTACCTGTAAAAAATTAGGCAGATAAATGCCAGTGGTCAATTTTAGAACTACAAACATTCGGCATCATAAGTAATCTGCACTTAGGTGCCATCTGTCAATAAAGAGCGAACTACTAGCATCTAATAGTGATTCTGCAGGAGGGGCGCGATAGCGCTCCCGGCACTTTTGGTGAAAGACAGGAGAGCGATCGCGCTCCCGGCACTCTAGGGGTTAAAATTTCCCCTTTATATCCTACTTTCTCCAACCCTTAGTGTATACCCATTGCTAACTCCAGCCAGTTTCCTTCCTGAACCCAGGGTTTGGCACATAGTAGGCACTCATTAAATATTTGTTGACATTTGATAAACTATTTGGGGCCCATGTCTGCAATGCTATTGAAACTGCTCTCTCCATGGTCCATCGTTTTCCTTTTTGTTCCTGTATCTGCTCAGTTCTCTTCTCTCTCTGTGCCCCCCCCCTCCCCCGCCCCGCCCTGCTGCTTCCCGCGGTGACAGGTCCTCTTCCTGTCCAGCATGAGGGCACCGCGGCTTCCGTTCTTCAGGGCGCTGAGAGGTGGGCTTCCTCGTTTCTCTTACAATGGCTTCCCAAAGTGGCAGTCACACAGCGTTCTCACGAAATAGCACAAGAAGTAAGCACTGTAAAGTAATTCCTAGTTTTGTTTCTTCTTTTAGTTATAATTTAATTACGACGAGACTAGGATTTGTGGCAGCGTGTTCTTCTGTGACTGTTCAGCGAATCTGCCTATTTCCCGTGGAAGGACACGGTGCCCGGGCAGATGGCCTAGGCCTTGCCCACCACGCAGTCTCCAAAGCCCCCGGCAAGGCGGGACCTGCACTGTGGGAATGTGCTGGGTAACTTTGAGGCTGCTGAATTCTTGGGGAAAGCTTCCAGATTTAGCGTATGAAGCTCAAATCCTTGTAAAATGAGACATTTACTTGTTTATGCTGTAATTTGTGCTGCACCAAGTTTTGTGGTGAATGGGAATGTTCATTTCAATGTCGGCTTTTTTTTTATATAACTTACAGTACTTGACATAGTCAGGTAACCTGTTTTAATGATTGAATGTGTCAGTATTTATTAGATTTAAAACTAAGTGTCATGCTGGGTCCAGACTCAGTGTGCCTCACTGTTCCAGAGCCCTGGGTAGTGGAGACTCCTAGGAAAAGAAATGTTCTCGATGGGTGCTCTACATCTTTTCATTGTTATCTAAACATTTCTGGTGAAAATGTATTAAACCTCTGTTTTTTTAATAGAACATAATAAACATAATACAACTTTTCTCTGCTGACAGTATCTAGAAAGTACTCACATCTGATCACAGTGCCCAACCCCTTCCCCCCGCCTCCCTGCCTCTCCCACTCAAGGTAACCATCGCCGCATTTGTGCACGTGATTACTGTTCATGTCGTTCTATTGCAGTGTCTATATGTCTTCCTGAAAGTGCGTCTAGGTGTCTGATTTTCTCTGAGGCATCATGTCGCATATACTCTTCGGACTTTTCCTGTTACCTTGTAACATCCGTGCATATTGCTGACTGCCATTGGGGTGCGTTTGTTCTGCTCTGCACTTTCTAAAAGTCAAGTAAAGTGTGAGGGAATCGCCACGTTCCTGGGAATAATGCACTCTGAGCCCCGATCATCTCACTGTTCCTCAGCATAAACTTACTAACCACGTGCTTCATCTGTTTAATTTTAAAGATGATCCTAAATGATCCCTGTGCTGTTAGAACTCTGGTGTGTGCCTAGAAACATTTGTATTCCCAGAGAAGTTACAGCAGGAAAGGAGTCCACCTGCGGATGCTAAGTGAAGGGCTGTCTCGCGGCTCCCTCACTTCCCTATTCTGTCCTTTCTGAGGGTAGGGACACTCTATACATGTAAACTACAAGGTTCTGTCCTCTCTGAGTGCGAGGGACACTCTCATGTTTCTGGAAGTGTCCCAGTCTGATCTCAGGCGGCTCCATGGAATGGTCACTTGTTAGTCGGGCTTCCTGTGACCCTGCTGTGCCTTCCTAGGACTCTCTGCCTGGGATTGGTGCCGTTTAGAGAAACCTTTTAAACAGGTGACTGGATGAGCTCCGTGTGTGGGCGTGTCATTTTAGTATTTGTGTTATGTGATTGAGTACAGGCCAGAAGCCAGACCTTTTATTTTATTTTTTAAAAACCACCATGAAATGGAATCTTCTGGACATCAAGAGACAGAGACCGACTAAAAGCTGAACTTATCCCAGCAAAGGTAATGCCAAGTGCAGGAGCCACAGACGTGCACTGCCCACTCCTTCTTGCAGGCAGGAGCTCCAGTTACACGCCATCTGGGGCAGAGGCGGGCGTGGGCCAGCCCGCACGAGGCTCCTGCCTTTTGTGAGCTGGGTTCAGGGGGCCTTCTTTAGTTCACGCGTTTATTGGTGTAATGCTTACTGAGGACATATTATGTCCTAGGTTCTGTTCTAGGCACTGGGGGAGCAGAGGGGAAAAAAACATATTACATATCTGGCTTCAGGGGAAGACATAATAAACACCTAAAGTATTCTGTATGTTTAAAGAGCAGGTGCTATGGAGAAAAATAAAGGGTGTATTGAGGGGTGCAGTGGAGGGAAGGCCTCATGCAGAAGGTGACATGGAGATGAAACTGGAAGGAAGGATGCCAGGCGTGTAGAGGCCGGACTCTGAGGCTGGAGGAGAGGGAAGAAGAGGTCCCGTGGGGGAGGGGGGAGAGGAGATGAGAGGGTAACAGACGCCAGACTGTGTGGCACTGTTTTGAGGACTCTCCTTTTCCTCCGAGTGAGATGAACTGTCGGAGTGTTTAGAGCAGAGTAGTGACATGAGCCGCCAACATTTAACAGAGCTACTCTGGCAGCTGTTTTGAGAAGGGACTGGTCTTAACTTGAGAGTCAGTGAGGGATGGTCTTTCTCTCTGTCTTCTCATCTATAATAATAAAAGCATAAGATGCTAATTAGACTGGACGTCCTTCCGGACGACCCACAAGGGCTGAGCCCCTTGCACGAATTTTGTGCATCGGGCCTCTAGTATAAGCATAAAAAATCAAGCAGGTGGAACTTCTCTGCAGAGAGGGACTTTCCTGGGAAATTTGCAAATTCTAAAGCTCTCTTTCCTTGGCAAACACATATAGTCCATCTCCTGGGAGGGGACACTCACACTCTTGTTGCACTTTAAGAACTACAGGTATATGAAACAATTCTAAAAATCTCTAATAACCGGGGAAATGCACAAAACCACAGTGACATCTCACCTCACACCTGTTAGAATGGCTGATATCAAAAGACAAAAAAGATAAGTTTTGGTGAAGATGTGGGGAAAGGGAACCACGTGCACTGTTGGTAGGAATGTAAGTGGGTACCGCCGCTGTGGGAAATAGTACAGGTGTTCCCCAAAAACTTGAAAATAGAACTGCCATACAATCCAGCTACTCCAGTTCTGGGTGGGGATGAAGAGGAAATTAAAACAGTGTCTTGAGGAAGTAACTGAGCTTCCAAGTTGACTGCAGCATTATTCACAATAGTCAAGATATGGAATCAACCTAAGTGTTCGTCAGTGGGTGAATGGAGCCCAGCTGGCATGGCTCAGTGGTTGAACATTGACCTATGAACCAAAAGGTCATGATTCAATTCCCGGGTCAGGGCACATGCCCAGGTTGCGGGCTCCATCCCCAGAGTGGAACTTGCAGGAGGCAGCCGATCAGTGATTCCCGTCATTGATGTTTCTATCTCTCCCCCTCCCTCTCTGAAATCAATAGAAAAAATATTTTTAAAAATCTGAAAGTTTAAAAAAAGGATGAATTGATAAAGAAGATGTGATACATACATACATGCACACACCCACACACACAATGGAATATTAGCCTTTTAAAAAGAAGGAAATTCTGTCATTTGTGTCAACATGGATGAGCCTGGAGAACATCATATTAAGTGAAACAAGCCAGGCACAGAAAGACATGCTGCATAGTTTCACTTATAGGTGGAATCCAGAAAAGCCGAGCTCATAGAGTAGTGGGGGCTGCCAGGGGCTGGGCAGTGGGGGCAGTGGGAGCCATTGGTCGAGGGAACAGTCACGCAGGGTGAGTGGTTCTGGAGCCCCACGGCACATGGTGACTGTAGTGAATACTGCTGTGTTGTCTATTGTAGTCTCCCTTATGCTTTCTGTGGTTTCAGTTACCAAGAGTCAACTGTGGTCCGAAAACATTAAATCGAAAATTGCAGAAATACACAGTTCTTAAGTTTTCAATTGCATGCCATTCTGAGTACGTGCGATGAAGTCGTCCGCCTTGGTCATCAGACCAACTGTCGCAGTGCACCAGTGCTCGTGCTCAAGTCACCCTTATTTTACTTACTGATGGCCTCGAAGTGCAAGAGTGGCGATCCTAGCAGTTCACACATGTCAAAGAGAAGCCGTAAAGAGCTTCCTTTAAGTGAAAGGAAGGCTTCAGTACTAGCCAGTTTTGGGCATCCACTGGTCTGGGAAGGTATCTGTGCTTGATATGCTAGATCTTAAATGTCATACACACACACACACACACACACACACACACACATACACACGGTAACTGTGAAGTGATGAATATGTAAATTAGATTAATTGTGGGATCACTTCACAATGTATACATATATCAAAACATTACATTTTACATCTTAAATATGCACAATGCTTATTTTTTAATTATACTCCAATAAAACTGGGAGAAAAAGTAATAATAGTGTTTATAGTGTGCTCATCCTCTCTGGTGGATCAGAGGGTTTCAGGGCCATGATGGGAATCTGCCACAAGGTCTCCCATGATGCCCAGCGACCTTACCTTCAGCTCTGACTTCACCACATGGCTTACTAGCCTTTTCCAAGCCCACTGCTTTTTAAAAAGTTGGTATTTGCCCAGCCCATGGCTCAGTGGTTGAACATCAACCTGTGAACCAGGAGGTCACGATTCGATTCCTCGTCAGGGCACATGCCCGAGTTGTGAGCTCGATCCCCAGTGTGGGGCATGCAGGAGGCAGCCAATCAATGATTCTCTCTCATCATTGATGTTTCTATCTCTCCCTCTCCCTCTCCCTCTCTGAAATCAATAAAATAATATGTTTTTTTAAAGTTTGTTGTTTAGAACTCAAAATTTTTTTTCTCTAGCAGAAAATTATTCATGTTTTTTCCATGAACTTGCAAATAATTAACATGTTTTGGGGAGATGAAAAAAAAATATTAAGAAAAGATGAAAATCACCCATAAAAACATCTAGGAAAAAAACCCTATAAACATTTTAGTGTCTTTAAATCTTTATATTTTCGCATAGTTGAGATGTTTATACAATTTTATTCTTTTTACTCAACATTATAAACATTTGCCATATTGCAACATTCCGTGACGTAATTTTTATTGACTGAATAGTATTCATCAAAATGAATGAACCAAAATGTGCTCATCCACCCCCTGGTTAACATGTAGGTTGCATGTCAATCCCGATTCTTACCCAGCCACCATTACACAAATAATCATGCAGTTTTAAAGAATGATCCGTATTTCAATAGGAGAACAGAGTATGAAGGGAGCATGTACACGAGAAGCCAAATATAGTCTGGGGTCTCGGGGAGACTTCTCTGAGGAAGTCATGTCTAAGTGGCTCTGAAAGACCCTGGGACATGGGAGGAGTGGAAAGAGCATTCCCTGAAGAGGGCGCCATTTTCGTGCTGAAAGTCTGGGTTGGGGAGGAGTGTGTGTTTGGGGGCAGGGGAGGGGGAGAGTGGCAGGAGGTGACGCTTGTCGGGTAGGCAGGGGGCAAATCATAAAGAGCCGTAGAGGATAAGTTTAAGATTTTAGTCTTTATCTTAAAAAAAAAAAAAAAAAAAGCCCCTGTAGAGTTCCAGGTAAGGGGGCAACATCACCAGGATTTCGTTGTGCAGACATTGCTTGGACGCTGGTATGGAAAACAGGTGGGCGAGGGGGGCGGTGCAGGTGTCAGGAGACCTGTCAGCTCGGGAGGGAGAGGGGATGAGGAGGCAGCAGAGAGGATGGGGGCTGATTTGGAGACATGGGAGGGAGAGACAGCGAGCTGGTGATTGAATGAAGGAGGGAGGAAGATGTCGAGAACCCCTCTCTGTTTCCTGGCGGGGGCAGTGGATGGATGATGGGGCCACAGGAGGAGGGGCAGGTCCAGGGAGTGCAGTTTGGGGACACGTTGAGGCTCAGCTCAGTGCCTCTGAACCACCCAATGAAGATGTCAAGGGAACAGTTGTATGTTGGGATCTGAGTCTATAACCCGACAATCAAGGGGTAGCTGCCTGTCACTACTTGAGCCAATTAAGCAGAGAGAGAGTGGAATCATGTATGAGCGTTTATTCCAATACTGCTGGCAATATGAGAGCAGCGGGTCACCCACAAAAATCTTCTCTGTCTCCCCTCCCCCACCCCCACCCCCCATAAGCTAGCTGCTTATATTGAGTAGAAGGACAAAGATTACACAGGGAAGTAGGCAAAATGATATGCCAAATGGGCAGTTTACAGGTAATACAGGCTGGAGATTTGCAAAGGCCTGTGGGTAAGCAAAGGTTGGGGGTCTTCAAAGGGCTGGAGACTCTGGTTTCTGCAATAAGGCTGTTCATCTGTCCATGACAATAGGCTGCATCTCCAGGCGAGCTCCCAGGTCCCCGGTGCAACTCCCAGCCAGGTTAGAACGTGCCTTCAATAATCAGAACAAAACCATCACGGTTAACAGAGCGTGATTAATATTTCTCACAATTCTAGCTGGTCCCCAACATTCTATTTCTGCCCCTATCAAGTCCAGAAGAAATCTCTCTGCTGGAGATCACATTTAAGAGTTATTGGCATCTGAATGGTATTTGAAGTCACGAGGTATGATTGTCAAGTATGGTGTGGAGACAGCCTGGAGCAGAGCCCACGATGGAAGCTGCGCTGCCCAGGTAGATCGCCTTCAGGACTGAAAGTCTTGTCCCTCTGCTGTTAGCTGCCACTTAGCTGTGAGCCCTCTCTGGGTATTGCCCTTGGCTGAGGACAGCCACCTTGCCCAAGTCTTAACCTGCTGGGGAAGGGCACCCAATCTCGGTGAAGGACGACTACAAAGGGCCAGCCTAGCTGCAGAGGACCCGGGAGATGGCTGAGGGCTTTGTTGGGACTGTGTTGCCGTTCAAGTTCTCTGCCTGACCAAGTCTGCTTCCTCCCCTTCCCGCTCCATCCTGAGCGCGCTCCCAGTAAATGCCTGCATTCCAAGCTCTCCGCGTTGGTTTTTGGGGAACCTGTTCTGCAACCCAAACTTTCCACTCAATGGTGACTTATTTTACAACAGACCGGACAGCTTTTGTTGAAGAGACAGCTGAATGGATCATTTAACAGGAAGAGAGCCTCGGAATGCCTTTTAAAGACAACATTCTAGGCAAAATACAAAAACTCTCATCAAATTATTTCTTCCCGAGTGCATCCCCAGACTTCCGTGGGTAGAGCTCTGTGTAAGTCATCCTGCTTGTGTGAAGCTGATGTCAGTTTCACCCACAGGGCTTGCCTCCTTCACTTCGCCGTCCTCAGCCCTTCCTGCCACTCAGAGGAGAAGTTGGGGCAAGCCTTTCTGCCATGGCCTCTCTGCCTCACCATTGTCCTTCCCCCTTTAAGTCCGAAGTCGGCAATGACCCATTTCCTTTTTAAGTGGTAAGAGAGCTTCATGCTTTTCATAGCTCTCTGACTGCTGTTATTTGAAATTTAAATATAGAGCTGCTAGCAAGAGCCTGAGCATAGCTTCCCTTTATGCTTGCCTCTGGGAGAGTCTTAGAACAGATTTCTAAAAGGCTTATATTTCTACCACACCATTAAATTTGGGATAACATTCTTAAACTGACAGCGTGATTTATAATGAGACAGTTAAAGTGCTTTTATCATCTCTTTCATTGGAGATATATCTATACATGGAGACAAAGCAAAACTCTTAGTGCTGAGACGTGATGACATTGATCACAGAAGACCCGGTTCTCTGACATGTATGTATGTAAAGTAATTATTTTCACATAAAGCCTCCTCCTTTGAGTCCTTTGGAAAAAGACTCGCATTTGTTCACTTTCCTCCCACTTCCAGTTCTGACAGGAGTGTCTCAGGGAATGGGAATAAAATGTGAAAAAGGCATCAGTGAAAGTAAACACAGGCTTAGCATCTGATGGGCATGGGGGAAAGGAGAAGCAGGAAAGGGCACGAATGTGTTATAATTATCTCTTTTCCATGGGAGGAGATCAAAAGAATTTGTTTTGTTCTTCAGGCTGAGAGATGGCTGTCAATTCAGGGATGTTTTCTGACATTAAAAAATCACCAGCCCAGCCGAAACCGGTTTGGCTCAGTGGATAGAGCGTCAGCCTGCGGACTCAAGGGTCCCAGGTTCGATTCCGGTCAAGGGCATGTACCTGGGTTGCGGGCACATCCCCAGTGGGAGATGTGCAGGAGGCGGCTGGTCGATGTTTCTCTCTCATCGATGTTTCTAACTCTCTATCTCTCTCCCTTCCTCTCTGTAAAAAATCAATAAAATATATTTAAAAAAAAAAAAAAAAAAAAAAAAAAAAAAAATCACCAGCCCAGCTGGCGTGGCTCAGTGGATGGAGCGTCGGCCTACGGACTGAAGGGTCACGGGTTCGATTCCGGTCAGGGGCACATGCCTGGGTTGTGGGCTCGGTCCCCAGTGGGGGGCATGCAGGAGGCAGCCAATCAATGATTCTCTCTCATCATTGATGTTTCTATCTCTCTCCCCCTCTCCCTCTCTGAAATCAATAAACATATATATTTTTTAAAAATCACCAAAGGGGGAAAAAAGAACAACACCCCACATATGTGTCCCAAGTAGCTAGGGGGGAAAGTGTATGTAGAAAACAATGAAGAAAATCACAAGAAATAATAAAAATAATAAAAAATGTAAGACAATTGTCTTATTGTCAGACTTAATTATAAGTATTTACATTCCCATGTTAAAAAGGTTCCTTAAAATGACCTAGTCAAGAAATAAAGTGCGATTTTAAAAGGCTGGGAAGAACAAATAGGATCTGTAGAAGGAAGGGTTCGCAACTGTATTTTAGATAGAGAGGAACTCAAATCACAAAACACGAAATGGACAAATAGATTCTTTTACGTTCATTAAAGCAAAGTTCACAAAAAGATGCAAACTTGTGAGGCTAATATACCAAATAGCATAGTTTTAATGCAAGGAGAAATGTCACAACAGTAATGGCACATAACAACACCCCTTTCTAATTCCTTGACAGGTCAAGCAAGTAAAAACAAAATCAATGAGTGTACAGAAGATTTAAATAACTAACAAACTTGATTTAATAGTTATGTATAAAAATCTATATTTATATAGAATATAATTTCTTTCCTTATGTTCAGAGAATTTTCACAGAAATAATTCATATCTTAGACCACAAAGAAAATGTAATACACTCCCCAAAGCAGAGAATATACAGAAAACACTCTTGGACCACATGCAATAAAACTAGAAACTAGTCTTAAAAGAGATAAATTAGCAATGAGAAAAATAGCATTTAGAAATTAAAATGAAAAACAAACTTATTTTACTGAATGACTGGAGTCAGAGAAGCAGATCTTTAGTTATAAAATAACTGAGGAACTGTAATGAAAAAGCAAATATTTCAGAAGTAAATTAAAATAAGAGCATTAATTTCTTTCATTACCAGACAGGGACAAGGCAAATCAATAAACTAGATATCTGTCTCAGGAAGTTCAAAAGAGAAAAATGAGATAAACTTCAGGAAATTATGGGGAAGCAAATAATTTTTTAAAGTATAAATTGGTAAATTAGAAAACTTAAAAATGATTGCCATAAGAGATGAGTCTTTAAAATGCTTATCTAATAATTGAGTAAGAGTAGATATTTGTTTTACACTTAGAGATGTTGTTCTAAGCACTTTGCCTGTATTAACTCATCTAATCTTTATAACAACCCAATAGTACCCTCAATTTACAATGTGGAAATTGGGTCACAGAGAGGTTAAAAAACTACCCAAGGTCACAAATCTAGCAAGTGGCAGAAGAGGGAAACCCAGACAGTCTGGCTCCAAAGACTGTATCTTTAAGTCCTACACTACACTCAAAATTATTCAGGAAACTGGTTACAAATTCATAGAAACAATAAATAGCAATTAAAATTTTTGAGTGAAAACAATGCATCTAATTTTATGCTGAAAACACAGATTTAAAAATATTCTTTGTAAGTAATTGATGGTAAAAGCCTCCTAGAATTATCAGATGAGGCTCAGAAGAACAAGTGTGTCTGTTTCATCCAGTCTGGGCCATACACTGCCTAAAGGGCGTATTATTAGGTCAAGAGTAAAGCCCGTGAGCTTTGAACTGCGGGCACGGTGTTGTGGTGGACAGGTATCTGTTATTGGGACTACTCGGCACTCCCGTCCACTTTGGGAAATGCTCCCTTCCTTTCTTCCAAGAAATGCCTTTGTCCACTTCTGCGTGTGGCATGGGATCAGGGCTCAGATCCCAGTTCCTGGTGTTTTGTGACCTTATGTGACCCGTGTGCTCACGGTGCATTGTGAGGACGGCAGTTTATGTTTGTGCGCTGCTCGCTCCGAGCTAAATGCTTTTCCCACGTTACCGCCTTCACACCTCCCACCAGCCCCCTCCTGCAGGCACTACATTGTGCAAATGAGGGACATGGTCCCAAAGAGCCTGGATCGCTGCCCACCCTCTGCATGGGAGGTAATAAATACGCCCCCCCCTCTCCTTCCGGCAGGCAGGGCGAGCAGGGCAGGGCCTGAGCCCCTGTGCCTCACAGCATGGTTCTGGGAGATCTTCAGAGGCGGTGCTTTTCCCAATAAAAGTGCTTTTCCAGTTTTCCTACAGGCGCGGGGATGGCCTGTTATGGGGTGTATTACATTTTATGTGCGTGTGTGACCAGAATCCCTGCCACTTTCTCGAAACCATTTTGTCCCGCGCTGGTTGTGGCCATGCATGAGAAACAGCAGGTGGTGCCAGATGACAGATGGTGTGGGAGCCCGGTCCCCGGTGGGAGGGGGCGAGAGAGCGCGCAGGCAGGCGGCTGCCAGCAGCTCATCCCCGCTCGCTCGCTGGCGGCGCCTGCTCGCAGAAGCTCCCGGATCCAGACACGCGCAAGGCGCTGTCCTTTCAGCACCACGAGCCCGGCCGAGGAGGGAGGACTCTTGGCCCTGCTCCTGCTCTCCAAATTGGCTTGAATCTGCTCTGACCCCCAAGAGTGCAGCACAGTAAGTAGGCATTTGTTTTTGCTCTAACCACTCCCCAACACCCTCCACCCCTCCGCCATCCCTTCACCCCCGCAACAACCCTATTTTGTCTCATGATGTTCCACCGGCGGATTGACAGGAGACGTTCAGTTGTGCTGGGCTTCTGGGGGTGGGGTGCGAGCGCCACTCGTCTTCCAAGGGAGCCGGAGAGGAATACATGCGATGTGTTTATCTCGTTGGCAATCTTGCAATACCGGGCTTGCTAACTTTCCGTGGGAGCAAAAAATAAAATAACAAATGGCCCTTTGCTATTGAGGAAATGGAGGCATTCGTGGCCGAATAACAGGGTCAGGTTCAAACCGGTTCCTTTTTGTTTTATTTTAGGGAATTGTATCTTCTGTATAAGATACATGTTACATAAAAGGGTCCACTCCCCCATAGAGACGGTGAAGATATTTGTTGTGCTTCAGGGAGATTGCTGAAGAAAAGCCAATAGAATAAAATAGCAGCCAGGGTGGTAGGGAGAAATTTGTCATGCTGCAGGGTGACCCAGAATAACAGGATTTAATTGTGCACCATAAGCTTCTCCCTAGATCCTACACCTGCCTTCGCTCTGGTGTCTGGGATATACTTTTAAGCTTGTATATGTTTTGTGTGTGTGCACCTGGGATGTTCGCAAATTTGAGGGCTGTCGAGCCCTGTGGGCAGATGGCGTATTTTGATGATTAAAGAAGTTGTCCTGGGAATCGTGTAAGGAAATCTAGCGGGAGATCAATGCCTGCTCTCTCCACTGAAAGCCGCCCAGTGGGCTGCTGAGGACAGCGCTGTTCCTCTCCCTGCCTCACCGCCCACCGTAACCAGAATCCCACTGCTCGCCTAGGTCCGGGAAGAAAAGCACAAGGATGGTGAAGCTGAACAGCACCCCGGGCGAGAAGGGCGCCAAGCCGCCCTCGGTGGAGGATGGCTTCCAGACCGTCCCTCTCATCACCCCCCTGGAGGTGAATCACCTGCAGCTGCCTGCTCCGGAAAAGGTAGGGCCGGGCCCTTCTCCGCCAGCCCCTCCTCCCGTCTCAGGAAATAAAGCGGCAAAACATCCCACCCAGACCCTTTCCTTCTGCGTCAGCCAAACACAGCCCCTTTCTTGTCCAATATAGTCATTCCTTCCAAAGGCATGACGTCACCTGTGTGCTTTCAGATCTGTGGTGAGTGTGCCTTCATTTGTTTGGTTCACATGTCTTCCTTTTTAAGGGTTGATCCTGGCAGATGAACACTGATAATCAGCTTCCAAAAGGTGGCCGAGATTATTTGGGGAGATGTTTCAGAAATTGACTGCTGCAGATTTGGGGACAGAGAATCAGATGCAGTCCAACCAGCATTTAGTTAGCACCTGTGAAGGGCCTGTCCCTGTGCTGGAAGCTGGTTATAGAAAGACAGGTTACAAAATCCCTATCAATGCGTGCATCACGGTAAAGGCTCTTGCCAAGCAGTGCAGACGGTGAGAGCCCAGGTGGAGACAATGCAGTCCTGGGGGGGTGGGGGGGAGGAGAGGGGGGACAGGTGGGGTAAGCTGCAGAGGACATTTGAATTTGGCTTTTAAAGGTGAGTACAAACCGTCCAGGTAGCCCATGGGAGGGAAGGGCATATAAGGCGAGGGGCACGCATGTGCAGAGCAGGGAGGGCTCTGGGAAGTAGCGCGCCTGCTGTAGAGTCTTCGGGGGAGGCGTGGCTGAAATGAGTGCCTGTGAGGGCACGTCTCCTGACATGGGCGCAGTCCATGGGGGTGGAGGTGGGCATTGATACACAGGTGTGTGTGTGTGTGTGTGTGTGTCTGTGTGTGTGTGTCTGTGTGTGTGTCTGTGTGTGTGTGTCTGTGTGTGTGTCTGTGTGTGTGTGTCTGTGTGTGTCTGTGTGTGTGTCTGTGTGTGTGTGTGTCTGTGTGTGTGTGTGTGTGTGTGTGTGTGTGTGTGTGTGGCGGGAGGGGGGAGGTATACCATGGGCACGGGTGGGAGAAACATTGCTGTTTAAGAGCCATCCAGGAGCACCTGGGGTTGTATCAGGAGAGCTTTTGCACACCGGACAAGATGGATTTGGAGGCAAATGATGGAGTTCCCTGGCTGAAGAGCGAACAATGGATCATTCCAACTGTTTGATTGTCTCGTTGGCGTCTCTGGGAGGGCATTGTGTGTCTTAACCAATTGGCTCTCTCCAGTGAACAGAGGAGCAGAGCTCGATGCAGGCCTGGCCCATGGCGGGGGTTGAGTCATCCGTTTTGAAAGTGACAATGTGCGTGGGGGTGGCAGAGCCAAACTGAGAAAGGGACAAGGTCTTTACAAACGGAATTCACACGGACGTGGAGTGGGGACAGTGTTGACTGGGCGCCTGGCACAGGGATAGCAGAGGCACCCAGTGTTTGGCTGCACAGTAGGATCACCTGGGAGCTTTCGCGCATCCTGAAATCTAGGCCACGCCCCAGGACAATGGACTGAGAAGCTCTGGGTTAGACCCGGGCATCAGAGTTAATTCAATCTTCCCAGGTGACCCTGTGTGCAGCCAGAGTTGAGGACCACTGATCTGGAGGCACACTCCCCCGGGGAGTCAGGGTTACACACTCACATGTACGGTGAGAAGGTGAGGACCAGGGGAGTCTGGTAGTTACCAAGCTCAGAGAAGGCGTATGTGGCGATGCTGGACTTTGAGCCCAGCAATAATTACAGTTGGGACAAAGGAGCAATGTTCTCCTGAGGTTTTGTGAGGCTTCAGGAAAAACCTTTACCCTGCAGCCCACAGCTACAGCCTCAGATCTGCAAGGAGAAGGGACTGTGGTGTGGTCACCCCCCCCCCCCCCAACACACACCTGCAAGTCATCCAGAGTTATGTGGCCTCTGTCCCCCTTTTCTGCCTCACCCCACCCCATCCTCCTGCCTCCAAGGGCTTTCTTCTCTCCTTGAGGAGGAGACAGACCCATTCACCATTGAACGCCCAGTCCGGATGGACCCAAACTCTGCCCAAAGCCTGGAGGAGAAGTGCATTGTGGACCTGCACGGGAAGGCAGCCAGTGCACCCGAGAGCAGGTCCCTAAAGGAACACCTCCCTGCGGGCACATCCCGGACTCCTGGCGTTCATGACGAGGTCTTCCTGAGGCGGCCTCAGTCTCCTCCTCCGTGAAATGGGGACGCTCACACCTGCCTCTCAACGGTCAGAACACAGTCAGAAGTGGCCTCGTATGTAAAGTGCTGGGTACAAAACCGTAAGAGAATAGTAATGACCATTGTCAGGTGCTTCCCAAACGCTGGATGCTGTCTGAGCCACACGTACACACACGCACAATGTCCTTTCACCTTTTTAATAGTTAAAAGGACCCCACAAGGAAGTTGCTACTTTAACCCAGTATTTAAAGATGATGGCGCTCAGGCACCGAGCGGTCAAGTAGCTTCCTAACGCACATAGTTGGTAAGCATCCCGGCAATGTCTGGAGAACCTAGAACCCAGGCAGTGTTGTTCTAGAACAGGGGTCCTCAAACTTTTTAAACGGGGGGCCAGTTCACTGTCCCTCAGACCGTTGGAGGGCCGGACTATAGTTTAAAAAAAAACTATGAACAAATTCCTATGCACACTGCACATATCTTATTTTGAAGTAAAAAAACAAAACGGGAACAAATACAATATTTGTATTTGCATGTGGCCCGCGGGCCGTAGTTTGAGGACCCCTGTTCTAGAAGCTTCCACCTTGGCAGGAAGCAGGAGCCGGCTGGCCTGGGCGCCTGCAGACGTGGGCTGGAGTGTGAGCTCAGCAGCCGACCCACAGCGAGGCCCGTGAGAATGCGTCTCCTCGCGCAGGCCTCCGTGCTCTCCCTGCGTGGGAACGGAGGCCACAGTTCTCTGTGTTGGGATTCAGATTTCATCATCTTCAGAGGAGCAAGCAAGCTCTTTCCCTGACATCAGGACACATGTCTGCAGAGTGCTTGCACTCCAGAAGCCAGAAGGGTCCCCCAAATGCTTCCTGACCAGCACAGGCTGCCCCCCCTTTTACTGGCCTGAGCAGCTTCCTAAAGTGCCCGGCCTTCCCGTGTGTAACGTGGGGCTGACGGCATGGGGACCCGCCCTCCCAGGGCTCAGGGCGGCAGAGGAGTCAGCTCTGTGGTGAGGTCCTAGGCAGGGGGGCGTGTGTGAAGCCGGAACGGGGTCGGGAAGAAGTCTAGTGGACCTCATGTTCCATCACAGTTTTCTTTTTGGAGGTGAGGCGAGGGGGGCGCCGGCTCCTGCGGGGCCTGTGAGACTTCTGAAGGGGTTAGGGCTGGAGAGTAGCGGCTCGGACTTCCGTCTGAGGAAGATTCCCCTGGCTGCTGCGGGCCACGGGAGGGACGGGACTCGGCTTGGTCCTCTGGTCTGTCTCCCTCTCTCCTTCCAAACCGCCCTCCTGGAGGCACCAGACCCATTTCCCAGAAAGGAGGCGCTGGGTGTCCTGCAGCACCAGGACCAGGGAGGGAGGGAGGCATTGTGGGGGGGTGAGAAAGCAGAGGCCAGCCGGAGACCGCTGCCCTGTGCATGAGGGGGAAGGTGGTGGTGGGCACTGGCGGTGGTGGTGGAATGGGGAGGTGGGTGGATTTATGCAGACTTGGTCCTGGGTTGGCATGGAGACTTGCCCACTGAGCCCAAGGGCCCTGGCTGTCCCTGTTCCCTGTAGCCCCAGTCCTGGCCCGCAGCGGGCAGCGGGCAGTGCTGGCTGAGTGAGGCCCCCTGTGCCTTGGGCTGAAAGCTGAGCATAATTCCTCCAGTGGGCAGGCGAGGGACCAGGCGAGAATCTGAGCAGTGGGGTGGCTTTCTCCAGGCCCTGGGCGCCCGAGAGCTAGAACATCAATTTCAGGACCTGCCTTTGGTTTATCTAAATGACCACAATAACCCAGATGTCCCCACAAATCCTCTTTGAGGTCACACTACTTCCCTCATTTCACAGATGCAGAGACAGACTCAGAGAGGTGACGCACCACAAGGAACCAGCGCGGCCAGTCAGCACACAGGTGTGCTGGGAGCGAGAGCGGGCAGGGCAGCGGAGAGCAGCCCAGACAGCCCAGCCCGCTTGGCAAAGCCCCAGACGTGCACTTGGCAAGCCTGCTGCCAGGCTCTGGGCAGGCGCTCCTCCTTCCCACTGATTTCCAAGTCTTTCCACATCCTGGCTCACCTGCTCGTGGGGGAAGGAGTGCAGACATTTCGAGATCGATTATTAGCGCTTGGCACACTCCGTCTTGTGCATGGCAAACCACATGCGCTCTATAGTCCTAGAGACCTGGGTCCAAACCCCAGCTAAGATCCTTAATTGCTGTGTGGCTTTAGGCAAGTAGCTTAGCATCTCTGGGCTTTGGGGGTTTTTCCCAACTGGAAAGTGAGCACAACACCTACCTAATGGGGTTGCTGCGAGGGAAAGCCGTGCAAAGGTCTGAGAAGTGTCATAGGGGTGCTCACTGACGCCGTTTCCTTTCCTCACTGGGCCGAGAACATGCCTCCCAGTGGACAGCTTGGAAGCCAGCTGTAAAGGTGACATGAGCTGAGAGGGGTGGGGTTTCAAGGGTCGGGGTTCAGGGGCAGGACATGTGGACGGGAAGGGGGCGCAAAGGAGATACCACACTTGTTACTGAGTCCTGCATCCTTCCTTGGGTCTCCTGTGGCTTCCCCAGAGGCTGCTTTCCTTTGTCTGAGACACAGGATCAGAGAACCATCAGCCCCCCTCCCCCCCGCCTTCCCCGCCCCCCCCTCCACCTTCCACCTCCCCTGAGGGCAGCAGAAATGCCCATCTCTACCGCTTTCAGCTCACAGGGCCCCTGTTCTGCTTTTCAAAGACCCTTGAGAGATGGATTGTAAACCACCAAGCACTGGGGGAAAGGCTCTGACTAGAAGATTCTGTCACACAGATATAAAATGGCCACTGAGCATCTTTAAAAATCCTTATAATTTAAAAACATAATTTTCAACAAAATATAACTTTCTACCTATCAGATGGCAAAAACGATCACTGCTGCTGGTGTTGCTAACGCTGGCGGGAGCAGGTCCCAGACTCCCTTGTTGGTTACGTAACCGGCTGCACTGCTCTCAGGGGCTGTTTGACATTGTTTATAAAACGATTCGCTTCCCACTGGCAGGCAGTGACCCTATGGGTATAGTTTTGCAAGTATGCAAAGGCCTTTATGTATTTTAAACATTGGGAACAAGTGGAATGTTCCATGAGAGGGAACGGGTTAAATCAACTCAAAAATGAGGCAGGTTTGCTTGGGCTAACGCCCAGACACGGTGCTCAGTTAAAGTGACTTCGTCGAGTACAGTATGGAGGGGCCCCATTCAGGGGATTCTTACAATTTATAACAGTTTCAAAAGCCATCGGGGAGTAGAGGCTCTGGCGCCGTGACAGGCACCGAGAGGGCGGCCCCTTTTAAAGACCTGACAGGAAAGAGCAGGACAGCTCCTGATCAGAGGAGCAGACCTTCGATCAGAGGCGAGTGACAGCGCTCCGAGGTTGAATTACTCGTGAAAAATGGGACTAATAACAATTTAATTTATTTATTTAATCCTCACCCGAGGATATTTTTCCATTGATTTTTAGGGAGAGTGGGAGAGAGAGGGAGAGACAGAGAGAAACATGGATGTGAGAGAAACACATCCATTGGTTGCCTGACCAGGGCCCGGGCCGGGAAGGAGCCTGCCACCGAGGTACGTGCCCTTGACTGGACTCGAACCCGGGACCCTTTGGTCTGCAGGCCGACGCTCTATCCACTGAGCCAGACTGGCTAGGGCCATAATAATGACTTTAAAGGAGAGATGCGAGGGTCGGAGAAAGTCGAGAGTCAGGAGAATGAACCGGGCCCTCAGCACAGTGCCTGGCACATAGCAGGTGCTCAGCTGCCGGCCTTTGTCGGCCCTGCTCTGAAATTCCCTCCCTGCTGCAGCGGTGGCCGGAGGTGCCACTTCGTCTATTTTTGGCCGTGCACGTCCAGCTCATAAAAATACAGTCCTGCTCCTTGTCAGCACTTCTGCACTTTTATTTATCGTTCCTGCCAATCCTGGGGCTCGCCATGTGGGAACCTCTTCATTATTGATAATCCCGGGAAGTAGTATTTTAAATTTTTATGATCTGTACTTTGCGCCATCTGAACCGCCATGTATTATCTGGCCTGGACAGCGGAGGGGGTCCATCCAGATGAGGGTCCTTCCGGGATGAATAATTTATCCTGTTTTCGCAATGCCATCCCTTCACGATGATGGTAAATGATGTTCTCCGTGCCCGCCGCCCACGGGACAAGGGGACTGATACAGAAATAGGCGAAGGAAACACATTTATTTCTTTGCCCAGATCCACAATGATATTTGGAAAATCTGGAGGTTCATTTTTTTCAAATATCTCTAAAATCACCCCTTTGAGTAATAAGGCGAGTAGAGAGAATTTTTCCTGCGCTCTCTTCACTTTTTCCCCATTTCTGTTATTATTCAAGGAGCTCGGGGCTCTGTTTTGCACCATTTTTTTTTTCGACTGCTGAGAATAGAGCCTTTCTTCGCACATTGCGTTTCCTCTTCTCTTTCTCTGCTTGTGCAAGCTGAGTCCTCCAAGGTCCAATTCATAACGACTGGCTAGCATTTCAATGCTTTCCCTTCTTGGCACTAAAAAAAGTGGGTGTTACCGCGTCTCTTCAACAGAAGGGGGTTTCTGGCTCCTCTCCCTGAGAACCGAGCAGCGAGCCGCGGGCCAGGCCTCGCAGCCGGTGGGTTCCGGTACCTTTATTGGGCTGGACTTGCCTGCTTTCCTCATCTCCCCAGTGTTCACTCCTCTCCCTGGATGCACATCTACAGCCCTTCCCTGCTCTGCACCCCTCAGCTCCTCACCGCCCTCCAGTTCAGCTCCAGGGCTTGGCCCGCCATCCTGAGCTCCGCCGCCCTCACACCGCCTGCCCGGGGCTCTGGCCACTCGGAACCACCTGCTTGTCGTTTCCCCGGCGCCACCTCCAGTCTGAGTGCGCGCTGCTGCGTGCTGCCCACTCGGCGTTGAAAGCTCATGTCCCTGGTTTGGGGAGGCAGGAAGGGATGAGGAAGCGGCCAGGGCCAGCGTTCCTGGAGGGATGATGACGCTCTGGACAGGGTGGCAGAGGTGTGACTGCATAAATAGGTCGACTTGGGAGACATCTCTGAGGAAGCAGGAGCTGGCGATGGAATGCATTTGGGATGAAGGGAAGGCAAGGGTCATGGGAGACTCCTGGATATGATTTGACATCCGTGATGGTGTGGCTAATGCTGCTACTTCCCGAGCTGGGGATGACCTGGGGAAGAAAAGGTCGAGAGGCGCTGAGCCGATCCAAGGGCCGATGTCCGGTGGGTCATCTGAGTGCTGGGTGAGGTCCGTGGTGCTGTGCAGTGAGAGCTATGATGGTGCAGGCGGACTTGGAAGAGATGGAGTGTGAGCACTAAGGGGAGAGAGGGAGAGACATCGATCGGCTGCCTCCTGCACACCCCCGACTGTGGATTGAGCCTGCAACCCGGGGAATGTGCCCTGACTGGGAATTGAATCAGTGACCTCTTGGTTCATAGGTCAACACTCAGCCACTGAGCCACACCAGCTGGGCTGGGAGGAGATTTTGATTGAAGATAGAAATGGTGCTGGAGAAGCAACCACAAAATGTTTATTATGACAATTAGAATGATATTGCCTGTAGTGATTATTCATTGTCTCATTCCAATAGTAGTATATTTTTAGTTCTGTCTCCTGTTTCAACATGTCGGCTACAGCATAGGGCCTTTTAAGTTTAGATGGAACAATGAAAACGGTTTTGAGCTTGTTGAGAAGCTTTGGGACAGATGTTTATAAGAGAGGAAGAGGGAAGGACTAGGACACAGATGCTTGGTAGCACCTGCTGTGATGTGCCGGCACCTGGCCAGTCTGCTGGCTAAGGATCTAGGAAGGAAGGGATCAAGCCAAGTGATCACTGAGATGGACTTGGCAATGTGGGAAGCTGTATTTGTTTTATTTTTTATTTTTTAAAATGTATTTTTATTGATTTCATAGAGGAAGGGAGAGGGGAAGAGAGATAGAAACATCAATGATGACAGGGAATCACTGATTGGCTGCCTCCTGCACGTCCCCCACTAGGGATCGAGCTCGCAACCCAGGCATGTGCTCTTGACCGGAATCGAACCCGGGACCCTTCAGTCCCCAGTCTGACACTCTATCCACTGAGCCAAACCAGCTAGGGCCTGTATTCATTTTCTATTGCTGTGTAACAAAATACCAAAAATTAAGTGGCCTGAAACAACACAAATGTATTATCTCACAGTTTTTGTAGGTCAGAAGTCCGGGCACCGACGTTGGGTTCTCTGCTCAGGGTCTCTTGGGTCTGAAACCAAGGTGTCAGGTGGGCTGCATTCTTACCTGGCACCTGGAGCCTCTCCAAGCCTGTTCAGGTTTTGGCAGAATTCAGATACTTGTGGTTGCAGGACTGAAGTTCCCATTATCTTGAATGACCCATTGTTACCTGAGCTCACTTTCAACTTCTAGAGGCTGCCCTCAGGTACTAGCGCATGTCCCACTCACAACATGCCAGCTTCCTCCTTCAAGGCCAGTCTGCTATGGCAGCGTTGTGTATGTCATACATCATTAGAGGAGTGACTATCACATACACAGGTCCCACCCACACTTTCGAGGGAAGATCTTATACAGTACATGCCCACGGGTTGGGATGGGAATCTGGAGGCCCATCTTAGAATGCTGCCTACCATAAGCTGCCCAGGCTTTGGCTCACAGGCACCCTGACTGGTTAAAGAGGGGTTATATTATGATTATTGTCCGGATTTCACAGGTGAGGCCCTGAGGCCCAGGCAGCTTTTGTGTTCCCTGTAGCGCTGTGGCGCTCGGCTTAGTCCCAGGTTATCTGTCAGGCTTCGTTCTCCCTCCACTCTGCCTGCACAGTGGGACAGAGTTCCCTCCGGACATGTCTAGGCAGGTTGCAAAATATTCAGACTTTAAGAAAATAACATAGATCTAATAGACCTTTATGTTTTTGTCTGTGGAAGTCCCTAAATCAATTCAGAACTAATATATGTGCCAGGGTTTAGCTGCAGGATGTTCATCATAGCTTATTTGTATAACCCAAACTGTGGAAGCAATCTAAATGTTCAACGATAGAGATTCTGTGCATACACTGAATACTATGCTACATCAAAAGGCAAAATACATATTTGTCTACGTGGAAAATGTTAGTATAGTGTTGTGTGATAAAAGCAGGTTGTAATTCATAGAGTGCAAAGCCATCATAAAAAGGACCTATGTATTTGCCTAAATAGCAAGTATGCATAACACCTGCATCTATATGCATATAAAACATCTGGAAAGGTGTGACCCAAATCGTTGGCCATGGTGGTCTCTGTTGGAACGGGGAAGTGGGATGGGTAATTTGAATTTTCGGTTTCCTTGTGTGTGCGTGAGAGGGAGGCTCTCTGCTGCTCTTACGCACAGTGCCATGATCCTAGTGAAGAGAGGAGAGGGAAGGTGTGGTGTGTTTGCAGTCTCCATGCGTGTTAACTCTGCTTGCACATTCCAGGTGATCGTGAAGACAAGAACGGAGTATCAGCCCGAACAGAAGAACAAAGGGAAGTTCCGGGTGCCCAAGATCGCTGAGTTTACGGTCAGTGTCTTGATGGTGTGAGAGAGATAAAGGTAAGGCGGCTCCGGCGGTTCAGAGCCCGCGCGAGTGCAGCAGGTCCTACTGGAGACAGGAAACGATGCAGGCTATTTCTGGACCATTTCTTGGGGCCACACTGTCTGGGTCACTGAGTCTAATCAAATAACAGAAGCGCTGCCTGTTGAGGGTGACTCACGCTCTCTTCTGCTCTGGAATGTTGGGCTAATTTGATAACTGATAAGTGTGTCTCCTTTCTCCTTTTCCTCCTGTCCCCATCTCCCTGCCTGTCCATCGCAATCTCCAGGAAATGTATAAGGAAACTCAGGTTTTACTCAGTAGAAGGTTGCAACAGAATCCAATAAAAACAAAGGGAAAGAAAAGCTGACTTTCCAGTGGAAAAAGCAGACGGTTGCCTTTCCGTTTCCTGGTGGAGGGGTCACGAGGAAAAGTGACCAACCTGTGTCACGGGGACGAGTTGCGTGGAGGAGCCGAGAAGCCTGCTCTGTGGAAGGAGCCCCGGGAAGTTTTCTGGACTTTAGTGGCGAGGAGAGCTCGGCTTGTGCAAAGGCCCTGAGGCTGGAGGGAGTCTGGCCCCAACACTGAATCAGGAAAGGGGCAATGAGGCTGGGCTCTAGGGGGGGCACAGGGAGCAGGTAGAGATGAGGCAGGAGGAGTGGGCAGAGGGCTGACAGTCCCAGGTCTAGTTCACATATGGAGAGTTTGGGCTTCATGCTAGAAACCTCTGAAAGATTTTAAACAGGAGTGAGACAGGATTGAATTTGGGTTTTGACCAAAGCACTGGCTTTTATGTGGTTGATGGATGGGCTTTAGAGGGCAAGAAGGACTGTGGGGAGACTCTTAGGCTACTGCAATGGTCCAAGTAAAAATCAACAGTGGCTCAGACAAGGATGGTAAGTGGATAGAGAGACGTGGGAAGACCTAACGAGAATGAGGAGGCAAAGTCAGCCACGGAGGCAGCAGGACAGGTGGTCCTGGGGGTGGACGGTGGAGCGGTCTGGCTGGGTTTGAGCCATGTGGCCACAAGCAGGGCATAGCCTCCGTGACCAAATGGAGACAATAGGATTGCTGTGAGGATGACGCAGAGTACACGCAAAGCACTTGGCTCCGTGCATGGCCAGCGCACAGCTAACAGTAACTGTTTGTGTCAACGGGGACTGGGGCCTTCGATAGGCAAACAGCGCTGGGCAGGTTGTCTGGGAACTGGCGGGTGAACATGGATAAACATACTGGCCTGTTTCTGGTCTTCTCTGTCCTTGTGCCAGATCCTTGTTCCTGCAGCCGGTGTGTGAGCTGGAGGGATAAGGAAAATCATTGCAAAATGATTTTGAGCGGGGCTCGGGTCCGGGTGGGCTGAGATGGAGGTGGGCCTGACAGATGTGTTCCTGGTTGGAGGAGGAGAGACGGGGGCTCGCCTGACTGAGGGAGGCCATCCACTGAAGTGGGAGGCTGGGGGAGACACATTGAATGTGAGGCGCCTGGGGGGAGGCTGGGGGAGACACATTAAGTGTGAGGTGCCTGCGGGGATAGAAGGGGGGGGTGGTCAAACCGCCCTTGCATGTAACTGGTCTGGAGCTCAGATGGAGACCGGGTGGAGACCCTGGGCTGGAAGTCAGGTGTTCATTGTCTCAGAGAGCAGGACGCTGGTACCCCGCGGGCCACCCTCCAGCATATTGCTCAGGCAGAGGTAACCCTGGGACAGCAGAGACGCATCTGTCTCATTTCAGTACCTGACAGAGGTGCAACAGCTATGACTGCACACCTCAAAACTGCCCCGGAGAGCAGCTCCCAGCACAGGCCCGTGGGAGAGGATGCGAGGAGAGAGCAGGGCAGGGAGACACGGTGAGGAAGATCGGCTGCAAGAGGCCTGGTGTTGTCTTTTCTAAAACCCAGCAGGCTCTCGCAGTCATTGCAGAGGCTTGTTGAGGAGATGGGAGCCTGAGAAGAAGCCCCTCCTTCTTTCTTACTCCTGGGAGCTGGGGGCTTCGAAAGCTGATTTTGCAATGGGAGGGGCCGGGGCCGCGGGAGGTGCTGGTGCTTCAGGAATGCCTCCACCGCCAGGCAAACCCCTACTCATCCCTCAACACCCAAGTCAGGGGCTCCTGGCTTGTGCGGTATTGCCCGCCGCCCATGCGCAGTCTGTCCTTCCTCCTGAGGGTCCCGGCTCCTGCTCTATGACTCCATTCTAGCACCAGTCACAGTGGTGGCCCCATGGAGTGACCTGCCATGTCTCCCACTGACTTGAGCTGGGACGGTGTCTTCTTCATCTTTGCACCTGAGAGCCTCGCCAGTCCCTGGCCACAGGCACCGAAAGCCGTGTTAATAACTGAGCACACGGGCATGAGCCAACAGGAAAGGCCCCGGGCTGACGGGGACCGCACGCTGACACACACGGAGCTGGCTGCCTGGACTCAGGATCTTTATTTAAAATCGGGGCCTAGCTTTGCTTCTTGCCCGCGACACATTTTTATCAATGTCTCTGCCTCATGCCGCTCCCAGGGAGGCGAGACCCCATTTTTAGCTTGACCGTTTGCTTCTCCTAATTTTTCATCCAAGCGCCAGGGGCGGCCTTCCGTGGTTCAGGAGTCTAATATTTGCTGACAGCAGCAAATGGAGATAAGCTATTTTACTTTATTATCTGCTGCCTTGGTTTTTATTGCTCTCCTATTTTTCTTTTTTTATTTTGAGGAGCATTTTAGGTAAGTTATTGAAAACAATGCCTGCTGGGTGAGGAGAGAGTGTTACCTGGCGGGGAAGCATTTGCATGTGGAGGTGGGGAGCAGGGGGCGGGGGGGCGGGGGCGGCAGGCCGCCCTCTGGCTAGGGTTTTATTGAACATCAGGAGGAAGATGCTGGTCTGTGTTTGTGGCTGGTGCTTTCTCCGGCCGATGCAACTGTGCTGTTAGAGTGACCTTCAAAAATCTCTATTGTCATTGATCATTGAAAAGCAAGTGTGGCCTAATTGATTTTCTCCTTAACAAAACATGTATGGCTCTGCGTCAGGAGGAACATGCTGGGGGCTTGCAGGAGGGACTGGCTGATGGGTGACCACGCGGGGCCGGGGACTGGCTGCTCCCAGGGCCAGCTTCTCCTCCTCCTGGACTCGGACCTGGCTGAGTAAGGGCCATGATGGAGAACGCCACTCGTTAACACACGTAGTGCAGACGGGGACTGGAGAGCTTAGTGAGTATTCTTGCCCCAGGCGCTCCTGCAGGGAAGGGCTCCCCAGGGCCAATTAGTATAAGTTTGCAAACCAGTTGTTGACAACTATGGTAGGAGTATTTACACCACCGAAATGGGCAAACCCTCCAAACCATGCCCCCTCCCCTACCCCCACCCTCAGGAGCTGTTTCCCACACTCTATTGTGAGAAGGGCAGCATGGCAGCAGGGAACATGGATTGGGGTTGGACACTGTGGGGCTGTGTGACTAAAGCAAGCCACATTGCCTCTCTGTTCCTGTCTGTAGGATGGATAATGACGCCCACGCCAAAAGCCTGATGTGAGGACTGAGTGAGAGAACATAAGCTAAGCTAAACTAAACTGGCAAGTGGTTGCTGGAATACTAACAGTTTGCTGCCTCTCCTGCTATTTGAAAAGCATTAGGCTAATTTTCATTTGGCTCTTTTTGCTTCTCTCTTCTCTTTAAATATACTTTTGGCCGAGCCCTGACATGCATTGAGCCCAAAGAAAATACAAAAGCAAAGACTTCCCAAGGGAGAAAGGCCGTTTTCCTCTGACCTGTCACGTGGCCTGCCTCGCAGGCTCATCACACAGTGAAAGGGTCAACCTCCCACCTTTCTCATCCTCTGGCCTCCATGGCTGTAATGTGTAATTACATTAAATGTGATTTTTTAAAATTGTGATGCTTAAGCTCCTGGAACTGTCAGGGGAAGACAGGTCCTAACAAAGCAACTGTATCTGCAGCTTGTGGTGTCACCACCATGTTCTATAATTATAAGAAAACTAGTTGTCATAGCAACTGCCACACAGACCGAGCCTCCTTCTGGAGATGCTGACAAGCTCCCAGCGCCGGAATCCAAGCAGTTCGGAGAGAATGTGGCTCCCTGAGGGGGTTCAGCTCTCTCGGGAGATAATCACGAGCTCATTCTAATTCCACATCCTGCACCTTGTGGCACCGTGCAACCCGATAGGCTCTAGAATGCACTGACTGTGTGACCTTGGACCAGTCACCTCACCTCCATGAGCCTGTTCCCGCTTGTAAAACGGGGTTCCAGTGCCCCCTTCGGAGGGTAGTGTGTTGATTATGTTTGTGCCTTGCAGATGGCCTGCACAGAGCCGTCTGCAATGTGTATATATCAGACACCTTCCATTAACCTCTTCACTGTGGACAAAGAAAAAGAAAAAGTGCTGAATTAGGGGCTGTTTGTATAATCTTCATTATAATAATTATTAATCTTGATAGTATTTGTAGCTAGATAACCAAGTTGAAATTGAAATTCTAGCATGAATCATGCATATTAGGAAGAGGGAGCGGGGAGGGAGGGAGAGAATATTTGGCGACATGAAACTGACTTCCATCCTCCAATATTTTTCCGTTATCGCACTTCTCTGAGGCTAAGGAAAGACTCTCTAATCTCTAAAAACATCTCTAAACAGAGATGTTTCTTGTCTCAGTCTCTGGGCCTCACTTTCCCGTTTGTAAAATGCAGAGTGGCGGGGGGTGGGGGGGGGGGGCTGGTCCCCAGGGGCTCTTCTGTCTTTGATGTTTGCCGACAGTGGTTCTCAGCCAGGGCGGACCTGGCTCCCCGGGGGCATTTGGCAGAGTCTGGAGACAGTTATGGTTGTCAGGACTGCTGTGTGCGCGGCATTTAATGGCATTTAATGGGCAGAGGCCAGCAATGCCGTTACGCCTCCTAAGGGACAGGAGGGCCCCCATAACAAAGAATTATCCGGCCCCCAAATGTCAGTAGTGTCAAGGCTGAGAAACCTCGGCCTAGGATTTCCCGCCGTGGTTATTGGTCTAAAAACAGAAATCACACCGCTGTCAACCCACCTGGGGCGTCAGGTGTGGCGGCGTCGGTTTGCATTCCCAGCCATCTATCTCCCGGATCACTGAGGTCCTAGCGAAACCAGTGGAGATAAAGACAAAGACTTCTCAAGGGCCTGGGGGCTTCAGAAAAAATGAGATGGCTATGGGGGGTGGGATCACACATTCCTTTGGCTTTTCTCTTGATGCTGAATAACTCAATGATCAAACGTGATTGTTTTTATGGGCAAACACAATAGAATGTACAGAATGCAACTTAGGTCCATAATAGCTTTACTGTGATTTTCCTATGGAGGATAAAGATGAGTCTTTTCCAGCTTCAGTCTTTGATTTTGACATTCCAAGTCGCAGCCAATGCATGTCTCTTCTCAAAGTCCAGTGTAGCCACTTCTTCCTCCTGCTTGAAACCATTCTGGGGCCGCCCCTGGCTTCCGGGTGGAATCTGGGCCTCTTGGTCCATGGAACCTGGCTCTCTGAACCTGTCTCTTGCTCCTCTCTTCCGCCTCCTCTCCTTCCGGAATTACTCTTGGAATCCTGGACACACCACCCAGGTCACCCCCACTCCTCAGCTTAGCTGTCCCCGCCGCCCTGAATGCTCCTCTCTTCATCATCTAGTGCACCTGTTCATCTCATAGCCCCCCCCACCCCATCACCTCCTGCATGCACCTGTCCTCACAGCTGGCCGTTTCCTCCTCTGGGACCTTACACTGGGGATTTGTCACCTTGACCTCCTTCGGCAGTTCCTTCCTCGCCTGCACTTTTCCACGGCCCTATGGACCTGGCTCTGAGGACAGTTCTGCATCCCCTGTGACTATCGACCCTGCGAGGCCAGCCATTTTCCTTTTAAAATAAAAGGGACACAATTACACATGCAAATCCCAACAGAATAGAAAAGCATGAACTGGAAGGAAGTCTCCTTTATCTCTCTCAATAATCCTTCTCACCCCAAATAGCCATCGTCTGTGCCTGTGCCGTCCACATGTGGCTACGTGCACTTACATTCATGAAAATGAACCAAAACTCACACTTCAATTCCTCAGTCACACAAGTCACCTTTCAAGTGCTCAGTGGCCATGTGAGCCTAGTGGCTCCCAGATGGACAGCTCGGGTCTGTGGGCCATTTCCATCATTGCAGATGCTCTATCGGACAGGTCAGAAATAGCTTCTGATGTTCTCACGCAGAGGCGTTTTCTACACATCAGCACATGTATCTTTATATACGCATGTTTACATTTGATACCTTTTCATTGTCTCAAATGGGACCATTTTATACACATTCTTCCGTACCTTGCTTTTCCCTCTTAATCATAATCTCAGCGATCCTTCTGCATCAGCACATTGAGGCCCCTTTCTGTTCTTGTTAGTGATGTACACCGAGGATGGTCCTCATCTTCCTCAATCAGTACCCTATTGTTCCAGCTCTCAGTCCTCTGCAGTGAACTTCCTAGCTTCCTAGTGTGTCTCTCACACACACACACACACACACACACACACACACACACACACGTCTTTCATAGATTTTACAAGTATATTTGGAGGGTACAAGAATCTTCATCTTTAAAGTCTTGCCAGAGACTATGGTAATCTCTAATTTTAATGGATTTTGCCACATTATGTTCCAAAATTGTCCCACCAATCCTTCCTCCACCATACCTACAAATGCGTTCTTCCCACATTGTTAGTTTTGCCAAGCTGATGGGTAGAACGTGGCACCTCGGCTTTGTCTAAATGTGTCTTTCTTTCATTATTGGTGAGATCGAGCCTCTGTGCATGTACTCATGGACTCTTGGCCTTGGCTTCTTGCCTGGAAAACATTCTGTTTGGTTGGAGCACTTGTTAGTCCCTCCTACTGATGTGCATGGCCTCTTCCCCCAGCTAGGGACTTACTCCTTCTCACTTGTTTGATCCTTTCTCAGTTGTCCTCTGCCTTTTGGTTTTGGTTATGGTGTAACTTCTTTTCCAAGCCTGTGGGATTTCTTCCTTTTGCTTTGATCACAAACTCCAGAAGGCACAAAGGAAAATATTGATACCCTCAACTCTATAAAAATCAAGGCCTTCTCCCACCCTAAACTCTTGTTTTCTTCTAGTGCTTCTTTTATTTTATTTCTTATGCTAACATTTGGATCCATCTGGAATTTGTAAAGAGTAAGCTGGGAATCCAATGTTATTTCTTAGTGAGTGGCCAGTGGGCAGTTGTCTGTGGTCATCAGCTAATCCTCTCTCTGACTTGACATGCCACCTTTTTAAGACACGGATTCCAATATGTATTTGAGTTACTTCTGTGCTCTCTTTTCTTCCATTCGTCTGACAATTATTTGGTATTGAAAATCAAGACAATACCAACTTTTCTCAGTTACATAGTTTTATAATACATCTTAAAATCCATGTAAACTGTTCTTCCCCCATTCCTTTTACTTTTCAGAAACTCCTTACCCATTCTTACATGCTTGTGTCTCCATATAAATATTAATATATTGTTTAGGTTCCAAGAATCATGCTACTTTTAAATTTGGGTTCCATAAATTTATAGATTAATTTGAGAAGTTACATCTCTAAAAATTTGAGTCTATGTAGAAACAAGATTGAACCTCACATATGTTGAAGCCTTTGTTCAGGGTTCTCATGAGCTTTGAAATCATCTTTACAGTCTTATTTCATTTATTTCAAAGCATTTCACTTATTTTTTTGTTGTTGATATTAGAAAGGGCACCTTTTTCCATTATATATTTAAACTGGTTGTTATTTATACTTAATAAAAATGCTTTTGAATCTTGTACATTTTGGTAAGTACAAGATTGGTATTAGTGTACAAGTAACCAACTTTTCTTATTGTTTCTAATAATTTGTTTAAAAATTTGATCCTTTGGTTTTTCTACACATATAATTGTATCATCTGTCCATAATGCTACTATCGCTTCCTTTTGCTGGTATTTAGCCTTCTTATGTTATTTCTTCTTTTCCATTTTTACACTCCCAATGTCATTTTCTTATCCAATTGCATTGGTCAGTACTCTCTGGTCTACTGTTTCTAGTGTTTGACCATGTACATTTTGAGGGATTCTTTTCTGCATTTAAGGAGAGGATCATATGGTTTGGCTTCTTTGACCTAGTTTTATGGTGAATTATGCTGATAGCGTTTTAAATATTAAGCCATTCTTACATGCCCTCCTTTGGTCATGGTGTAGCACTGAATTCTGTTTGCTATTATATTAATTTTTTTCTTTATTAATATTATGAGGTTGCGTTGTGTGTGTGTGTGTGTGTGTGTGTGTGTGTGCTGTCTTTGTCAGGTATGGTATTAGTGTTATGCTGCCTTTGTAAAGAGAACATACCTTTTTCTTTAACCAAGCTCTGGAAAATTTAAAAGAGGAGAAAAATAATCTGTTTCTTCAAGTTTGTTTTTTAAACCAAAAAAAGAATTAACCCATTAAATCATCTGGCTTGGTGAAATTTGGAAGGGTGTGGGTGGTTTTCAGTAAATATGTGAAGAATTAATAGACAAATTCCATTTTGTACCTAGGTACCCCTCTTGAACTATGACATTTTGAAACGAACCCATTGTCATCTCTTAAGTGTAACTCCCTTCAGAGATGTTGCTCCAAGTGGCCCCATTCAGGCACTAAGCATGTACAGAGTAGCCACCACCATGGGGTAGGCAGTGTGGGTGACTCATGGGATCCCAGACACGGCCCACATGTGACGTCCTGGAAGGCTGGCTGCCGCTGAAGCCCCCGTTCCCGTGAATTTGATTCGAAAGCTGCCTGGCTGATCATGGAATATGGATCGAGCTCAGGGCTCTGTGCTCACAGTGACTGCGCTCTGTGCATTAGTCACACTGGACCCTCAGCACAGCCTTCACCGCAGCGGCACAGCCAAGGCAGCGGGTCCCCTTCCTGTGCAGGAGCCGCGGCCCTCGATGCTGAGCCGCCCTGTCTCCGGGAGGGGAGCCCGACCTGCCTCACTCGCCAGCTCCCTGTGTGACTCGCTTCTCTCTCCCTCCCTGAGCTTCAGGCTTTAACCTGAGCTGAAGATGCTAATGGTGACCGTAGATTAGATGGGCCAGCGGATGGAAAGCACCAGGACACAGTGGGCACCTGGTCAACTTGAGTCCACCTCCTTGCTTTGGTATCTCCCCGATACCTGGCCCAGCGCCCGACTAGGATGAGGACCGTCATGGATTGTTTTTAGACCCCAAGCCGTGACGGTCTCCCTATCTCCCCACTTCACCCCTCCAGTCAACTGCCAACCACACGGGCAGAGTAATTTTTAAATCTCAGCTGTGCCCCGTCAGTGAGCAGCTGTCAGGAACTCCCTGCTAGCTCTCTGGTCCTCCAGCCACATTTCCCTCTGAGGTCCACGCTCCCCGAGTAAGCTTGCCTCTGTTTCCCTTCAAGCTTCCTCCTCACCATCTGCACACCCACAGCTGCAGGCCTTTGCACAGACCTTCCCCCCTCGCCCCCCCCCCCCCCCCCCCCCCCGCCCCTCCTGATCTCAGTGCTCCTCTTGGCTTCTGAGGGCTTTCCTGAGGCAGAGGCTGCTATGGCGTCTCCGCCTCCCGTGTGCCCGGCCCGGGCCGTGAACGAGGTGTTCCGCCAGGATCAGGGACACAATTAGTCTTTGGGTTACATGGTGAAATATGAATGAGATTTTCTCCATTTCAGTTCTCAGAGGAGCCCTCGGGAAACGGTTCTTTAAAACACGAAAATGAGACCGGGAAAATCAATTGCGCTTCTCGCTGCAGGAGATGAAGGCAAGCGTGACTTTCCCGAGCCTCCCAGGGCACCGCAGTATAGGGGGTGGGGGTGGAGGCACCTTTCATTCTAATGTGGATTTCAAGCGGGGCCCAGGCTGGGAGCCACCAAGCCTCAGCCGCCGCCTGTGGAATTCAGGAGCACACGGTGGCAACGCCCCCAGCGCCTCGCACGGCCTCTTTCTTATTTCTAAGCAACAATGAGCCGGCTGCAGCCTTGCCCAGGGTTCACAGCTAAACACCCACGGCCACCACGCCTCCTTCCACAGTGGAGGGGAAGGCCAGACACTGGGCAGGAGGTGCGTATTGACGGCGTCTCCCGGGCCCAGGCCCTGTGCCTGCTGCATCCAGCCTCTCCTTGGGCCTCCAGACCAGCCGTGGGGGCAGCACTGTCATCCCTTCTCTGTACAGAGGAAGTCAGAGCCCAGGACAGGGTGACCCGCCTGGGCCACGCGGGTTAGGAGCCCTGTGTGCATCTTCTGCGCAGTCGCGTGTTATCATCTCGGGAGTCTGTGGATGTTTAACGATCCAGGTCCTGGCTTTGGTCAGGCTTCCAGAAAACCCAGAGCCAACGTGCTGCCCCTGCTGCAGGTACCGGCACTGCTAGGCCTGCCTCCAGGAAGGGCCGTGCTCCATCCTTCCCTTTATTCGCTGCTATTTTCCTCATCTGTGAAAGGGGACATAACAACAGCTCCGGCCTCTGAGGGCTGTGCAGGCACATGGAGAGGCGCTGGCACGCTCGAGGCAGCACTGGGCACACGGCCATCTCCCCGGGGGGTCAGGGCTGCTAAATCCTGGGGCCTGCACGGTGCCTGCAGTCATTTCTGGAACCAGAGAGGGTGGAGTACAAACAGGATGAATGAAGCTGGTCAGGTGGCACTTACTGACTTCCTACTGATTGATTGATTGATTGATTGATCAGCCAAGCCCTGGGGTCCTCCGGCGGGGCCCTCAAGGAGCAAACAGCTGGGTCCAAACTCAGGTCTCGCCCAGGCAGGTGTCAAACCCACTTCCTCAGCCGCTTGCGTGGTTTCCCTCTGAGCCCGGAGCTCGAACCCCCCACACTCTCCGCTTTATTTTCCGAGGCCAGGAGGAGGCCCTGACCTGAACTCACCCTCCACCCGGGGGTTTCCAAACCTGCAGAGAGCAGCTTCCCCTGCAGGAAGGGATGCTGACCCTTCGCTCTGGGTCATGACGCCCTCGCATCCCGCCCGCTGGGCCGGGCTGCTGGGAGGGCAGGGCGGAGGTCACAGGTGAGTAAGCACAAAGCCCGACCCAGACCCGGACCCGGAGCACAGCCACGGAACCGGCTGGGGGAAGGTCAGGTCACCAGGGCCAGCCCTGCCCTCGTGCTCAGCGCAGAGGCCTCTGCCTGCGGGCGGGCTGTGCAGCCCCGCGGGTCCGCTGGCTGAGGTGCTCGACTTTGTAGAGTCAGGCGGTTTATAAGGGACAGGCACTCCCATTATGAGGAGCGGGGGAGAGTGGGCGAGAGGCTGGGGCCTGGTTCCTTCTCCAGTAAAACCAGGGAAAGTTAATTAAGGCTGTGACTCAACAGGCTTTTCTGATGCAATTAGAGGTCCAGCTGGGCAGCCTGCTGTTTCAGGGACAGGAAGTCAGCACCTGGCTCCACAGGCCACTGCCTGAGGCAGGCATTTCAACAGTGACGCCAGCCCGAAGCCCAGCCCGGCGGGAGGCTCACGTCGGGTCTGTGGGAGTCGCCCGTGTGCCTGGCCGTGTGCCTGGGCCGTGGGCACTCCAATGGATCCCACGTCTGCAGGTAGGGAGACTGCGGCCCAGAGAGGGGGTGCCACTTGCTTAAGTCACACAGCAAGTCTGTTCCTAGAGCCTGCTCCTGCCACCTCCCACCGATTCCCTCCTACACCTGCACCCCAGGCTCTGAGTAGCCTGAGTGAACTGCACTCTGCCGTCCCCCGAACCTGTGGACGGCTTTGTTTTCGTAATAAACTCACATATAATCAGGGGAGCAGTAAAGGAGCTTCGGACCCGTCTGCTCGAAGCCCGCCGCCTGCCCGTGGGGACGGATCTGTAGCCACAGTCACTCCCGTGGAGACAGCAGGCTGGTGGCATCAGCTACCGACTCTCCCTCCGTCACAACAGCCCTGCTCCGATGGGTGGGGCCTTCTTGTCTCTGGACCACCTTTTACAAAATGCAGGCGACTGACGAGGTCACAGTGGAAGCTCCAACGCCTCCCCCGGCCCAGCGGCCCGGCAGGAGGAGGCCCGGGCGTGTGGGGAGATGTAGGAAGAAGGGGTGCAGCCTGGCCTGGCTGTGACCGAGGAGTCCCCGCGGTAAGACCACTCCTGCACGGGCTCCATGCGCCAGGCGCACACCGGGGCCCGGCTGGTAGTAGATGCTCCGTAAATGTTAGGTCCTTGTTCTCCGCCCCCCACTCCCGCCTCTGCAGGAGAGGGCGCGGGAGCTATTTCATGGACACGCAGTCCTGGCCCTTTAACCCCCACCCACCCGCACGTAGCTGGTCGCAGGTGCTGCTGGTCTTCTCCCTGACTTCCTCGGGCCCATCATCCCCGCTTCTAGAACAGACGCGGGGGTGGGGGGCGGAGGGGGTAGGGCAGTCTGGTCTTAGCCTTTACTGCTACCTGATCCTGAAGTCACCACTTCTGAAACCTTGTTTCCTGTAAAATAGGTTGTTGAAAGGTTTAAAAACGAAAGCATAGATTTGCATCCACTGCCCCCGGTTTAAGAGCTGAGGAGGTGAACTCACAGTTTAGGGCCTGTCTCTTCTTGAAAAGCCCAGTCAGCCATTATCTGGCCTTCTCCTGTCCTTGCCAACAGGTGTTGTGCTGGGGGAGATGGGCGCGTTCCCTCCCGTCCCTCCAGCGCCCTCACGCCCCTTCCTCACACCGGGACGTCCTCGCTGGCTCCTGCCGCCTGTCCGCTCTGGGCCCGCACGCAGGGGTGACGAGGAAGCGTGGCTCCTTCCCACAGGCGGTCTGGATCTGGGTGCCGTGTCCAGGTCTCATTTGTACTGGTCCTCGGTTTACTGCTGATAGAGCCACCACCTCCTGTGGCACGGCCGTGCCCGTCCTGCAGGGGGCGCGCTGCCACGGCTCTGTCCTCTGCTTCAGGTTGACCCGTGGTGTGAGCTCTCAAATGAGAAACCCAGAGGAGTCGGAGGCCAGAGATTGAGCTCTTTCATCAGCCAGGCCCCGCCCCTCATCCCTTACTTTTAATGCTCGTGCGAAAGCGAATTAGACTGGGAACTGAGCTACAGCTCTGGCAGGTTCCAGTGTAAACCGAGCCTTTTTCTGTCAAGGGTTCCACCAATATTAATGCACTGCTGGCCCTGGCCAGTCTCACCTCCCACCTCCTTCCTGCGGGGGTGCCCCCTGGGTTCCTGAGGCCACAGATGCTTCCTTTCCTTTCACAAGGCAGCCCACCTAGGAGACTCACCCCCCCCCCCCAACATGGGCGCCTTAATGGGCTGGGGGCTTCCACGGGGAGCTGACCCAGCGGGGTGATGGCACAAGCCCTCCGGGTGGGGTGGGAGCATGCCGTTCCCCTGTGCTCCGGAGGCAGCCGCCTGGGGTGAGTGCACAGGGACAGCCTCCGGGCCAGCGGAGCCCAAACCCTGCTGCCCCGGCGCCGCGTCTGAGTTCCCTTAGGCACGTGGCTTCTCTGGGCCTCAAGCTCTTCATTTATGAAATGGGAAGATGGTGAGACCTACTTGGAAGGGCTGGTTTTAAACATTAATAAGAGATCAAGGTAAACAGCCTCACTGTGGTTAGTAATTCTCAATGTCCATCTTAATCTTTCCCAATGAAGTCATCTTGGATGTGGGAGCCTGGCCCATACGACGAGCTGCCTCCCTGTCCGGGTGCTGAGCCCAGCGGAGGGTTCACAGAGCAGACGCCCACTCTCGGCCGGTCCTGCCATGCGGGGCTCGGCATTCCCACCCAAGGCTGGCTCACCGAGGCGCCCGCTGGTGTTGGTGGCACGTGTGTCACACTGAGCCTCTCGCACCAGTTCTGGGAGAGGTGGGGGCCCTCCTCCGAGCCCAGACCCCCGACGCCAGAGGCCAGAGGCCAACCTTGTAAGCAGACCTTCCCAGGGCTGGCAGCCTCAGGCCCCGCTGTCACCCCTTCTCTGTGAGAACTCCTGTCAGGGGGCAACTGTGTGTGTCAGTGTGTGTGCGTCTGTATGCCTGTGTGTCTGTGTGCTGGTGTGTGTGTGTGTGTGTGTGTGTGTCTGTGTGTGTGCTGGTGTGTGTGTGTGCTGGTGTGTGTGTGTGTGCTGGTGTGTGTGTGTGTATGCTGGTGTGTGTGTGCTGGTGTGTGTGTGTGTGTGTCCGTATGCCTGTGTGTCTGTGTGCTGGTGTGTGTGTGTGTGTGTGTGTGTGTGTGTGTGTACAGGGCGGGAGGGGTGAGGAGGCAGAGACTGGGGAGAAACCCTTTCTCCTGCTGGGAAGATGCACACTGAGAGTGGGGCCGACATGCTGCGTCCCCAGCGTTGCCGGCTGTGCGGGACCCTGCGCATGCTGTCGCCGTGCGGCTGGCGTGGTTTCGCCTGCACAGGAGCTATGGGGTGTAGAGCAGCTTCGCTGGCCGGGAGCCCCACTGGCACGCGTAGCAGAGCCACACACTGGAGCTGGAAGACGACGATTTCTCATTTTCCAAACCAATTTTGCTGACCTGATTTTCTTTTCTTTATCAATTCTTGTGCCAAGAAAGGGGATTGAGGAATGGAAGTAGCTTAATGGAACGCGCTGTGTGCTGCAGGGCTGGTGTCTCCATGGCGATGGGATGCAGGCTGCGTGCAGACATGGGCTGAGATGCACTGAGACAGCTGTGCCTCTGACGGGGCGGGTGCACGGATGGCCTCCTGGACTCGCGTGGAAATGCTGGTTCCTGGGCGCTGTACCGACAGGGGGCCGGGACCTCAGGGTGCAGGGCCCAGGACTTTGTATCTGATCTACCTCCTCACATGTCTCTGAGGCTCAGGGAGTCGCAGGCCCATGGTATCAGGCCGTGAGTCAGCCCACGAGGGGTGTGGCACACTCTCAGCCTCATCACCAACTGTTCAGAGGAGTAATTTCGGGAGATCCCTCCGTGCAGCAGGGGCCACGGATGGGAGGGGCCAGGGAGGACACGCCCACCTCAGGTGCTTCAGCCCCATCAGCACAAACCACCAGCAGACCCTTTAAGTAGCAGGACCCACGGGCCCTCGCAGGCCCCAGGACCGAGGGCACAGCCTTGCCCTGGGGGTGTAGGTAGTTGGGGGGCACAGATCAAGGCTGATGGCAGCACGGTATACTAGCAAACCCTGCTGGTCCTCGTGCCGAGGGAACCCCTGACCCAAACTCTGCTCCGTGGTCGCAGGGATGGCAGCGGGAAGCATTCGCCGGTCACTCTCACATTCGCACGGGATCGCCACGGTTGTCCCTGGTGTCCGTGTGTGTGGACTGGTGAGGTGGTGAGCCATTTTCCAGATAGGAGAACTGAGGCCTCCTCGGTTCCACTGGTCCCGGCAGGCATGCGAGCTGGTCCTGGGCCGCAAGGGGCAGAAAGGGAAGCCGCAGGAGAACACGGGTTCCTGGGGGACGCGTGTGCATAGGAACAGGCGGCATTCGAGTGAGGACGTGCCTGAGATGGTGGCCGGAAGTGACGGCTGTTTTCCTCTGGGACTTCCACCTTTGTCTTTTTAATCACAGGGCAATGAATTTTTAATAAAAATAGCGCTCATGTAGTTAGAGATACACTGGCAGTAGGACATGTGGTGGCAGCGGGACTTCGGACCCGAGTCCCTAGCCTCACTCTGCCGCATGCATGGAAAGCCGTCATTCCCTCCGCCTCTGAAAGCCCGTCTGGAAATGGGCACAGTGATGGTGCCTACCGCCCAGGCCGCGAGGACACGTCTGCACTCCACGCGTGCTAACCAAGGGCGTGACCTCGGGCAGGCCAGCCCGGGGCTCCGTGCACCGCCCCGTTTTGCCTCACAGCGTGAGAAAGTCACCAGTGTCGCCCCGTCCAGAGAGAAGTAAACTGAGGCCTCCCGAGAGCAAGGAACTCCCCAGAGTCACAGCGAGGGCGGAGCTGGGCTTTGCATCTGGACAGCCTGGCCCCAAAGGCGCTGCTCCTGCTGCTGGCCCGGCCGGCGCTGGGAGGCGGCGGGACCAGGTGTCCCTGGGGTGGGACTTCTGCAGCCGCTGGCAAGGTGCAGGGTGGCAGCGTCTGTCTCTGGGGGCCCAGCTGTCACATACAAAGGACGGATGTCCGCGGGCAGCTGCTTCATCTCCCCACGAAGCGCCCGCTCCTGATGCGCTGGGTCTGTTGCTTCCGGGGCTCCAGGGTGTGGCCTCCTCACAACGAAGGGCAGTTGTGGGGCCTGTGGGGCCCAGATGCTGCGGAAGCTCCCGAGCCTCTTCAGTTGGGGTTTCTAGGAGGTTCCTTACAGAGCAAGACCCAGCGTTCTCCCTCCTCCCTCAGTCAGGGCGGGGCTGGAGGTCCCAGCTTGGGAATGGAGACCAAACATGTACCATCCTCCAGCTCATGCCCACACGGACTCCACCCTCCGGCTCATGCCCACACGGACTCCACCCTCCGGCTCATGCTCACACAGACTCCACCCTCCAGCTCATGCTCACACGGACGGGGTCTGACCGTGGGGTTCAGACAGACGCCCCGTGTCCACCTCTCCCTTCGCCAAGTCCTCCCGTCCATGCGCCCAGATGCCAACAAACAACCCCATTTGTGGGGCAGCCATGCGCCGCTTCCTCCTGTCTGCGCGCCCCCTGCCTGGGCGGCCAGGAGAGGGCATGGGGACCCCCAACGTCGATATGATTATTTTTTTTCTTCTGAATCAAAACACCCTCCTCTCATGAGAGGAGAACTCCATGTTTCTAGGCCAGCTGACTCAGCGGGCTGCCAGCTTTGAAAGGACCTGAGAAAGAACATATATAAACAACATATATATTGGACCTCGGTGCTGGCGCCAGGTGGTGAGGGAAAAGAAAAGAAATGCAAAAATAAAAGAAATAAAAAGAGCATCAGACAAACACACAGCTGGTTATGTAACACCCGATGCGTGCCGTCCTGGGGCTGGGCCCACCAGCTGTGCACAGGGGCCTGGCCAGGCCAGCCCCCGGGGCCGGGGATCCACCAGGACCCCTCTCCCATCGACCCGCACCGCCCCCGGTTTGTTGGGCCTGTGTTATTTTGAAAGCTTGCTTGTCCTTCGCGTTAGGGGCTGGGCTTGGGCTCGGCAATGAGACCAGCAAAGCCGGGCCGGGCCTTCGATGCTGAACGGCCTCTGGTGGCGGTTGTGTGAGTCCGCGTGGGGGCGCAGGGGCCGCAGGGGAGAAGCGGCGATGGCGTGGGCCAGGGTGGAGGTGACCAAGGTGACAAGAAGCGGACGGATGGCGGACGGGTCTGAAGGCAGAGGGACAGCGCCTGCAGCAGGCTGAGTGTAGAACCTGAGGAGAACAGAGTCAAGGCGGACGTCTAGGGTTTGGCCTGAGCCTTCGAGGGCGGGAACGTGCAGGGCCCAGGTCGGGGGCGGGAGGGCAGGAGTTGGGGGCGGGAACATGTCCTGGGCGTCCACGTGGAGGTGAGCAAGCAGTGACACCTGAGAGTGGACCTCGGTGCCGGCGCCAGGTGGTGAGGGAATGATCGGCCCCCCGCCCCCCAGAGAGCTCGCAGGGAAAGCAAATGGGGGCAGGGGGGAGAGTCATGTTGGACCCAGAAGCAGCTTCAGAAAGTATCTGGCAGAAGGGGAAACTGAGGCCCAGAGAGCACAGGTGGTTTGCTCAGGGTCACACTGCAAGTGAGCGACAGCCCGTCCCTTCCCCCCGCCCCCCCCAACCCAGGCTCGAAGGCTGCGGGCCTGAGGCAGGAAGCCGGCTGGTGACCCCGTTCTGTCCCTCCAGGTCACCATCCTGGTCAGCCTGGCCCTCGCGTTCCTCGCCTGCATCGTGTTCCTGGTGGTTTACAAAGCCTTCACCTACGACCACAGCTGCCCGGAGGGGTTTGTCTACAAGGTAAGGGCCTCCGCAGGTGAGTGGCCCGGGGACAGCAGCTTCCCTGGGAGGGTTTATCAAGGTCTTCTTCTCAGTGGCGCCCAGATTCTGGGTCCACCCCTCCCTGCAGACTGTTTAAGGGGTGGCCAAGGGTCTGCCACTTGGCACGAAGGACTGGTCTCGGGGGACAGTAGACGAGGTGCACCCTGCTGTGGCACATCGCAGTGAGGAGAGTCCCGCTCCCTCGGGGACACTGCCCGTCCCGTCCTCGGGGCTCTCCCTGGCCAGAGCGCCCTGGTCTGAGGGCTGTGTCCTTGTCCCCACCGGCCCGCAGAGATGGATGACAGGCAGCTGCTGAGGGGCCCCCAGGCCGCAGCCCCACTCTGCTCCTTCCCTCCAAGACCTGAGCCGGCTGCATGGCCCCGGGGCGTCTCCTCGCCCTCTGAACCTCAGCTGTCTTACCTGCCAAATGGGCGCGCATCATCCGCCCACAGCTTTCGTGAGGCCTGAAGGAGAGAACTTAGTAAAGCCAGCCCGCAAAGGGCCTTCTAGATCAGCGGTCGCCAGCCTTTCACACCTCGCAGACCACTGGTTAGCGACCACTGTTCTAGATAACCGCTCTCCACAAACGTTGGTCAGACTAGAGACGTCTGGTCTGGATCTAGAGCAGGGGACGTGCGCCTTCGTAAATTACCCTTTCCCGGGAGCCCACGCTGGGCGTTTCATGCACGTTCCCTCGTAGAGCTGCACCCCATTGAGAAATACAGGGGGTTCGCCCCATTTCCATCCGAGGGAAGGGAGGTGAAGGGCGTTTGGGGAGCAGCGGTTTCTGAGACGTCACCCAACATTGCAAAGTGAGGGAGTTGCTCGTGGAACGTCCTTCAAAACAGGTTCCCCAGGAAACATGTGCCACGTGACTCCCGAGGACACATCCTGAGCAGGAGCCCGGGCTCTGGGTGGTGGTGACACTGCCATCGGGGATAGGTGCATACGCTGCGACGTAACCACACGGGGACTCCGTGCTGCGGTGACAATAAGGCAGGGAGGTGTCTGGACCCGGACACAGAACCCCCCCAGGATAAGACGAAGGCAGAGGTGCTGCCGTGTGTGAGGGAGAGGGGCGGGGCAGGTGTGCTGACATTGGCAGAGAAGCTCCCGAAGAAATGCACTGGAAAATGAAGAAACATGGCTTTTAAAAATATATACTTTTATTGATCTCAGAGAGGAAGGGAGAGGGAGAGAGAGAGGAACATCAATGATAAGAGAATCACTGATCAGCTGCCTCCTGCACACCCCCTACTGGGGATCGAGCCCGCAACCCGGGCATGTGCCCTTGAGTGGAATCGAACCCGGGACCCTTTCGTTCGCAGGCCGGTGCTGACCCAAACCGGCCAGGGCGGGAACCAAGGCTTTGATGGGGAGGAGACACAAGAGCAAACTAAAGGAAATAGGCGGCCACGGCTGCGGGCAGTGCGTGGGGTGGGGTGACGGGAGCCGCAGGTGAGGGGACCTGGTGGCGCCCACAGTGACCACGGCGGTGACCAGCCAGTAACAGAGGAGGCAGCTGAGTCAGCACCATCAGGCCTCCTTCTCCCGCCTCAGGGAGTGTCGGCCTTGAGGGCAATGGTGACCATGGGGGGAGGGCCGGCGGGCGCTGTCCCCTGCTCTGTGGCTGGGCCCCCCGTGGAGTGGGGGGGTGTTGCCAGGCGGTGGGAGGGGGTGCGCGGTGCTGACCGGCTCTCTTGTCCCCAGCACAAGCGCTGCATCCCAGCCTCTCTGGACGCCTATTACTCATCGCAGGAGCCCAGCTCCCGGAGCCGCTTCTACACGGTCATCAGCCACTACAGCGTGGCCAAGCAGAGCACCGCGCGCGCCATCGGGCCCTGGCTCTCGGCTGCCGCCGTCATCCACGAGCCCAAGCCGCCCAAGACCCAGGGCCACTAGGGGCTGCCGCCGCCAGGGGGCGGGGCGCAGGGGGGACCCCGCTGGCTAAAAGCTCCAGTTACCAGACAAGGCTGTCCTCCCGGGGTGGGGGGCGGGGGGCTCCCCTGAACTTCCATGCGCTGGCGTTGTCCAAATCGCTTTCTTTTCGTCCCTGGTATTGTCGCTTCTCCCCGAGTCCGGCTCGTGTACAAAGGCATGTTGCGTGTTGACCGTCCCCATGTAAGACATGTTCAAGGCCACTGCTTAGTGTTTGTTAGGAAACATTAAAAACAGGAAAGGAGACAGAACACCAACAGGAAAAGGGTGAGCGGGCTGCGTGGGGAGGCGTGGAGGGCAGCGAGGACCCTCGGCTGCTCAGATGAGGGGCCGCAGCTTCTGTGTGGGCTCTGGGGACACAGCGGGGCTCTGTGGGAGCCACAGCTCACGGCCACAGCCCCCAGCAGGGGTGCCCTGCAGGTCAGCACAGATGTGTGAGGGTTTCCGAGCCGCCTGGGGGGGTGGTGTCCGCAAACGGGAGCGGGCGACTCCCTGTGTCTTTTCCTGGTGTTTCTAGAACCTCACCTGGGCGCTGCCCTCGTTCCTGACAGGCCGGGGCGGGGCGGGGGGGGGGGGGGGGAGGGGGGGGGCTGCAGAAAGCGCACAGGCACCCATTTTAAACTTTTGTTCGGTTGTTTGTTTCCCAAAGTGCTAATAGCAATGAGAAGAACAATAAAGGTCATAACCAGGAAGCTCAGGAGGGGCCGGAGACCCAAGGCGGGGGCCTCAGCGAAGCGAGCTGGTTCTGAAGGAGGCGCACACTTGGGTCTCCTGCCCACGCAGGGTGTCGAAGGGACATCCGTCCACCCCTGAGCTGGTTTAGATGCTCCTGACAAGGAGGCAGCACCGGCCTCAGCCCGCCCCACCCGGCCCTGAACACCCTCGCACCCACGGTGCGCCCACAAACATTCTGGGAGGCCCACTCTGCGGGCCAGGGCTGCAGGCTGGGAGGTGTGATTTGAGATGAGGTTTCCCCACGGAGCTCTGACGGCCATGCCAGGGCCTGGGTGGCTGCTGTGCGGCCATCATTGTGTCATTGTGCACAGCAGCTGGGCCGAGACCAGTGGCTCCCAGCGTCCCGCCAAGGCCACCAAGGCCACCGTCCGACCCTCCCCCCCTCCGCCCGGCCGCAGGTCACCCACCTCCATGCGTCATCCACAGCCCATGACAAGCTGTCCCTAGCCCAGCTGCTGAGCGCTTTCTAACTTTGTGGTGTATTTTTGTCAGTAGGTAGCAGAGGCTGAGTATTTTTTGTGTAATTCTTGAACTTTTCTGACAGGAGACAAATAAAGATAGATGTGTCTGAGAGTCGTGGCCTTCCTTTATGTTCTGCTCCGGGGCCCGGCGGGGAGAGGCTGGGGCAGGGACCCCGGGGCTGGGCCTGGAATTGGGCGGTGGGGGGACCTCCATCCTGAAACAATGCCGAGGTCAGAAGCAAGAACCAAGAGAGGCACCTGCCTACCTGCCTGCGGCCCAGGTCCTGCCCTGTGAGCGCCTGGGGGCCGGCTGTGCGGGGCAGCACCCAGCCTTTCCCTGCCTGCGGCCCAGGTCCTGCCCTGTGAGCGCCTGGGGGCCGGCTGTGCAGGTAGCACCCAGCCTTTCCCTGCCTGCCGCCTGGAGGTGGAGCCAATGCGGAAGCAGCAGGAAGGGCGAGGAGCACCTCTGCCCTGACCTAATGCGATTGGCCGCGAGCCCCCAGCCTGAGGGGGAGGCTGGGCGATGGGTGGGGCCCACTCGTACTTGGCTCATTGAAATCTTCTCATCACCTGGGAGCTGGGGGTTATGGACCCCATTTGACAGATGAAGAAACTGAGGCTCAGAGGGATGAAGAGGTGCCCGAGGGCTGTGGCAGCTGAGCTGGGATTCAAACGCAGGTATGTGCTCCTTGGCCGCTCACCCCCCCCCCCCCCCCGCCCCGCTTCTGTAGGACCCTGAGCCGTCCGTCCGTCCGTCCGTCTGTTCATCTGTGGAGGCTGCGGCTCATCCTCAGACATCAAGTTGCAGAGTCACCAGCACTGGCTCGCCCCCAGCCGGCCTCGGGGTCCAGGGCTCACGCTGACAGTGACGCCGGTGCCCGAGCCACGTGCCCGCGCCACGTGCCTTGGTTAAGCGCTGTGTGTTCAGATACCTCCGTGAGGTGGGGACCCAGCGTCCTCCTCGCTGTCATGTGCTCAGCACCCCGTTTGGAGGTGGAGGCAGGGCCCGGGCAGGACAGCCCCTGGCTCCCACCCCGCGGTCAGGAGGCAGCTCCGCGGGTTCAGGTACCGTCATGGTCACCACGGTGCCAGTCGGCACTGACCGCTCCCCTCCACCGTGGGCCTGGGAGCCGTGGGAGCCGGGAGCTGTGCTCACCCCTCCTCTCCCACGGGGGCAGGCGTCTGGGGGCGGGGGGGCAGGCCTGACCGGGCGGAGCGGGAGGCTGACTCCAAGCTCATGGCTGCACCAGGGCTGTGACCGGCAGCCGTGCTGGTGGGAGGAAGGGAGGACACGTGGCTCCTGCCCTTTGTGGCTGCCGAGCTGGGGCGTGAGGCAGCCCCCACCCCCACCCGCACACAGCCCGGCCTCCAGCCCCTGTAAACACGCTGGATTTCCAATTACACAGTCAGCTCGCGGCTAAGTGGACACAGGTTCAAACGCTCCGTCACCAATGACCTGCTGCTCCGTTGCCCGCGGCTGCAGGTGCGATGGGAGCGAGAGTGAAGGTCGGAGGGGCCCAAGGAGGGACAGGGAGCGAGAGTGAGGGCCAGAGAGGCCCAAGGAGGGACAGGGAGCGAGAGTGAGGGCCGGAGGGGCTCAAGGCGGGATAGGGAGCGAGAGTGAGGGTCGGAGAGGCCCAAGGAGGGACCGGGAGCGAGAGTGAGGGTCCGAGGGGCCCCAAGGAGGGACCGGGAGTGAGAGTGAGGGCCGGAGGGGCCCCAAAGAGGGACCGGGCCGCGCTGCTCCTGCTGAGTCAGGGGTTCTCCTCGGAAGGAAGGAGGCCCTGTCTGCCCCCAGGAGCCCCGAGGTCGGGGGGTCGGAGAGGGTAACAAAGGGGCTTCTCAGGGAGAAGCCGCTCGGGGTTCTGGAGGGGCGGTTTCTGGTTTTGGGGGATGGGGTTCCGCGGGCACAGCTGCCCGGCAGAGAGGGGGCGGGAGCCAGGAAATGCTGACAAACAGCACGTGGTTCACAGGGCAGCTGTGTGTGCTTGTGCACGCGTTTCACGTCTTCTCGCCAACACTCCGACGTTCGCCCCGGGGAGCTCGCCTGTGCGGGGGACCTGGGCAGCCGATCTCGGGGCGGGTGTCTCTGTGGGCATCACTGGCGTCAGCAGGGGCCGTGGGGAGCAGGCCTCGGGGCTGAGGGAGGAGTTCGGGGGGTGGAGAGGAGACCGCAGAGCCTCCTGTCTGCCCTGGGACAGCCCGTGGGGTGGGAGGGGCTGCTCCTGGGTGTCCCTGCGCCGGGCTGGGCACCGAGGTCCGGTAGGTGCAGGGGCTGCTCCTGGGAGTCCCTGCACCGGGCTGGGCACCGAGGTCTGGTAGGTGCAGGGGCTGCTCCTGGGTGTCCCTGCGCCGGGCTGGGCACCGAGGTTCGGTAGGTGCAGGGGCTGCGGACGCCGCGGGCTCACAGTCGGGGCTGGAGAGGCCGGATGGCGCCCGGTGAGCCCGCCAGTGGCCAGGTCAGGAGACGGAGACAGACGTTCTCCTGGAAAATGGAAAGACCACCTGTGGGAGCTGCTGTCCATGAGTTCGCCCCCTCCCCGCCTGTGATGCGGACTCACCTAACTGGGGAGTCATGTGAGGAAAGGAGAAGAAAGAAATACCCGATCATTTTTCCAAGATGCACACGACACCATCTCAAAGGGAAAGGAAAAAGTCTCCTGAGCAGTTGCTAGAACAGGGCTGGTTTCCATGGCAACACTGCGCCGTCCGCGGACCCACGCAGCCTGGCACAGCGGGTGTTGATCTGCCTGCCCTCCTCTCAGGATGATGTGTATCTGAGAACCTAGACTCCGAGCGCACCCCGAAGCTGCCCCCACAGGCGGCCTCCCTGCGCTGGGCCCTGTCTCCTCTCTCCCTCTCCGTCTCGTCTCTCCTGATGGGTCCTTGCCTGTGTCTGCCTCTCTGGGGTCCCTGGCCAGCGCCTTGCTGGGTATGGGGTGGGGCCCGGGGCAGAGGGGAGCCCAGAGCCGCCAGGAGGAGCCCGGCCTCCAGCCTCAGGCCTCCTGGATCTCCAGCCTCGACCAACTCTGGCCCCTCCTGAGCTTGTGTCTCCATCTGTAAATGGGGATGATCATTGTACCGACTGCTCTTTTTGCAAGAATTCAATGAAATATTTTTACAGATTTACCTGTAGCAGGTTCTCAACAAATTGTAGCTACTGTATCTTGAATAAGTGTCTTACTCAGCCTCAGTGTTTTTATTTCTAAATTGGAATTATTTATAAATAGCACCCCCCCCCCTCCCTTCATAGGGCTGCTGTGGCTTAAAATGAGGCAGTGGCTGTGATGTGCCTATTCCTCTCCCTGGACTTAGGATGCTCACAGCACTGCCCCTTCCTCTAGGCCAGCGGTTCTCAACCCTTTCACAGGGGTCGCCTAAGACCATCCTGCATATCAGATATTTACATTATGATTCATAACAGTAGCAACATTACAGTTATGAAGTAGCAACGACAATAATTTTATGGTTGGGTCACAACATGCGGAACTGTATTTAAAGGGCCAGGAGGTTGAGAACCACTGCTCTAGGCCTCCCTTACATCATCACCACGGATGCCCACCGCACAGCCACGCCCACCCCATTATCCCCGGTCTGTCTCCCAGGCGTGGTAGGTGGCATTATGTGATGGGTGTCCTGTGGGACCCAGTGGCGCAGGCTCCTTGACCACCTGAGCCGGGTGCTCCAGGAATGTCCCCGTGGGGGTAGGTGGGCCCTGCTGCTGTAGTTGAGTCTGGGTTGCCGTTGGCCCGTGCATGCGTCGGGTCACCCCCCGGGCTGCTGCCTGTGAGGTCCACCCGACCCCCGTGTGCGGGCTGGGGAGGTGCTGCCCCCACGGAGCAGGATTCGCCCCAGCAGGGCTGCTGCCCGCCCAGATCTCCCCTGGGGGAGACCCTAAGGAGCTAATGGGTGCTCTTAAGTATCTGCTTACGTCCTGAATGTCACTCAATTTTGAAAAATACCTGCCCTCACCGACATGAAAGGCCGTTTATGTAAACCATCAGCCAAATCAAACTGTTAGAAAACATCTGACTTCATTACTCAGTTCACATACATTTGATCTTGAGACAACTATAGCACCTCTGAATTCTAATTTTAAGATAGATAGATAGATAGATAGATAGATAGATAGATGATAGATAGATAGATAATTGATAGATAGACACACAGACAGTCTTGGCCACACCTATCACCAGCATGTGGCCCAGACAAGTCATCTCACCCTTCTGAGCCTCATTTTCTGTAAACGACAAAAAAAACAATACCTCCAACAGGGTTGTTGGAAAAACAAGTGAAATAATTTAGGTAACGTGTCTGGCATGTGGCAGCACTCCGTGTATAATTAGCTACTGACTCTCACTGTCACTGTGCCCTCCATCCTGTCTCTCACCACAGTGCGTCCCCACGGCTGTCCTCACGCCAGGCTCTGACCTCCATGAGGGGGTGCCCAGCGCAGGGTGGGCCAGTCTGTCTGTCAGTCTGCTAGTCCATGTCTGTCAGTGAACTTGTCCTGGGACAGGCACCTCCTTTGTTTCTGTGTTGTCTGTGCCACAGCAGCGGTGCTGAGTCCTAGGGACAGAACCCACACGACCCAGGAGGCCTTAAATAGCCGCTCTCTTGCCATTTGTAGAAAAAGCTCTGGCCTAGAATAATGTCTAACCGATAGATGCTCATAAATAAATACTTCTTTGGAGAATGAATGAACAAATGAACGAATGGATGGATGGATGGACGGACCGACGGACGGATGCAATATAACAGCATCCTACAGGCTGAGTGAGCACTGTGGGCTGTGGTAATGGGTTAGCTCAACTGGAATTTTCCTCTTGCTGGATTTTTTTTGACAAGTAGATTCTCTCCCTTGAGCTAACTGGTATTTAAAGCTGACACCCCTGTTATTAACTTCATCAGCATGCGGCTGGCTGTGTGGGTGGCGAAGCTCTGGAGAGAGGAAATGAGAGGGAGACTACGCAGGGGAGAGCCAGGAGGAGGCACCCAGAGAGGAGACACAGAGCTGCCCCCTCACCCCTCTGAGCTGCCCCTGCTCGGGGCCAGGCTCTTGCTAAATGGAGCTTGGACTGTGCAGTAGCCCAGCCCATGGCCTGGACCTGGGAGCGCTCAGTAGGTTTTGCTGAATAAGTGAGGTGGCGCGACGTGGAACTTTGACAAGAACGCAGGAGTGGAAGCCAAGGACGGAACTTACAATCCAGCTTCTTCCCGCGAGTGCCTCCGAGGGATCCGTCACCTCTCTGCTCCAGCGAGAACACAGACCCCTGTCTTGCTTCCCTCTTAGGACTGTAGAGAGCAAAGAAGGACCGAGTGGGCACCAGAAGGAAGAAAGGTTGTTTGTGGAGCAGCAACTATGAGCTGGTCCCTGAGGAGTATGTTCCCTACACTTTCATCAACGTTCTCAACCAGCCACTGGGGTGAACATGACCGGAGGGGAAACTGAGGCCTGGGAGCATAGCCTGAGGGTCTTTTCATGTCTCCCGGAGCTTCACGGTCTGGTCTGGGCTTCTCCCAGAGGACAAGGGGGAGAGGGGTGACTTCCTCAGGTGTAGGCGGTGAACGTGTCATCCGGACACTGAGCAAGAGGAGAGGGGTTGGCAGTTTACTAAGAGCTCGCACCGTCCATCGTCGTAATTCGATGACATGATATCAAGGTGCCAAGTAGAAATGCTAGTGAGCATTGGTTTTGTCCCAGGCACTCGGGGACTCGCTTTGACAGGCACGATGTTGCTGACCTCACATTTCATCCCCATTCTACAGATGAGGAAACTGAGACTCTGAGTGGTTAAGGGGCTTGTCCCAGGTCACAGAGCAGGTCAGGGCAGGACGGGGGTTGGAATCTCATCAGGGCGGCTCAGACCACAAAGCAAACTGCCTCTCCTTGTGTGACTTACTTGTCATTGAGAAAAGGTTTGCTTTGTTTTCCTTCCAGAAAAAGAGGTCCCCACTTAGTGCTTCTCGGGAAGGATGATTGATTATGTTTATAATTTTGTGCAAGTAGAGTCTTCAGTGCTTAGACCAACACCACAAACAGCCAGAGCAGCCCGATTCTTTGGAAAGAGCTGTTAATTGCACACCCTGTTTTCATAGAGGTTAAAAAAACAAAACAACAAAAAAGAAGCGTTCTCACATTGAGGGAGAATTCATTATCAGTTGTCAGAAATGAAAAACACTTAATGCAAAACCAGTCTTTGGGGGCTGGAGCACGTGGAGTGTATGGCCAATGGCTTTGCATCTAAAAGGCTTTTTGCTTTAAACGACCCTATAACTGACACACACAAAGGCTCAGGCAGGCTGAAGTTTAGGTGGGATTGCCCTGACTGCGGCGGTGCTCAAGGCGAGCGTTTGCAGGTAGCTCGCCCTGCTTGGCACTGGGCTGCGGGCTTGGGTGTTGCCTCCCGTCTTCTTTGGGGCACAGATCTCCACCTGGCGTGTCAAGAGTGGAAGCTGGGACTTAGCTGGCCCACCTTTTGAGCTCTTCTGTGGCTCCAGGTGATCTGGGCAAGTGATCTGAGATCTGGAAGCCTCATGTTCCCAACCTGTACAATGGGCATAGAGCTCCCACCTCGCACAATAAGTAGAATGGCTGTGAGGACTAAAAACATAAACCCGTGGGTTCCTAGCACACAGTAGGTGCTTAGGAATGTTAGCTACCGTCACAATTACTGTTGCTTGTCCTGGTTTATGAAATCACAGGCACATTCTTTAAACTGTGAAGGCAAACACAGGACCATCATTACAGGTTTCTCTGAGGATTTCACCACTGGTACCTCCTTGCCCAGGGGCTGGGCACGTGCCTCAGTTTCCTTGTTCTGTCCTCCAGTCCATGCCTGACCCGATTCTGAGCATCTATTTTCTCCTGGGCCAGAGGGCCGATGGCTCTGTCAGCATCTTCTCTCTCAGTGACAGTCCTGTGGCAGGGGACTCACGGATGGGAACAAGGTCTGTGACTCCCAGCCACCGGGGACGGGGACGTGGTTGACAAGATGTCCCCATGAACAATCGCCTGTATTGAGCTGCTTCAGGCAGTGGCTCTGCCTGCCGGGCGCTGTCCGTGGTGCTGAAGTCTCCTCGCCAGGAGCCTCCGGGCACCCTTGTTTCTCCTGCCCCGGCCGCTTTATTGGACCCAGCTATTCCCGGTGCTGCTGTTTCAGTCCAGCCTTTAGGATGACCAACCTCAGCTTGCCTGGGACTGAGGCGTGTCTGCGGCTCCTGGGACCTCATTTCTCTCCTCCCTCGTCCTGGTGTGACAGTGACAGCCCTCCGAGACCCCCTCCTTCCTCCTGCCCCCAACTCTCTAGCCTGTCCCTCACCAACCCCAGAAGACCTCACCCTGAAGAGTGGCAGGACCGGGGCCTCTGCTGCCCCTCGCCCTGGCCCAGCCCCATGCACCCTCCATCATTTCACCCTCACACGCACTGGGAGGTCAGCCACCCAGCCTTGGTCACAGGGAAACTGGACTTGGAATCTGAATGGGCCCTGCTCCCAGCACACACCCCGCTGCCAGCCCAGGCACCCTGTCCCGCTCTGGGAAGGGATGGAGGTGGGAGCAAACGCTGCTGAGAATCAGAGCGTGTTCCGTTCCTTCCACCGTCTGCCGGCTGCTCCTCGCTTAATTATTCCCTGACTGGCGTGGAATCGTGAAAGCATGCCTGGCACGGCATTACATGTTTCACCCACACCATTTTACTTAGGCTTTAAAAAAGTCCCACAACCACCGCAGACGGTGGCTGTTAAAAAGCAAATTCTCCTGCTACAGAAGCGAGTTCCGCGAGGCTAAGCCGTGGTCCTCGGGCCACAGCTGGCAGCGGCCAGCACTGGACTCTGTCCCCAGGGCCTGGAGGAGAGGCCGCCTCGACTGGGCATCCATCGGGTGCAGGCATTCCTTTGAAGGCCTCGCGCAAACGACCGACACTCCCACAGCAGCTTCCGTGCCGTCCCCAGGTTGCTTCCCCCCGGAGGCAGCGCAAAGCTTTGCTCAAAACCAGCCTCTGCATGGACACTGTCACAGGGTTTCCCAAAACACCGCGTGCCGGGCTTGTTTCTTAGCGGAGGGATGAGGTACGGGTTGTAGAGGCACAGAGGGAGAGGGAGCAGTTGGTGGGCACCTGGTCTCAGGTAACAGCCCAGAACTGCTAGAGAGGGGAGCGCGCTTACGGCCATTTCAGAGATGTGGAGACTGAGGCCCGGGGCACCAGCTCTCGTTCCCACGGTCTTGCAGGTTGCACGGGGCCTGCTTTCCTTCTCTTCTGCTTTCCACGCTGCAGGCCGCCTCGCCCAGAGGTCCGGCCCCAGTGCCGAGTGAGCCCGGTAACCAGCCACCCCTGAGTCCCGCCTGGGGGCTGGGCATGGCCGTGTCATGTGATACGTCCTAAATCCCCGCAGGACGCAGACCGGGTGGCTCAGGCGGGCAGACACGCTTCTCAGGGACGCCTTTGGGAAGCTGCATTGACTGTGCTCTTTCCTCAAGAAATCAGTATTTTGGGTGAAGTTTCAAAACCCCGGGAAAGAAAGCTGCTGAGCAGCGGCTGACAGAACATTAGCCATTCTCCTTGCGTGTGGGTGTGGAAGGAGATACAGGAAACCTTTAGTCTGCTGGAGCCGCGGCCCAGGTGTGCAGGGGAATGTGTAAGATCAAACTCGCGGGAAAATGCCAATCCAGGACCGCCGTCCCAGAAGCCGCCGCCGCACCCGCGCAGCCCTGACTTGTCCTTGGCCTGGAGGTTTGGGGGTTACATTGTCCAGCAAATGGAGACCAAGGCCCAGAGGAGAAAACAGCCGAGGCCCGCGAGGTAGAAGGTGCAAGACTTGTTGGACGCTTCCGGGGGGAAGCAATGAGACTGCAGACCAGGAAGGAGAAGGGCGATCTGTGTGGGACCCTGGGAGGCCGCAAATCAGAGGGGTCCACCCACCACCGGGATCTTAACACAGAGGTCTCAGGCCCTGCGGGGCCACGGCTCAGGACTGTGCTCAGGGCCACATCACCAGGAGAGGGTGAAACTGACCTGCTTGGGGGACTCAGAGGCAGGCCACCTGGCTTCCTGAGCTCATCCAATGACTATTGAATGTATAGCGGGGCGGGGCGGGGGGGGGGGGGGGAGCAGGCAGCTTCCAGGTGCTGGGGACAGGGCAAACCGTGAACAAAATCAAGCCCCTGCTCGCCCTCATTCTCGGGGGAAACTGAATGGAAATAATTATGAATGAAAATAACTATGGCGTGAAGGCCAGGGAGTGCTGACGAGAGATGGGCGCTCAGAGGTGCCACAAGCCTTCTTGCTTCTCGTCGGGGGGGTGGACATCGGAGCACAGGTGTGTGGATGCAGGGGCTTGGCCATGCGCTTTGCACACACTGCGGGGCGGGGGGGGGGGGGGGAGGGCGGGTCTGAATTCCCCCGCGGGGCTGGACGGACCAGGACCAGCAGCGGCCTGGGAAAGAAAGCCAAGGCGTATCTGACTCCAGGTGAAGGCCACCCGAAATTAGGATCAGAGTTACACTGAATATCAAGATTCTGGGGAGACGATTGATATCTTTACAGTGTATCTTCCCATCCAGGATTGGGGCATGACTCTTCATTTTCCAGGATTTTTCATGGTTGCTAACATCCATTTCATAAAGTTTAATAATTGTCTACAGGTAGGTCTTGCACAGTTCTTATTAGATTTGTTCCTAGAGAGGGCGTGTATGTTTCCTCATTATGAATGGGAGTTTTAATTACATGTTAGAGTGGATTATTATGTAGTAAAGGAAATTATTAAATTTTAAGTGTTGTGCAGGTGTCTACCTACTTCCCCTTGACTGATGTCTCATATCAGTTTTGTTATTTTGTTAGCTGATTTTCTAGGGAAATAATACAATAAGATTGCCTACAAATAATGACACTCTTCCTTATTTGAAATTTTAATCCTTTTTTTTTTTTTCTTGCCTTATTGCATTGGCAGGGACATTGAGTAAAATGTTGTGTGGCAGGGTGATCCAAAGGGCACCCTTACCTGTTCAAGAGGGAATGGTTTTGTATTTCACCAACAGGCCTCATGTTTGTTAAACATCAACTATTAAGTTATGACTTTATTTCAGCAGAAACAGGTGTTTAATTTTATGGTGCTTTTGAAATCCCTATTGAAACCATCACATTTTATTTTCTTCTCTTATTTGTTAACCTGGTGGAATTTATTAATATATCCTTCTGACATGGAACAGTGAAATATCTTTGGCACTAATATTTTGATATACTATTAGGTTTGATTTGCCAACATTCTGTTCAGCATGTTGATAGCTATGTTTATGAGTGAATATGGCCTACTATTTTAATTTTAGTTTTGATGTCAGGGTTATGCTCACAGGCTAAGGAGAATTGATTTCCATCTTGCTCTATGTTCTGGAATAGTTTATAGATCATAGCTAATGTAATTTTTAAAAAAATTTTGGTGGCACTTGCCATAAACTACTAGAGTTTATTTCCTTTTTCAGGGACAGGTCTTTGGATACCTTTTTAATTTCTTCTATATTTCTTCTATGTTTATTTTTCTATTTAGGCTGCCTACCTCTTCTTAAATCAATTTTAATAATTTATATTTTCCTAAGAAGTCATTAATTTCATCTAGATGCTTACTTCATTGATATTAAGCTGTGCCTAGCATTCCTACATTTTTAGTATCGATCTTATTTATAGTTCCTTGCCTTCTTTCACCTCCTCAGTTATTTTAAAATATCTTCTCTCTGATTTTCTTGGTAAGGGTTGCCAGAAAATTATCTACTTTATTGGTCTTTTCAAAGGACCGTCTTTGGTTGCATTGATCAAATTTACTTCATTTGTTTTGTGTGCGTTCTATTTTATTAGTTTCTGCTGTCATCTTACTTAATTGCTCCTTCAGTTCAGAGAGTGACTTGTTTTGTCCTTTCTGTCTTGTCTGGATCCATGCTAAGCCCCTTTCTTGCCAACCTTTGTGGTTTTCTAATAGATGCATTTGGGACCACAGGTTTTTCTCTGAGTGAGTGGGCTGGCTGGAGAGGCTGAGGAGGGATGCTCCCTAAGCTGGGACAAGATGGCGCTAGTCCCCGAGCCGCCTGGGCACCCACGCTGTGAGCCGGGCCCTGGTGCAACATCAGATCAGACTTGTTCCTGCCACACAAATCAAGTTTCAACAACCCCGAAGAGGCTTTTAAGCAGGGAAGCAGCTCATCCCGGCGCTATCTCTTGTTGGCTTAGCTTACAACACGCTCTGTTCACCTGTGCGCCCGCGTGTGCCAATCATCTAAATGCCCGAGCATCTGCTGTGCTCAGATTGTGACAGTGAAGCAGACGCGGTTCTGTCTTCAGAGTGTTCACAGTCTGGTGTGTGTGTGTGGGGGGGGGGGGGGCGGTGGATATATAAATAGGCAATTTCAGTAAATGAAATAAGTGCTACGCGTCTCAGTATTTTACCGTCGGAGAGGAGGGAGGGACTTAGTCTGCATGGGGGTGAAAGGGACTAGAAATTAGGTAGAAATTAGGGAGGTCTCGCCGGGGAGAAAGACCAGGCTGAGGGTGGATGTCGTTCCATCGGGGGTTTATGTGGCTGGAGGGAGGGAAATAAAGGAAGATGAGAAAGAGCAGAGCTCAGTGTGGCTGGAGCGACAAGCTCATTGCGGGTGGGGGTCGGGGTGGTCCCGGAGGGGCAGTGGTGAAGCCACCAGAGGGGCCCAGAGGGATGCCGAGGCGTTTGGACGCCACCCTGTGCTGTCCGGGCAGAGGTGCACCCAGTGAGGGGGCTGGGGGGAGAGATAGAAGTTAGAGAGACCGAGGAGGAGGCTCGAGTTGTTCTGCTGGAAGATGGTGGGCAAGTGGGTCCCAGCGCCACCTGGGCCCGGGCTGCTTCCAGCTTTGCATCGGCACAGCTGTGGGCGGTGGGGGGGCGGGGGGGCCAGGAAGGCACCCAGCATCCGCTCATTCTCCCACAGGCACCTGCTCCTGAATCAGCTGCTGACGGCCCGATCCGTCTCCCAGGAGAGGCGAGTGGGCGTCGCTCGGAGATGGGCTCATTCCCGCCTCCCCTCCTGGGTTCTGTGACCTGCGACGGGCCGCTCGCCTCTCATACTCGGTTTGCTCGTCTGTAAAATGGGCAGGTGGGAGGGTTCCGCACTGGTGCCCGTGAAGTCCTTGTTGTTACACATCAGTGCTCTCGCTGAAACCTCAGCATAGATTTTCCAGTTCCCCGACTGGGCTCTGAGGCACATTTATTAGTTTCCATTTTCCCTTAAAAAGGAAAATGGTCCGTGTGATGTAATGAGATGGTTTATGTATTTTATTTAAGGGGAAAGGGGGGGGGAACCTGCTACCAAAAGGGGTCCTGCCCCCTCAGCGATGCCCTGTTAGTGGCTGGCACAGCCTTCCACGCTTCCTTTGTTTGCCGCCTCCCCCTCGCAGGCTAATGACATTCCAGAAGGCGGCACAGGAGAGCTTCGGGTTGCCACGGCAACCGGGCACCAGCAAGAATCAAGACTTGTCGCCCAGGAAGGCTGTGGATTTACTCCCCGTTGCTCAGGGAGCCGGGCTGGTGCAGAGACTGGGGCGAGGGCGGCAGACTTGCTGCTTCTGGTCAGTCCCAGGCGAAGGAGGGGCTGCGATGCCCGAGCTGTTGTCCGGGAGGCCCAGGCCCTCTGTTCCCTTCCCTCTGGATCACATCCAAGCCCAGTAAACCTAGGAGCTGGGGGAGGCCAGGGAGGGGGAGGGGATTCTCTCCCAGCCCGCGGCAGCTGCACCCACACCCAGCGCCCTGCAGGGCCTTTGCCAGGGGTTTGTCTGAGATGCCAACATCCCTATGACCTCGATCACCCCCTCACTGCCCAAGCGTCTTCCCAACGGGTCATCCATCAGCGCTTTGCACCAACTCACAGAGGGAGGCCTGGGCCCTGTGCCCATTGCACAGATGCAGACGTGGAGGCTCAGGGCACCGGGGACGCAGACAGGTGAACCATAGCTGTGAGGTTGGGCACACAAGGATGGCCAGTCTCCAGGGTAGACGGGGCCACAGGGGAGCGAGGGCAAGGTGTGTGGGGTCGTAAACAGTTAAGGCAGAGCCCCCACTGTGACAGAGGCTTAGCAGGAGCCTCAGGTATCAAACCCCATGGGGAGGAGGGGGAGGGGAGGAGGACTGGGAGGGGAGGAGGGGGGGAGGAGGAGGGGGAGGGGAGGAGGAGGGGGAGGGGAGGAGGACGGGGAAAACAGGAGGATTTAGGGCTGGGGCAGAGGGAGCAGCAAGCTAAGCAAACAGTGGGGTCACGGTTTGCCGGGTGAGGTTGGGATGCCCCCTCTCAGCCCCAGGGCGGTCAGGCCTCGGGTACTGGGGGTCATGTCCTTCCACACACAGGCTGCCTGGCCCCAGGTCCAGCTGGTGTGTGGATTGCAGGCAGGTTCAGCGCAGGTGCAGCAATGCTGAGAGCTAGTGGGCGAGGGCGGGGGAGCAGGGGGGCTGGGGAGCAGGGGGACGGGGGGCTGGGGAGCAGGGGGGCTGGGGGGCAGAGGGCTGGGGGGCTGGTGGGCTGGGGGACAGGGGGGCTGGGAGGCAGGGAGAGGGGATTAGGGGGGTGGGCTGTTGCCCTGCCTCGGGCTTTGCCATCACGTCTCCCCGGGAGTACACAGCATCTGTGTGCAGACATTACGCTCCAGGGCTGTGGGGTGATCCTGACACCCCCAGCGGGTCCGGGCGCCCCCCCCCCCCCCCACCACCGCTGGTATCCTCCCTCCACCTCCCCCAAAGCCACGGCACCACCAGGCCTCTGCACAATGAAGATGCTGAGGAGGCAGTTTGCTGAGGGTGACTGGCATTTCATCCCCGTCCTCTCTCAGCCCCACTGCCTGCGCCTTCCTCTGTCCGGGGAGGGCGGCCGCTGGGTGGGTGCCCGTCTTCTGAGCATTTGTGTCCCACCCACAGGGAGCCCCACGGGCAGGAGCCACCAGAGAGATGCTCGGGGCCCCTGAGGACCAGGCCCCACAGCGCCCAGAGCTCAGCTGCAGGCTGCCCAGCTCCATCTCTGCAGGGTAATCGCGGGGCAGGAGGCTCCCCGCGGCCGAAAGGAACCGGAGACTCTAACAGAAGCGGCGGTTTCCTGGCCTCGGCTGGGCCTCTCCGGGAAGTGTGCCCCGCAGGACTTAATTACGCCAACGCCACTCCCTGGGGCTGCGTGGGGCTGCGGTGTCAGGACTCGGAGGGGGGACGCCAGGATGGGGTCCCAGGAGGGCTGGGGAGCAGCTCGCTGGTGGAAAGCCAGCGCCCCCTGTTGAAAGTTCCCGAAGGCGAACTCGTCGCCTGCAGAGTGCAGTTGAGCTCTTGGGCTCGGCGTTCAAAGCCCCTTGGGAGGGACTAAGTTCTCCTGTCCCGTCTTCCCACTCCACCTGCTCTGGCCGCAGCCGCCTGCCCGGTCCCCCGGCAATCCCGGTGCGTGGCTCCGTGGCCTGGAGGCCTGCCCGGTCCCCCGGCAATCCCGGTGCGTGGCTCCCGTGGCCTGGAGGCCTGCCCGAGAACCCCCACTCGTTCTTCCAGGTCCACTCAATGCCCTTCCTCCGGGAAGCCCCCTGGCGAGCCCCCGGGCCACATGGGATATGAGGGACCCGCATCTGGTCTTGGGCAGGAAGCTTGCAGCTTCACGTATCAGAGGCCCAGCAGGCACTGGCCTTCACAGACAGCGTCCCCTGCAGGCATGGCTTGATCGTGGGCAATGCTTTCAGGAAAAGAAAACTTTTTTCCCAAAAGTTCCAGAAAAATAAATCCCGGGACTGGTGCTTGCTGGCCTGGCTGCGGTCCGGTGCCTGAGCTGATCCAACCACCGGGACTCCAACCGGCCGGGCGCAGGCCGCACGCCTGCCTGCGGGGACATGGGCAGCCCTGCCAAGCCACACAGTCTGACGTGAAGCTCTGGGCTGTCCCATGAGGCCTGTGGTTCCTGACATGCTTTCCACACGCGGTGCCTCATCTTACCTTTGTGCAGCCTGGAGGAGGGGGCGGGGACGCAGATCGGCTCCCTGAATTTCCCGGCGCTCGGTGCTCAGGTGCCACGGTGACTGGGACACACACGTTCCCGCCTCACGGGTGGGGAAGGGGCCCGGCTCCTCCTGTCCCCTCTCTTTCCTGGGTGGTGTGGCAGCAGCTCCAGGAGCCAGCTCCCCACCCCAAGGGCCCCTGCCACAGAGGGGCTCCCACCAGCACGTGGCCTCCCAGTGCCCAGGGCCAGCGGAAGCTGCCCGCTGGGCCCAGGGAAATGCCACGCTGTGCAGCCTGTGTGGCATGAATACACGGGGACTAGGGCCCCTCCCCATCAGGGACAAGAGTCATGGGAGGGGCTGACATCAGGCACCCGGGTCCCAGGCGGCACACTGTTCCTTACACACACATGTACACACACATGCGCACACATGTACACACATACATGTACACATGTACACACACATGTGCGCGCGCACACACGCACACACGTACACACATGTGCACACACGTACACACGCACACACACACACACGGACCCAAACTGAGTGCTAGGGAGCAGGGGCTTGTAGTTCTGCGGAGCCAGTGACGGGCGTGGGTGTGAGGTTCAGGGAAGGGGACGGAGGGTGAGTCCGCTAATGGAGGGAGAAGGTCAGTGTTGAGGCGACTCCCAGGAGCTGCGGTTCGCACTGGCTGCGTGCCAGGCAGCTGCGGGTTAGTAACCACCATTACTCAGCGTGTATATAATCTTAAAACAAGTTTTTTGTTTCTAAATGAGAAAACTGACCATGAGTGATGTGTTTGAGGTCCTCCACCTGGGCGGTGACGACCGATCTGACCCTGCCCAGGACGCAGTGCCAACCCTGGGCTGCGGGGAGGCTGCTGGCCCCCAAGAGAGGCCACAGCTGGGAAGCTGCTGAACAAGACCTCAGGGCCCCCAAGTCCAGGGCAGAGCCCCCTCCTGGCTTCCCCGTGTGGCCTCGACCCCTCGCTTGCCGGCCATTGGCCCCATCAACGCTCATCGCATCTGTTCTTCCGTCTGGGAACGGCCCAGGCAGACAGCTCACTTCCCCAGGACGGCTCGCTCTCTCTAACATCTGTGCTCAGCAGGCCACACATCTGTTTCCGGGAGGGGTTACCCGCAGGTAAAGGTGATGGACTCCTCACAAGCTGGCTGCAGGGGGGAGGTGGCCCTCCAGGGTCCCCCTCCTCGTAGGAGGAAGCCGACCCCCAGAAGCAAGCTGGCCATGAACCCGTATCTTCCCTTTTGACTCCAGGGTTCCTCCATGTTCAGTTCGCTTATTTATCGGCCACTGAACCAGACACAGCGAGTGGAGAGCAGAGCACGGCCTGGGGCTACGGAGTGGCTATGGGATGAGCGAACGAACAGCCTCCCTTCACCAGGCAGTGACAGCCACCTCCTGCGTGTTGACCTCCCATGAGCGGGCGTGGAGGAGGGATGTGCCTGCGTCCAGGAGGGGCCGGGCGCCCCCATTCTGGGAGGGTAGCGAGCGGGCTGTCTCGGGAATCAGGAAGCAGGCCTGGCGGAAGCCCGCGGCTCAGCGAATCACCAACAGGCCGCACACCTGGCCAGGGAGGGCAGAGCCAGGCATCGCTCAGATTAGTGATGCCAATTAGCGCCGCCCTCTGCTTGACCTCTGACCTCTCCCTGGAAACGCGGCGGGTAAGCACTGTCCTCTGAGAAAGCCCTCTTCCCACCTTCAGAGGAGGAACTGGACAGAGCCCAGCCTCTGCCGCGGTCTTTCCTGCTACGGGCTCCAGGGAGACCTAAGCGGGAGCCCTTAGCCTCCGGGCGGGCTCTGGGCGGCCACAGCCCTGCGGGTGGCGGGGAGGGCCTCTCGCAGCTGCGGCCCCGGAGACCTGCCAGGGCCTGGAGGAGGGGGACGGGCTCAGCCATCTGCCGTGGGCGGCCAGGCGGAGGTCTGTTTTCTTGGTAACCTTGACTCCGGAGGGATGGTCCACCCAGCAGCTCCTGCCTGGGCGAGGGGCACGGGGCTGGAGGGCAGGGTGCCCTCAGGAAGCTGGTGGTGCCTTGGGGAGACCCGGCCAAGCTCTAGCGACAGGGACACACCCAGTTGGGCCCAGTGGCTGCCTGGCTTCTCCAAAATCCTCAAAGCCCTCTATTGCCATGGCAACGGGGACTTCTTCCAATCCAGGCTGCTGAGCATCTATTCCTCAGGCCTGGGAGCGGCAGGCCCGGATGCAAATGCTGCTCTTCCACGCAGCCGTCGGGGGCTCTGGGCCAAGTCCCTTCTCCTCTAACCTCCGTCACCTTCTGACCGACCACACAGGGACATTAACGAAGGCACCTTTTCACAAGGTGAAAGGGCAGAAGCTGTGAAATTTGATAAAAAAATTCCACACAAGAGCACAAAGACTCACAGACACACACATGCTCACACACATTCACACTCACATACACACACATGCTCACACATTCACACACACACACGCTCACACGGTGTCAGGCAGCATGGTTTCTGAAGGGTGGGCAGGAGACCAGTGTAATGTTCGGAGCAGAGAACAGGTGTCTGAGATCCCGCTGGTTCCATGGGAGGGATCATCTCGCAGCTGTTAGAAGGGCAGCGTCGTTGGATAGGCTCTGAGGGGAAAGGCTCTCGGGCAGGTCATGAGCTGGGAGAGCAGGTCTCAGGCCCACCTGTGTCCGTTGACTTCGTGATGAAAACAAAACAAAGCCCCCACCACGGCCCACACGGCAGGAAGTGTTAGCCCAGGGGCCCTCAAACCACGGCCGCGGGCCACATGCAAATGCAAATATTGTATTTGTTCCCGTTTTGTTTTTTTACTTCAAAGTAAGTTATGTGCAGTGTGCATAGGAATTTGTTCATAGTTTTTATTTTTAAACTATAGTCCGGCCCTCCAACGGTCTGAGGGACAGTGAACTGGCCCCCTGCTTAAAAAGTTTGAGGACCCCTGTGTTAGACGGTGTGCGCAGGGGCCTGCAGCCGCTGTTGCTTCCAGAGCCCTGCACTCGGGATGGAGGTTTCAGAATCTAACCCCCCTCCCTCTACGGCCCGCCCTGGTCTAGCCGGGGTGCCCATGGGGTCCAGGGAGGCGGGGTGGGCGGCCAGGTAAGTCGGAGTGGGGCTGGCACAGACGTCAGTGGATGCTGTGAGGGCTGCAGGCGATGGGCACCCCTCGGTCTCCTCAACAGCTGAGCCAGCTTCCGGCTCTGCCCACCAGTTGGGATCCGAGGGGCTGTGTGCACGAAGGATCTGGCACAGACTCAGGGGAGGTGGCTGTGTCATTTGCAGGATGTCGCTTCTCCACCGGTGACCGTCTGGAGAACAGGCCCGCGGCCCTGCCAGGAGTGACAGAGCGCCAGCGCCTGGACCCGCTGCTTCCACTCCCGCCCGGCCTGTGAGTCTGGCAGTTCCCCGGCAGCCGCGCCAGAGCAGGGCCTGGCGAGGCGGCAGAGCCCCCGAGGGCGGGGACAGCACGCGGCCACCTGGCAACTGTCACACTGCGGGGTGGGGGGGGGGAGGAGGGAGGATGTGGAAGGAGCTCAGCCTGGATGAAAATGGCCGGCCCCTGGGATAGGTCAGGCCCCTCCCCGGGCCTCAGTTTCCTCTGGGAATAGAGGTGGTGTCTAAGGTGCCGGCCCGAGCTGGCCTTCCAGGAGTCTAGCCGGCTCTTTCTGATGGAAGGTTGAGAAAATGTGATTGTGGTAAAATACACGTAACGTGAAAGGTATCACCTCCACCATTTTTAAGTGAACGGTTCGGTGGCATGAAGCACATTCACGCTGTTGTGCCGCCATCACCACCACCATCCGCAGAGCTCTTTCATCTCGCGAACCTGAGACTGTCCCCATTGGACACTCACTCCCATTGCTCCTCCCTCCGGCCTGGTGGCCACCGGCCCACGTCCTGTCTCTGTGGCTCTGGCGACTGGGTGCCTGGCGTGAGTGCAGTCGCACAGTGTTTGTCACTTGGCGCAATGTCCTCAGGGTCCATCCACGTGATAGCGTGTGTGTCGGAACCTCCGAGGAGCCGTGGCCTGGCTCTGGTGGGGCTCCAGCCGCTCTGCGTCTGTGTGTCCTCCCAAATGTGGCACCGGATGCGCTGTATTTTGTAGAGCTGTGCGTGTTCCCCGCGGCACCTCGACTTTTGGCGCCTCTGCATGGCCTTCCTTCTTGAGGGTGACGCGTGTGGGGTCCCCCCGTTGGCTGTTCGATGAGTGAGGGGACCAGGGCGACAAGGAAAAAGCAAGAACAAGGAAAGTCCCACTTAATTCCTGCACAGGAAGTTCCACTGTGTCTCCCTCAGGCGGCTGGGGGGTGGCCAGGGCGATTGCCGTAGGATGGTGACTCGTCCTCGGCCGTGCAGGACCCGGACGGGTGGGGTCATGTGATTTCGAACCTTCCGGACAGCCATGCAGGGCAGGTGTCGCATCACCTGGCGTTACAGCTGGGGAAGAGAGGCTGGGAGAGGCGAGCGCCCCTGTGGGAATAGGGCCGGGGCTGGGTCTCTGCTCTGACTGATCCCTCGTCCGAAGCTTCGCCGAGAGCTCTCTGTGAACTCACCTGTCCTGAGCTTTCTGACATGAAGCGAGAATCCGCCTTTGTAATGGTCCCTGCCGGTGGGAGTGGGAATCCATCGCCTGGACAGCGAGCTCCGAGCCCCTTCGGGATTCTGGTCTGTGCTCGTGTCCCTGGGGAGGGGGCAGGCGGGTGATTAGAGCGTAAAATGCAAAGATAAAGGGAAAGGCCTTTCCCCTCCTGGGTCGGAGTTTGCCAGTCTCGGCAGGTGTCAGAACCTGGGGTGGTTGAGGGAGAAGCCAGGGAACGGGTGGCACACCGGCCGCAGGGTGGTCTCAGGACACCTCGCTTCCTGTCCGCATTGCCCGTCTGTCCGTGCGTGATGCCAGCTGACCTGCTTCCCGGGGACGTGCTGTGCCCGGGCTCACGCTCACCAATGTCTGAAAGCGGCCGGGGCCATGTCACTGCCAGTCCCGGCCCATGAAGTGTGAAAGGAAGTGACCACTCTATCTTCCTGGCCTAGACCACCCGAGGCCAGGCTAGATCACCCGAGGCCAGCATGTAACTCTGAGAATGGACGCTATGAGCAAGTCCTTAATGGCATCCCACTAGCTTTATAATACTCAGTCCCGTATTTCTTTTATACCAGAGAGAACTGTATTTCTAGCTTTTAAATCCTTTTTTTTTTTTTTTTTTGCTTTTCTATTATAAGCAGCTGAACATAACGCCAATAGCCTGGACCTGTGTGGCCTCTGCCCCCGGTATCCGTTCTCTCTCTCAGTAATCACCCCCTTTTTCCTCTGTGGGGCCACCTCCTCCTCCACTTCCCTCCCGGGGGCTTCTGGAGGAGGCGGCTGACCCAGGGCCAAGTAATCCAAGTGCCACGACTCCTGGTGGTGGTGATGATTGATTCAGGCGAGAGCGTGTGGCCCTAGAATTCCCACTCCCCATGGACGCCAGCATTTGCTGAGAAGGTTGCCTGGGCCAGGCATACCTGTTCCTGTTGGCTTGGCATCTAGACACCTGGTCCCTGGCAGCTCAGATTAGTCATTTATGACCACAGGGGAAGAGCTGGCGGAAGTAGCAGCCACAGGAAGAAAATGGGGCTAATAGTGGACAGAGAGGCCCATCCTTGTCTCATGACTTTAGCCCTGGATCAAGCCTTGCCTGAAGCTGCAGGACTATTTAGTTCTGTGAGCCGATAACTTTCTATTTACTTAAGTGCATCCAGAAGGATTTTTTCTGTCACTTGCATCAAAAAAGGCTCCAACTGATGATACACTGGCTTAAAAACAACATAGGTACTGTTCCTGTCGGCTAAGTGTAGAAATTCCAAGGGAGGGAGTACTGGTCCATGAGGAATGACACTGAGAACAGGGACCCGCCTGACTTCCTCCCGGGCACCTGAGTCTGGGACAGAGCTGTGCACGTCTGGACCACAGCTATGGCGTGGGTTCCAGCACGTTCCATGATGCATTGGGACCCAGGCCGAGGGGGATGTGTCTCCCCTCACTCCCCCGTTTCCTTGTCCATGCACATCAGCCTGCCAGGCAGCACAGAGCTCTGCGGAGGGAGAGGAGACGGCTGTGCCCAGAGACAGTGGGAGACTCTGGGATGGGGCAGTAGGGCGGGGGTGGGGGGGGGCGGTGTCAGCGAGAAGAAAGGTCAAACCATGAAGGTCAAAACTCCTCAGGTCCCAGAGAGCTTTCCTCTTAAACAGGTCACAGCACCGTCTTCCCCAAAGCTCGGCTCACATGATAACTCGCTGGTTAGTATGTATTTTAGTAGCCCTTGGTTGTGAATGAGATGATCTTGTTTTTTATCTACGAAAGTAATGCTGTAGCCTTTCCTCCTAAAATGTGTGGATTGAAGAAAATATTAAGTAACGAAGAGCCACAGGGGGCAGCGTGTTGCTGAGACGGGAGAGGCACGTGCCAGGGACTGAGGTTTGAACCCACACGACAGCCGGCTCTTCGGTGGAGAACACCACTCCCACTTTACAGAGGAGAACAATGAAGGCCGGAGAGGGGATGGCAGGGCACATGCCGAACTGCCAAGCCCCGGATCCGTCCGTCAGCCCCCAGTCCTAGGACTCGGGACCCCCGCCGGCTACCCCGGGGAGAAAGCCTGGCCCGCAGACCTCCCCCGGGAACCCGTGACCTGGGAGCCTCCGAGCCGGCGTGGACTGGAGGCGCCCGCCCCGCCTGCTGCAGAGCTGGGCCTGCACAGAGGTGATAACTGTGCGACTGAAGCAGTAAAGAATGAAAGCCTGACCTTCCCGGAGAGCCGCGGGCCTTTGTTTGAACATTTCCAGGGAAGCCTAATTAATCCCATTGTTGATGCTAATACGCTGCTATTTTAAGACGCAGAGTTGATGCTGCAAGCAAATTTCTCTTTGATTTAAGGCTTTGGAAAGAAGACAGAAGTTTTATCCAATGTGCCTGGATTATGCTCCGGGCTCCGAGCACAGCGATGAGGGCACATTGAGCTGTCACGGGGCAGCCAGTCCCATAAAAACATCTCTTCTTATTGTAGCCACTTTCCAAAGGCCTTTCTCTGTTTGAATTTGCTTCGGTGAATTTTCACTCTCTTAACTTGCTTTGCAAATGTGGACTAAGAGCCAAGCAATCACATACGTTTTGTGCATGCGACAGCAAAATAATTGTAATAATAAGCACAATGATAATAATAGCTACCATTTATTTAATTCTTGCTTCATGCAAACATTTAAATATTTGGGAACAGTTGAAATACAAGAAACATTTTCTGAATGTTGATTGTGCGCTGGGCATACAGAAATGGATTAGACCTCATACGTACTTAGGGAAGAAAGGTCAGTGAGAAAGGTGGGTACATTGGACTCTGGCAAAGTCAAGGAAAGCTTTCCCAAGTGGGGCTATTTGGGTTGGGTGTTGAGGCATGACTAGGAGTGCGCTGCAGGAAGAGTGAGGCTAAGGGGCATTGCTTGCCTGGGGAAAGCTTATGGAAAGGATCACAGAGTGGTGGTGTAAGGTCACATGGCTACTAAGGGGCAAATCAGGGATTTAAATTCAGGTGTTTTGACTCCAAAGCCCTGGCTGACGAGTAGCGTGCTGTTCTGTTCAGGAGGTAAAATTCATACAACTGGAGGATGCGCAGCTGACAAGGGTGAGTGTCCACTTTGGGCAACCGGAGGGATGGCCATGGCAGAGACCACGGATGGTCACCCTAATATCCATTCTCTCCCCTCCCTTCAGCAAGAAAGCCTCCAGGTTTTCCTTGGGTGCTCGGCATAGAGGCTGTGTCTCCTGGCATCCAGGAGGCGGGCTGTCGCCTCGCTATCATTTTCTGTCGCTGAGGAGCTAGAGCGGTTCCTATTCTGTGCTATGTAGGTTATCTGACTGGTTAATTCTTCCATCTCTCCCGCCCCCATCTCCTTTGGCCACCAGGAACTCGGGGCTAAACAAGTCCGTGTAGAAGCTGAGCGTGCACCTCCCCGCTCCCACACACCCCAATGCAGTCCCTATTCTTTCCTTCGGCCTTGACCCCTATCTCTGGCCTGTACTTTATAGAAAGCACTCTTGTAAGCAGCCTCCATTTCTTCGAGGGTGAACCAGGGTATAAAGAAATGAAATATTACCTTTTCCGGAAAGATAACATTTTGGAAGATGAAAAGTCTTTTTTTTTTTTTTGAGCTGAAAACAGAAGATAATGGAAAGATTATCCAATTTCACGGGCTTTGCACCCCGGAGAACACAGGACTGTGATGCTTGCTGGTAAACGCACCGGCTACAGCATAAGTTCCCAGGACTGGAGCCATAGTGCCATGGCTGGCCCCCCTTTCGGATGCCGTTATTGGGGGGCAGAGTAGGATCTCACACTGTTTGTTCAGAGCCGGGTTTATTGCGACGCACTGCACGGGGAGGGGTGTGCACCCTCGTAGGTGTGCATCTTGACGAGGATTCAGTCACGGCAGCACGGCCTGTCCAGACTGAAGGTTCCCATCACCCCAATTCTCCCTCCCTCCCTCCCCTCCGCCCCTGCTCCCAGCGTAGCATGCAGATGACATCACAGCTGGTCGCTTTTGTGTGTTGCTTCTTTCAAGGAGCGTCACCTTTTCCAGAATGATCCACGCTGCTGCTCTGCCGGGAGCCGATCCCTCCCTATCGCTCAGTAACATGTCACCGTGCGCGCACAGTCGGTCCAGCGGTGGGAAGGTATTTGGACTGTTCCGTTTTGGATGGTTCTGACCAAAGCTGCCACCTGCGTACGGGCCTGTGGTTGGCGTGTGTGTTCACTTCTTTTGGGTGAAGGTCTAGAGCAGGACTGCTGAGCGCAGAGTGGGTGTGACACGGCGGTGTGGGAGTCACCAAACCGTCCTTCTCGGTGGGGGATGGGCCGTCGGGCTCCGGGCCAGCCTGGCCTGAGGTACCGGCTCTGCCTCCTGAGGTGGATCTGTCGTAGTCTGTTCAGGTGCTTTGATGCAGCACCGCAAACCGGGCGGCACAGAAACCAGGGACCTGGAGGCGCAGCCTGGCGGTGGTGGCCAGGGGCCGTGGCTACTCTGCCATGGCCATCCCTCTGTGGCCAGGAGCCAGCAGATCGGGCGAGGGCCCTCGTGGGGAGCAGGCTTCTGGGTGTGTCCGCACCTGGTTAGGGAGCCTGGGGGCCCCTGTGCAAGGCCACTCACCCCACGCAGAACGTCTCCACCCTCATGACCAACCTCCCCCAGGCTCCACCTCCCAATGCCATCGCCTTTGGGGCTTAGGATCCCAGCTTATGAGTCCGGGGGGCACAGGCGCTCAGACCAGGGTCGCGATGGTTTTCCTGTTTGCTTTCGCCGTTCCGACGGGTGGGCGAGGCACGTTGTGGCTTTGATCTGTGGTTCCAAGTGCCTGATGACGCGAGCATTTTCTCATGTGCTTACTGGCCCTCTGTAGCTTTACTTTGAATAAGTGTCTATTCAAATCTTTTTTTTTTTTTTTTTGCCATTTTTGAGTGGTGTTTGTCTTCTCATCCTGAGTTATGAGTTTTTATTCTGGACCCAAGTTCGTTGTCAGACGTGTGTTTCACAGAGGCCTCCTCCGTCTGCGGCTTTTCGTTTTCTTAACAGCGTTTTCCGAAGAGCAGAAGTTTTGCGTTTTAACCAAGTCCACTTTCTCAATTTTTTTTTTCTTTTATGGCTTTTGCTTGTTGTGTCCTCGCTACAAAAACCTTTGCATAAGCCGAGGTCACAGACATTTTCACCAGCTCCTTCTGGATGTTTTATCGGTTTAGGCTTCTTTATACTTAAATCTACAATCAATTTTTTGAGAGAGAGGCTTCCATCCGAGTGGCAGCCGCTCCCTGCTCCTCTGGAGACGGGAAGGGGGAGAGAGAGAGAGAGACATGGACTTGCTGTTCCACTTACTTACGCGCTCAGGGGTTGATGCCTGTGCCCTGACCGGGTTCAAACCTGCAACCTTGGTGTGGCAGGAGAACGCACTAACCACCGAGCGGCCCGGCCAGGGCCTGCGATCAGTTTTCAGTTGATTTGCGTATGTGGTGCGAGCTGAGTGTCGATGTTCGTTTTTTCACACATGGACGTCCGGTTGTCCTCTTTCCCCTGTGACTCTCCCATCTCTGACCTGGAATGAGAGGCTGCCGTCCCATCCCTCCTCGCTCTCCGTGTCTCAGCCTCGCACGGAGCCTGCACGGAGAGTTTGTTGCAATAGGCGACCATCGGTACCGGGGGAACGTGTGCTGAGTGACTGATAAAGAGAAGCCTCCTGAGGCTTGATGACGTGGCCTCAGCACCTAAGCACTTCCCCCCGTTTTGAAAGAGACAGCGGTCAGGCACCCCGCCTCGCCGGCTCCCAGGAATGACCATAAAACCGCTTCATCGGCCGCCCTGCCTCTCCTGACAGCAATGCAACTTCCCAGGTGGGGCATAAAGAGGCCGTTCGGCTGACACATAGGTGCTGGGGGTGAGCCACGGCGGCCCCTCTGCTTCGGCCCTGAAGACTGGCCGAGATGTGGGGGTGGTACCCGAGTCCACGGCCGGCCACTGGTCCTGGGTCCTGCGGCCAACGGGGCCACGTCACTGTGGCGATGGGACTGAGTGTCCTCAGGGCCTGGCCGGTACGCGCGCTCTGATCTTGGTGAATCATGTCCCCTAGGTGATCCCTCACCTGCAAACTGGGGAGCAGCCCCCGGGGGTCAGGTGAGGGGAGGTCAGGCGGGCTCCAGGCGGGTGGCCGGCTCTGGCCCAAAACCGGCTCAGACTCGGACAGTCAGCTGCCGCCGACATGGTGACATCTCCCAGCAGGGACCACAGCGGGCCAGGGCGCGTGAAGGAGGACAGGAGAGCTTCTCACCAAACAGATGCTGGACATCCATAGCCCCCCACTCCCTCCAAAAAGTGACAATTTAACTTTCACTGATTCAAATGAAACAAATCCACTCACTCCATCGGTCACACCAGCTGCCCCTCATGCCCGCAGCCCCGTGGCCCGTGGCCCCTGTGGGACGGAGCGCACCACAGAACAGGGCCCGCACCCAGGTGGTCCTGTCGAGGGCGCTGCCCGATGGGAGACCCAGCCGGGGCTTGACAACCTGGTGTCCTCGCTGGTGCTGACGGGTCTCTGGCAGTGGCTGTGCTGGGCTCTGAGGGGGGATCTGAGTCGGAGTCTGGGTCGGCGGGAAGGAGTCTGTGCGGGACAGATCGGCAGAATCCCGCCCTGGCCGAGGGTGGAAGGTGACGGCCGCGTCTCCTGTCTACGCAGCCGGCTTGGGGGCCAGGGCTCTCCCCAAACCCCCACCTCCCCCCCGCCCCCGCACATGGCCTCCCCTCTCGGGTCAGGTCCCTATGGCTCCAAGGTCAACAGGATCCACCGGGATCCCCCCAGAGCCTCTGGGGCCCCCACCAGCGCCGGCCTCCGCCTCGGCCTCCAGTATTTGCCAGCTCAGTCCGCTCCAGAAACTCCGTTCGCACCTGGGATTGCTCACCCCCTCCCTACAGAAGGCTCTCCCGTCAAATATTTCCACTTGGGGATGTCTGAGTGTCCCCTCGGTCACCCCTCTGTGTGGGAGCCTCTCCCTGCTCCTCTGCACCAACAGCTCGGGGCGCTGGGATGTCTCCAAAGGGTGCAGCTCTCTGGGCTCCGCCTGGCACATCTGCCAGGTTTGCCCGGGACTAGATGCCCTGGAAAGGGCTCCTCATGGAGCTCACAGACAGGGGGCTGCACCTCTGCTCGTTCTGCTCTTCTCTGCCTTCCTTCCTCCTCCTCCCCGCTTCCTCTCATTAACATAACTAGAAAGGGAGAGAGGGGAAGAGGAAATAAAACCAGGAGTCTAGCCAGCTAATCGGAAGGATCTGGGTCTTGAGTTGGGATTTTTGTTCCCAGGGGACAGGCCAGGGTTTTGAGTTGTAGACCTGGGTCCCCCAACGCCATGCTCAGACCCACAGGCCCGTGGACACGGGGCAAGAGCTGGGTGGAAGGGCGAGAAGAGGAGTTGGATGCGCTTCCCCGTGTCTCCTAGAGACCTTAGCATTGAGTGGCTTCCCGCCACCGGGGTTGAAATGCGGTGGGATGCGGAGGAGAATTTGTGTTTATAAGGCGCTCCCAGGTAACGGAGCTCCTGTCTGCGGGCCAGGTGTGCAGGCCTGGGGACCGTCGCACCCTGGTGGTCGCCGTGACAAGCCCGTCCAGGCTTGGGCTCAAGGACCCGCCTGTGGGTGCGTCCTCTCCCGCTCTGCTCCCCCCACATCCAGACACCGGAGCAGCGGAGCTGGGTGAGCAAGCGGCCCTGCTCTACAAGGAGACAGGCAGACAGGCCTCCGGGGAAATCCCGGTTGTACCCGTGAGGGCTGGGCGACCTCGGGGTCGTGGTGGCTACTCCCCGAGTCCCCATCCTCATGGGGAAAATGGAGAGAATAATCCTGCTCTAATCACTGGAGGTGACATGGGAGAACAGGCGTGAGGCGTGTCCGGGCCACGGGCACTGTGGGGTGACATGTGTGTGTCCAGGCCCGAAGCCGTCCCCGGAGCAGGGACCAGGCGTGGCCGCCGCTCCCGGTGGGGACGGATGAGAAACGGTCAGAAGTTTACTGTGTGCTCACAGACCCCTAGAAGGACGCTCCGCAACCCAGAACCAATTTTCTCAAAGCCCTGGAGCCGAGAGATAAGCACTCTGCTTGGCTGGCCGGCGGCCTGGAGAGATAAGGAAACAGACGCGGCCGAAGCAAGATGCTTCTTCTCGGAGGCCAGGAGCCTCCAGAACCCGGGCGGCGGGGCTGGCCGTGGAGAAGCGATTAAGCGCGCGCATCGGCGCTCCCCCTCCAATGTGAGCCTGCGGAGCACACGGGCGAGAGGAGAGGAAGCCTGCACGCTCCCACGGAGGCAGCACCCACGTGACTTGGGCTTTCAGTGCTGATGTGCCCGGGCAAACTCGGACAAGCTACCTAATTTCTCTGAGTCCCGGTCCGTTATCTGCGGAGCGGAGATAACGCCGTGGGCGCCGCGGTTGGGAAATGGCCGCTCAGGGGCAGCTGCCCAGGCTGTGCAGCGAAAGGCTCCGTGCGGCCCGGCTGACTGCCCGCGGCCGGAGGACAGCCCAGTCTGGTCGCTATCACTGCCTTACACACAGTCAGTGCTCAGTAAGTGCCTCCGAGTCACCGAGGCACCGTGTCCTTGTGGTTGAGATAAGATGGCCCAGGGCTGGGGGACGCTGGTGCTGTTACTGTCTTAAGATCGAGGTAGTTTTTGTTCAGCAGGAGTGTGAGCCTGGCAGTTCGCTGGGCCTCCTCCCCATGGGGGATCCCATCTCCAGGTTTCCTCTCCGCGTGACTGGCTGTGGCTGCCGGGGTGCTGTTTGGGGAAGGCTGCGGGCTTAGGGGGAGAGGCAAGGTCCATGGTCAAGCCAGGTGTGGCTGAGGCAGGGGAAAGTGGACACCTCCACGGGCAGCAGAATTTGATGTCCCCTGTCTATGGAATAAAACCCACAAACACTGAGAATCTATATATATAAAAGCCTAAGCAACCATTCGACCGTTAGCTATGATGCGTACTGACCACCAGGGGGCAGACACTCAACACACAGGCATGGAAACATGAAACAGACTGATGAATCTCAGAGGGACAAGGAGAAGGGGGAGGGCAGGAAGAGATCAATCAAAGATTTTATATGCATACTAGAGGCCTGGTGCACGGATTTGTGCACCAGTGGGGTCCCTCGGCCTGGCCTGTGGGGATTGGGCCAAAACTGGAAGTCTGACATCCCCCAAGGGGTCCTGGATTGCGAGAGGGCACAGGCCAGGCCGAGGGGCCCCACCAGTGCACGAATCCGTGCCCCAGGCCTCTAGTTTAAAATAAACTTCAGAATAACTCATGAGTTAAAGACGAATTCATAAAGACAATTTAAAAAATACTTAGAACTGAGTGATAATAAAAAAGCTATGTAACAAAATGTGGGAGGCAATTCAATTGCTTTTTAGAAGGAATGTTATAGCCTTAAATGATTGTATGAGGAAAGAAGTAGATGAGATGGGGGAGAAATGAGTTAAGCATCCAACTTAAAAGAGTTAGGAAAGGCATGAGCCGATAAACTCAAAGCAATTAGAAAGAATGGCATACAAAAATAAAAGCAGCCCTAACCGGTTTGGCTCAGTGGATAGAGTGTCGGCCTTCGGACTTGGGGGGGGTCCCAGGTTCGATTCCGGTCAAGGGCATGTACCTTGATTGCAGGCACATCCCCAGTAGGGGTTGTGCAGGAGGCAGCTGATCGATGTTTCTCTCTCATTGATGTTTCTAACTCTCTATCCCTCTCCCTTCCTCTCTGTAAAAAATCAATAAAATATATTAAAATGAAATAAAAGCAAAAGTAAAATGAGAGAAAACAAAAATAAAGAGGTATAATAAAACCTATTGTTTTTTTTCAAACTGTAAAAAAAAAAATAACTTCTAGCATTGACAGATCTCACACACAAGACAGAAGACTCAAATTTTAAAAAGAATTAAGAATGGGAAAATAGGCATAAATGCAGATTTAGCAGAGATTTTAGAAATAAGAAATAAAGGAACCTATGAATAACTTTATCTCAATAATTTAAAGTCAGGCATAATGGACAAACACTAGAAAATATAAATGATTAAAACTGACTTTAAAAAAATAGAAAACCTGAATGGTCTTTTAATTATTATTATGGGAGTTGCTGGTAAAATTACTTTTTTCTCACAGATAAAACACCAAGTTCTGCCCTAACTGGTTTGGCTCAGTGGATAGGGTGTCAATTCCAGTCAAGGGCATGTACCTTGGTTGCGGGCACATCCCCGGTAGGGGGCGTGCAGGAGGCAGCTGATCAATGTTTCTCTCTTATCGATGTTTCTGGCTCTCTATCCCTCTCCCTTCCTCTCTGTAAAAAATCAATAAAATATTTTTTTTAAAAAAAAAAACCACCAAGTTCTATTTAACATTGAAGGGATAGATCATTTCAAACTTCATACAAATTTGGAGAAGAGAAGAGGAAACCCTGACAGCCGCGTTCAGTATCAGGTTAAACAGTCACCTTACTTCCCCGTCCTGACCGACTTGGGAGGAGCTGCAAACCCCACCTGAGGGGCCCCCACACGAGGATAATATATATCAAAACCCCCACACCGGCAGTTCAGGCTTTGGGTCAGAGTCCCCTGGACGAGCAGCGCTCACAATAAAGGGCCTTTCCTGGTTCCCTGGTGCCGCCGTCTTCTCTTGGGCCATTTGCCACAACAGAACTAGTTTCCTGAGCCGTTTCTTCCCCAGTGCACTTCTGCGACCTCCGTGACTTTCTAGATAAACGTTCTCTTACGGTCTGAGTCTTGGCTCTGAATTCTTTCTCAGCCAGAACGCAAGTACCAACATCGCTGAAGCCAGGTCCAGGCTGACTGCCCGTCTCACCTGCGCCGGTTCTCCGCCAGCACGAGGAGGTCCCGGGCTCTCCTATCGGCTGCTGGACCCGACGTGGACAGACTGCGCTGATTTCCGGTCCGTGCTGCGCCGCGGCTTGTCCGATACCCGCGGTGAGCTCTACGCAGGGGCCGGGGGCTGGTTTTACTCTCCCAGAACTACAACCCGTGGGCCCACCCCCTCGTCCTGTAACCTCTGACGTAGGAAACCAGAGAGGACTGAGAACTGGGAGTCATAGAAAGCTCAGGGGGGACGAAAAGGGGAGAGAGGGGGGAGAGCAGGTGTGTGTCAGGGGCCACATTCTGTTTTAGTCCAGGGGCTCCTGGTCTGCAGCGCTGTGTCCGTTGGACACCCCGAGGCAGTTTGGATGAAGCCACGCGCATCTGGCCACCGGGGAACCTGGCGACTCTGAGGCAGTCGCTGGGTCCTTTTACAGAAACTAGAGCCTCCGCTGAAACTCCAGCCTGACTCCACACCTGCCCGGCCTCCACACCTGCCCAGCCTCCACACTGCCCAGCCTCCACAGAGGGCTCATTAGCTGAGCCGGCTCTTGACAGATCACCCACGGCTTGTCTGCAAATAACAGGTACCTGGAGGCCAGGTCTGTTGCAGCTCAGAGCTGTTGCTTATCAGATTAGGAGGAAAGGTGCTCTAAGAGGGGATGTGAAAGGCCTGGGGACACTGGAGGTGACAAAGCTTGGACATTAAACCACTCTCTCACTGCTGGGCCTTTAAGAAGAAGCCTATGGAGAGAACCAAGCTAATAGCACAGGTAAACTCTGTACTCGCCGGCTCCCACAACCACATCAACATGACAACTGAAGTACAGAACAACCATCATTCAGAACCGCCTGGCATCTGGCTGAACAGAAGTCTACAGCTACAGAAGTAAAGAAGGAAGTACATCGCAACGGGTGGGGGGGGGGGGGGGTGGAGGAGGCGCCGAACGGGCTGGCGCGATTCCCACATGTGGCTTGTTTTTAATCAGGAGGGATCTCTGCTGTGGAGGCCTCTGCGAGAGTTCATCCATCCACCCACCCACCCACCCATCCATCCATCCATCCACCTACTCAGCTATCAGCCAACTCATTCACTTTTAAATACATACACTCATTGATTGAACAATCCATCCATCCATCCATCCATCCATCCACCATCCATCCACTCACTAATTATTCATCCATCTCACTAAACATTCATTTACTCTATTATTCAACCACCATGCACTAATATTGAAAAAACAGACGATGTCAGGCACTGTACTAAGTACTTTACAGGGGTCGCTTCATTGAATCCTCAGAACAAGGTCCTGAGGTAGATGCTATCAGCATCTCCATCTTAGAGGTGAGGACCGCGTCTCAGAGAGGCTGAGTGATTCTCCCAAGGGCACACAGCATGACCTTCCTCCCTACTTGCCACCCCGTTGGTGGCAGGTCCTGGGCTGGGCCCCAGGGACATGGACATGACACAGACCAGGGCGGGTCCCTCAGGGGCTCACGGCCCTTGGACCTCACAGACACCCTGAAAGAAAACGCAAATGCCAAGTCCCTTCCCAGCTTTGACCTGTGGGGACCTGATGGCGGAGAGGTTTGCTTCCCCAAACGCACACAGGAAAGAAGGGCAAACCTGACGTTCACACCCGGGGCTGCCTTATTCCAAAGCCACCTGCCCCCCCTCCCAGCCAGTGTCCCCTGATCTCCCATTGGTTGGATAACACCCTTTCCATTTTTCACCATTTCTTGTTCTACTAACATTTTTCTTCACCTCGAACACTTAGGCCTCGCCTCGAGCAATCTCACCTTGAGACTGCATTCTGATGTGCCTGTGGTCCCCCTCCTCTGTCCTGCACACATCACACCGGTCGGCCGGGGCTGCCATGAGGCAATGCCAGACCTGGGGGCATAAACAGCAGAAACTCGCTTTCTCACGGTGCTGGCGGCTGGAGGGCTGCGAGCAGGTGTCGGCAGGGTTGGTTTCTGGTGAGGACTCGGGGTTGCAGACGCTGCCTTCTCCCTGGGTCTTCCCATGACCTTTCCTCTGTGTGGGCACATCCCTGGCATCTCTCCCTCTTTCTATCAGGACACCGGTCCTATGGGATGAGGGCCCCACCCTTGTGACCTCACGCAGCTTAATCAGCTCCTAAAGGCCCTACTTCCCAGCGCAGTCATGCTGAGGGTTAGCGCTGCCACAGGGGACTCTGGGGGGACACAGTGGGTCCATAGCACACAGTAAACAAGTTTGTGTCTACAAAGCTCACCGCCCGCCCTCTCCAATCACTCCGCACGCCGCCAGCAGCATCCCTCGGGGAGCTGCACGTCGTAAAACAGCCGTGAAGCAGCTGTGGGGAGAGCCTGGTGGACAGACATGAGCCCAGATGGAGGGAAAGAGCTGGGTGTGGGGGTGGAGTCATGGTGGCTGGACCCTCCCAGGGACACTGATTAGCAGGAGAAGGTGGAGCAAAGCAGGTGCCTGGAGAGAAGGGACCGAGCCGGGAGCCACGCCGCTATGAACCGGATGCCCGCCAGGCTGGCGCAGTGCCCGTGGCAACGGGGAAGGGTGGGGCTTTGCCGCTTGCCTGGTCCCTCTGTGGTGACCTCCCTGCGCTGACCTCCCTGCAGTGACCTCCCGCATGGGGCCCGTGCCCGTAGTTTCACAATGATGCTGTCCCCACACCCCCTGCCCTTGTGGCAATGCGAGCACCAGACCCTAAGGGCTCCGTCACCCAAGCCCGGGGCCTCTCAGACACTGCACTCGTGTCTGCAATGCTGGCGTCAAACCCGAGGGGACATCGGCTGCTCAAGAAACAGCATGGCGTTCAGAGCGGTTGGGGCCGAGGCAGGGACTGCAAGGGAGGGAAACCGGGGAGAACGGCACCACCGTTGCTGTTACCCCGAGACCCCGTTGGGGGGGGGGGGGCCACGCTGAGCCCAGCCTGGGGCGAGGGCTGGTGGGCATCACTCACAGTCAGGGGAGGGCAGGGCCGCTGCTAATGGTGGATGAAGGAAGCCAGGCCGCGTGAGCCAGGACGACGTGGCGGCCACAGATGTCCTTCCACCCTTCGCCCCGCGTTTACCGACTGTGCTCACGCGGCAGATGGGACGCAAACACCGCGAATCCAAGTGAGTGAGAAAACTTGGGGAAAACCGATGGGGCTGCATTTGGCCACTCTCTGTATAATTCATGATATTCCATCGATCGCCTGCAAATTAACTGTGTTTAAGCTTCACAGCCACGGTGAAGACTGGCCGCAGTTCCGCCAACGGTTACCATTCCCAGCCTGGATGTCCCCTGGTTCACGCGCTCTGCGAGGGGCCCGTGCCCTGCAGGGACCCCAACATCTAAACACAGTTAAGACCCTCTGCTCCAGAAGCCCTTTGCCATCCATTCCTTTCACTTTCTGCACAAACTCTCTCTCTCTCTCTCTCCCTCTCTCTCTCTCTCTCTCTCACACACACACACACACACATCACGGATGTTTAAAAATAGCCCCGTACAATGTTTCTGGGCGGGCACCTGTGCTGAGAGTATAGTCAGCTCTCTGTTCTGCCCGTGGCATTGGGAGGATGTGGAAAGCTTGTGGGCCAAGAAGACCCCCCTCTCCTGCTCGGTTTGGGGACCCCGGCCAGCTCAGGGCATCGCATGTCCAGATCCATGAAGCCTGACGGTCCCCACATTGCCCTCGGAGTCTACGACTCACAGACACTCAGACGCCATCCGGGTCCCTCTGCTCACGGGCACCTGGTGCTGATAAATCCCAGGCCCAGACATGCACCAGACACGCATCTCTCCCACTCGCCCCAGACCAGCCCCATGTCCGTCTCCGGCCCCCGTTCTCCTCCAGCCCATCGCGGGGCATCCCAGCAGATTCCAGATGCTCCCCATCGAGTCAGGGTCTCATCACCACGTCAGGGACTTTCTCACTCCCCTCCCCCTTTTGTGTCTGAGCTCTCAGAGGTTCAGGCACGGCCGTGGCCTTCTGGGCAGCAGCCAGCTGCTCCTGGGGTCCTGTGTCTGAGCTCGTGGCTGTCCTCCCTGGACGGTGGCCTCACTGATTCCCGACTCCTCATGCTCTCCAGGCCCTGCCCATCCTGCCTCCGTCTTGGGTTGAAAAATGTCTCATCACAAGAGATGCCAAGAGCCTGTCTCCATCTCCATCCTGCTTTATGTAGACGTGAGCAACACGTCACCTTTTTCTTTTCTTTAAACACACACACACACACACACACATCTATACTAATAAAAGGGTAATATGCTAATTAGACCGGATGTCTTCTGGACATCCATCTGGACGTCCTTCCAGACAAAGCCACGGTGGCGGGGGCTGAGGCAGAGGTGGTTAGGGGCGACCAGGCTGGCAGGCAGAGGCAGTTAGGGGCAATTAGGCAGGCAGAGAGGTTAGGGGCGATCAGGCAGGCAGGCAGGTGAGTGGTTAGGAGCCAGTGATTGCGAGAGGGTACAGGCCAGGCTGAGGGGACCCCCCCCCCCCCCGTGCATGAATTTTTGTGCATCGGGCCTCTAGTGTGTGTGTGTGTGTGTATGTGTGTGTGTGTGTGTGTATGAATACACACACACACACACAGAGGCCCAGTACATGAAATTCATGCAAGCATAGGCCTTTGTGGCCTGGCTGCCCTGCCCTCTGCCCACTGGTCATTCAGGAAGGTCGTCCCAGAAGGTCGTTCTGCCATCCGGTCTAATTAGCATATTAGCTCTTTATTATACAGGAGATATATATATATATATATATATATATATATATATATATATATATATTGATTTCAGAGAGGAAGGGAGAGGGAGAGAGAGAGAAACAGCAATGATGAGAGAGAATCATTGATCGGCTGCCTCCTGCACGCCCACAATCCGGGCATGTGCCCTGACTGAGAATTGAACCGTAACCTCCTGTTTCATAGGTTGATGCTCAACCACGGAGCCACGCTGGCCGGGCAACACGTCACCTTTTCTACTCTGCTGAGCCCAGGGGACGGGAACTAAACATGCCACCTCCCTGGGCCCCACTGGAAGGCAAGGCACAGACCTGGCCACTCTCAGGTCGCCCGATATTCACTTGGGACACCCGTGCCCGTGGTCTGTCCCCCCTGCCCCGCCCCGGGCTCAGCCTGGGGCGATGGGCAGGTGGGGTGCTTCTTCAAGGACCGCCAGCACCTTTCTCTCAGCCTTCCCCCCCTCCCCCGCCCCCGGGTCCTGTGTCACATATCCATCCAGGCCCCTTTTCGGGCATAAGAAGCCACAAGTGCTGCTGGGTAAGATCCCCCCCCCCCGCCCCGCCCGCACCTGTTCCATCTCATGTGCTTCCCAATCTTTTCATCTGTCACCAGGACGTTGACTTTGAAAACCTGCATTTCTGACTCTTGTTCTGTAGTTTCACGGGGCCCGTCACTCTTGAGACCCTGTGACCCCAGTGGGAGTGGGACCAGATGAAACCCTTAGAAAAAACATCTGTGAATCTTTCAAAGCATCGCGGCTTCGCGGCTCCATTTGGGCCACAGAGCGAGAAGGGTCTGTGTGTAACGGTTCCCATTGTCTCGCTCACGTTTCCCCGGTCCTGAGAGGCAGTGAGATCTGCAGAAGGAGCTGGGTTTGCCAGAGGGCGATGCGCCATTCAAACCGGCCCCACGGAGCTGAGCCCGAGGCTGCAGAGGAGGAGGGGAGGGAGGGAGGGGGCCGCTCTCTCCCTTCCCCACACCCCTCCTCACCCCCTCCCCACCCGAGGCTGCAAGCCACGCCATCTGGAGCCAGGAGGGGGGGCGGCTGCATAAATATAAGGTGTAAAGGCGCGGAGCGTAAACGCATGAAATTGGCAATGACTAATTCATCATCTCCCAAATCTGTCTTTACAAAGTGAAATAAAATCAAGCCGGCGCGAGAGAAACGTGGGGGAGGCGCAGCCCCGCCAAGAATAGCTAACGAGGGGGGAGGGGACGGGGAGCTGATGGGGGAATATGCAAATGCGTGAAATTGGCAGATTCCGATGACACTGAGGGGTGATTAGCATGCAGATTGCTGTGCTTTGGGGATCATGAAGGAAGTCTCACATTGTTTTTAAAAAAAAAAAATGAAGCCAAATGAAAGAGCCCAGCGCTCCCCATGCAAGGCCCAGGCTGGGGTGTCAGCTGCGCCTTTGAGAAGGTGAGGGGTGCTTTTCCAGAATGTTCTCTGCACCAGGGAGCTGCCTCAGGCACAAGCCTGGCATCTGCGGTTCATGTCCATCCTCACGCATCCAATGAGGGTCTGGGAGCAGCTGCTCTGTGCCCAGCACGGTGCCGGGTTCTCAGGCACGAAGACAAACCGGCCTCCTCCCCTGCCCAGGGCCTCCGGGTTCAGGAGAGAGAAGGACCAAGGCAGGTCCTGGCACGGGCACTGCCAGCCCCTGGGGCGGGGGGCCGCGGGGAGGCGCCTCGCCCGGACAGGGCTCCGGTACCCGGTGCCCCTGGGGAAGGGGGCGGAGGAGCTCCGGGGAGGGACTGGCATGGAGGACTGAGGCTGCACAGGGTTTTTCCAGGCGGAGACGTGGGCAGAAGGACCTGAGGCAGAAGGAGCAGCGTGCGCAGAGGCATGGAGGCGTGAAAGCCCTTCACACGGTCTCTGGGGAGGACGCGATGCCCGTGCACGGTTCTGCCTGAGCCCCCGGGTGCTGGGTGGCTGGTGGGGCAGGGCGCTGGGTTCCCAAAACTCAACAGTGGAGGCAGCGGCGGTGGCAGGGCTGGGACCCATCAGCAATCAATCGAATTCCCCAGCTTCCTGCACACGGCGTCCCTGAGGGCTATGGGCCCACCTTCCCCAGTCTCGCCTCGTCTCGCCCCACAGCACCCACCATGACTCTACCGCCAGGACGGCCGCAGTGGGAGGTGCTGGGTTGGGGCGTCCACATCTCTTTGGGGCATCATTCACCAGCTGTCTGTCCTGCACAAGGGGCGGAAAGCCAGCCCCGAGACCGAAGTGAAAATGACACTGGCTGGCTCACGGGACCGGCAGGTCTAGTGTCGAACTCTGGTGAGAAATACATGAAGCTACACGCTCACCTGGTAGCACTGAAATCGGACAACCGATGGGTCCGGCTGTCACTGCCTGAGCCAGTTCAGCAGAGACGGGGTTGAATCATACCTGAGCGTTTATCCCAGTCCTGCCGGCAGCGCGGGAGAGCGTGGGTCACCCACAAAAGCCTGCTCTCCCCCCGCCCCCACCCTCATAAGCCCGCTGCAGGTACTGGGTGGGACAGATGGCGAGGGGCAGTAGGAATTACTGGGAAGTAGGTAAGGTGTGATGGCTACAGGTTACGGGCAATGTGAGTGTGTGTGTGCGTGGAGGGGAGATGGGGGTGGGGGGCAGTCACAGAGGGCAGGTGCCTCCGGGACCAGTTCTCAGAAAAGGAGGACGAACCGCATTCCGAGGTTGACTCCCAGGTCCTGGGCCGGACACCTTTCGGCCAGGTCACAGTGAGCTTTATCTCATCGGAAAGAACCGTCACAGTCCACAGAGCACGATGCATCTCCTTTCTAACGACGGCTACCCCGCCCCGCCCCCCACTCCATTTCTGCCCCAAACATTATGAGAGCTTGGCTTCCCTCTCCCTCCCTCGCTTTCTAGTCTGTTTTCCTCGGTGTCCACCCCCCTTTCATAGGGAGGCTGTCTTGCTCTGATGGCCCCCAGCAGTCCCGTCATTCCATGCGATCGCAGCTACTTTAGAAAGCGTCTCCTTGCCCAGGTCCGGCAGGACCCCAGAAGGAGGCCTCGCTGGCGGCTGGGGCGCGTGCCCATCTGGGAGCCATTGCCAGTGCAGCCTCAGGAGGCAGGGGTGGCTCCCCGAGGAAGACCACGAGGCGGCCTAGGAGAGAAGCCCTGGATTCCTTTAGAGCCTGGTCGCCGCACGAGGTCACGTGTGACATTCCTGGGGCCCCGTGGAGCCAGCCTCCTTGGAGCTGTTCACTTAATTGCAGGCCCAGAGGATTTTGCGTGGCAGCCGTCTCCCCGAGTCCGCTTAGCAGGTTCCAGGCAAAGCTTTTGTATTAGTCACCTTCTCCCTTATCGCTATGGCAACCATGAGAGCGGGAGGCTTGTTTCTATGGGGGCTGCGCTGTTTTTATCTGGCACCACTTTAGCGCTATTCAGCGAGGGCGGAACCTGAGCTGCAACGACACTGATGGGGTGAGGAGGACGCCGGGCTGCGCACACCCCCGTGCGGGGAACAGCCTGCTCACTTCGCCGGTCTCTCGGTGCCTCCCAAGCTCAAGGGAAAGAGAGCATTTCTCCACCCTCCGCTCCTCACCTCTGAGATCGGGGACGGCTGAGACCCACAGCAAGGAAGACACGTGGGAAACATCTCCAACGTTGGCGGTGTCTCTCAGCAGATCTTGACAGCCAGCTGGGGAAGTGGTTTTGGAATCAGCTACAACAAAAACTGTGTCCGTTTTATAAGTGGGATATGTGCCAAGCACTGTGCTAAGAAATGATGTATCAGTCAGCCAGTGCTGCGTAACAAATTGCTTCACAACATGACAACTTAACACAACACAGTCTGTCGTCTCAATGTCTGTGGGTCAGGAATCTGGGCATGGCTCAGTGGGGCCTCTGCCTCAGGGTCTCTCGCAGGCGGCAGTCAAGGTATCATCCGGGGCTCTAGACATCTCAAGGCTTCATCCCTCCCTCCTCCCAGGACCCACACGTGAGAGGCGTTCCAGGACCTTCCACACAGAGGCCATCAAAGCCCCGTCAAGCGCTAACCCATTCTTTCCCCCCAACTACACGAGTACTAACCCCTTTTTCTGTTGAATGTCGTTCAGGTCAGCTTTCCTCAACCAGCACCCAATGGGTCCTGCCTCCCACGTACGTCTGTGAGGTGTGAATCCCACACCATCTATTAGTATAAGGCGCTCGGCTGATGCTGCAGGTCCTTAGAAGTCCAGGGTCAGCTGTCAACAATGACAATCTCTTCTCCGAGTTAAGTCCCAGCTCCTCCTCTTCTCCTTTATCTTCCTGTCGCCGGCCAGGCTGGAGTGTGGGGGTCTCGGAGTGAGAGAGAGGGTACAGCCCGCTCTGGGGTCGCTGACCTGGTTAGCTGCCCTCTGGACCCGAGCCCAGAGGTGGCAGTGCACGGGGCACGGGCCGATGTGGGTGCTGCTGTTGGATGAGTGAAGGAGGGCACTCCGTGGCTTTCCGAGGAGGAGAAACCGAAGGGCAACGGATCCCCGGAAAGGGCCCGTGAGGCTCCGTGGCCGCCGAGCTGTGGACAGAGCGCGGAGAAGCCAGTGCCGCCGGCTCTCGGGGGAAGCAGGTGGGAGACAGACCCGGCTTCGCGCTCGCCCCAGAGCGCAGAGCAGTTCAGAAGCTGGACGTGACCTTTACTTCCCTCGTGGGAGCCTTGCGCCCACCGCCCGGGCAGGCCTCACCCACCGACGCGCCCACGTGAAACGGGCCCGCAGGGCAGAGTGGCTGCGAGGCCACGCTGTGCCCGGTGCTCCTGCCACAGCTGCCCCTGCCCCTCCGTGGCCCCAACCTGTCACCGAGGCAAGAATCACCGAGGTCACTCAGTGGCTAAGACGCCCTGGCAGCTCCTCAGCCCTCCCAGGAGGCGAGGCGGCCAGGGCAGCTGTGGGAAAGGACCTCCCCTCGAGGCGGGACACCGCGTGCCCTCTGACCCGAACCGTCCCGCCTCTGGAGTGACTTAGAGAGAAGAGGCTCGGGAAGCTCTTTCCTTTTCGTCCTTTTGTCCTGGTTGCTGCCTCCCAGCCCCACCCTCCGCTCAGATCCCACGTTTCAGAGCATTGGGTCGTGTTTGAAACGCAGCGCAGGCCACACAGGACTGTCTCCAGCTGGACTCGCCCCCCGGAACCCGAAAACCCCGGGAGGACCGTGCCCCCAGGAGCCAGGAAAGGCAGGAGGGGAGAGGGGGCAGGTGGAGAGCGGACTGGGGAGGGGCTCTGGGCCCCGGCGTCTTTCCAGGTGTGTCCCTGCTCACCACACACGGTCTCTGCCCCAAGGACGGCAGCCTCTGCAGCTGCCCCAGCTCAGGCCCAAAAGAATTCTTTTTTTTGTTTGTTTGTTTTTTTGGTGTGTACCAATAAAACTTTATTTATAAAAAAGACAGTGGTCAGGATTTGGCCCACAGCTATAGTTTTCTAATCTCTGTAGATAGCTAATTTTCTCATTGGTCATTAAGTAGCTGACATGTTATATTAGAGGATAATACTATGCTATAAAAATTGTAGTATTTATAGATTCTAAATATCTATAGCCATAATTCTTGCTCTCAAGACATAGGCAGAATTGTGAGACAATTTTTGCAAAAACAAAAACATGCAGATAGTGTATTTAACCTTATCAATATATTAATATGGTGAACTTTGATCTATAGCAGGCTAGAAATTTTCATAAAATTGAGTTCTGAAAGATCTAAAGAAAATGTGTTTTGGATGTAAGGAATAGGAATATGGGAGAGCGGTTATAGGGAAATCACTAAAATCACAGCAAAGTTGGCCCTGGGACTTCTCCTGGGACTTCTCCAGACACAGCCTTTTTTTTTTAATTCTTCAAACTGTTATTCATGAGAAGCAGGCTGAAGGTAAAAGATGCAGAACAGCCCTAGCCAGTTTGGCTCAGTGGATAGAGAGTTGGCCTGCAGACTGAATCCAGTCAACGGCATGTACCTCGGTTGCTTGCTCAATCACCAGCCCCGGTCATCGAGGGCGCCTGCGGGAGGCCACCAATCAATGTGTGTCTCTCACATCGATGTTTTCCTCTCTCTGTCTCTCCCCCTTCTTCCACTCTCTCTAAAAATCAATGGAAAAATATCATCGGGTGAGGATTAACAACAACAAAAGGTGCAGAACCTAAAGAAACTTGCAAACAATTTCCCAGCTGCTGATCCAAGACACCTGATCAGAGGAATACACACACACACACACACACACACACACACACATCTATAATAATAAAAGTATAATATGCTAATTAGACCAGACGTCCTTCCAAACAAAGCCGGGGCTGCGAGGGAAGCCTGGGTCCCGGGTGTCAGAGGAAAGCCAGTGCCAGTAGCCAGGTCAGGCCCAAAAGAATTCTACGGAGAAGGCGCGGCATGAGCACGCGGGGCTGGTGACCCGGACCGGCCCGAAATAGCAGCGCACCGGGGTGCGGCTCCCGGCTCCGCGGCCTCCTGCTGTGTCACTGTCTGCCCTCTGCCCTGACCTTGCAGCCTGCCTCCAGCCTGCACCCTCGCTGCTGACTCCCCAGGGGAGCTGGGAACTGGATTATTAACTGAGTCCCCTTGCTGCCAGATAACCAGACCTGCACACTCACACACACTCACACACACTCACACACACTCACTCACACTCACACACACTCTAACACACTCATAGACATTTACTCATACACACACACTCATACACACACACTCACACACACTCATATACACACACTCACACACACTCACACACACTCACACACACTCACTCACACTCACACACACTCTAACACACTCATAGACATTTACTCATACACACACTCATATACACACACTCACACACACTCACTCACACACACTCACAGACATTTACACACACACATATACATTCATACACACAGACATACACACACACTCACACTCACACACTCAGACATTTACACACACTCTCACACACTCACATACACTCACACAGACATTTACACACACAAACACACTCATACACACACACTCATACACACAGACATACACACAAACACACTCACACAAACACACACTAACACTCATACACATTCACACACACTCATACAAACACACACTAACACTCATACACACACAAACACACTCAGACACACACACACAAACATCCACTCACATACACACACACACAAACACCCACTCACATACGCACACACAAACACACACACAGACACACACATAAACACACTCATACATACTCACATAGACATACACACAAACACTCATATACACAAACACACACACACACAAACACACTCAGACACACAAATACAGAAACACACACACAGGCTCCCTGGTCTTTTTCTCAGAGCATCTGTTGAGACCGGAAGAGCAGGAGAAAGGATGGGCTCAGAGAGGGCCAGCTCCCCGCCCTGTGCTGCTCACATCCGTCCCTCACTTAACCCACCCCATTCCAGGGCCATGGAATCCGAGAGTTTAGATAGTGACAGACCTGTTAGGTTCATACCAGCCTGTCACCTTCCTGCTGTGTGTCCCTGGGCAAGTCACTTAACCTCTCTGTGCCTTAGTTTCCTCATCCATAGCAAGGAAGATTGTACCCACTTGGCATTAGGTAGACACCCAGCGAAATGGTAAATCGTGGCCCAGTGAGGTGGTTCTGTCAACACCCACCTTAGGAAGAAACCACCTTGGAGCAACGTAAAGACTTCTGGGACTCCAGCCCAGCAGGTTGGTCCTCAGTCTGGGTAAAATCTGACCAGGTTTAAGCTTGGCTGTTTAAACTTGCTCAGTGTTTCCCATTGTCTTAGGCCAGAGACCCAAACCCAGGTCCTACCAGGCCCTGCGGGCTAGTCCTCTCCCTGCCCCTCTCCCGGGAGCCATCTCCCAGCAGCGCTGCTTTTCTTTCCCTTGAAAGTGTTATCTTCCCTCCTGCCCCAGGGCCTTTGCACATGCTATTCCCTCTGCCTGGGAATAGCACCTCCTTCTTCCACTCTTCACCTAACGCCCTCACCTCTCCTCTCTCAGCTCAAACTTCCCTTTCAGGAAGAGGTGGGCCTTCCAGGGCACAGAGCTACTCCTCACGTCTCCCCCACGCCTTGCCACTTGTACGTAAACACCGCATGTGGGATAATAATGACAGCTGTCACTCAAGAGCGGAGGTCTCACACATCTTGTCCACCTTTTGATCTCTGAGCCCAGAACTGTGTGGGGCCCACGGTGGGGGCTCTGTATGTAGTTATTAATACAGCGGGATGAAAGAAGGAGAAATGAACGCATCCACCCTTGGCCCTCTGAAAACAATCGGCATGGCCTTGAAGACCCCATCGCTCAGCTGGGGCCTCTGACCCCAAAGAATCGCACCCCCACACACTCCAGGAGATGGCTGATGCCTCAGCTGGCCCAGGAGCTCCCCTGGCAAGTGAGGGAATAATAATGAGTGACAGGCGCGCTGCAAACACAGTGTCTCACTAGGGACCCGAGGGCATCTCTGCTCCCCTCGCCTCTCACCCTGCAATGCCTCTCCCACCCACCCCTCCTGCACAGGGTCGGGCTGTGGGGCTGTGCCTCAGCGATCCAGCAGGGGGCGCAGGCTCTTCCTTCTGCCCTCTCCCTGACCAGCCAGCGGCTGGGTGGGCCTGTGGGCTGCGGGCTGGGCTCCTGCAGAGCAGAGCCTCCAGGAAAAGGGGTTTGGGCAGCAGGACCCTCCGAGCTCCAGGGAGCAGTGGGCCAGGCCTCGGTGTTCCTGCCTCCACAGCCTTTGTCGCTCTGCAGGAGTGGGAGGGTCCCTCTGTGTGAACCCCTCTCAGAAATAAATCAGTAAAGTCGCATAAGGGAAATTTGGGGGGCAGATGGGAAAGGCTCCCGCCGGCCCGCGCCCTCCGTGGGCCTGGGTTTTGCCGGCTTTGGCCCCAGGCGGCCCTGCTTTTGCGCAGCTGAGCTCTGGGCGCTGAGCTGGGTCTGCTGCCCCATTTTGCTGCTCCTTTGAGGTCCCCACCAGCATGTCCCAGGGGCTCCGGCGCCTCTGATCATCCGCCCCCGGTGGCAGTGCCTGTCCCACCTCCCAGCCAGTCCCCCCACTCCCAGGCCATCCCATCTTCCCCTCACCCCGAGTTCCTGCCCGCTGGGCCTGTGAGGGCAGCGCGGGGACCTGGTGACGGAGCAAGACCTTTCCCGCCTCCCTGTCCCTGGGTCTAAGCTGGGGGACCCTAAGAGCACCTTCATGGGGAAGGGGGAGGGGAGGCGTGGGGAGGGGAGCAGCGGCTGTCCATCACCGCCAACTGGTGGCTTAGAACAACAGAAAGGAGCTCGCCGGACCCAGGAATCAGTGTCTGCAGGTTGGTCCTCCCAGAGCGAGGGAGGCACCACCAGCCTCTCCGGCGTCTTGTGGCTGCGGTACGTGCTGTGGGCAGCCCTAGGCTCACAGACAGGTCAGCCCAGTGCCTCCTCCATCTCTGTACCCCCCTTCCTCTCCGCGCCTCGCTGCGTCTCTCCTCCTCCAACCAGGAACATACCTGCCAGGTCCACCTCCTTCACAGCCCCTGGACCTGGAGCCCCCGATGTGCGGACAGCTCAGACCTCACATCCTGGTCGTCGCCGCCCAGCATCCTCTCCTCGCGTCGGGGCCAATCATTGAGGGCACCTGGCTGGCTGCAGCTCCAGGTCTAACTGACCGCACCTGCGCCCACCCTGTTTTCAGATCAGCGCAGTCTCGGGATCCGCTTGGACGGGCGTTTGAGGGCACTGCTGAGCCCCTGGGCCCGACAACACCGGGAAACGGACGGCACCACCAATCTGTCACCTCGGTGAGGGCAGGCGCTCAGCCAAGGGTGAGGGCGTGGCCGGCCCGCTCTCAGGGCACCTACCAGAGCCCTGGGCCCAGGGGGTGTGCAGGCCCCGCCCCTGCAGACAGACAGCAGCGCCCTGACAGCCCAGGGTGGGGGGTGGGGTGGGGGTGGGGGTGGGCAGAGGGGAGTGCAGGGTGAATGCTAGTCCAGAGCTGGAACCTGCTCCCACAGAAAGTGGGGCGCGGCAGAGGCCACGTGCCGAGCTCACACATTGAATCGAATCCCAGCGAAGGGACTGACAGCCGCCGTACTCCAGGCAGAGGCACGAATGAACGACTCACATGCCCACAAAACCCACTAGAAGCCCCAGAGTTGATCGTTGCCCCGGAAGGAGCGCTCCCATCTCCCCCAACGCCTCTCTTCACCGTGCCCCCCTCCCGTCTGCGAGTCCCCATGGCAGGGACCCAAGCCGGGGAGACGCCCCTGGGCTCAGCCCAGCCTGAAGGGCACCTGCCAGCCGGCGCTGGAGCTGCGGGACCACTGCTGTCATCACGCTGATGAGCTTTAACCTCACAGCAGCTAGCTTTCCTTAGCGCGTAAAAAGCAATGGGCTCACCCAAGCCTTTGTTTCCCAGGTAATGGCCCTCAGACAGGCTACGTTTATATGAGAATAAAACATGAGTCACCGAAGACACGTGTTATGTAACGACAGTAGGAGACATGGCTGTGGCGTCAGGGGCCGCTCTTTGGTCCTCGGCCGGGCTCTCCCACCGCCCTGGCATCTCCCACAGCAGCCTCCGGCCTCCAGTCTCACCCTCCCAGTCACTCTCCTCCGACCTCCCCCGAACGCCCTTCTGAGCTCCCGCTCCAAGCCGGCCATGGCCACCAAGGGGAAGCCAAGGCCAGCGTCCAGCATCCAGGCCCCAGGACCTGGCTGGACCCCATCTCCGCTGGACAGGAGCGGCGACCCGCTCATCCGGACAGACAGCATCCCAGGGCTCCAAGCCCATCGGTCAGCGGCTATCCCCTTAGCAGCCCAAGTCCCTGCCCTCCCTCTCCCTTCCCCCCTCCCCACTGGGGGCAGTTAGCAAGGCCAGGCTGGCCGCCTCCCCCCCCCCCCCCCCCCGCAGTACTTTATTTGCCTGGAGCCTGTGTTATGACTCTCACAGCCTCATTAGCAGGAGGGGCCTCAGCAGGCAGCCTCAGCCACACCCTCTGCTCCCCGTCACACTCCAGCCTCGTGCGTGGCTCACCCCGCACCCACGGGAGCAGCTCAGAAACGCCCCCAAGCCCCCTTCTCTGTCCTCATCTTCAAGTGGTCCACACCCTGAGACGCTTTTTGTTAAGTGTCCTAATTTCGTCCTCTCTATTTCTGTTCTTAAAACGTGCAAGTCTTTGTAATACATACACGTGTTATTTCATGTTTATAGACTCTAAGCAAATACACTCTGGACTTGATTCACGTACATGATCAACGTTCCTTCTTTTCCAGACTGGCCCCATTCTGAGCCTGGGAGTCCTCACCTGTCCCATAGGGATGGGGATGGGGCTGGGAAGGGTGGGGGTGGGGATGAGGGTGCGGTGGGGAGGGTGGGGTGGGGATGAGGGTGTGGTGGGAAGGGTGGGGATGAGGGTGCGGTGGGGGAGGGTGGGGGTGGGGGATGAGGGTGCGGTGGGGAGGGTGGGGTGGGGATGAGGGTGCGGTGGGGAGGGTGGGGTGGGGATGAGGGTGCGGTGGGGAGGGTGGGGTGGGGATGAGGGTGCGGTGGGGAGGGTGGGGTGGGAAGGGTGGGGTGGGGGTGAGGATGGGTGTGGGGATGGGGCTGGGAAGGGTGGGGATGAGGGTGGGGGTGGGGAGGGTGGGGTGGGGATGAGGGTGTGGTGGGGAGGGTGGGGTGGGGAGGGTGGGGTGGGGCTGCAGGGATGGTGGGGTGGGGATGAGGGTGCGGTGGGGAGGGTGGGGTGGGGATGAGGGTGCGGTGGGGAGGGTGGGGTGGGAATGGGCCCTGACTTGGGGCACCCACTGGAGACCGCCTGCCTGGGTTGAGTTGCCTGTTGGGTTGATTGCCTGGCCATCTTCCCCGGTAGGGCTCACCTGAGACCTGTAAGGACTCCCAGCCCGGGCACCCCCTCCTGCACAGGGGAAATGCCAGCCGCATTGGACAGCCTGGGAGTCTCCAGGCGCAGGGCACCCGGGAACCCACACGGGTGGGACCACCAGGCACCAGGCGGGGCCTGGAGCACAGGGAGCCTCCGTTGGCCTGGCCAAGAGGTCCTGTCCCTGAACAGCCGTCCCCGCCCGCGTGGTCAGCGTGGGGACCCGCAGGTCCTGGCTGCTCTCGGGGGCGGGGGTGTCCAGGAGCGCCCCCCCTCCCCGCCTTCATGTCTCAGCAGAGGGGGGGCCTCCGGGCTCGCTGTGGGTGGAAAGGGGGCGCTGAGACCTCCCCCCGCACAGCACGGCCTCACGAAGGGGCTGTCAGGGCAGCGTGGGGGCTGGTGGGCGGGCAGGACTGTGGCGCATCCCGCCCCGCGTGCAGCTGACACCGGGGCTCCGCGACCGGGGAACCGCGGGAAGGCCTGGGCCAGGCCCCGGAGGTGGACAGCAAACCTATTCGCCGGCGGACGGGCGGGAAGGCGGGGGGTGCGGAGGAGGGTCTGCGAGGCCTGGGAGGGGGGTGCGCAGGGGACCCCGCCGGACAAAGGCGCGGGCGTGCGCGGGCGCAGGCTGCCCCTGGTGGCGAGAGGCTGCCCCCTGGTGGCCAGCGGCTCCCCGCGCAGCGCGGACAGCAGTGGCGCCTTTGTTCCCGCCCCAGCGCTGTGCTGGCTGCAGGTTCCCCACCCAGACGCTGGGGCTGGGTTCTTCTGAGCCTCGCTCCTTGGCTTGCGGATGGCTGTGCTCTCCCTGTGCTCACATGTGCTCCTTCTGTGTGTCTGCGTCGTAATTTCCTCTTGTTATAAGGGGACCCGTCATATCGGATCACGGCGGGGCGGGGCCCACCCTAATGGCCTAGTTTTAACTTAATTGTCTCCTTAAAGGCCCATCTCCAAATACAGTCACATTCTGAGGTGCTGAGGCTTAGGACGTCACCACATGTGCACGTGTATGTGTGTGTGCATATGGTTGCGTGTGCATGTGTACACACATGTGTGCAAGTGCGTGTCTGTGTGCAAGTGAGGGGAAGGACGGAAGGAGGGTGTTAAAGGTGCCTTGCCTGCCCCTTAAGTGCCAGACCCTGGCGGGGAGCGATGCTGGCGCCCAGAGGAGGCCACTGGAGCCCACGAGCCTCCTTTCCCAGGCCAGGAGCCATGCGGGCACGGCCGGGCTCGCCCTACGCTGTTGCCCGGGGCACACGTTGGGAGCAGACGAACGGGAGTTGAGTTGCGTGAAGAGCTGACGGATGGCTCCTTTGTTCTGAGCATCCCCACTCACTGCCACCCGCCTCTGCCAATGACTCGGTGACTGCGAGTCTCACTTTCCAAGGAAGGAATGGGGCTCAGACAGGGGTGCTGAGCCCACCCCAGGGAGTCCACCCCAGGAGGCAGTGGGGTGGGGGGTGGACAGGCTGCAGCCCCTTGTGGCCTCAGCTGTGCTGAGTCACTGCCCGTCTCTGTCCCTCAGTGTCGCGTCCCGTAAAATGCAACATCATGGTACACAGTGCCGAGGCTGAGCTCAGCGGGGGTGAGGCCACCGAGGCACTCACTGCGTGGACTCGGACAGTGACCGTAGCTGACCGCCCTGCGGGCTCACCCGTGCCAGGCGGGCTCTTTAATGCCCTGTCATTTCGTCATCGTCATCGCAAGGCCCTCATACTGCACCCTCCTTGCTTCACAGATGGGGACACTGAGGCTCGCCGTAGTGCGATGGCCGGTCACAGGGCTGGTAAGTGGGACCCCAGGGCTTAGATGGCACCGTGCCCAGTGACTTTGGTGATTTCCAACCTTGAAGTCACTCTCCAGGTGTAAGGACGTAAGGACACTGACGTTTGAGTCCTCACCCCTCCCTCCTCCATTTCCGGGGGAGGGTCCCGGGCCCTAGGGGCCCAGATGCTACCAGCTCCATGCAGGGCCTGCGAGCTCCAACCCGGCTCCTTCCAGGTGGAGCGCTTGGCTGTGGCAACACTGCCCTCCAGCGGCGACGGTGCAGCATAGCGCCGCCCGCTGAGGCTCCGCGGCGGGAAGGTCGTGGGCGGGCGGAGCCAGAGGTCCCGGATAATTGGAGGGAAAGGTCCCCCCGGGTGCAGAAAATGAACCGGTACCCACGCATTTCCGGTGCGGGGAGTGAGCAGGAGCTTGAGGGGGGGGCTTCTGGAGATTCTAGGGGCTGCACCCCTCTCACCCCTGCGGCAGTGACACGCTGGTAAAGGTTTAACAACACCCTCATATGCACCATTCACCAATGTCCCTGGTGTAAATGCTACCAGCATGGCCCCCACAGGTCGGGATACAGGAGGGGGGGGAGGGGGAGAGGCAGGGCAGGGGTGTGGGAAGGGGCGCTTCCACGCCCTCTGCAGGAGGCGCTCCCCCCCTTCTTGTGTTCACCCCGGAAAGCTCTCTGCGCCCTGTGTTTAGGGGCTTCATGGAGGTTCCCTCACATGGTCATGAGCGATCCATCATTTACTCCATTTTCAGCCCTTCCCCCTTCTCCAGAGAAGTGGGGGGAGGGGGGGGGCTGGGAATCCCAAGGTTATCACGGCTCCTTTCCGCCAACAAGGAGCCATCAGAGCCACCTCGTGAGAACAGACACTCCTGTCACCCAGGAAACACGGGCTTTAGGAGCTGGTATGGGGACCGGGAGGGGGAGCAGGAGGGTATATGTTCTCTGCCGTCTCCTTTGCACACCTCCAGCCTCCCCTCTGCCCCACTTCCTGACCTTCTGCTGGTGCCTCCCAGCAGCTCGGAAGGTGTGGCGTGCAGCCCAGGGCGCCCCAGCTCCTTGCAGGGTAACCCTAGGATCTCATCGGGCCTGTTTCACTGTATTGCCCTCAGTCCCCAAGGGTGGGAAGGAGCAGGACTGTGACGCCGGAGCCCCCAGGGAACCGGAGTGGCCCCAGCTGCTGTCCCCCTATTCGCCACCAGACACGCGCCCACCGTGCAAAAGGCAAAAACCTCCCCAGAGTAACGCACCCACCAACAAAGGCTCCCCGAGAACGCGCTGTAACGTTATGAATTGTGTTCACTCTCACCCCCTGTAAATGCACCTTCTCTGGTCTGTGACCAGGGGGGGAAGCCGGCAGGAAACAGCCATGGTCGCCCCAGCGGCGTGCGAGGAAAAGCACGTTTGCGAGGATTTTTTGAGCTCAACCAGCTGCTTGTGCGTCGACAACAATCTCATTAGAAAGCCCGGCTTCAGTGTTCGGCAGAACTCTTCTTGGAAGTCAACGGTGTGAGCGTGTCCCTTTAAGGAAGAAAAATGACGGCATTTGTTACTGATGCTGAAATTTGAACTTGCAGGTGAAAATGAGGACGGGGGGGGGGGGGTGGGGGGGGGGGGGGGGGGGGAATGTGTAGCCACCACGAGGTGAGGATGACAGTTTTCTGATCATTAAACCTTCTTACGAGACATCTGGGTCATGTTAGCAAACGGGATCTTTTGACATTTTTTAGATGAAATTGTGCCAAGATTTGACAGATCCGCGTGACTCGGCGGGTTGATTTTTCCAAGGATGAGTGCGCGACGCGACAGGCCCCAGCGAAGGGCCCTGAGAAAGAGCATTTCCGGTGAGTGTCCCCACTCGGGGGAGCAGCCAGCCCCCCAGGAAAAGTACCGTTTGCCCATTTGGAGCCTCGTGTCGAAGAAGAATATTCACAATGACCTGAAAAAAGGCTCTGAAGATACCCCCCCCTCCACCTGCAGGTTTGTGAGACGCCAGATGGTCGTTATATTCTTCAGCCAAAGCGTCTCAGCAGAGGATGCAGGGCAGCTCCGAGCCCAGCAACTCCGGGTAAGCCAGGCGTCAGGAGAGCTGCCCTAACCGAACGATGCCACGCCCCCACCACATATGTGTTGTGTCAAAAAATACAATTACCTTTCATGAAATTATGCCATGCTAAGTGTAATGGGCTTAAAAATGAGTTAGAATGCGTATTTTACAAATGTATCCATTTTCATTTCTAATCCAGGAAATATTGATCCATTGAACGCACATTAAACAACAATGGTCATTAAAACTATAAATTAACAAGAACTAACAAATGACAAATAAAGTGACAAAAACCAACAATTCTCAGAGGATGAGACCCGAGGTCGGAGCGCTATGAAGGTGCTTCCCAGGCTGCCCGGCTTTGTAACTGTGACTGACTGTTGTTGCGCGGAGCTGCCGGCAGAGGGCGCCGTTGTCCCACCAAGAGGCAGCCAGCCAGGCATAGTGAGAATCTGGGATGGGGTTTATTGGGCCCAGGCCTGGGGAAGTCTGTGTCCGCTGCTAAGGGCCGTAGCCTGGGCTGGCTTGTTCGTCTTTTCAGGAGTAAATGCTGAAAGGTGAGGTGAGGCCCTGGCCTGGCCACTAGTCGTGTGAAGGTCTTTGTCCCTGTGGTGGTAGCGGCGGATGTTCCATGTGGAGTCCACGGGCGCTGAGTTCAGAGCCTCCCTCCGCCTTCACAAGGTGTTCTCACCTGTGTGAGCGCCGCTTTCTGCACCTGCGACAGGTCCCTGGGCTACGCGGCAACCCTCCGGCGTTTTTTCCTTTCATTTCTCCCCTCCACCCCGCCCCCCCCGCCCCTCCCTCCGGCCCTGGTTCCTTTCCTCCCTTTCCCCCTCCTTCCTTCATCCGCTCAGAATAGCCCGCCTGCCCCGAGTGGTTCTTCTGTTCGTGCCGATGGCCACGTGCCCCTTGCCCGTGCAGCCCAGGCCCCACCCGGGACCACCAGCGTCAGGTGGGCATTCGTGGGCAATGAATAGACCCCTCTGAATAGACCCCTCCAGCCTTATCTGCTTCGTCTGGAAAAGGTGGTAACAACGGGAAGGTAACCATCAGTGCAGCCACCATGACCATGTTAGGACCAACTCCTCATCTCGGCTGGTGAGGTCCTGCCCCCGGGACCTGGCCTCCACGGCCCTTCCGGCCTCCTTCCACCACGCCCCATGGCTTGGCTCTCTGCACTCAGGCCCCGAGCCTTGTTCCAGCATCGCACACTCACCTGTCTCCTGGCCACAGGGCCTTTGCACGTGCTATTCTCTGTGCCAGATGCACTTCCCTCTCTACACCTGCTTAACTGCTGGCCACCCCTAAGGTGCCAGCACTTCCCGGGGAGGCCTCCCACAGCCCCACACTGGGGGACCCCTCCCACCATATGCTTCCTCCTCCGTGTGCTTTTCCTCCTGGCTCTTCCCAGAGGCAGTATTTCCACAGTTTTCTGGAAAGTAGAGCCAATGGAAACGGGATGCATACACCTATCCTACTTAGACATCCATAGAACGGTTTACTGTAAGGAATTGGCTCATGTGATTATGGACAAGCCCCACCACCCGCCACCCCGCCATCCTGAGACCCAGGAGAGCCAGTGGTTTGGTTTCAGTCTGAGTCCAAGGCCTGAGGACCAGGAGACCGGGTGGCGTGAGCCCCAGCTGAGGGCAGGAGAGGACCCAGGTCTCAGCCGGCAGACAGGGAAACGCTCTGCATGTCCTTCAGGCTCAGCTGATGGGGCGAGGCCCACGCTGGGGGAGGCCATCTGCTTTGCTCAGTCTACCCAATTCAGATGCCAATCTCATCCCACAGCTTCTTCCCAGGCACCCCTGGGAGTGACGGTTAACCAAATCCAGGCACCCCGGGGTCCGGCCAGGCTGGCACTCCCCACTGGCGATCGCCGAGGTGGGGGCTACAGTTGGCCTGTTCCTGTTGGTTATGTCAGTGTCCCTTGCCTGTCCTCAGCTCTGCAAGACCACGGTGGGGCTGGTTTGCTCTGTGCACCTGGCGTGCAGTGGGTGCGTGACACGTGGTGGGACCGGGTGGGTCAGGGGGTGTCAATGGCGGATTTGCCTGGCGTCGTGTGTCGCACCCAAAAGGCCCTCCGTGGAGGCCAGTCCCCCGGGAGGGGTTAGTCACTGCTGTGTGAGTGGCCGGAGCCCATCTATTGCCCTAACTCGGGGATAAGACAGAATCAGAACCAGAAACATGAGGACAAGACAATGCGGAACTGTCAGAAGAATTTTTGCAAATAACTGCAAAGGTTCCCCAGCGTCCCTCTCATTGTTCTTAAAATAGAGGACTTTCTGCTAAGGGGGGTAGGGGGGGCGGTAAATGAAAAAGCCGCGTGAATGAAGCGTAGTGACCCGAGGGCCGGCGTCCCCTGACGACAGGCTAGAGCCACTGGTGACTTCCGATGGGCTGTCATCGCTGTTGCCAGGAAAAGCCAGCCGCGCTCCCCGGCCCGACGCCCCAGGCAGAAATGTACCAACACCGTGTCTGCTGTTGACCTCGGCTCCCAGTGCATTCTGGGGAGGCACTTGTGACACCCAACCCAGATGCTGTGAACGGACAGGAGGGGGTGCGTGGGGGGGGGGGGGGCGCCCATTCCCACACCTTCCCCAGCCAAGAAGCTGCCTGGCAGGGCCCACACACCCACACGGAAACTGGTCTTCTCCCTTCGGCCCAGAGAGAGAAAGCGGATGCCACAGGTCACACAGCAATTTAAAGCCAACACGACATGATACCTCAGGTTTGATCAAAAGGCCAGGTCAGTAAAACTGACCCTGTTTCTATGGTAAAATTTGGTATTTTGTTCAACGTGGATTTTTTGCATTAACTTAGATGTTGGAAAACATGGAATTAAACTATTACTCTTGATTACTCAGTTTTTTTGATGCCCCCTTTTTATTTTGACAATTTTAGCAAGTTCTTATTGACTTTTTAGAGAGAGAAGAAGGAGAGGGAGAGAGAAACATTGATGAGAGAGACATCGATCAGCTGCCTCCTGCACCTCCTGCCTCAAGCCCGCAACCCAGGCATGTGCTCTGACCAGGATTCAAACCAGGGACTTCTTGGTTCATGGGATGATGCTCAACCACTGAGCCACACCAGCCAGGCTTGATGCCCCTTTAAATCCTGCTCCCGAGGCAAATGCCACGCCCAGCGCCGGTCTGAGAGTCGGGGAACAGTCTTGCGCCCCGGCCCCGTTTGGGAGGTACACACCTTCCTCAGGCAGGCGGCACACCCACGGGCAGAGCTGCCCGGGGCAGGCCCACCCGGATCCCTACCCGCCCCTAATGCCCAACCTGAAGACCTGGGCAGGTCCCTGGGTGGCTGTGAATTTCACTTTTCTCTTCTGAAAGTGCAACGGTCCCTCATTTATCTAGCCAGTGTTTTTAGGGTTCCACCATGTGCCTGGCATTGTGCCGGGTGCTGGGCATGGGTAGAGATTGGCCACATATAACGGGACAAAGCTCATGAGTCCCCCGGGCAGAGCTGAGGGTGGGGCCAGAGCCCAGAGCCCATCTTCTCTTGGCCCCTTGAGGAGAGTCAGTACTCAGATGCTAACATCCTAACACCCGCAGCCGGCCTGGTGCTGTTAGGAGGTGGGAGGGGCCGGAGTCCAGGAGGCACAGGAGGCCCAGAATGATCCAGAAATCTGACCTGCAGCCCCTCCCCCCCCACCTCCTCCCACCCCCACCCCCCACTCCCGCCAGCCACATTCCGGACTCCCGGCCGTGAGATAAGCCCACGGGCTCATGGGCTCCCGCTGCCAGGGGACATGGTCTTCGTTGGTTATATTTATAATGACGGGGCGGGAGGGCACAGGCAGGGGCCGGGGAGGCCCGGGGCTCCTGGGCCACAGGGGGTAGTTAGCTCTGCCCCGCTGGTCGTAATTCTGGGGCGGCCGCCGGTCGGATGGTCCCGGCTGCTGACAGGCCGTCAGCGGGCACTGTAATTGCCGAGCTAAGACCATTCATTCCCCGGCGTGGACTCGCCGAGGTGCGAGCGGCGGCCGGCCTGTCTGCCGCGGGCTGATCAAAGGCGCGGGCATCTGTTTTGTCTCTGCTTTCTTTCACCACCCCTGCCCCCCGAGAAAAATAGTTAAAAAGTAATTTATGAAAATGAATACCTGTCCTTCTCCGGAGGCCGAGAGGCGGCCACGTAGGAGACAGTCAGTGCGCTGGGCGTGTCTCAGACGTGGGTCACGTTTATAATGAGAAAATGGAGCTAGAAACCGCTTCTGCTACGCGTCCGCCCCATTAGACCTCTCCTGGGGTGTTTATGACGCGGGCCTGACTTTCTACACCCTGAGGATTTCCTGAGGAAGATTAAACTCCCCCCCCCCCCCCCCCGCCCCAGCCTGGGCTCAGAGGTCTGTCCTGGCCGGTTCCCACCCGCCCCACGGGCCCCCACCCTCCTCTCACGCTTCCTGGAGCCCAGCACAGAGGTGGCCCCGGACGCCACGCTCTCTGCTCGCGGGCCCCACGCTTTCACTGTAGAAACAGACACGCCCGCCCTGCACACGTCTCCCGTGGGTGTGAGAGGACAGAGGCACTCAGAGGGGACCGAGCCTCCACGGGGACGCGGACACGGCCGCGCTGATGAGCCTTAAGGGACGCTTCATTAAAGCCACTGCGAGGTGAGGGATGACGTAGGACTGCACGGCCACCCCTGTAAGTTCCTTCACCGACGTCACCCCACTGCATCCGATAAGGAAGGAACGAGAGGTGACAGACAATAGCCCGGGAAACGTTCACGAGGGAGCATTTATTAAAAGAAAAGGCGGGACAACACTGCACGTCGCATAAAGGAACCCAAGGAGCACAGAGCCGGGAGGTCTCCGCGGCCTCGCCAGCCCCCGCACCCGGGGTGGGAGCCTGAGGCCCGTTTTCACTCACAAGGTCACGGACACGCGAAGGCACCCCACGTCGGGCGGGGCCTGGGGAGCAGAGTCCCGGTGGGGAGCCCACGCAGCTCAGAAGCCCCGTCTCACCGCCTGTCGTACCCGAGCCCATGTTCCCATAAGCCCCCCAGGTGCCCGAGAGGCCCTGTGCCCTGGGGGCTCCTGGCCACCACCTGAGGGTTCCCACTCCCCGCTCCTGTCCCCAGTCCCTCTGGGAATTCCGAGTAAACCCTCCCACAGGAGACAGGCGTTTAGCTTCCGGAAGGTCCTTGGAGAGAGGCATGACTGTCCCCGTCCCAGGCAGGGACGGTCAGGGCTCCCAAGGTCACTCGGCCGGGGAGGCGCAGCCCGACACGGATGACTGAAACCAGTCACCGCCGCCCCCCCCCCAGCCTGCTCCCGACCACCTGCCAGTGACAGGACCGCCTGGCGCCGCAGACCCTGGCTGGAGACCGACTCTGACCCGGGCGGGGCCGGTCACCTTCCCGCTCATCTCAGCGTCCTGGGTTCGAGGGGCCGCGGGGGTCGGGGCCGGGGCCGGGGCGTGAGGTGGCTGAGGCCTGTGGGCTGGAGGTGCCCGGGCCGCCCTCCCCAACTCGGCGCGGGCCCTCTCGGTAGGCCTGGCCGCTCAGCGTCACACGGGCACCGTCACATGGGCACCAAGCTTCCCCTCCGGTCCCCGTTGCCCCAGGGAGGGAGGCTTTGCTCCTGGTTCAGCGGCTCCGCCACACGCGCCAGGACCTCCTTCCATGGAACGGGCAGCGCTGAGGGCTTTCTGTGCGTCGGCTTCATTCTCTTCCAGAAAGCACACCCCGCGTGCCCGCTCTCGCTCATTAGGCCTGGGCCTCTGCCTGAAAGCCCGCCGGCCCATGGAGAGGCCTCCCGCCCGCCGCAACCCTGCCCCCTGACCCCTGCACACAACCCTGCCCCCTGCCCTCCTGCCCGCAACCTTGCCCCCTGCCCCCTGCCCACAACCCTGCCCCCTGCCCCCTGCCCACAACCCTGCCCTCCTGCCTTCCTGCCCACAACCCTGCCCCCTGGCCGCAACCCTGCCCCCTGCCTGCAACCCTGCCCTCCTACCTTCCTGCCCGTAACCCTGCCCCCTGACCCCTGCACACAACCCTGCCCCCTGCCCGCAACCCTGCCCCCCTGCCCGCAACCCTGCCCCCTGCCTGCAACCCTGCCCGCAACCCTGCCCCCTGCCCCCTGCCCACAACCCTGCCCCCCTGCCCGCAACCCTGCCCCCTGCCCCCTGCCCGCAACCCTGCCCCCCTGCCCGCAACCCTACCCCCTGCCTGCAACCCTGCCCCCTGCCCGCAACCCTGCCCCCCTGCCCGCAACCCTGCCCGCAACCCTGCCCCCTGCCCGCAACCCTGCCCCCTGCCCGCAACCCTGCCCCCCTGCCCTCCTGCCCGCAACCCTGTTCCCCTGCCCGCAACCCTGCCCCCTGACCCCTGCACACAACCCTGCCCCCTGCCCGCAACCCTGCCCCCCTGCCCTCCTGCCCGCAACCCTGCCCCCTGACCCACAACCCTGCCCCCTGACCCCTGCACACAACCCTGCCCCCTGCCCACAACCCTGCCCCCTGCCCGCAACATTGCCCCCTGCCCGCAACCCTGCCCCCTGCCCGCAACCCTGCCCTCCTGCCCGCAACCCTGCCCCCTGCCCGCAACATTGCCCCCTGCCCGCAACCCTGCCCCCTGCCTGCAACCCTGCCCCCTGCCCACAACCCTGCCCTCCTGCCTTCCTGCCCACAACCCTGCCCCCTGCCCGCAACCCTGCCCCCTGCCACAACCCTGCCCCCTGCCTGCAACCCTGCCCCCTGCCCCCTGCCCACAACCCTGCCCTCCTGCCTTCCTGCCCACAACCCTGCCCCCTGCCCGCAACCCTGCCCCCTGCCTGCAACCCTGCCCCCTGACCCCTGCCCACAACCCTGCCCTCCTGCCCTCCTGCCCACAACCCTGCCCCCTGGCCACAACCCTGCCCCCTGCCTGCAACCCTGCCCCCTGCCTGCAACCCTGCCCTCCTGTCCGCAACCCTGTCCCCTGCCCTCCTGCCCGCAACCCTGCCCCCTGCCCCCTGCCCGCAACCCTGCCCCCTGCCCCTGCCTGCAACCCTGCCCCCCTGCTCTTCTGCCCCCTGCCCGCAACCCTGTCCCCCTGCCCCCCTGCCTGCAATCCTGCCCATGTGAGTCAGGCCACCTTCCCATCCCCTTTCTGCATCTCGCACAGACTCAAGGACTATTCCTCACTATGAGCCAGCCTCACTGGGAGAAGGAGACTGAGCACCTACTATGTGCCGGGCCACAGTAGTTACTCCATCATGATATGCAGCTGGGTTTCGTGCTCACACACACCAGGCCCAGAGGTGGCTATTTCCACGCAGGATTTCTCACTCCAGCATTAGAAACGCCCTTGCGAGCTGCACTGTCATTATCCACATTAAAGAAGATATGCTTACTGATTTTAGAGAGAGGAAGGAAGGGAGGGAGGGAGAGAGGGAGAGAGAGACATTGACATGAGAGAACAGCGATTGGTTGCCCCACCCGGGGATGGAGCCCGCCACCTCTCAGTGCTCAGGCCGACGCTCTAACCAACTGAGCCACACACCGGCCAGGCACGCACATGTTATAACATAAGGAAACAGAGATCAGAATACTAACTTGACCAGGACCCCAGCCACTGAGCCCCGGTCCAGGTATGCACACCTAGGTATGTGTGACTCAAAACCCTGGTGTGCAAACCGATCTCATTACACAGCTGACGGGCTGTTCTCACCACCATGAGCACACGGCAGCCAACTCCACGTCATACACGAGAAGGCGAAGGCGCAGACATGTCAGGTGCCTGCTAAGTGGGAAGATGGGATCTGAACTCGTGAAGCTGGACGTGACAGTGGCAGACTCAGGGCCGCGTTCCTGAGCCCCACAGCCTCTCCGCCACCAGCTCCTTGGCCTGACCGCAGTGGTGAGCTCCTAAGCACCCCTCACGACCCAGTTCCCATGCCCCCACCCTCCGGGAAAACCTCTTATTCCAAGACCAAGACGATACCCTCGGTTGTCCCTTTTTCCGTGTCTGTCTCTCTCGCTAAACAGTAGCCCCTTAAGGGTCCAAGGGTCATGTCTGCATGGCCTTAGACCGAGCACAGAGCGGGCCCCAAGCCGGGACGGTGTGGAGATGAGCTCACTTCCTGCAGCCAGCGTTCAACGTCTATCCTACCGTATACATCCCTCTAACATGTCTAATACATACAGACCCGTGCCTTTCCATTGCGAGTGGAATGTTTAAAGGTATAGATTCCAGGCTGAAGTCCACCAAAGCACACGCTGTCATGGCTGATACCGTGTCTGTCCAGGCCCCGAGCGCTCCCTTCTCACCTGAGCCCCAGCAGCCGGGGCCTCCTCTGGGCATTCCTGCTGGAGCCATGAGGGCGACTTTTCTTTGTGCTGGAGCATGTGGACCTGTGGCGGCGACCCGTGTTCCCAGCCCAGGGGGAGGGCTGTCTTTTGTAAGGGGTGGGGGGCGAGGGAGGGCGGGAGCGAAGGCGAGGGCGAGGGCGAGGGCGAGGGCGAGGGTGAGGTGACCCAGCCTCTCCAGGTGCGGCCTGTTCCCACTCTGGCCGCACTTGCTGACTCACACCCAGTAAGATCCACCTCCACAGCGTGGGGTAGGTTGTTTCTTAATATTGTTGGCCCAGTAGGATCAGCTGCTGGTGGCTTTTCACAAAGGGTTAGGAGCCACCCCCAGGCCCATCGACCCTCCCTCAGAGCAATCCCCTGCGCAGTCTCTCCACAACCTTGTTCACCTGGCGCTACGAGTGCAGGCCCATCATTCAGTAACTGTCAGCGCCTGCGCCGGGGAGGCCCTGGGCTGGGACACAGATCTACACGGGTGTCCTGGGCTGGGACACAGATCTACACGGGGAGTCCTGGGCTGGGACACAGATCTACACAGGGTGTCCTGGGCTGGCACACAGATCTACACGGGGAGTCCTGGGCTGGGACACAGATCTACACGGGGAGTCCTGGGCTGGGACACAGATCTACACAGGTGTCCTGGGCTGGGACACAGATCTACACGGGGAGTCCTGGGCTGGGACACAGATCTACATGGGGAGTCCTGGGCTGGGACACAGATCTACATGGGTGTCCTGGGCTGGGACACAGATCTACACGGGGAGTCCTGGGCTGGGACACAGATCTACACGGGTGTCCTGCGCTGGGACACAGATCTACACAGGGAGTCCTGGGCTGGGACACAGATCTACATGGGGAGTCCTGGGCTGGGACACAGATCTACACGGGTGTCCTGGGCTGGGACACAGATCTACACGGGTGTCCTGGGCTGGGACACAGATCTACATGGGTGTCCTGGGCTGGCACACAGATCTACACGGGGAGTCCTGGGCTGGGACACAGATCTACATGGGGAGTCCTGGGCTGGGACACAGATCTACATGGGTATCCTGGGCTGGACACAGATCTGCATGGGTGTCCTGGGCTGGCACACAGATCTACATGGGGAGTCCTGGGCTGGGACACAGATCTACACGGGGAGTCCTGGGCTGGGACACAGATCTACACGGGTGTCCTGGGCTGGACACAGATCTGCATGGGTGTCCTGGGCTGGCACACAGATCTACACGGGGAGTCCTGGGCTGGGACACAGATCTACATGGGGAGTCCTGGGCTGGGACACAGATCTACACGGGTGTCCTGGGCTGGGACACAGATCTACATGGGTATCCTGGGCTGGACACAGATCTGCATGGGTGTCCTGGGCTGGCACACAGATCTACACGGGGAGTCCTGGGCTGGGACACAGATCTACACGGGGAGTCCTGGGCTGGGACACAGATCTGCATGGGTGTCCTGGGCTGGCACACAGATCTACATGGGGAGTCCTGGGCTGGGACACAGATCTACACGGGTGTCCTGGGCTGGGACACAGATCTACACGGGGTGGCCCAAGCACTGAGGAGGGTCAACGAGCCTCAGCAACATGTCAGGGGGGTCACAGGGCAGGGCTTGACATATGTGTAGGTTTTTGCTAAGGAGTGAGAGAGAAGAGCATCCGAAGGCCACATTCAAATATTTTCCAATTTAACTGCAAGAACTCTGTCCCTGAATGTGGACCCCACACTAGAGAGTCTTTTACATTTTTCTTACAGAAGAATTTCTGTACCCCTTGGACACTGGTCTGGGCCCCTTGCTCCTGCACAACCCGCTCCTGAGGGAAGGAGGCCCTGGGGGATTGTCTCACAACTGAAAGCAGGGAAGCGCACAGCGCAGGCGCGAGTCCCACATGGAGGCGCCTCCAAAGCGCACGCAGCCCGACCCCTCACCTCCGGCCGTGGGAATGCGCAGGGACAGCCAATGTGGAAACCGCTTCCTGGTGACGGAACCGCCTGGGAGGTGCCGCAGTTTCTCTTCCTGCGAGGCTTCGTTCTCTCCTCCCTCGGCCTCCGCTCCTGGGAGCTGGGAGGAGGGGGGGCGGGGGGTGGGGGGCAGGGAAGGGGCCCGATCCCCTCTTGTCTCCCATCACCGTGACCAGGATGCTCCTGCAGTGCCCTTGTGGCCGCCCAACCCCCCCACCCCCACTGGGTGCCCGCCCACCCCCCAGGCCTGCGGGACTTCAGGTCCCCCTGTATTGGATTAATATGTTTTTATTGATTTGAAAGAAAAGCATCCATTGGCCTCCCGCACGCGCCCAAATTGGGCATGTGCCTGACCAGGAATCGAACTGGTGACCTCGGTGCACAGGCCACACTCAACCGGCGGAGCCAGGCCTGATGATGGGACGCAGTTGGCTGCCTGGAGGCTGCGGGAGTCTAACAGGTTCGGAAGGTGCCAACTAGGAGAGCTGAGGGCCGATGCCCGGTGACGTCTCCCCCTCCGCCCTGTCACTTTCATCACCTGCTGACTTGGTTCTGCCAAGAGTCTCCTGGGCCTTAAGATGGGCACTTCCTGGCATCTGGTGGAACGTCTTGTGACTAAAAGCAGGTTTGCTCAGGCAAACCCTGGAGAGGCGCCCTTCCCTGGGTGCCTGCCCTGCCCTGGGCGCCCGCTCGGGCCCCACCCTTCCCTCGGCGCCCACACAGGCCTTGCAGCACCCAGGGTGGGCGATCTCACAAGCCGATTAAGCCGGGGCAGGAAGGCTCAGCTGCTCAGCTCTTCCATCCTCGGGACTAAGTGTTCTCCAGGGCCCAGCAGCACTTAACCTCCGGGGTCAAGTGAACTTGCTCAGTTTCAAAGGCAAATCGGGCTGCGAAGGTGCCGGTCTGATAAGGAGGTTTAGGCGAGGAGTTGGGCCCCCCACCCCAGGCCGGCCAGCTTCTAACAGCCTCCATCCTGCGGAGAGCCCCTTGTTATCTAATCAGGAAAAAGGAGGCGTTTGGTTACAGAACCAATTGGGATCCATCGTTCAGGGACCAGAGGCCCCAGAAGCATCCCACAGACACCTCCTCCTTCATCCACTAAATCCTCCCAAATCCTCCTCCTGGGAGCCCGGCTAAGCGCTTTCTGGTCCAGGAACTTCCTTCATCTGTCACCGCCCCACGGAGACGAACATCCCCCTCCCAGGGCAGAGAAAGAGGCCGAGAGCCAGGGCTCCCCGGTGGAGGGCAGAGCCAGAGGGGACCTGTCTGTCTGTCTGTCTGTCTGTCTCCCACCAGAGCCTCGCTTCTGCTTTTTCCAGCTTTCTGCGGTGTGATTGACAAACAGTCCTTCTGTGAGTGGGATGTGATGCTTTAATTCTGTATACACTGTGAAGCAGTCCCCAACGCCAGCTGATTAACCTCTCCCTCCCCTCAGTTACCCGTGTGTGTGTGTGTGTGTGTGTGTGTGTGAGTGTAAGAGTGTGTGAGTGTGTGTGTGTGTGTGTATGTGTGTGTGAGTGTATGAGTATGTTTGTGAGTTTGTGTATGTGTGTATGTGTGAGTGTGTGTGTGAGCACGTGTGTATGTATATGTGCATGTGAGCGTCTGTGTGAGCGTGTCTGTGTGTGAGCGTGTGTGTGAGCATGTGTGTCGTTGTGTGTCTGTGTGAGAGTGTGTGTCGGTGTGTGTCTGTGTGAGCGTGTGTGTATATGTATGTGTGTATGTGAGCATGTATGTGTGTATGAGTGTGTGAGCATGTGTGTCTGTGTGTGTACGTGTGTGAGGGTGTGTGTGTGAGCGCACACGTGTGTGTGCTGAGAACATTTAAGATCTGCTCTCTCCGTGCTGATTCTGAGTGCACAGTGCATTGTTATTGACTACAGTCCCCGTGTGGTGCATCAGGTCTCCGGAACTTACGCGTCTATTGTAAGTGAAAGTTTGGCCTTTTGGACCAACATCCCCTCCCATTCCCCGGCCCCTAGCCCCTGGCGACCACCGCTGTCCTCTCCGCTTTGAGGAGCTCGACTGTTAGATGCCACATCTGGGCGAGAGCATGCACTGCGTGTCTTTCTGTGTCTCCGGCCAGGCTTTTGCTACCCATCACCCTCCGTTTCTTTAATGTTCCAGCCAGATTTTTTTAAATCACTGAGAAAAAATCCTATTATCCCATCATCCCCTCACAATCTGTTTTCATGTGAAGCTACTACCTCAGTTATTGCCTGTTCTAGCTCAGATAGAGCATGTGATGAACCGTTAGATGAATGGGTGAATGTGGATGGTGGCCGCACAGATGGATGGATGCATGCATGCATGATGGACGGATAGATGGATGAATGGATAGATGCAAGATGGACGGATAAATGGATGAATGCATAGATGCATGATGGATAAATAGGTGGATGGTAGACAGTGGATGGATGGATGGATAGATGCATGTTAGATAGGTGGGTGAATAGATATATGCATGATGGACGGAGAGATGGATGAATGGATAGATGCATGATGGACGGAGAGATGGATGGTAGACAGTGGATGGATGGACGGATAGGTGGATGAGATATAACTAATTAGTTTTTCCTTTCTATCCAGGACTTCTCTGGTCTAACTCACCCCTCCCCTAGTCCAACTGGCTCTGACCGCGGACAGCCGGGCCTGGTGGAAAGAGCACAGGCGCGTCAGACAGACGTGGTTGCGTCCTAACGTTGCCTCTGACTCTGGGGAAATTTCTTAGCCTTCTGGGTCTGGTCTCATCTATAAACTGAGAATACGGATGCACCTACGCCAGGGCTGCTGGGCTCCGGGGGGCGGGGGGCGCTGCCCTGCGGAGAAGGGCAAGGTGCCTGGCACAGAGCTGGGGAGACCCTAGGTGTCCAGTAGGGTTTGCCCACCCATCGCTGGGCCTCGGGCTTCACGGCTGACTTCCAGGTACAGGTATGGGAGTGGGTCCTTCCCATCAACGCTGCCCGATTCCCTAAGTCCCCTCACTGGGGTGGACATGGGTGGGTTTGGTGTATATTCCACGTCCTGCTTGGCGAAGCTGAGGTCTCCGTGGAGGCAGCTGGGGAGGCCCGAGCGTCAGAACGTTTAGAATATGATTCTGAATTTGCTCATTCCCACAGTGATGCCAAAAGTGGGTTTTCTCCTTCCCACTCCCCTGACTCAGCAGAGGTGGGACCCCCGAGAAAACAGCCCAGCCCAGGAAGAGGCGTGTGCCCGGGAAGGAAAAACAAAGAAACCTTTAACGACTGGCGCAGTGTGTGCTTTGGAAGCGCTGCGTACACTCCGGCAAATTGCTTCTAATGATAGGAAACCTGCCTCGGCTGAGGCAGCAGCGCCAGCGCCCGCGCCCGCCACTCCGCCCTCGGTTCTTGGCTGCTGCTCCCGTTGGATGGCGCTCTGGACAGCGCAGTCACCAAACGGGGCACAAAGCCGCCTCCACGGAGAAGGTTCGGGAAAAGACAGTGCTGGAGCTGGCGAGAGCGGCCAGCCACGTCCTCACTTCGCGTCCAGGGCCCGTCAGCAATGGCGTCTGCCCTGCAGTCCAGGTCGACGGAAGAAGTTACCGAATGCGTGCATGCTGGGCTTGACATCTACAGAGATCGCCTAGTGTAAGATCAGGTTCCCACACCCCTGCCTCCCCGACCACAGCCCTCCCCGGATGGCTCGCCAGTCCACCAGCTGCCCCAGCCCTGCTCACACCTTCCAGGGCCTCATTAACCGCTGCTCAGTTTCCACATTTGGGGACACCATTTGGTCCCGCCCTCCTGGGACCCCTTCAGATAATTCCCTTCATCTTTCTCTTTGTAATGTGATGTAGTTTTAAAAAAAAAATTTAGCCTAGCCAGTGTGTTTCAGTGGTTGAGCGTCATGGTTCAATTCCAGGTCAGGGCACATGCCTGGGTTGCAGGCTCAATCCCCAGTAGGGGGCGTGCAGGAGGCGGCCAATCAATGACTCTCTCTCATCATTGATGTTTCTCTCTCTCTCTCCCTCTCTGAAATCAATAAAAATATATTTAAAAAAAAAAACAATCAAGTGATGCATTTGGCTATATAACCTGCTTTCCTCACTCAATGGCACGTTTACAGTAGAGCTCAGCCTTGATTGTATTATAGACAAACCTCATTCATTTAATGGATACCTAAGAGGCCAATGGAAATATAATGACAGTCATATAGGTCATTTTAAATTTTCTAGCAGTCACCTTAAACCAAGTAAGAAGCAGCAGGTGAAATTGACTTTAATGTCCCAGACATCAGCAACCTTTGTCTCCGATAAGACACAGGGTCGGAGCTGGGGGTGGGCCCCGGGGGCCAGCACCAGGCCTCTTGCTTCCCGCCTGGACTCAGTGTCCATTAACCCCCAAGTAGTCAGGGACCCGGGAAGGACCCACAACACAGGGCAGAAATCCCAGCACTCGCGGATAGAAAGAGCCTGGCAGGGTGGCTCTGCACAGAAGGTTCCAGAATGGGCAAGCCCCGAGCATCAGGAATTCACCTCCGGTAGAATCCCGTGGCTTTCCGGCCTCTCGATATTCATGGAGTCCAAGGAGAAGGGGTCGTTTCTGAGGGGGTCCGGGCATGCTGCCCCTGGGAGCCCCGGGGCTCCCTGGCCCTGACCTCGGGGGCACCCCGACAGTGATCACGTGCCCCCACTCATGCTGTGGACTCACACTTGACCTTGGCCTTCAGCTTCTACACTGCAGCAGGCGCTCCTCGAGGTGGCTGGGACCCAAGGACGGGCTCTTGGGTTTAGAGACGCGTCCTGTTCTGGGAGAAGCCCTTCTACTTGTAAATGTTTCCTGACGGTGGGCACTGAGCCGCCAGCTTCCCGGGCCCCTGGCGGAGAGAGGAGCGGCCGCCCGGGAGGGGGAGGCCGCCTCTGAAGCTGCGGGCCCCTCTCTGATCCTAGAGGCCCTTGAGGAGGAGATAGCAGCTCGGTGCTCCTTTCCTGATAAGCGGGCGGAAGGAGCCTGGCTGCCTGGACCCGGTGGCGGGGAGCTGGGATGGCGGGGACACTGCTGGCTCTGTATCAGCACCCCCTCCTGACCGCCCGCCCCCCCCCCCCCCCCCCCGCCGCCATCCACTCCTTCACCTCCCCCTGCTGCAAGTGGTCCACCCTGCGTGGGCCCCAGTGCTCCTCCGACCCATCACCCCTGCACAGGATGAAGTCAAAGCCCATCAGCCCACCCACCCAAGGCCTTCACTCTCCCTTCTCCTTGCCCTCCTTTCCTCCTCCTCCTCCCCCTCCCCTCCCCCTCCTCTGCTCCTCCTCCTCCTCCTCCTCTGCTCCTCCTCTTCCTCCTTTCCAGACTCACATGTCTACAACCCCAACATGTATGCTGTGCCTCCACGCACTTGCTCCAGCTGCACCCTCCCCTTCCTTGGCCTTGCAGGTTAAGCATCACCCCGTTCCTGACTGCACCCTCTGCACGCCCAGCAGACATGAGCCACCGTGTCCCTTACCTGTGCCCCATGGCACCCTGTGCTGCTCCCTCAGAGCTCTCATCACACGACCTGGTAATTATCTGGGGAGCGTTCCCAGGGGGACATGCCTGATCAGCAGGGAGCCTCAGACGGGCGCATGGCCCGGTCCTCACACACGCAGACACTAAACGTGAGAGGGAGTTGGCGAGAAGGAGCGGGGCAGGGAGCATTTGGGAAAGAACGCTCTCAGAGCTTCCTTCTCCTGTAAAAGGTCATTCTATAGCCCCGGCCAGTGTTGCCCGGTGGTTGGGCATCATCCTGTGCACCGAAAGGTTGCAGGTTCGATTCCCCGTCGGCCAGGACACTTGCTGGGGTTTTGGGCTCCATTCCTGGCAGGAGATGTGCAGGAGGCAGCCGATCGATGTTTCTCTCTCTCATTGATGTTTCTCTCTCCCTCTCCCTTCCTGTCTCTCTAAAAATCAATTTCAAACACCTTTAAAGCAATAAATAAAAGGTCATTCTACGAAATGAGGTCTACGAAGGGTCTTTAGGGACAGAAAGAATCGATGAGGATTATGTTGCCATCAGAGGAAAACATACCGTGGACCCTGTGTAACTGCAATGCGCCCCACCCACCGCCCCCCTGGAGACAGCTGTGTGATCTCTAAGGAGCCTGCCTTCGGTGTCAATGCCTCGGCCCGGGGTTCAGTCAGTGAGAATGTGAACAGAGCAAATAAATTGTGTGAGTGTTTTCCCTATAACATTTGTTATTGAGAAAATCAGTCCTTGCAGTTAAAACGCAGCTGACACTTAGTGCATTCGCCGGAGCAGACTCCACTGTGCACCGAACGGCCGACCCAGGAGGGAAGCAGTGGCCAAAGCCGTGCTTTAATGGGGTTTCAATTTTACGAGGACGGGCTCTCTTTGAAGTAGTTGTTTCCAGAAGCTTGTGTCTGTCAACACCTCGCCGATTGGTCTGATCGGGGGCGCATCTCGTGTCGTGAAAATGCAATTTGCTGGAGGAACGCTCTGATTCCACTGTTCGCCTTGGTGGTCGCTAAACAGAGGCAGGCGTGCGGGACAGAGGCCGGCGGGTTCCGTGGGCCCCAAGTGTGCAAGCCGGGCCTGGCCGTGTTCAGGGCCGTCTTCGAATCACATTCCGGGACGTGTGATGGGAGAAAACTCAGAGCGCGAAGGAGGCCCATGTTCCCGCGCTGTGTCGCCAGCACTGGGCAGCCACCTGCACCCGATTAGCTGAGGGCCCGGGGCGGGGCCAGAGGGTCTCGGAGGCTGATTTTGCAGTTACTGACTTTATTGGTTCTTCATTAACAGTTTATAGATTCTGAACATGTTTATGGGAGTGGGAAGAGGAAGAGAGGGCAGAACAAAGGGAATGAATAACCATCATGCGCCTGATTTTTAACTAGCAAAGCCGGGCCAATAGGACACCACCCCCCTCTCTCTCTCTCTCTGTCGGGGTGGGGTACCAGCCAACTTTAAGGGGGAAGGGTGCTTTAGTTGCGCCAGAGCAGCGATTTTCACCATTTCATCTCACAGCACACATAAACTGATGACTAAAATTCTGCGGCATTCCAAAAAAATATACTTTTTGCTGAGCTGACAAAAAAACAGGTATGGCCATTGCTAGTCCAGCACCTGACACCTCACAGATGCTCGAAACGCGTTGGCCTGAGAAGCATGAACATGATGGCACCTCTCACCTTCAGTACCCGCAGGGGATGGCGCCTCCTGCTCCTTCGAGAGGACAGAGGCCAGCCAGGCCTACAAGCGGCAGACTGTCCGCTCCAGGTTGGCTTTTCCTGGGTGAGAAAAAGGCTCCCCCGCCCCCACCCCCCGCCTGGAGTTGCAGAGTCACAAGTTGTAGGTATGGCAGGGCCTCGGGAGGGGCTGGTGCCATCCTGCTCACCTTGCAGCCGCGGGGAGTCCCTGTTTTCTCCAAGGCGGTGTCTAGTCTCTTCACCTGGCTCTCCTTCTGAGAAATTGCGTCTTCCCGACTGGATACAGCTCAGGGCTCCTGGCGGTTCCCCTCCTGCCCCAGCTAAGGGGCTGGGACACCTCCCAAGTCAGCCACAGGGGCCCTCCCTCCCAGGAAGTGGAATCTGAAACAGAGGAACTAAGGACCGAGCAGACCTTCTCGGCAGACCTCGCTCGAGGGTCCCTGTCTCAGTCTCTGGAACAAAGATCCCGGGTGCTTGCCATGGGCCATGCCTGCTACTCAGCTGTTCTCGAGTCCACAGGCCCTGGTCAACCTTCCAGAACTTTGTTTTAATTGCTAGCTTGGAGCCAAGACATACTGATGAGGGTGGCGGCGGAGAAATGGAAACCCAGAGAAAGTGCGGGCCCTGCGCAAGGCGACGCGAGCTTGTCTGACCCGGAGCGGCCCCGCGACGCCACGCCAGGGCTGTTTGATCGCAGGCACCAGAGGTCCCGGCGAACGTGGGGTTCTGGGGACGGCATAGAACAAAGCTTTGTTTCCATCCCTTTTGCTTACTTTTGACAGTCACATAAAATTCCAGCTCAGAATGGGCGAGGCCTCCCGTGGGGGCCTGGGCGGGACCTGCGGATGGACACGCGGAAGGGGGGGCCCAGAGGTCCCTGTGTTCACAAGTCGGGGGAGGGGATATGCACCAGGTTGGAGCGTCGCCCTGCAGGGTTTCTCTAGTGGCTCCTCCTGCTCATTTAGTTATTTTTCTTTTCTTTTTTAGTATGTTTTTGTTGATTTCAGAGAGGAAGGGAGAGGGAGAGATTGAAACATCAATGATGAGATAGAATCATCAATCAGCTGCCTCCTGCACACCCCCTATTGGGGATTGAGCCCGCAACCCGGGCGTGTGCCATGATTGGGAATAGAACCAGCGACCTGTTGGTTCATGGGTCAACGCTCAACCACTGAGCCACGCTGGTCGGCTAGTTATTTGCTTTTTAATAGACTTTATTTTGTAGAGAGTTTTAGGTCCACAGCAAAACAGAGCAGAAGGCACCGAGATTTCCCCCAGACCCCACACACGCATGGACTCCCCCCACCCGCGCCCCCACCAGAGCGGAACATTTGTTTCTTTATTCATTTTCCCTGAATGTACTGGGTGACATTGGCTCATAAAATTATGTAGGTTTCAAGTGTACAAGCTAGAGGAAGACACATAGCATATAATTCCACTGACATGTGGAACCTAATGAACAAAATAAATTAACAAAATAGAAACAGACTCACGGACACGGAGGACAGATGGACAGCTGTAGAGGGAGGTGCTGGCGAAACAGGTGAAGGGACTGAGAAAACGCCCACCAGCCCACACTCAGACAGCAGCACGGGGAGTCCCTCTGGCCACTTAGGTCCCAGCTTCCGGGCCCCACCCTCGGAGAGCCCCCCACGCCCCATCCCAAGGACACCCCCTCCACGCACCCCGTGTGTCACCCACCTGCTGGCTTCTCGTCGCAGCCCCAGCAGGGACTTGCTTACGGAGCCCCGTCTGTCTGTGCTAAGCGTCCGTCTTTCCCGCGTGTCTGTAAACTCCCGAGCTTCAGTGCACGCGGGGTTCCCGGCCCCACACGGAAGCCCGCCGTAGGCCGCTCCATAAACACCTGGCCCACCTGACGGACGCCTCATTAACTGCAGTCAAATTGGGCAGGACGAGCGCCATTGGCCGAGCTGTGGGTGGGGGGCTTTGGGGCCGGTGGTGGAGTATAAAGGAAGGCTGGCCGCACACCCCGGGGCGGCGATGGGGAACTGGAGGACGCGTGGCTGAAGGATTCAAGTCCCGTTTCGAGGCTGGTCCTGGCCAAGCAGAGCCATCAGCGAGCCCAGCCAGGGCCCGTTCCAAGCCTTGTTATCAGGCTTGACCTTGATCATTCTTTGAAGGCCACGGCTTTCCTCCTTAGGTAAGACTTTCTGTTTCAAGAGTTTGAAAATATCTGGTTTTCAGTTTACGAGTTGGCAGGAGCCGAGGAGAAAGTCATGTACAAACAAGAAGGCCGGCCCCTGGGGGCGGGTCCGTCTGGCCGCCGAAGAGTGGGCTGGTGGGGAGTGGGCAGGCGAGGCTGCGTGAACGCGCAGACAGAAGCACGTCTTGAAATGGGTTTCATAAACATCAGAAATAAAGTCCTAACAGCCCCCAACATGGCACTGCTTGCATAACTTCTGGTGAAAGAACTAGATGTAATATTACTAAGCAGGCTCCCTCTATGCTCCTACCTCTTGTTAAACGAGCCTTGATTTGGACTTAGGTCTGTATCCCTTTATGTCTTTAGAAAACCATTACTTGAGCACTTATTCTGTGTCAGAGGCATTTTGGAACCATTCACTTGTTCAATTCTTACAGAACCAGAGAGATACATATCATTACCCCATTCTACGGAGGAGGAAACTGAGGCTTGCAGAGGCACATTACCCTGCCCAAGCTCGCGTTGCTGACAATGGGCAGAGCTGAGATTAGAACTGGGATCTGTCTTCAAAGCCTTCGTTCTTCGGCAAATCTTCACCTGCTCAGGCTCAGCCCTCTAGTGGCTGCCCCCGGCCCTTCACTGGTGGGAGCCCAGAAACTCTTCAGTGAAGGGGTGCAAAGGGGTGCCAGGTCCCGTGGAAATTCTGCAGGAAGAGGGCTCGGGAGTCTCCTTTCCTCCACTTCCCTCCCACGTGGAAAGGGGAAAAGTCAGGGAAGCCCTGGACGGGTGCCTGGACAGATGGCGGGCCGAGTAACTCAGCTGGGTACCCACAGTACAGACGGAGCACGGAGCTAAGGGGCCACCCACTCAACCCTCACACCCTGAGCTGGGCCCCACTGTATCAAAGCAGAGAAACTGAGGCATGGAGCGCTGAGTTACGTTTCTAAGGTCACAGGCGGGCAGAGGCGATTGGAGGATCGTCGTCCTGAGTTTAGAATCCAAGCCCCTTATGACTTTATACGCTCAAGAAACCCCTGTTGACTGAAGAGTTGAAATGACTTTTTAAAATAAGGCTCTGTGTCCATTTTCCCCGTTCGGCAGACTGTGAGCTACCCCAGGGCAACCAGCACCAGGCTAGGCACATGGCAGGTACCTCGGGTCACCAAGGTGCACACCCGGAGGGCTGCAGGGAAGAGGAGGCCATCCTCCGAGGCCAACAGGCAGGCTCTGAGGACCCAGAGCTCCCGGGAGAAGGCTCCTGTGGGTGATTCCTGTAGGCTTTGTCTCCTCTGCTGGCGCTTTGATTCTTAATGGCTGAGCTCACTCCTTGAGCCCTTCCCCGGGGTTATGTCACCGGGGGAACAAAGCCTCTTTTCAAGGCCCCGAAGAAACCAGATTATGTTATGGGTCCTGAAAATTAGAGGCCCGGAGAGGAGGCCTCTTATTTGGGGATAATCACCATTGGTTCTGTTTGATGACTTATTTCAAGATAATTAGAGCTTCACTTTCTTTCCTTGAAACAACCTCTTCTGTTTTCTCTTGTCCCCGCCCTGCCAGCCCCGGGCTGACTCGGGGACGCAGCAGCGCGAGGCATGTGAGCTGGGAAATGCACGTAGGGTCACCGTCCTTACCAGGAGCTGCCAGGCGACCGCCAGGGGAGCAGCTTTAAAGTCTGACGCAAGCCATCTAGGTGAAACAGTGGTGAAACCTTCGTTCATTCAAATCTTTCTTTTTTAAAAAATATTTTTATTGGTTCAGAGAGGAAGGGAGAGGGAGAGAGAGATAGAAAATCAATGATGAGAGAGAATCATCAATAGGCCGTCTCCTGCACACCTCCCACCAGGGATCGAGCCTGCAACCCGGGCATGTGCCCTGCCTGGGAATTGAACCATGATCAACTGGTTCATAGGTCGATGCCCAACCACGGAGCCACAACAGCCGGGCCATTCAAATCTTTAATAGACCCAGGTTCCGCCTCTTTAGCACACAGAGCTCCAGGCGCAGGACACAGCCATAGAAAGCAACACCCTGCCTCAAGGGTGCAAGGCGCTGACACCCAGAAATAAACAGAACATTAGCAATCAACAAACGTGTGTCCGGAAAACAAAACCTTCAAAGTTGATAATTATTATGTAGAATCTTGCTACACTTAAGTGACTGGTATCTAGAACCTAGCAGTTCTTTCGTTGTTGTTGTTGTAAATCCTTAAGTCCTCACCTGAGGATATTTTTCCATTCATTTTTAGAGAGAGTGGAAGGGAGAGAGGGAGAGAGAGAGGGAGGGAAGGAGGGAGGAAGGGAAAGGAAAACTCGATGTGAGAGTGATACATCCCATCCATTGGTTGCTTCCGGAACACATGCCCGACTAGGGACAGGGTATGGAACCCACAACCCCGGTACATGCCCTTGACTGGTAATCGAACCCGAGGCCCTTTGGTGCGCCGGCCAGTGCTCTGTCCACTGAGCCACACGAGCTGTGCATTCCTTGCCATTGGGTCTCTCCGTGGCCATGCCTACAGAACGGCTTTTGTTTCCCCAAGAGGAAGTCTGAGTGACAACAGAGTCCTCAAGGCGGAAGCCATCGCCCTCGCGACCTGACCTCTGAGTGACACGCCCTCACCCCCTGCCCTTGGTCACACAGACAAACCCTGGAATAACAGGAGGGGCTCCCCAGGTGTGAACCAGGCGAGAGGGGCCATTCTGGATCATCTTGGAGGCTGCCTACCACAGAGAGAGTCTTTAAAATGGGACATTCACCCGGCCGGCGTGGCTCAGTGGTTGAGTGTGGACCTATGAATCAGGAGGTCACAGTTAGATTCCCGGTCAGGGCACAGGCCCGGGTTGCAGGCTCAATCTCCAGTGGGGGCTGTGCAGGAGGCAGCCCATCAATGATTCTCTCTCATCATTGATGTTTGTCTCTCTCTCTCTCCCTCTCCCTTCTCTCTGTGTGTGTATATATATTAAGTTCACGAAATTCGTGCACTTGGGGGGGGCGGTGTCCCTCAGCCCGGCCTGTGCCCTCTCGCAGTCCGAGAGCCCTCGGGGGATGTCCGACTGATGGTTTAGGCCCGTGGGGAGCGGGCCTAAGCTGGCAGTCGGATACCCTTAGCACTGCCACGGAGGAGGGAGAGGCTCCTGCCACCGCCACTGCACTTGCTAGCTGGGAGCCCAGCTTCTGACTGAGCGATGGTCCCCCTGTGGGAGCACACTGACCACCAGGGGGCAGCTCCTGCATTGAGCATCTGCCCCCTGGTAGTCAGTTCGTGTCATAGTGACCAGTCGTTTTGCCGTTTGGTCGATTTACATATTAGCCTTTTATTATATAGGATATATATATATATATATATATATATATATATATATATATAGTCACATAGCTGCTAACCTCACCACAGTGGGGAGTGGGTAAGAAAAATCGGTTCTAACTGGACAAAAGCATGATACTTCCCTCTGGGATGCAAACGATGTTGAAATTCAAGGAGAGGTGTTGGTCTTGGGGTTGGATTTCTCGGCAATTGGATTGGGACTTAGGTGATGGTTATGTTTTCCTCCTACGGTGCACCTTTTAAAGTATCTATTTTCCTCCAAAATAATTTCAGTCCTCCGAGCCCCTTAACACATTTTTTGTCAATCTACTTTCCCCGTCATTTCCAAGTCCATGTCTCCTGGAAAGGAAATTTGATTTAAATGTTTTCGATTCCTTTGCATAAAAGTATTGAAACCCGAGTTAGCGAGGACGGTTGAAGGGCCCACAAACCCTCCGATTTCACATGAGCATCGCGAGGCCTATTTTTCTCAAAAAATGAACTCGTGCCAAAGAGTCAATAGCATACCGGCTCCATGGGGCTTGAGTTTAACCACCTGCAACGCCAAACGGCCGGCTAACTTCATGCCAAATGCTTTTTTTGATGTTGGTTTGGAATACTGACTTGACCATTCCCCCCACTCCTCCATTTCACGGAATTGCAAGATCATTTTCTGTCTGGTAGATGTGGAGACACGGGAAGAGGAAAGTGCTGAATTCAGACAATTCCATTTCTTTAAATACCTCGCAGTGACCAGAGCCCTTGGTCTCCAGTTTCTTCCTGCTTCGAACCGTGCTGCCCGATGCTGGGGTTACCTCCTGGAGCCATTGAGCTGACCGCATTTACCCCCCTTTGCTGTCTTTAACTTCTCACCGCCTCCTTATTACCTTCAGGTGGATCCCACCAGGCCGCTGGCCGCCCTGCACGCCAGAGTGTCAGCCTGTTTTCCTGACCTTTCCTCCCAGACCCAGAGTCTGCGCACAGGCTGTTGCCTCCGCTCACAATGCCCTTCCCTGGCCCAGTCTCTGGAAGGCCCCACTTCCTCTTCCAGGCACCTTTCAAATGTCATCTTTTCTTTGGGGCCAGGGCATCTTCTCCACACACCTTCACTCTCAACCTCCCGTGATCCCTCCAATTCGATGGAAATGGTGACTGTCCCCTGGTCTCCTAAGGAGGTGAGTCCACTCCTCTACATTCTACAAAATCCTGCACACGCCCACCTCGCCACGCTGCCCTAACTGCGTGGCCACCGTCCAGAGTGTGTGCTAAGGTGGTGCTGACCGCTTCAACGGTTGTACCCCAAACCTCCGTGGCTTAACACTGGAAACTTGCTTCTTGCTCCCATGAAATCTAACCGACAGCACGGCTGGGTGACGGACATGCTCACACGCTCAGCCATTCAGGAACTGGCTTACGAAAGCCCTGCCTTCTGTGGCCGATGGCTCCCAGGGTCCTCCTGGGTGCGGCACAGGCCAGCAGACCGTGAAAGGCAGGGGACAGAGTGACACGAAGGGAGCTGTACGGCTCGGGCCTCCGACACCCCCCACTCCCGTGGCCTCCCCCAGCTGTGCCCCAGGAGGGAATACAGCAGGCGAGGGTGGGTACCCCTCTCCTTCGTAACTATCCTTGGGAAACTCACCATCTAGAGCCGTGGTCGGCAAACCGCGGCTCATGAGCCATACGCGGCTCTTTGGCCCCTTGAGTGTGGCTCTTCCACAAAATACCACATGCGGGCGCGCACGTACAGTACGATTGAAACTTTGTGGCCCATGCGCAGAAGGCGGTATTTTGTGGAAGAGCCACACTCAAGGGTCCAAAGAGCCGCATGTGGCTCGAGAGCCGTGGTTTGCCGAGCCGCAGTTTGCCGACCACTGATCTAGAGCAGTGGTTCTCAACCTTCTGGCCCTTTAAATACAGTTTCTCATGTTGGGACTCAACCATAAAATTATTTTCATTGCTATTTCATAACTGTAATGTTGCTACTGTGATGAATCGTAATGTAAATATCTGATATGCAGGATGATCTTAGGCGACCCCTGTGAAAGGGTCGTTCGACCACCAAAGGGGCCGCGACCCACAGGTTGAGAACCGCTGTTCGAGAGAGATGACCTCTGCACCGGGGGACGACCTTGGTGGGGAGAGCCCCAAGCTCAGAGATGGCTTGTTCTCTGTGCTGTTTTCCTGGAGACGGCACCTTGGACACGGGCAGAAGAGTCGTGGAAACAACCACACCTCCACTTGGTCTTTATGGGGGAGAAGGGGGCGCTAGGGAGGGACCTGTCCTTTTAAATAAAAGGAGAAGGAAGCAGCTGAGTGAAAGGGCAGGGTCAGCCCCTGAGAAGGTTGCCCCGCATTTCTCGCCAAGCTCTGCCTGCCCCCCACCCCCCCCCCACCCCCGCACAGTGCTCATGTGCAATCCCCCAGCCCAGCCCCCAGTAGGGGCGAGAGGAAACCCAGCCCACAGAGGCCCCGCCGCGGCTGCGAGCCCGCGCTGTTAGAAAGCAGGCCAAAGCCGCGTCACGTCCAATTACTGTCAGGGAGGAACATCTGTGTTTCGGAACCCACGTCGCTCAATGCAAACATTTCGCAACCCCAGCGGCTGCACGGCTGTGAGATGGGACGGCCCCGTGTGAATCGCGGCCACGGTCGTCAGCAGGCGGGTCTGGCCGGCTGTGCTCGCTCAGCGCCCACGAGAGCGTTTCTCAAACAGATTGAGTTAAGCGCAGCGGCTTTCCCTCCTATCTGTGAAATCTTGTGGTTGGGGCTGGACTGTTTTTATGAAATGGAATATATAAAATGTATAAAATGCAAATAAAAAGGAGGGCGGAGTGGTGTGTGTGTGTGTGTTTCATTTTCTCTCTCTCTCTCTCTTTCTTTCTAGCCAGGCATCTGGGGTTTTTCTCTGCTTTTCCCTTCGGTGTTTGAGCCGACACGGACAGGTTCCATTGTCAAGCGCAGCCTGAGAGGCTCCCATTCCAGCTGGTCTCCCCGACATGGGCAGGCAAGGCTGGTTCTGAGGGCCCCCCTGGCCCGGAGACCAGTGGTCACACACCCGCGTTCCCGGTGCGGCCGGGGATGCTGGCTCTGCACTCACCGGCAATCCCACAGCCCTGGGTTCAAAGTGGAAGATGCTTTAAAATTCTTACGGTGCGTTCGATGAGGCCCCCAGAAACGGGAGCCGTGGGTTGGGGCGATGGGGAGACAGGGATCCATCAGTGAGCTCGGAACAGCACAGCGTGCAGGGCAGTTTACCCGCACGCCGCCGCGCCCACGGGGCTGACACTGCCTTGTGCTCTGTGTGGCACCGCGGCCTCACCGGGATCCGTCTCCTGACGCCCTCGAGAGCAGGCAGGACCACAATGACCGCCTCCTCAGGGGTAGCTCCTGCCCCCTTTCTGAGGAAGCCCCAATCGAGCGTGGTGTCTGGGTCACCGTCCACAGCAGCCAAACCTGCCGACACAGACCAGAATGCTCTACAGGGGAAAACCGGAACCATGGGAGGAGGGGTGTGAAAACGAAGGTGTGACTGTAGTGGAATACTATGCAGCTGTTAAAAAGGGCACAGGGCAGCCAGTCGGTCCCTGCAGCCACGTGGAAAACTGCCCAGGACATGTGTCAGACGGAAAGCCAAGCTGCAGAAAGAGCAGAACGGCGGCTCCGTACAATGTGCACATGAAGGCACCGCATGCTCATCGTGAGTCGGCAGCTCTGCATGCAAAGGCTCCGAGCGCCTGCCTCTCAAACTTCCCGCCAGTGGAGCGGATGCATCCGACGGTGGGAAGGAGCCACGGTTGCACTGGGGGAGGGGCTGCCCAAGGAGGAGCTAGGTTTACCTGCAGGGCTTACAGTTTGAAAGAGAAATATTTTCACTTCTAATGCAATTAAACATGTTTTTAAGAGAAAAATCAGAGGTCTTGTGATGAGACACACTGGTGTGGGAGTCCCAGCTCTGTCACTCGCTGTGTAGCTCTGGCTGCTGTGGCAGCTGAATACCAGCCACCCCCCCCCCCCCCCCCAAATGCCCATGTCCTCACTCGGGGACCTGTGAGGGGTGAAAGGGGCTTCAGAGACGCAGTTAAATTCAGGGTCTGGAGATGGGAGATTACCCTGGGTCACCCGCGTGGGCCCTACATGCAATCACAGGGCCTCTCAGAGCCCGAGGGGCTGGACTAAGATGAGGGTGATGTGACGAGGGACACGGGCAGGAAGGCCAAGGTGAGGGGCCGGGCGGGCATGAGCCAGGAGTGAGGACAGCATCTGGGAGCCGGGAAGCACAGGACAACGAATTCCCGAGACCCATCCGAGAGTCAAGGCCTGGCTGGGACCTTGACCTTGGCCAAGGAAAACCCTCCTGGGCCCCTGGCCTGTGGAACCGTGAGAGAGGAATGGGCACTGATTTCTGCCACTGACGTGCGGTCGCGTGTCAGGGCAGCAGGGCGATGACAGAGCAGGTCGCCCCTCCCTGAGCCCGTTGCTCCTCCACAGCGGTGGACCCAGGGCTCCAGGCTGTCGGCAGGCTCAGAGCACAGACAGCACTGCAGCGAGCACTGGACCCCACAGCCTGGGATAGCACTGGGTCCATGCTCCCCCCCAGCCCCCGTCACCCACCGGGACTCCCCCTCGGGCCCCGTCACCCACCGAAGCTCTGCGGAAGGAGGTGTCTGCTACCAAGTCTGGCCTGTGCTCCGGTCGTCACGCTCAGCACTCTCCTCCTCCGGGACCGAGCCTGCCCCGTGGCTGGCGCTCAGGACACCGCCCCATGAGACAGGCATGACTGTTTCTTGCAGACAAGCCCAGAGTCCCGGGAACCACGGTGCAGAGGCAGCTCCCTGCTGGTTCCCCTTCCCCGCTCAACCCTCACCCCCACCCCGTGCATCTCAAGGCCGGCCATTTGTGTCTCAGAAAGTTCGGAGTCAGTCTAGCCCTGGCTCCCAGTAACATGGGGCTCATCTTTACCGTATCTGCAGAGCATCCTTGCCAGGCGCGGTAATCAACTCCCTCCTGTGCTCTGGGAATCACCTGCCTGGGGAGCACCCAGCGTGAACCCCCAGAATGCAGAGCCCGTCACTCCCTGGCCTTGGCCCCCATAACAGAGCAGACAGGCCCTCCTGAGTCGGAGAGCCAAGCATCGTCAGGAGGGGGAGAGGGTCCCGGGAGGTCCCTGCAAAGTCCTCCGTCCGTTGCTTATGTCGTGAAGAAGCCCAGGCAGAACATTTCCTGCCGGTCCCGTCACAGCCTCCCGGCTTCTGGAGGGTGGGCTCCAGGGACAGTGGCTGGAGCCGTCCCAGCCATGAGCTCACACGGGAAGCCAGCGCCTTCTGTCAGGTCTGGTCTGGAGTGAGCTCGGCCGGCCGGCGGCGATGCCACACCTGTGCTCCATCAGCGAAAGCCTTCGCGACAGGCGGGGACAGCTCAGCGCCCCTGCAGGTCGGTGGCTGAGGTTTGCTCTGCACGTGGCCATGACCTTGAACAGCCTCCCTTCCTTCGGGGCACGCTCTCCTCAGCCCGGTCTCCGTAGATTCAGGACGGCTCCAGTTAGGCAGGCATGACTTGGGTAAACAAACTAGGCTGAGTGGTGGGAGCAGGGACTGTTAGAAATAGACGGAGAGCCAGCAAGCCCACTGCTGGGCCCACACCAGAGGTTTGGGAGCAGGGCCTCGGACAGATGTTGCATAGCCATGCTCACAGCAGCAGCTTTCCCAGGAACCGAAAGGTGGGCACACCCCAAAGGTCCATCGCCAGGTGAGTGGTGAACACCTGCCACAGCCACACAAGGCCCCAGTATCCAGCCACAGAAAGGAAGGAAACGCTGACGCATGCCACAGCGTGGACGAACCCCGGAGACATCGTGCCACGGGAAATAAGCCAGCCGAGAAAGACAAGCACTGGGCGACCTGCTTACAGGAGGTTCCTAGAGCGTCACCAGTCACTGTGCCAGGTGCTGGAGTCAGAGCACTGAGCCCACAGGTGCCCGCCGCATGGAGCTTAAAGAGCATGGCCGTGTCGCCCCCATTCCCACCCACCCAGCATGCTCCCCGGGGCCTCAGTGCCGGTGGGCCCTCCCTCACTGCACAAGGCTGACCCCCCGTAAAATTACCAGTGGACAGTGTTGGTCTGAAGCCCCCGCCATCCTGGTCCCGCCTTTCCTTCCCTGACTCTCGCCCCGTTCCCACGGCCCACTTTGCCTCCTCCACCCATCTTCCACTCTTACCAGGGGCTCAATATTCCACTCGGTCCATTCATTGGGATTTGAATCCAAGTTCAATGTCGTAACCTACAGCTGCCATCGACAAGATCCACCCTCCCTCACCGGGCAAACGGGTCACAACAAAGTAAGCTCAGAGAACCTGATCCTGACTCTCTTTATATATATATATATATTTTATTGATTTCAGAGAGGAAGAGAGAGGGAGAGAGAGAGAAACATCAACGATAAGAAGAATCATTAATTGGCTGCCTCCTACACGCCCCCTACTGGGGATCGAGCCCACAACCCAGGCATGTGCCCTTGACCAGAATCGAGCCTGGGACCCTTCAGTCCGCAGGCCAACACTCTATCCACTGAGCCAGAGCAGCTAGGGTCTGACCCTGACTCTTTGGCCTTTTTGTAGACTTAACCTTACATCTAACCCATGGCCAGGGAGCAGGGGGCAGAGGACTCTGAGGACAGGTCACCCAGATCCGAGTCCTCTCTGGCCTGTGAGCCTGAGCAAACTTCTAAACCCATGTGAGCATGCAAGTCGCCGTCTGTAATCTATGACTGCTAACACCCCCTTTGCAAAGCTGACATAAAGATCGAAACAAGCCCTAACCGGTTTGGCTCAGTGGACAGAGCATCAGCCGAAGCGTCCAGGGTTCGATTCTGGTCAAGGGCACGTACCTCGGTTGCAGGCTCCTCCCCAGCCCGGGCCCTGGTCGAGGCGTGTGCAGGAGGCAACCAATCGATGTGTTTCTCTCACATCTGTATTTCTCTCTGTCTTCCCCTCTCTCTTCCACTCTCTCTAAAAACCAATGAAAATATCCTCGGGTGAGGACTGAAATTTTAAAAACAATGGAAACAATGTGTACGGCGGCTGACACAGGGGTGCGGAATCACTGGGCACTGCAGTGGGATATTAAGGAGCAGTCACGGCACAGCCGCACGGAAGCCCCGGCGCTGGAACCGGGAGTCGCGGAGCGGCTCAGTAACCGACGGGCAGGCTCCACACAAGGCCCCCGCTGGGCCTGCTTTCATCTCAAAACGTCCTTGGCCAACAGCAAAAACAGAAATTCGTTTTTCATTATTGGGAGGAAAAGCATCCTCCACCAAACAAAAGTAACCCTTCATTAAGGCCATTTTGTTATTAGAGACCAATCGGATTAGGGAGCTAATTACAGCGTCCTGGGCTCGGCTGCACCATTGTTGCCGGGACGAGTCACGCCCGCTCCCCGGCTCTTCAAGAGCCAGCCTGGGATAGCACTCGGCTCCCCTGGGAATGTTTTAATTTCTCGGGAGTAATTACGCATAGTGACTAGCCTTGGCCAACTCCAACCAGACAACCCATTCGGGTTGTAGATAGAAACAGGCCGATACGCTGCTCCCCCAGACTCCTCCCCGCCCCCCAGGCTGCCTGCCCCCCACGGTCTGGGCTGTGCCCAACTCCCCCCATCGGGAGAAAGCAGGCAGCACATAGCGAGTGAATTTTGGACACTTAAGAAGGTCATTGCAGGCGAAAGCTATTCCTCGAGAATCTGAGATACAAAGTTTCCCACCATTCTTTTCCCCTTTTGGCCTTTCTTTCTTTCTTTTTTTCTTTTTTTTTTTTAAGACTTTATTAATTTGCAAGCCGGCTAATTGCAACTCCTCGGGGCGAAATAACTGTGCAGTTGGCACTGTAATCGCCGAGTGGCTGGGCTGAGCGAGCAGGTCCTGTGTTTTTCTCTGCCTATTACACACATTGTTTTAGGTAATTAACATCCACTTTGTAGTGGCAGCCCTGACGCCTCCCTGTCTGAACAGCGCCTTGGCTGGCGGCCCCTGCAACAGCCCTGGTGAACTCCTTGCACAATCGCATGATATTATTATGTAATTCTCCCGGCGAGAGCTCCGGGGAGCTGCACACGGCTACGTGTGGCCCCGGGATGCAGGCACATGCACGAGGTGGCTGCTGGAAGGAGCGTTTGCCTCCAGAGGGGCCAGGGCCGGGTGCGGGTGAGGGGAAGGGCTGGGTTTGAACTCTGGCCCTGCTGCCACCAGCGGAGAGAAGCAGCCTCGACCTCGTGGGCTTTGGGGAGCATTCACTGAATCCTCGACAGGACCTGGCCAAGGGTGGGTTCCCTGTCCACCAAAGACACGATCTCTCCTCCAGGGTTAAGGCAAGTGACCATATTCCAACAGAATCTATTGTTGATGGTGTTTTCTGTTGTATTCTGTGGTCTCCCTGCCTTTAGGCGCCAGCGGGAAGAAACATCTAGAACTCTGGGCTAGCGGCACACGGGACAGGTGTCACTACCGCAGCAGCAGCAGCAGCAGCGACGCATCCATGGCCACGCCAAATCCCCGGGGCAGCGGACCTGTGCCTCCCGCGGGTGAGGCATCGAACCCTTCCTTCATGAGCCACCAGGGTGCGCTCTCTCTCTCCCCCAACGTTGGGGGAAGTTGGAAACGGATGGACGACCTAGTCTAGTGATGGCGAAGCTTTTGAGCTCGGCGTGTCAGCATTTTGAAAAACCCTAACTTAACTCTGGTGACATGTCACATATAGAAATTTTTTGATATTTGCAACCATAGTAAAACAAAGACTTACATTTTTGATATTTATTTTACATATTTAAATGCCATTTAACAAAGAAAAATCAACCAAAAAAATAAGTTCGCGTGTCACCTCTGACACGCATGTCATAGGTTCGCCATCACTGCCCTAGTCCTAGAAGGACGCTGGATGACTTGAATCGTTTTGTCATAAAGTTCTATGGGGGGGGGGGGTTCATCCTTTAACCTCCCCTCGCCCCAAGCCTAGTCTTCCCAGGATGAACCTCATGGTGCAGGGCGGGGCTCGCTGCGCAAGGGCCGGGGGCTGGGCTCATGGCTCCGGTGGCAGGTAGATTACAGGGAGAAGGTGTGGGTAGGGGACGGCTGCCTCTCTGTCTCCTGGGGAAAGACTAAAGGGCCAGGGTGGAAACGCCACAGATCAAAGGCTCTGCAGGTCTGAACAGGGAAGAGGAGGGAGGCCAAGAGGAGAGGTTCCCAGGGGTGGGGGGAGGGGGTCCGGCTCTGAAATGGTCCCTATTGAAAGCGCCCCACGTCCGGGTGCAGTCACGCCGTTCTCACATTTCACCCCACAATCTGAATCCTGTGAGGGGCACATTAATATTAATATTGATATTAATAACTTCCAAAAAGACAGACTCGAAGCAGGTGGAGCAACTTAGACGGAGTCGCACGGCAGACAAGGGGCGGAGTCGGGACTCAAACCCCAGTCCCTCTGACTCCAGGCCCCGTGCTCTCTCTATGGACCTCACACGCCCACGTCACCCTTTCGGGGAAACCGAGAATGGGAAACCAATTTGGGGGAGAAGAAAGGAGAAGGAAAGGTGGATTCAGATGTCTGTCCTCAGCTGCTGACCCAGGCTGTCCCTGTCCTTCCCTTCCTGGGCTCTGTAAACCCACGTCAGGACCAAGCGGGCCCCACTTGTGCAGAGCCCAGGCAGGCTCAGGTGCACCCCAGTATGCCAGGTGCGCCCCAGTGCGCCAGGGCTCACGGATTGGCAGCCCGGGCCCAAACTGGCTGAAAGGTATATTTTGTTTGGCTCTTAAGAGTTGGATCACATAATAGATTTAAAAACTGAGATCCGTTGCCAACACATAAAATTGGGATTCTATCTGCTGCTGCTCATCTGATGGGTTAGGGCAGCGGTTCTCAACCTGTGGGTCGCGACCCCTTTGGCGGTCGAACGACCCTTTCACAGGGGTCGCCTAAGACCCTCCTGCATATCAGATATTTACATGACGATTCATAACAGTAGCAACATTACAGTTATGAAGTAGCAACGAAAATAATTTTATGGTTGGGTCCCAACATGAGGAACTGTATTTAAAGGGCCAGAAGGTTGAGAACCACTGGGCTAGGGCTTCCCGGCCCTACCCTCCTGCTGCGAGTGACTGGAAAGCTGGGGTTAAAACAATGATGCTGAGAAGCAGTGGACGCAAGGCCTCGTGGCTCCGGTGCAGAATGGAGGAAAACGCTGGACGGATGGGGCCGTGGAGGTGGGACCAGGAGGTGGGAGGCCGGGCAGAGCTGTCAGAGCCTCCCAGGCCGGAGACCAGGAGACCGAGGGGGAGGGGGAGGGGCTGCGAGATGGCCGGGACTTCAGGGGCCCGAGGCCAATGCAGAGAAGTGAGTCCGGCGTTTGGGGGCGTTTTCCCTGCAGGGGGGCCTGAGCAGAGCTTCCCGCAGGCCCAGTGATGATTTAAATGGATCCAGCACCCTCAAGTAGGGGGGCCTTGGAGGACACCAGGACCTTCGTGGGGACCCTGAAAGGAGTAGTGGCTGGGAAACAGACAAGCCTCAGGCGACACCAGCTGAGCAAGCCCAGTCCCTGGAGGGAAGCCGGCGACGTGCCTGGGACCACCATCCGGAAGCCACGATGGGCTCCGGAGGGAGACGGGAGACACCATCAGTGACACTCAAGTGTTTCATCTCTGCCCCCGGGCCCCGGCGCCTACAGCACCCAGACAGGTTATTCTGAGAGGAAACACACAAGGGAGGCTGGGGGCCAGAGGACCAGGAGCCACACTGAACAGCCCCTGGAACGCAGGCCCAGGAGGAAAGGGGATGGAGGCTGAGGTCTCGTCCAGCTTCCCCAGGGCGGGCCTTTCCTTGCAGCCACTGTGAGGTTTCTAGGCGCGTGTACTCATCCAGTCTCTCCTATGAGCCTCTGGCAGTGCTGCCACCACCGAACCCCTCAGGTGCTCAGCGAGGCCGGGAGGGTTAACTACCCTGTGACAGCCGGGCCGGAGAGGCCCAACATGAGGACTTCCCACCAGCGAGTGCCTCTCTTCCCAGCCAGCAGCTGGCAATCTTACACAGGCGGCCTGAAACCAGCCCTGGGAGCATTTACACCACAGCCATTGGCAGTGCTGCAAACAGGACATCATCCCCCCCTCCCCCATTGCCCGTTACTAGCACACCTCGGCGCACAGCCACTGTAGGTTAAGACCGTTTTGAAAGCAGACAGAGCCCAGTTGCCAGGTCACACACCCACGTGTGTATGTGTGTACAGACCTTCTTTACCTGCGACCAAGTCTTCCCCATGAGCCTCTGTTTGGCTGAATAATCAATGGGGCCGAGAGGAGGGAGGGATGAGCCATGAATTCTGTTTCATCCAGTAAACTCAGGCGACCAATCAGTTAGATCTTCAGCTATTTCTGATGCTTTGGGGTAAAAACACTCAGATATTCAGAGTTCCCCCCTTCCTTGGAGTAACAGCTTAAGTTCCAGGGAAATAGTCTCAGAGATAGTCAAGCACAGACATGGGACGGAAATGCTCTCATAAGTAGCACAGCTGGACAGGGAAGGGGCAGAATCAGTGGGAAGATCCATTGCCAACACATAAAATCAGGGTTCCATCTTCTGCTGCGCTACAGCAGGGGTGGGCAACCCCTGGCACGCGTGTCAAACATGGCACGCCAGTAACTTGCCGGTACGCGAAACCCTCTCTTATAATCTTCCATTTATAATTTTTTCTTAATATGGACATTTTTATTTTTCAGATAAATTCAGTGTAGGTGCATCTTAGATAAATAAATAATTTTACATAACAAGTTATCTTAAAGACCATAGACATGGATTGACTAGAGAGGGGAAGAGCAATTTCTATGCCTCTGCCTTAATTCTCCCTGCCTTCCTAGATCCGACCAGTGTTTTGGTTTCATCCACATACGCTTGTGAATCTTTGTTCTCAGTGATGAATTTTGTTAAGTCTTGTAATAGGAGTAGCCTGATGGATGAAAGTAGTAGCTCGTGCATATCTCTGAAGGTCACGAAATATAAACTTGATGTAAAATCTCTGTCATCAGTGATGCAGCAGCAAAAGTCCCACTGATAATATCAAATGGAATCATAAAGGTTTCTGTCGGACTATCAGTGTACATGTATACATTAAAAAAAATGTATTTTTCATCATCATATACTGTGTTTTTGACGCTCGAATGAATATTATTATTTCTTCAAGGTTCTTCACATACATACACCTTAAGAGATATCAAGTAGGCGTAACATGTTCTCAAAAAATTAGGGTTGGCACGCAGAAGAATTTTGAGTCAGAGATTTTGCTGGTTTTGGCACGCACTCACAAAAAGGTTGCCCACCCCTGGGCTAGGGTGTCCCGGCTCAACCCTCCTGCTGAGAGTGAAGCACTCAGCCGATACCACTGGGATCCCACAGACAGATGTGCCAAATGTGCCTGCATGGAGCTTTCCATGTTTTTTGATTCATTACCAGCATTTTGGTAATATCCTTCCGTAAAAGTCAGGCTTCCCAGCTTCTGTGGCACAGTGAGATGTGGCATCGACTGTCTGGGCCTGGGGCAAGGCTGTGCCTCGGAACAGTGCTGCCGGTGTCTGTTCCGTGGGCTGGGCCTGGACCGCTTCCTAATGATGAAGAAACATGGTTTGGGAACCCATTGGCTCCACACAGAAATCCAGGTGTGCAACTGGGTAGCTGTGTGACCTCAGGGAAGCTGCTTAACCTCTCTGAGCTCCAGTCTGCAGGTCTACAAAGGGAGGATTAGAAATACTTACCGCACAGGGTTGCTGTGGGGATTAAACAAGATCATGTCTTGAACGTTCCTGGCACAAAGTGAGTATTTAATAGCAGGTGCCAATTTATGCTTCGCTGATTCGAACAGTCCCTGAACCCTCCCGGATTCCCATTAGTTCCTGGAAAGATAAGTGGTAGCTGGTACTGCAGCGCCCACAGCCCAGTGAAGCCTTCTGTCCCCTATTTCACAGACACAAACGGACCAGCGGTCATTGTCTGAAAATCCAGGCTACAGACGTGGGCGAGTTCCACACATTGTCCACCTTCTGGGTATGTCACCAACCAGGAGGGAAGTAAGGGAAAACGAAAAGGAGGAAGTATATACACAAGAAGGTGTCAAGCAGAGTGCATGGCACACAGCAGGTCCTCTCACCATCTTTCCTTAAAGTCCTGGCCCTCAGTCGCCCACGTGCCTAGGCCTCACCTGGAAGGCTCGCAGGTGGCTGGGCTCCGTCCCTAAAGCTCTGGATTCAGACCGGGAGACAGGACAAAATTTTGGATTTCTAGAAAGTTCTAGAACAGTGGTCGCAAACTGCGGCTCTCGAGCCACATGCGGCTCTTTGTCCCCTTGAGTGTGGCTCTTCCACAAAATACTGACTTCTGCGCATGGGCCGAAAAGTTTCAATCGCACTGTACGTGCGCGCCTGCATGTGGTATTTTGTGGAAGAGCCACACTCAAGGGGCCAAAGAGCCGCATGTGGCTCGCAAGTCGCAGTTTGCCGACCACTGTTCTAGAAGGCTCCCAGCTGATGCGAAAGCTGTTAGGCAGGAGACCACAGTGGAAACCATTGCCTTAAAAGTTGGATAATTTTTAAGAGATGCTGTGAAGGTCCAGGGGGTCTTTCTTGTACAGCAGACCCAAGGGGGCAGCAGGTAAACTGTCAGCACACACCGCACAATATTCTGCGTGTCCACTGGCCACAGCTGCAGGGAAAGATGTGCTCGGGCGTGGTCTGGGTCGTTGCTACTGGAGCGGCTGCAGCTGGGGTCCCTCCCTGTGTTCTCTGACCCCTGCTGCCATCCTGGGTGGGGCTGGGTGCTCAGGCGATGCTGCTCCCTTCCAGCCTCTGCTAGGAGACCTGGCCAGCAAGTTCAGGAATGGGGGTCTGACCAGCGTTGGGGGCCGGATGCGGGACCCCGAGCCCTTGGAGTAAAAGCAGCTCCCACGAGTGGTCAGCCGGAGTCCAAGAATTTGAGCTGCCCCATCAACGAAGGGGGAGTCTGAGCCCAGGCGGTCCTGGGCCCAGAAATGTAGCCCAGCCCCTCCTCCTCTTCACTCAGGGGGCCTCCTCCCCAGACCCAGCATCCCCTGTCCCTAGCAGAGACCCCGGGGCCCAGGCTTCTTCGGGAAGCAGGGCCAGGGTTGTTTTTAACAAAGAAAGAGCTCAAAGAAACCTGGGTTCCCAGGTCCCCCAGAGAGCAGCTGCCTGGGTTGGGATTCACCACGTGGGTGTGGCTGCGGAGTTAAGGGCTCACGGAAGGGGAAGGTCTATGATCCCCTCACTGTGTGTGTGAGGCAGGCACAGACACCCCACGCTTCCTGCAGCTCCCTCCGCTCCACTCAGGTGGATGGTCCTGAATCCCCCTGTTGCCTCCCCGCAGCCCCGCCATCCTGGCCGGAGCCATCTGGACACCAGAGGGCGCTGCGGCACCAGCTCGTGGCCTAAGCTCCTTCCACCCAGAGCAGCCACCAGCTCTGAGCACGCCTCCTACCCCCACCCGACCCCTGCGCCCCCAGAGGCGGGGTAGACCCAGAACGTGGGGCCTGCGTGGTTTTGCACACTCCCAGCTGCCATGGAAGGCTCACCAGCTTTCCTGGAGGAAAGGTGATACAGAGATTCACTACTCTGCAAAGTTTACCCATGGCTTTCAGGCAAGGTCAACAATGGAAAAAATAAATGGGTCCCTCAAAAACAAGAAAATGAGGTGGGAAACCAGGGAAAACCCTGCCTGGTCCCTGCAGAGGCCGTGTGCAGGTGCCACAACCGCAGGCACTCGTGTACCGATCAGGAAATTTCCAAGGGCCAGGAACTGGCCCAGACAGGACGTGGCTGGGTTCCCGGCTGGGTACAGACCAAGCGGTCTGACCCCCGCTGAGGAGGCTGGAGATAGAGATTAGCACCAACTGGCACACACGTTACCATCAGCTAAGAGCTGAACGACACGATAGCCCACATCCTCCTCATGGACACCTCACAGGTAGACGGTTTGCCCGGTGAAGGTCTGCCTGGCTCAGGGCAGCCGAGTGGGGCAAGAGAGCGGCTGAGCGGTGGCGGGACAAGCTCAGGTCTGTGCGGGCACTGAGCCACGTGCTCGACCCGCGTGCACACAGCGCTTCAGGCCGTGGGTCACTCCTGTCCTGCCCATGCCAGCCCCCGGCGGTGCCCAACGGCAGGGCACCTTACACCAGGCTGGCTGCCACCCCCACAGACAGTGGGGACACAGACCAGCATAGGTGGTCAGCCTGGGAGTCGCCTGAGGGCTGCAGAGAGGGCAGGTGTGAATTACAAGCGGCTACATCTTTCTGTGCAGAAACCAAGAAACCAAGTGCAAGGAGTTTCCTGGGACGGGTGGATTCTATCGGGTCTGCCGCGGGCGATGAGAAACGACGGGGCCAGCGACGCGTCCGACTCTCAGTCTGCACATTATGAAACGAAGGCACTTCCGGCGGAAGTGAGACTAGAGGTAGGAGCCTCGAGTCTAATCCAGGCTTAGCAGTGACCACATCAACCACATTTATGAGATAATGAATGAAAAGGCTATTGAAACCAGGAAGCACCACACAAAGAAAGAGATGATTATATATGTGACCCGGATCAAAAGCACGCCTCTCTCCTCTCTCTCCCCCCTCTCCTCCTGCCTCCCCATGGACGAGCGGCATGGACACTGCAGACGAGCTTGACCTGAGTCAGCAATGAGTTCAAATCTCCCAGCTGCACAGCCTCGACCAAGTGGCCTCCCCTCTGGCCTCAGACCAGTCCCCCTGCTTCACGGAGCAATGACACAGGCTGGCCCACGTTCACCCTGTGCTCGAGCCAAGCTCTGGTCCCCTGCTCTGTGCATCTTGCCAACACCAGGAGCAACAGCCCCTTCATCCTCCAACTTGTCCCCGAGGGGGCGAGGCCCAGAGGCGTCAAGCACCTGGGCCCAGGACACAGCACTCCTGTTAGGGGATGGAACTCACACTCATCCCCACCTCCGTCTTTCAGACCCTGGGCTTAGAACTTAACCTCCGAGAGCTGGTCCTAGGAAGACTCGGTGATTAAATACGAGAGGGGATAAGGGGCTGCGGCATTTTCCGCTCCTGCCGGCCACTCCGAGACGGCCCGGCCCGCACTGCTGCCTCCTCAGTCCGCTCTCAGTCGGCCCACTCTTGCATCTAGGGGGAGCCTTCGTAAAATCTGGCTTGGATTTGCTGGGTGCAGACCTCTCCGCTCGGTACATCTGTTTTCAGGCATGTACTCCTAATAAATGCGCGGTGATTAGGAAACGAAAATGTGCCCGAGTTCCACCCTCTGGAAACCGACCCAGTCCACCGCCGCCACCGCCCACAGGGGACCCCGCGTCAAAGAGGGAACACGCAGACATCCAGGCACCGAGCCTCGGCCAAGCCTCCTCCCTTGTGATCCAGGCTCTTCGCTACTAACCGTTCCCCCTTTGACGGTCAGGCCCATGACACCAGCCACCTGGGGCTGTGGGGACAAAGGTGCCAGCCAATGGCCCGTGCACGCGCCCCGGGAAGGCTCCCCGAAGGTACCGGGGGCCCGGGACAGGCAAGTTAGACCTCCCCTGATGGCCACTTCCTCATGGGTGCACATTACTTACGTAATTTTGGTTGCTGTGTAAAAAGGAAGGTAGAGTTATGTTACAATTTCATAATGTGCATGCCTCATAAACCCGGAGAAACGTGCGCTGTCCTTGAATTACGGGGAAAGTTCACTTGTTACTATTTGCCAAGTGCTTACTCTCTGATAATAATCCTGTCCGTGGGTTGGGCCTGTGCTTTGCGCCAGGCACGGGGTGAGGATCGCAAGCTGGAAGGTGGGTGTTACCTGTGTCTGCCAGCAGCCCTGGGAAGAGGCTGAGGTGGGTCTGAGCTCAAGAATGGCTCCTGCACCGATTTCTTGTCTCAGAGCAGCACGCTGGTATTTTATTTTATTTATTTGTTGATGTATCTTTAGTGATTTCAGAGAGAAAGGGAGAAAGAGAGAGAGAGAGAAACATCAGTGATGTGAGAGAATCATTGATCGGCTGCCTCCTGCCCACCCCCCACTGGGGATCGAGCCCACAACCCGGGCATGTGCCCTGGCTGGGAATCGAACCCCAATCACCTGGTTCATAGGTCCAACCTCCACCACCGAGCCACGCCTGCCAGGCTGCAGGCTGATGTAGAGATGGGGCGATGGCCACACTTGACCTGTGATGGTGGTGGTGGCGCTGACGCCCGCATGCGCTGCGTCCTCCCAGCCTGGCCTGGAGGGGGGTGGGGGGGCGGTCTCGGTCTCCCTGGTCCAACCTCAGAAGCTGACATGTGGAGGCTCTGCGGTGCGCCCAGAAAATCCCCTGCGAGGCTGAGAACCCAGGCCCTTCGCCGCTGCTCTCCCTCCGCGCCGAGTGCACTGCCTGTGGGTGGTCAAATGCATCGACATCTGAGGGGGGAACAGAAGAGGCCAAGCAGGACCCTGCCTGCCCGGGACGGTGGCCTCGCCACAGAAGCGCCCGTCGGCTGAACCCCTGCAAAGGGCGACTGACTTCAGAGAGGCCGGTCACCTGATCGTGAACTGCTCGGCCTGCCCGGCAGGTAGAAGTCAAAACATAGTTAAAGTTTAGTGGACTTAATCTAGTTAATAATAAAAACAATAATGGCTCAATTAATAGCAATCCTGGGCACTTTTATGGATGCTTTCATCTGAGAATCAAAGTGGTTTGGGAGAGGAGGCATCGCCAGGCTGATCTCACAGATGCGGAAACGCGACATTAGAAGCGAGATGACTCGCCAAGGTCGGGCCTGAGTCAGCGCCCAGGTCTGGGGGAAGGCCTGGCTCCTGGCGCTCTCCCTGCCTCCGTCTCTGTGCCTGGCACTTAGGCAGATCTGTCATCTGAGAATCTCAAATTAATCTCCCAACAATTATCACCATTCAGCAGTGGCCAACAAGAAATCTCCACCCGCTTGCCAAGCCACGGAGGCCCATCCGGTGCCGCCTCCCCTGGGCGGGCAGGGAGGGTTCAGCACCCACGGCTCCGAGCGGGGCCGGGGTCCCGGGTCTTTGCACTAGGGGGGCTGGGACCCCACAACCAAGAGACCAGAAGTGAGCAAGGCAGGCCCAGGATCTGAAGTCACTTCCTGGGTAATGATTCTGATGGTCACCTTGGTGATGCACGCAGAGGGGGAAACATAGATTTCTGGATCTGATACACCTGGATCGGAATCTTGACTCTGTCCCTTTTAAGCTGTGTGCCCTTGGGTAGATTGCTTGGCCTCTCTGAGCCTCAACGTCTTCATGTGTAAAATCAGTATGGCTGTATCCCAGGGGCCCCAGCCGCTGCACATGCTCTTTGTTTCTGTAATGAAAACACTGTAAATTAGCATTTTGCATGGACAGTCCTTAACAGATTGCTCACTGCTGTGTACAAGATGCCACCTGGACCTGTCGTGCAGAGCGGGAAGCAGGCTGGGAGCCACGTTGGGACTTGTCCAGGTGCACAGAGCCAGGAAGCGGCTAACAGGGATGTGCGCTCTCTCCAGCCTGTCTGACCCCCACTCGTGTTCCTTAATCGGGAACTTGAAGTCTTTCCATCAAGTGCGTTTTTCACCAATTGGAGGGTGAGGAGCATATGCTGCCACATCCATCAGGGAACGTGACGGGGAAATGGCTACCCTCACCTGGGCCCCTGACGATCCATGTGGGCAAGGTGAGGTGCGGTGCCAGGCCAGCTGCTGCCCGGTTCCTGGGACCTGGACTGCGGGCGCCGTTACACAGACAGGGCCCCTTCAGTAAAGGACATGGCGGTCAGGGTGGGCAGGGCCCTGCAGAACATCCCCCCTCCCTCTCTCAGTGGATCTCCGCTCGGCTCCCATGACCGAGTCAGATGGAAAGGCAGAGGCAGAGCCCGTTCTCCAGGCCAGCATCCTGGGCAGAGCAGAGGAGCGGAGAGCGTGTGGGTGGCCAACGGGAGGACCAGTCTTCCTTCAATGATGAGCAATCTCAGCGGTGAGCCGGCCTCCCCCAGAGCCAAGACGGGGGTGGGGGAGAATGGGGGTAAAGTCCTGGCCGCTGCCCTAACCTTTGCTGAGTCCTTGAAAGATTTCTTATCATGTCGGTAGGCAGGAGAGCATCCCTCGGAACTGGCTAGAGAGAGACATCAGCCCATTTTACAGATGAAAAAGTCAAGGTCCAAGGAGGAAAAGCACAAACTCTACGAGGAACATCCTCAGATAGAGAAGATGGTGCATTAGTTGCTCAATCTGGCCTCTGGCTGGCGTCTCCATTCATTCATTCATTCATTCAGTAATGATCTAATTGTTTATAGAGCAGCTACCACATCCCAGCTGGTCTATTGGATGGAAAGCAGGGGCCATGATATCTTCCCCCTTCCACGCTCCCATTATAAATATTGACAACCCCTGACATTCATTCAGCGCTTGCTGTCTGCCTGGGACTGCACAGAGCCCGCCTCCTGCCTGCATTATCTCATTTAATCCCACAATAACTCTCACGGGAGGTATAATTGTTCTTGTCTCCACTTTACAAACAGAAAATTGGGGCTTAGGGTGATTAGATGACGTGTCCACAGGCACCCAGCGGGCAAGGGTGGCACTGAGCTCACACGGGCCTTTCTGAGTCCAGAAGCTGCGGGCACACAGCGGCCAGCGGGGCAGGTACCGCCCCGAGACCTGCTCTATTTTATTTTTCATGAAGCCAACATGCAACACCTGAGAGATGTGAGTTTTAAAAATCCTGACTTCCTTGCCTTTCCTTTGAAGGGGCGAGGAGATCGGGCCACACGAGGCCTGCCTTTCTTCCATCACAGCTGTCCCCTGTGCTCACGGACACCCTGCCTGTGGCCAGCAGGGGGGGGGGGGGGGGGGTGGTCCTTCCTGGTCTGCCTCTTTCTTCCACAGCAAAAGGCAGCATCAGGATTGGGGATGCGTGACCCCAGGATGGGGGCCGGAGCTTCCGCCCAGGAGAGGTCACTTGTCCCTGCCGCTTGGCCAAGCCCGTGGGAAACCCACAGACACAGCAGGGTCGGGTGGTAAACAGCCAAGAACGAACCTTCCCACAGCGCCAGGAAAACGCCCCCCCTCCCCCAGCCCCGTCTCTCAGAGCAGCCCGTGGCAACCCCACAGCAGGCAGATAAAACACTTTCGACAAGATCACCTTTTATCTTCCCTCCGTGGGCCAAGGGAATAAAACACGGCTGCCAAACACAAATTAATGTGTAATTATTTTCCGCGCCTGAATCATTTTCTTTCATGTGTCGGAGCATGCTGAGCAAATAGCACCACACCTCGGACTTCGTTGTGGTAACCAGGCTCCGAGCCACAAGAAAGTCTTTCTCTAATGCCTTCTTCAGCGCCGACTTTCGACTTGAAGCAACTGGTCCCCCCACCCCCTCCTTCTTTTAAGGAAAAGAGACACAGATTGGGGGAGGTCTCCAGATTGCTGCCACCACTATCATGGCTGCTTGGCTGGGCGCAGGGGGAGGGGGGGGGAAGGTAGCCACCCCCCAAATATAAACACCACCCCTTTGACAGGTGACTTAATGGGCTAATGACTGTTCTTTACTCTTGTTCACCTGGGGACTAATTATTTGCTTAGTAAGTGTGAGACCCCTACCTGTGTATTGATGCTATACTGGGATCCATGGCGTATCGTTCCTCTGCTCAAGCTGGTGTTGAAGTTTGAGTCATAGGATGCTTGGCAGGGAAGGAAGGAGGGAGGGGTCACAGGCCTCCTTCGGAGGCCCAGCGGTGGCGCCTTCTGAGCCTCGAAGCCTGTGCTGTGAGCTTTTTTGAGCCTTTCTTTCTTCCTTCTGCCTCAGAGACACCAGCGACCTCCCAGCCACGCAATGATGGTTTGCAGCTCCTCACCTGCCTCTTGTCATGGGGGGGTCGGGGGGGCAGCGTCCACAGACACCTGTGGGGACCCGAAGTCTTGCCATGGACCTGTCACCTCTGGTCCCTCAGCCGCGGGCAGGACAGTGCCACTGAACAGGGGTCCCACCAGTTCTTCCTGAGCCTTCTCCAGGGGCTGAGGGAAGACAGTGAGGTGATAACTTTGCTTTTCTTTAACTTACATGTGAATTTGGGTTCTGCTTTGAACGTGAGACACTAAAAGCCTTGACAGTTGTGTATCTTTCCGTTCTAGTGTTCTTCAATATGGTGTGCCCAGCCCACGATAAGTAGAATGAACACAGCTGCACACAGTAGGTGCTCCGCAGTGTGTGATAAGCGGAGGAGTAAAATTTGCATAAATAAATATCTTTAAAAAGTTTTTCCTGAGGAGGAGTGGCTGGAGGTAAGGATAACTCTTTATGCATCCAGTCACGCAGGCATGCACGCATACAATTATTCAAGGTGTTGAATGCCCACTTCAGAAACTGGAGACACAAACAAGAAAAAGGCTTAAACCCTGCTCTCGAGACAAGTCCAGAAGAGGTGAGCACAGCGGGAAGTGCCAGGGGTTAGGGCTGCTAGAGAGAGAATGACAGTGGCTCGGCTCGAGTGGCACGGAGGAGTGCCTGCCCTGGGGTCCGCTGGCGAGTGTCCGTGACCAGTTCCCTGCGGGCAGTTCTGACGCGGTATCTTCAGTGACGTTAACGATTAAAAGTAAAAACAAGGGTGACGGTGGACCCCCCCACCTTGCTTATCACTGATGTGAGTGACTCCTTTGCTAAATTGGATACTAGTTTTCAAATACTGGAAGGATATTTCTTCAGTATCGGGGGACCATTCGTAAAGGAATGGCTACAGACGGGACACACTTGCAACTTTATGCTGTGTTGTTGATTTTTCATCCATCACTTTCTTAAGTCCGGACAATCAGCACGACAACAAACTAAGCCCTGATTGGCGCTGTTCGCCAATTTCCATGGTGTACATACGCCAACATGGTCCATTTCAAAGTTCCCAAGGTGACCTCACTGAGCAATACGCAGCAGCACACCATTATATAGGATTTCCACCCAACAGATGCAAGCGGCGTAAATAATGGTAACAGCACAGATAGTAGTAAAATGTAATAAACTAATTAGGAAGGGATGAGTTTTGAGTATTTACGACCTTTGTTTTTCATCTAATTTATTTAATTATGTGTTTATAATTTAATCTTTAATAATTGCAGTGTTTAACAACCAGCTTGCAAAATTCCTGACAATTGAATAATTGACTCCCAGGCCGGTAAGGGCAGGCCCCAGCACATTTCTGTGCTGAACCCAACATGAGAGGTCAAGGAGGGCTTCTCAGAAGAGGAGGCTCCTGAGCCCAGGAGAAGCACCTGGTGTAGAAAAGACACTGGGCTCCAAAGTCCAACTTTTATGGTTTCCAGTCCCAGGTCTGCCTCTTCCTGGCTCCGTGTGTGACCTTTTGCTAATTTCTTCTTTATTCTGTACCTCAGTGTCCTGTTTCTTAACATGGGTATGACAATGCCTACCTCACAGGGTTGTTTCGTAGGTGAGGTGTCTGGCCTCTAGGAGATGATCTCACATGCTAACTCTTATTGAAAGACAGGTGGGGCTCGGCCAGTGTGGCTCAGTGGTTGAGCATTGACCTGTGAACCAGGAGGTCACGGTTCGATTCCCCATCAGGGCACATGCCCAGGTTTCGGGCTCAGTGCAGGAGGCAGCCAGTCAATGATTCTCTCTCATTGATGTTTCTATCTCTCTCTTCCTCTCTGAAATCAATAAAAATATTCTTTTTTTTTTTTTAAAGAAAGAAGCCAGGGAGAGATGGGGCAGCCTGAGGAACATTCTAGATAGAGAGCTAAGGAGCGAAGGCAGAGTGGGGAGCTGGGGGCTTGCAGGAAGGACCCATTGCTCCGCAGACTCTGCATCTGTGAGGACGCAAATGTGGCTGCTGAGGAGGAGGGGGGGCCACCTGACCCTGCCCATTGCCCCTCCACCCGCCCCGCCCCCACGCAGGTCTGCAGATGCTTCCCCACCTTTAAGGTGGAGCTCACTCGCCCGTCACACAGGGTGACTGTGACCAGGAAAGGAACCGCAGTGTGTAAGTGCTCGGCGCAGACACTAAGAATTAGTTCTTTATCACTGTTGTCAGTATTGCCAGGCCCTGCCCGGTCAGCCGTGAAGGTCTGCTCACTGCGGGGCTGCTTCAGGCAACCATGCGATGCTCTGCCCCATCCCACCTCCCACCCCCACCCCTGGCCTGGTGCACAGGTAGGATGGTCCCCATAAAGAGCCAAGCCGCCAGAGCCCAGGCTCAGGCTGCAGGGCCTTTCCGGGTGGAGACCTGGGGGCCCAAAGGGCCAGCACCTGGGGGGTCTGTGAGTCCCTTCGAAAGACTAAGCCACCACGTGTCCCCTCGGCCCACACGAGCTGCTGTCAGGGCCCAGCGTGGGCACTGGGGTGTGAATGCTGCCACCTTGCTCCACCGGTGGCCCCGAGACCTGGTGGCCACACCTTCCTTCCCCCCACCCCCCCTTGCTGCATAGACATGGGGCTCATCTCCAAAGGTGGACACAAACCAAAGGCAACGGAGATTCCGGGCGATTCTCTGGATAATTCCGGATCCTGACTCCTGGTGCCGAGGAAACAGACATGCGCCCGTGTGCTCCGCGGGAAATAACCAGCCGCCTGTTTAAGGAAGCTCTTCGGGCTCCGCCGGTTCCCTGGCCTGACCAGACCCAGCCAAGAACCTGCCGTTGCTTTTTTAATTAAATGCCTACTGTGCGCCAGGGCCTTTCACAGGTTCGTCCCAGACGACCACCCACAGCGGGAGAGATTCCTGGAGATAAGCCTGGTCCAGGGAGACACTGCGGTTGTTGTCTGATGGAGCCGAGGATGATTCGGAGGGGCTGGTTATTAGCCGCTTCAGAGATAAGGAAAGCGAGAGGCAGAGGGGTGACTCATGGTAACCCTGGTTACTGCGGAGCGTCTGCACTGGGAGGGAGTTTGCACGCATTCCCCATTCCACGCTGCTGAGTCGGGAGGCAGCGCCCCAGTATCACCTCATCCTCAGGTGAAGACTGACGCTCAGACGCGTCTTAGTGAGAAGTGATGGGACGAGGCTCCCAGCCCTGGTCCCCGGCCAGACTCCCAGCTCCTGGCTCCCAGCTGGCGAGGGGCCCGGGAGGTGCGGGCGGGTTTGCAAGCCGCTGGTGTGTCTCCGAGGGGGTGGGGAGGCTGTGTCCCTGCCGTGCCCCCACCACTGCCATCTTCTCTTGCCTCCTGTGGAGACCCTCCCCCCCCCGGGGGTGGAAGAACGCGGCCTGGGCCAACGTGAGCGCTGTGTGGGGTCAGGTTCACCCCTGCTTCCGAGTCCACTGGAGCCAGTTCTCATTCATTCCCAGATTTTAGTGCAGACAATTAGAGGAAACAAACCCACCCTGTGCCTTCACTGCCCCCCAGGAGACGCGGGGGGTGGGGGCAGAGGGCTTGTGCCCAGGCAGGGCTGGGAGGGGGGGCTGTGGGGCCCTGGCACCGAGGGCTTGCTCTGCCTCTGGGTGACCGGCCAGGCTGGGAGCCACCCAGCCTCGAGGAGCCGCCAGCTTGGCTGTTTCTCCTGCAGCTGCTGGTCCACCTGGGCCCAGGCTTCCTAACGCATCTCCTCTCAGCTTCTGGTCTTTTCTTTTTAAGATAAGCTCTGTGGCGAAAGGGCTGTGATCTATAAAAGCTCCGGGAACTGTCAACTAGGAAGTAAGAACCCCCACCCCCAGATTTATGGCTTAAAACCAGCAGAGACCAGCTCCATCTAACATGGCGACTAATTTCACCTAAAGGCAGCCCCCCTCCTGAACGCTCCTGGTACTGCATCAGCATGCCAAGCCACACCCGGGGACAGGATGGGAAAGGGGAGCCCGCGTGAGGGCACAAAGCGGCTCAGGAGCCCCCGACGATGCCCGCCCTTTCCCGGGAAGATCCTGAGCATTCCTCTCTCCCCAGATCAAATGCACCTCCATAAAGGAAGCAAATCCCGCTAAAGGGGGGCTGCTCTGTCTGTGGGGTAGCCACCCACTGCTTCACCAACAGACTCACTTCCACTTTGAACTCTGTGCCGGCTCACATCTGAATTCTTTCCTGCGTGAGGCCAAGAGCCCGCAATGGGTGGCCGGTCCGAGAGTTCCCGGACCTGCATCATCCCCACCCTGTTCACGCCCACTGACGGGAGCTTCTCCAGCCCCAGCCCCGAGGAACCAAGCAGGGAAGATGAGAGGCGACAGGGCTAGAGGCACATGGGAGACCCCGGGACCAAATCTATGCTCCGTGGTCAATGCTACTGGGAGAAAGGGTCCCCGTTCTTCCCTGCTGGCCTCAGTGGAACCTGTTTTCATAAGGAAGATGTGGGCTCCTCATCCTGAGGAGGGAGAGGGGTGCTGAACGTGGAGTCACGCGGGATCCCGGCTCCCCTATCTGTGGCTGTGTGACCTGAGGCAAGTGTCTTTGCCTCACTGAGCCCCAGCAGCCTCCTCTGTGAGACAGGAGAATACAGACCAGAGCTTCTCAGGGCTCTGCGGGGGAAGCTGCTATCATGCCCATTTCACAGATGAGAAAACCGAGGCACAGAGAGGTTTCAGAGCTTGGCCTAAGTCATAGAAGTAGAAACCATAGTCAGGATTCACACCCAGGCCCTCTGCCCCCAGGTACTCACATCCTTCCCATCCCCCCCTCCCCCCCCCCCCCCGCTTCTCATGGTTGAATGTGGATGTGATGACTTTTGCGTAGTGTCCCTCTGCCTCTGAGAATCTTAGAGGTAGGAGGTCTGAGAGACAGCTGGCCCTTCCACGTGACAAAACAGAGAGGAGCATCACTCCCCTGCCCCATCCCCCGCCCCGTTATATCCGCAACACTTTTCCATTGTAAAACATTTTCAAAGTAGAGTTAAGCCAAAATAAGAAATTACAACCCGTGAGTAATCCCACCCACTCCAAGGTAACAACTCTTAACTCCTGTGAGCTTTCTTCCAGACATCTTTGTATGTATATAAATATATGCTTTTAAATATCCAACGAAAAATATACTGAGTGATACATAAGCTTTTGTTTTGATTTCGGGTCCTGAGGTGGAACCAGCTTTGTGAATTTATGTGAGTACAGATGTACATTGTGAAAACCATGTCGCTGATGCAGGAAATGATAAAGAACAAAGTAACAGACCCCCAGCCCCAGCAGCCTGCGCGATCCCGGTTCCCTTGGTAACGCGTGCTTTCCTCAGCCTCCCTCCAAGCCGGACCATGTATATACACTACACTTTATTTTTTGTACATGTGGGACTATATTTGCAGGGTTTTTTTGCATAGTTATTTTTTCTGTAATATTATATGGTGGGCATTTTCCCATGTCAATAAATACAGCCTACGGTATGGTTTTCCACAACCACACGTTATTTCATGTTCTGCACATGCCATAAGCCGTTGTTTAAGCGTTCTCCCATTCTTGGTCACTTAGATTGCTTCTAACGTTTTCTTTTTACAAACAGTGCCGCGGCGAAGAGCCATATGGCCAAGCGCTGAGCGTGCTTGGTCTTTGCCTGAAAATGAATTCTAAGGGTCAGCGCCGGCGCGTGGAAAGGCGTGTTCGAGTTAGAGAGGCCTGGGCTTGAGTGGGAACCCTGTCCCTGGACATCGAAGCGGAGACTTTCAGGAGGGGCGGCTGTGCGTTGGGATCCGCAGGCCAGCGCCTCCTGCACAGGGTGGAGGCCGACAGGGGCACTTGAATCGTTCGCGCTCATTTCGCCTCTAACGAGGGAATGCGGTTTCCCAGCTGGACCTGGTCTCCTCCTGGTTCTGATGTTCCCGTCCTGCATGTTCACCCTCGCAGCTCGGGGGCCAAGGCTTCAAGCTCTCGCCCCCACGTGCATCGACCCCCATCACCACATCGCTCTGAGATCCTGGCTCCCGGAAACTGAGTCCCACCCTCATGTCACCCTGGCCAGTTTCCCTGGCAAAGCATTGCAAACCCAGCATTTCCTCCATCCCTGCAGAATTTTCCAGGGGATGCTTACAAGGAATAATGTTCAACCCTTCCCCTCCCCCTCCCCCCCCCCCCCACCACCGCCATTCGTCATCTCCACACCCGAGTCCGCCATCGGCACAGTTCTGCTCCCACGGCGAGGCGTCTGTCTCTGCCGGGTCCCACGCACAGCACCCAGTACGCTGCCTCCAATCTCTCCCACTTAGGTTCCCCCAGGAACTCCAATTTGTTCTCGAACATTCCCCTAGATTCCCAACCCAAACACGATGCCAAGGCATTTCCTGCAGCGCTCTCCAAGAGAAAGATTTTGTTGAATAAACTTTTCTACATTTGCCTTGCACATCTCCATTTTATTTCTAACAAATCTATGGGATGGTCTCAAATTTTTTAATAGTTTGCTCAATTGTGCCCATCAGCCTAAGGAGTGTCCCTAGAAATTCCAACACTAATTTGGTATTCAAACTGCCTCTCCCAACCACAGTGAGCACAGCGGTCAGTGTGCTTTGATTCGGGTCCTGAAATCTTACTTAGTGCACATCATACAAATAAGAGGAAATAAAGCAAGATTTGAGGAACTTCAGCTCTTTTCTCAACTCTCCACTTTGTATTGTGATTACTTCTTTGCCTTTGTATCTTCACATTCCTCTTCCATTAGGTTGTACATTTTTTAAAAATACTTTTTAATGGTTTCAGAGAGAAAGGAAGAGAGAGAGAGAGAGAAAGGGAGAAAGAGAGAGAGAAACCTCAATGAGAGAGAGACATGGATCAGCTGCCTCCTGCACTCTCTCTCCTGGGGCTCAAGCCCACTACCCGGGCATGTGCCCTGGGACGAGGCTCAATCCATTGAGCCACCCCAGCTGGGTGGGCTGTAAGTTTTTTTATAGCAAAGGCAAAATGACTCGATTTTGGACCCCTCATCCCCACGCCCCGGCCCCCAGCGTGGTGCCTGCAATAAGAACGCCTCCGCGTTTCATCGACTGCGGCCTCACGTCTCAGCCAGGTCCCCTGAACATCAGCACTGCGTTCACGCTCACGAAGTGACGCAGACTGCGCCAGCAGGAGCTGGACAGATGTGGCTTTTCCATCTCAGAAAGCTGTGCCTTTCTGGTGCACGCATAGAATACACGACAACGGGGCCCGGGGAAGGCCGTGGGCTGCTACTCCACGCAAGGCGCTCCTCCCAGATGGTCTGCACGGGGACCAGCTCCCACCCCTCAGCCCCCGGGTCTCCTGCCGGAGCCAGGCTGTTTCCCAGCTACGAGCCCAAGGCGGCCGAGAAGGCAACAATCTCGAGCTTAATCGGAGCCCCTATCCCGGGCCTACGGGGGCCCTACTCTCCCAACCCTTCCTCCAAAATTCTTCCATTTTACATAGTATTTCATCTCCTTTTTTACCCTTAAAATATTCATTTCGCAGGGAAAGGGCTTTATAAAGCCTTATATAAAACGCTACATGAGATGAGGCCTAGCCCATGCTGGGGAAATAACTCCTTGACCATCAGAAATGATAAACTCTCCTTCCGCTGCAGAAGCTCTGTGGCCCCTGCAGCTACGGCCTGGCAGCCCTGTGCATGGTTATTCTTCTGGTCCTTACGACGACTCCATGAGGTAGGACCTGCAAACTGAGGCTCAGGGAGAGAAAGTGACCTGAAGCCTTGGGACCAACTTCTAGTCCTGGACAGGCCAGGACACGCGTGTTAATACCAACTCGTTATCACTCTCCCAACCGGAATTGTCATCTCTTCCGGGGATATGACCACGAACAGCATTGAAGTCACTGTCAAGTTCATAAATTGCGTTGGAGTCCATCACCCCCTTGCTCAGAAGTCATGTTTCCCAGTTTTTACTAAAGAAAACCCAACACAATTCTTTGGCTTGATATCGAACGACCTCTAAAACCGGCTCCTATCTCTCATTCAAACATTCCCCCCCCCACCCCCCCACACCGAGGATTCCTTTAAACAAAATCTTTATTCTAGTCAAACTGACATGTTAAGGATTTCCCAAGGCTATCTTGCCTTCCACCCCAGGGCCTTTGCACGTGCCGTTCCCTCCTCTCTCACTCCCTGCCTCCACTCCTCCTCTCCTTCTGGCCTCTTCACCTGAGAAACAAACCCATAAGGAGATTCTAAATTCAGAGGGTGTGCTACTGGGGCTAGGGCTGGAGGGCGTATGGCTGTCCCAGTGACGGGTGATAAATAAACATAAAAACAATGGTCCTGCCTTCTTACTCCTGTTCTGTGCCCATCACAGTCTGATCATGGACATCCAATCACATCGTACACATCTCCTCTACTAGCATCTTTTCTGAGTATAATTTTGTCAGTAAGTATCACCTGGAAACATGATAAAAGAGGCATTTTGGAGACGATGCTTGGGAAGGATGTGTGCTACACACACACACACACCCGTGTCCCAGCTGTGTTTCCGCTTGGACACGGTCAGGTCCTGAGCAGGGGTCTCCCTCTTCCCAACAAGCCAGCCCTGCCCCCTTCCCTGCGTCCTCACGACCCAGGTCTCCCCTTTCCCACCACTCACCACGCCCAACTGCATCAAACTTCGGTGTCCCACCTTTTCAACTAGACCGGGACTTTCAAAGGGCGGGCACTGTCCCCTTGTCCCCTTCCTCTCCACGGCTCCCCCTCCCCCCGCAGCCTAGGCTGGCAGCAGTGGGCATCGAGAGGTATCTTAGCCACAGGCCCGTGGCACCAGCTCTGGGGCTCCAGCTCCCGCCTCTCCTTTCCCTGAGGACAGTGGCTTTGCAGTTTCATCTGGGTCAAAGGCCCCGGCTCAGGGCTCTGGGAAGGGTGTGCCGGCCTGGCCAGGACAGATGACATACATGCACATGGCGTGTGTGGTGTACACACAGGCTCCCCGGTGAAACCCAATCGCCCGGCTGCCACCGCCTCGCGTTTCGCATCACACCCGCGAGCAGAGGCGTCTTGATCTGCCGGAGGCCTTGTTTGCCTGGGCTGCGCCCTCTCCGGGGTGGGCCCGCGGCGGGACAGCCGAAAGGAGCGCTTTTCACCCAAATAGACTGTCGGAGTACTGATGACTTCAGACGCCAGGAGGCTTTGATCAGGGTTTCGGCACCAGGCCCCGCACAACCACCGACACCTCCCCCCGACTGCTTTTCATTATGCCGCGAGCTGCGCGGGCTGTTCGGGTTTTTTACAGAAATCGTTTAGCCGGTCATGGCTCGCACGAGAAGGGATGGCTCGTTTCGCTCGGCTTCTTGTCCGGGTCTCTCCGTGGGGCCGCAGGTCTGCGGCCGGGGGTGGCTGTGATCGATTCCGTGTTCTCCGGGTGCTACCGCAGCAGACCGTGCTGTCCCCACCTGTTTCAAATCTATTAGGAAACTTGTCCGGGGTTTTGACTGTCGGAGTTGGATTGGGTGCGAGGGCCGGAGTTGACGCGGTAGGAGCCGAACAAGACCAACCCGGCTCCTAACGGCCCGTCGCTAACAAGCTGGGATTTGTTAGGAGATGTTTTCAGATGACAAATGCTGGAAATTGTAATGGCCCTTAATAAAGTGTAGCGGGCGATCCATCACGCCCGGGGCCCGCTGCCCTGCGCGGCGAACCGCGCGACTCCCACATGGGACTCTTCTCCCTCTGCTCACAGTAAATAACGATGATGGAATCCTGGGAGCCTCTGGAATGAGCTAACGAGCTGGCTCCGGGTCCCCCCTCGAAGGACGGGCGTCCGGGAACTTCTGGAAGTTATGTTGATTTTTTTCAGATGGCACGCCGAGGCTGCGGAGCTCTGGCCAACCGTGGGCCGTGAGATTTAGGACAAACCGCTGGCGGCATCTGGGCCTGTTTCAGTGACTGTAAATCAGAGAAGAGATTCTGCAAAGGGGCCTGGGTCACCCCAATTCTGTGCCTCCGGGTCCCTCTTCCTGTCGAAGTCGGTGGGGATTAGCTGGGAAGGGCCCTGGCCATGGGGTTGGGCAGCCTGGGCTTAGAGATGTGAGCGCAGTGGATGGAATGGTGGCCCCAGAAGACGTGTTTATACCCTAATTCTAGAACCTATGAATGTGACCTCATTCGTGAAAAGGGCATGTGCTGATGTCATCAAGAATTTTGAGCCCTAGCCGGTTTGGCTCAGTGAATAGAGCATCGGCCTGCGGCCCAAAGGATCCCGGATTTGATTCTGGTCAAGGGCACATACCTCGGTTGCAGGCTCCTCTCCGGCCCAGGCCCTGGTTGGGGCACAGGCAGGAGGCAACCAATCGACGTGTTTCTCTCACATCGGTATTTCTGTCTTTTCCTCTGTCTCCCACTCTCTCTCTGAAAATCAATGGAAAAATATCCTCGGGTGAGGATTAAAAAAAAAAGAAGAATTTTGAGATGAGGCGATCATCCCGGATTAGCCGGGTGAACCCTAAACCCAAGGACAAGCCTCTTCATGAGATAGGGTCAGAGAGAGCGCTGACACGGGCAGAGAGGAGGAGGCAGAGACTGGAGTGGCGTGGCCCCAAGCCAAGGAGTGCAGGCGGCCACCAGAAGCCGGAAAGGGCGAGGAGCAGGCTCTCTCCTGTAGCCTCGCAGGGAGCATGGGCTACCCGCACCGGATCCCAGGCTGCTGCCCTCCAGCACTGGGAGAGAACGCGTGTCTGCTGACTTACAGTCCCGGGGTGTGGTGCTTCATTATCGCAGCCACAGGACACTCAGAAGGGGAGTGAGAGGGGCACATAACCACGGGGAACCTCCGTCTGCTCCCTGGGGTTGGCAAATGAATCATTCCAACCTCGAGAAGAAGCTGTTTCTAAGAGAAAGCCTCCCGTCAGGGAGCCTCCCAGTGCTGCTCCCCGTGCACTGTGGGTGCCCGGCAGGGAGCTGAGGAGGAAGCAGCATCAGCATTTACTGGGATGTGTACTAGTCAGGCTGCTTTGGCTGCAAGGGACAGAGCCGCAGAGTGAACCAGCTTGGGTTTGTTGAGAGTTTTTTCTAGGAGGTTTCTGGAGCTGCAGAAAATCAGGCGTACAATTGAGGCCCAGAGAACATAGAATCAAGTCGGGGAGGACAGGGGAACTTTCTCAAGTTAATAGAGAATATCTACAAGAACCCCGCAATTAATGTCATTTCTCTTAATGGCAGGAGAGACTCAAATACATCCAGAACTGCCTCTGAGCCTCTCTCGGGAGCCGGTGGCATTACTTCTTGCTGCAAACCAACGTTCGCCACCAAGCGAGGCCTCAGAGTTGCCTGCAGCTCCAGGCCCGCATTTTTTCTGAAGGTTTTGCGGCTCCCCCTCCCCCACTTGGTACTCATTCAAAACTTCCCAGAGTCTCCAACGGTCCAAGAAAGCAAACCCACGCCGTCATTCGTTGCCGTGTTATAAGAAGGAGCCATGGAAGCACCTATATACGCAGCCAGAGACGCCTGGTGAGGCAGTCGGGCGAAGTGCATGCGGGGCAGAACTACAGAGCTGCGGACGGGTCAGCGCAATCTCCGTGAAGGACGCACAGTGACGGGTGGCCTCGGTGGTGAGACAGAAATCTCATGTGCTCGGTTTTTAAAAACAGACACAAGAAGTTGGGCCAGAGACTAAAGAAACCACAGATGGTCCTGACGCAGCGATGGTTCTCCTTAACAAGCTTTCGACTTTGCAATGGTGAGAAGGTGATACTCATGATAAATGACAGGAGACGGCCCACACTTGGTTATGGAACAGGCTTTGTGTTAGGTGACTGCTCCCAACTGCAGGCTGAGGCCAATGCTCTGGGCACGTGAGCGCCCTGACAGAGTCAATGATTCGCTCTCTGGAGGGTAATGTGTTCTTATGCCTGTGGTGTCCCCAAAGGCCATGGCACCTCTTTTATTGAAGGGGAGCAGTAGTCACTCACTCACTCATTCACTCATCCATTCATTCATTCATCCACCCAGCAAGCACCAGCTAGTCTCCCACTGGGTGCAAAGCCCTGAAAAGGTGTAAAGATGGACCTGAAACAGTCCACTCCACAAGGAAACCAACGTCTAGAACTGAACTTCAATAATTCCAAGCATCAACTGAGCGTCTGCTCTGCGCAGGAACCTGCCTGAGAACTTGGGGGAGGAAATGAACTGTGGTCTCTCCTGCCGGAACTCACCAGAGTTGCAAGCACTGGTGGGACCCCCCAGGCCACCAGGCCCACACAGGACGGACGGCGTCACGCCTCCTGCTGAATCGCTCCTGCCTGGCCTTCTACCTTCTCTTCTGGGTCCTCGGGGGCAAAAATGTAGATTCTTTATCTGCTTTGTCCCAGTAAAATAGAAATGCTGACAATCTAGGCACCTTATTAATAACTTACTTAACCCTGACTGTCTCCCTAAGAGGATCATTACTTCCCAATTTTGCAGGTGAGAAAACGGAGGCCCAGAGAGGTTAAGTCATTTTTCCCAGGTCACACAGAGAGAGAGTGATGGAGCCCTTGGAACCTGGGCAGTCTGGGTTTACGGCTGCTGGGAAGCAAACTCTACACGATATGGAGAGGGGACAACACTCCAAGTGACTGTGAGCGACTACAGAAGGCACACTGGGGCCCGATCTGGGCTTCAAGGCCACTTCCCGGGCCTTGTGTGTGTTCCACTATCTGCACAGGTGACAGGGCTGCTCGAGCACAGAAGGCAGAGGGAGAGCCGTGGCCTGGCAGACTCACACCAAGGGCTTGGCTACCGGGAGGCAGAGGACGTTTCTTCTACGCCCGCCCCGCCCCGCCCACCCCAGAACTCGCCTGGGCTCAGCCTGGGACCAGGCCTTGGGGGCACATGTGCAGCTTCGTTTAGATTTGATGGTTCGTTGGTTTGCAACTGTGCCAGACGCTGCTTCATACGTTATATAGATATGAATTTCCTGGTATTCCCTGGCACCATGCCGTTTCATTCAGGGGACTTTGCCACACATTCAAATGGTCCAATCAGGCGTGCGAGAGGGGCAGGCCATTGTGCTGAGCGGTTAGAATCAGGGTGTGTCACATCTGATCCCCTCCACGTGGCCACGGGGGGCGCATGACAGGCATTTTCAGTTTCCTGCTTCTCATGGTGGTGAAATGAGCTCGTCACACACAGCAACAGGCACCTGCAGCGGGGGCCAGACACCTGCCAACTAAGGCAATGAGGGAATGAATGAATGAGTGAATGAATGAATGAATGAACTATGTGGTCCTGCCAGTGTCGTAGGGACAGGCCATGGACTGTACCAAAAGTGAGCCCATGGCCATGTCGGACTTCAGAGCAAGAGTTGGCACCGTGGCTGGTTGAATGCTGGTTGGGAGCCCCAGCCTGAGTCAGGAGACTGTATCCCTCCTCCTGGCAGAACTGGGCCAGGTCCCCCTTCATTCCTGACAGCCTGACTCCAAGGTGCACGGGATGGTGAGCACCGTAACAGCTGCAGGGAGTCCAAAGTAGGCCCAGCCTGGTCAGCTTGGCTCAGTGGTTGATTGCTGACCTATGAACTAGGAGGTCACGGTTCGATTCCTGGGCAGGGCACATACCCGATTGTGGGCTGGATCCCCAGTCTGGGGGGCGTGTAGGAGGCAGCCAATCAGTGATTCTCATATTGATATTTCTATCTCTCTCCCTCTCTCTTCCTCTCTAAAATCAATAAAAATATATATTAAAAAATAAAATAATTAAAAATAAAGTAAGCCCAAAGCTGGCAATGACCTGCCTGGCTCATAGCTGAGCAGGAACGCACGGAGATTCTCCACGCACATACTCCCCCATTTCCTCGTGCGCAGCCGCCTCCACTGATGACACCCGCCACCAGTGGGGGACGTTTGTGACCATCACAAACCTGCAGGGGCACAGCACTGTCATCAGAGCCTGCCGTGTACACACTAGTGAGTCACTCTTGGTGCATGTGGTACAGTCTGTGAGTTTGGACAATCAATGAGCCCACCATCGTAGTCTCACACGGCCCTAAGGCCCTCTGTGATGTCTAGTCATCCCTCTCCCCCCCCGACCCCCCACCCCTCAGAACGCTGGTCTTTCCGTCTCCACGGTTTCCGCCTTCCCCAGAATGTTCTGTAGCTGGAACCCTACTGCATGCAGCCTTTTCAGACGGGCTTCGGTCACTGCATCATATGCATTTAAGGTTCCCGCATGTTTATTCACGGCTTTTTTCAGTGCTGAGATAAATTCCAGGGTCTGGGTGGGCAGCTTTCTTATCCACTCATCGACTGCGGGACATGTTGGTTGCTTCCGGGTTTGGACAGTGGGGATTAGAGCTGCCCACAGCAGCCACATGTAGATTTACGTGTGGCATATGTGTTCCGCTTAGTTTTGTAAGAAACTGCCAAACTGGCCTGGCCGGCGTGGCTCAGTGGTTGAGCATCAACCTGTGAACCAGGAGGTCACAGTTGGATTCCTGGTCAGGGCACATGCCCAGGTTGTGGGCTCAATCCCCAGTGTGGGGCGTGCAAGAGGCAGCCCATCAATGATTCTCTCCCATCATTGATGTTTCTATCTCTCTAACCCTCTCTCTTCTGCTCTGAAATCAATACAAATATATTTTTTTAAAAAAACAAAAACTGCCCAACTGTCTTGCCAAGTGGCCGCACCATTTGCACCCCCACCTGCAGTGACTGCAATTCCTGCTGCTCCATCCCCACCCGCAGTGGGCGCTGTCGGGCCCTGAACTCTGACCCATGTATGCAGTGGCCTCTCACCGCCATTCCAACTTGCAATTCCCTAATGACATCTGACGTGGAGTCCTTTTCCTATTGCTGCTTAATACCCGCCGCGGCTCCTTCAAGAACGAAGTGAGCAAGCAAAGCGATCGGCATCGCGCTCGGTCCATAGCACTCGTTCCATAACCACAGGCTGAAAAGGGAAGCGCCATCGCTGGCCCGGCCTGGCCTGTTGAGTCGGCCTGTTTCCTGAGGCTGAAGGACGTGGGTCAAGGTGGTGGCCGTGCCTGCTGCCCACTCAGTTACCACTCGGACCTGGCACTCGCCAGCCCACGTCATGGTCATCTGTGTTCATCTCTCTCTCTCCCACCTCAGGCGGCTCCTTGAGGCAGGGTCAGAGCTCCACATACGTCCACCCCAGCCCCTGGCACAGGGCATGGACGCAGCGGTGCCAGGGCACGTTTTAAATGAACCTGAAAATACCGAGTGAGCTGGCTCACGCTGAATTTTGGCCCAGGGCACAGACTTGGGTTGAGAAAACTTGAGTCAGAGAAATCACCGTGTGGCAGGCAGAACTGGCCACTCTCTCCCCTGCCTACGTCTGCGCCCCCCACGGCCTCTGCCCTGCCTGCCGTGCGGTGACAGGTCAGCGCGAGCTCCTGTCCCCCACCCCCACCCCCCGCTGCCCATCAGGGTATGAGTGCCATGGCCAAGAGGGCTGGGTATGAAAACAAATGCAGCAGACGCCTGGGAATGAGGTGGCCTGTGTGCCCTGAGAGTCCAGTCCCTGCCCTTCTCCTCCCAAAGCCACCCACTCCTCCTCCCTCACTAACACAGAAACCAAATGGAAGAGGTGGAAGGAAAGGAAATACAATCAGATAAAATACAATGAAATGGAGCAAAATATTTAAGCAAACACCGTCCCCCTTCTTCCCCTATCAGCAAACCGTGTCTCCGAGAAGGGAGCCAGTTGCCACTGAGGGAACGTGTCGGAGACACTTCTTGGTATCTATTTGCTAGTATCTTACAGTCATTTATCAACTGAACCCCCTCAAGGCCCGGTAGCAGGAAACGATCGCAAATGCAGGAGGATGCAGACCACTTGGGCCCAGATCCTGACCCCCCAGTTGCCAGGATGAACAGACAAAAGGAGAGACAAAGTCCCTGCCCATCCCCGTCCCCGCCATGCGTGACCCACGCCGCTCCCCACACACTCTCCCTCAGACTCCCGCACGCCTGGTTGATGGTGCCGTTGACTTAAACCCAACAATCGCATAATGAGAAGGCTCAGCGCAGGCGCCGGAGGGAGAGCAGTTATTTGCTGAGAGATGAGTCGTGATAAGGGCTGCTCTGTGCTCAGAACCTGCGGCTCCTAACTTGTCCAAGGAGGCTCCTCCACACCCGCCCTCCCCTGGGCCTGGGAAGAGGCGTCCATAGTTTCTCTGCTTAGGACGGGGTCACAGGTCCCGCCAGCTCCTTCCCTGTCCGCTGCCCCCCGAGAGCCGGAGGGAGGCTCCCCAGGAGGCCTGCTGCCCATGTTCCTGCCCCCGGGCCAGGGCGTCCTGCCGCTCCTCATGGGCCCCGTGCTGGCGGCTGCAGCTGCTGAGAGAGGGCGGGCAGTGCTGGGCGGGCGGCTCGGGCGTGGACCCGGGGCCGGGGTAGAGGGGACTGACAGAGGTGAGCCCCTTCCTGCACGAACCCGTGAGATCCTCACGCTGTTCAGGTGACATCCTGCCAAAGAGGACATCCCTGGAGCAGGAGGGGAAGTGACTTCGCCGTGGGGAACGGGCAGACCCACCTCAACAGGCACAGGGTCAACAGCAACAAGACAGGTCATGTGGATGGAGGCGCCTGACGTGGTAAGAAAGGCACTTTACTCCGAGGTCTTGTGCCCAACATCCGCCGTTCCCGTGTCACCACAAGGAAACCACAGACAATCCCAGTGGGAGAGCCTTCCGCAGGCTGCCTGCCGGCCGTCCTCACACCGTCATGGTGATCACAAATGAGGCCGCCTAAGCACGTGTCCCAGCCACACGGAGACGTCGTCACCACACGTAACACGGTAGCCTGGGGGGTCCTGGGACAGAAAAGGGCGCTGGGGAAGAGCTCGGCCCCTCGGAGCACAGCGGGGGTCAGCTCGCAGCAACGTAGGTCCTTCTCCCTGTGACGATGCACCGACCCACACAAGACACTGGTCACGGGAAGAGCCGAGCGTGGGTGCGTGAGGACCCTCCGTGCTATCCTTCCAACGTGTCTGTAAGTCTAAGTCTCTCCTTTAGAATGATTTGTTAAACAAGCTTTAAAACAATAAAAAAGCTAGTTGCCACGTCAGAGGGAGCAAGGCTGCGGGAGCCAGCGTCTCAACAGACCCGCTGCCTCTGTTGTCTCACGGCAGAGGCCGGAGCCCTAGCGCGCAGGTGAGAACCGAGGTCACAGGGGCCCGGGGGTTCCTTGCGGCCTCACAACTGGTGAGGGGCAGCTCCGGAGGGGAGCCCAGCACGGACTCTGTCCTCCGCCCCCGGCCACACATGTGCTTGTGAAAGGGCGAGGGCTATGCCCTCTATCTTGCCTGTATCCTCCATGTTGGGGTCACGTGCGGCCTTCTTCCCGGAAGCCCAGGCCTCTGCTGGCCACGCCCGGGATTTTAAACTAACCAATGACAATCAAGGGAAGAGCGCGCCGTAGATATGACCACATCCTGTGTAACAAGACCCGGCTTGCGCCTGGCCAATCGGCAGGGCCCACAATCCCCTCGCTCCACCCCCCTATTAAAACCTGGTTTTTCCCAGGCGGGGACACTCTGCTTCTGGTCGCTGCGCTGGCCTGAGGCGGAGTCGGGTTGGCTAGCCCCCAATAAAAGGACCTTCTGCTTTTGCATCGAACTGGCTGGCTCCTAGTGTGGTCTTTGGGGAATCTTGGAATCTGGGCATAACACTTGTAAAGACAGGACACACGCACACATACACAAATGCCGCACACGCGCACACACTCCCAGGGTGCTTCGGCCCAGCCTCAGCCAGCCTTGCCTATCGCTCCCAAACAGCCTCCGCCCTCAGGGCTTGCTCTGGCTTCCCAGCCGGCCCCTCCTTGCCCACCAGCAGCTTCCCGGCTCCTGCCTGTGCTGCAAAGGGGCACTCTGTCCACAGCCTCGCCCTCAGCCTCAGTGGTGGGAAGAGGTGGAGGAAGCGGGAGGGTGGAGGGGCTTGGCTGGGAAAACCCTGTCCCTCTACCAGGGGTGGGGAACATCTGGCCCGCGGGCTGTGTAAGGCCGGTGAAACCATGTGGTCTGGCCCTGCCAAGGGATTGGGCGAGTTAATTACCAACAGAGCCCTGCAGACGATGTAAAGGCAGGGCTCGGCGAACTCCTGCGTGGTGGGCGAGCACCGTGAGGGGTGGAGATGGTCTCCATAAAGGTGGGATCAGAGGTCGGAGCCTGCACAGCGGTGCTTCCCCGTCTCCTCCACACGCCAAGCTCACCGACCACGAGCTCTGAGAGCATTTAGTCGTGGGTTCAGTGAACAGCTGCTGAGTGCCTCCCGGGCTCGATGCACCACCAGGGTCACATGGTGGCCACAGAACAGCAGGGATGACCGGGCATGTCAACTGTGTCTCTACCAGGCAGGAGGGGGGGGCAGGGCAGCGGGGGGCAGGCCAGAGAGTCCTGGGTTTAAGTGGCTGGTGAGTGAGTGCAGGTCAGGACTCAGGGCGAAGGCCCATGTCCCTGGGCCGTGGTTCACTATCCCAGGCCCGGGTTGCTGAGTGTCCCCTGAGCTGAGAGAGGAATTGCCCACGTGGGTGTGCCCACCAGGGCTCAGAGGGCTGCACACACATGGCCCAAACGTGAGCCCAGCAGAAAGGCCATCTAGTTATTAACGCCTTTTAGGAACTTTCCAAACCATTTGGCCCATGACGCCCTCTTCCTCCTCTATTTCTAATTCTGTAGAACATCACAGTCACGGGTCTAGGACGCAACCCTCCCGTGACGTTCCCGTCGCCAGGCCCTCTGGGGTCCGACTCCCCTCCCTCAGCTCCTCCCAGGCCAGCTTCCTGCTGATGCTCAAACCCCACTGAGCTTCTGTCCACGTGCCCAGGGCCTTTGCACGCGCCTTCACCTCTGCCTGAGACACCCCTGCCCAGGACAGCCCCTGCCTCGATGCCCCGTTCATGTAGCATCTCAGTGCGCTGCCCCAGGGCCTGGGCCGTGACCTCCCCTGGCCTCCCATTTCTCTGGCCCTGCTTGGCTTCAACCTCATCGCCATGTGACACACTACATATTCGTTAGATGGTCGTCTGCCCTCCAGCCCTAGAATGTAAGCTCTGGGGGCCGGGAACAGTCAGTGAGACTTTGCTCAGCGAATGAATGAATGAAGTAGGTGATTTGCTCAAAGTCACCCTGAGCAGGAACCAAAACAGAATATTCCAGATGGAGGTGCCCCAGACGGTCATGAATAGGAGGCACGACCCTTCCCATCCCGGTCACAGAAGGTGTCCATGTGGCAGGTGGGGATGAGGGAGCAGGGGCGGCCACAGCGGGCAGGAAGAGGATGGCCGGCGGGCTTACACCGCGCGGGAAAGCCTGCTACCTGCGCCCTGAGGTGGGGGGGGGGGTGCGGGGGGGGCGGGGGGGGAGCGGGGGGGAGGGGGCGGGGCATCAGGAGCTGACAGGGAGAGAGGTGGGCCCAGGAGCAGGGCTCACCGCATAGGGCCATGGGCTTCCATCCGCTGCACCAGCACCAGGTGAGCCACCTCTTCCCCCTGCTCCTCACTGTCTCACATGCGTGCAACATGCATGCAATGAGTGGTGAGATTCAAGCACCTTCATTCGGTCCAGACCCTTTCTGTCGGTGGGCTCTGGGCGCGCCCGTGCACCTGGGGGCTGCCAATGCATCAAGGGGCTCCCCATGGGAAGGTCTCACGTCACCTCCTTCCACCACAGGGCGGGGAGGTGCCCCGAGGGGCGTGCCTGAGGCTGGCCCGCCGGTCCCTCCCAGGGTGGCCCGGGCGGAGTGGGAAGGCATTTCCTCCCAGCGTGGTACATGGAGCCACAGAGTCGGGATTCATGGCCAATTAGGCTGCTGATTTGTACAATAAACAAGGTTAATTCCATCCATTAGCCAGAGACGTGTTCAAAGCGCCTGCACAAGCGCGAGGAGCAATTAGTGTCTTTGTATTAGTGGGTGTGGGCGTGGCGCCAGGGCGTGCAGGGAGGGGTGCAATGCGTCCCCTTTATGATATCATCAGAAGTAAATGAATTATGAAAACAAAAGCGCCAATCTGAGGCTGCCAGTGCTAATTACTGGGTCGGACAGAGAGTTCACGGCCAGGGAGGCAGGAGCCAGGGGAGGACCGCGAGGCTGTGGGTCCGTCTGGTCTCGGCTCTTCACACAAAACCACGGCCACCACCACAGCACCACCGGATCTCGGGGAAATGGCTCTGTTTTGGCATCAAATAAAGAGGCTTGATCATGAGAGACAACTTCGTTTGCTGCTGTTTGGGTTTTTAATTTGCTCCTAGTCTGAGCCCTTACAACGCTGGCGGGCGCCGCACACCTGTTGGGAGAAGGTAACATGCAGCGCGGAGCCAGCTGCTCTGTGATGACGATGGTCATGGCATCATGTCTCCTCGAGAAAGCGCTTGCCGCTCCTTGCCTTGCATTGGGGGCCGTGACCTGGTGCCCCTCTAACTGGCAAGTCTAATGTCATGATTTCCCCTGTGTTTCCTTCTAAGAGGTTTAGCTATTAAGTTTAGGTCTTCCATCCATTGTGAATTACACTTGGCATATGGTGTGAGGGAAGGGTCCAGACTGGGGTCATGGAGGCCTGGGCTCACCCCGACGTGGAAGAGGCAACTGCGTGGTTGCCATGGTGCATGCGTGTGACATCAAAGAGCCAAAGAGCTTCACTCACCCAAGGGAAAGCGTGCCCCCCCCCCTTTTCTTCAGGTTCCTCTGACTATATCAAGAAAATGAGTTCAGTGCGGTGCCCACCTGTCCTTAACGCCTCTCTGAGCAGTCGCTACCTCTCTTTTCAATGGCAGTCTGGCAGGCAACAGTAATAACTAGAATGTAATAACAATTTGTATGTGTTGTCAATGTATCTATTTGTACAATTACCTTCTGTTAATGTTAAATGATCGCGGTTTCCAGCTATGGTGTAATACCTAGGGCCCGTTTATATCTCGCAGTAGAATTGCTGGGTCAGGTGTTTAACATTTCTGCTGGGCGAAAGCATGTGACAGACCAGGACAGTCATGGCTGCGGTGGGGCCCAGGCCCACAGAAGGTCGGCGACGGCCACGCCAGGCCACGCCAGGCCACGCCAGCGTTGGCGGGACGCAGTGTGATATACAAACGCCCGGCTCTTGTTCCAAGAGTAGGGAAGAGCGCCTCCCTCTGCCCGTGCTCGCTCTCAAATCAGTGCGGCGCTTTTCTCTGCTGTTTAACGCCGTGTTCTCTCGGGCACAGGGACACTTGCAGACCCAAGAGATGCCAGGAGCCCACACCTCATCCCATGGGTGTGTGCCCCACACCTAACCTCTCCTGTGACTGTGCCAGGCCCTGCAGGTGCGGAGGGCGGCAGCCGGCGCTGGGGCAGCGGAGAATCCACCCCGGAGGCAGTGGGAGGCGGGACCAGGGATGAGCTGGAGCTCCACATCTCCAGCACATGCTCCGCTGTCCTATCCGACTTCATCACAAAACCCAGATTCAAAGATAAAATTATCGCATTGCCAGACGGTGGCCACAGGGCGTGAAAGCTCTGTGTGGGGCCTGGGGGAGCAGCATCTCTGCACAGGGCAGGCTGCGCTGTCCATTCCCAGCCCTGCAGAGGCTGCCAGCTCCTCCTCGCAGGAGAGGAGGGACTGGGATTCTGCATGAAGGAGCAGGGAGGTGGGGGAGGGGGGAGGAAGCGGTGGAGGCGGCAGGCCCTCCCCCACGTCCTGCTGGAGGTGACTTCCTATGTGTCTGTCTCCCTGTTGGCTGTTGGCTATTGGCTCTGGGCTAGGGATGCTCATTGGGTGATGACGACCATGACGATGATGATGATGATGATAAGATGAGGAAGGAAGAGGGGGGAGAGGGGGAGGAGAACTGCCAATGTTTGTTGAGATCCTCCCTCACACCCACCACTTGGCATCTGCTTCCCCGTCAATCCTCCAACTCTGTCCCATGCATGTTATTGTCTTCCTGATCGAGATGAGGAAACTGAGGGTCAGAGAAGCCAGGGTTTGGGTGAGCAGCCTGAGCTGAGCTCCGAAGCAGGTGACTCTAATGCTAAAGACACACCCTCTTCGCCACCGGACCCCAGAGACCCGACAGCCAGTGCGGCCGGGGGAGGCGCAGTGCCCGTGCCCAGGGCGCTCAGCACACGCTCCAACTAAGCTGGTTTAAAGGGGGCATCTGGGATTGCTAGGCGCAGGGGACCAGGGGGAGCCCTTGGGTGTCCCTCTGGATGCCCAGGGGTTGCGGGGAGAGAGGAGGTGGGCCTTGCAGCCCCGACCCAGCGCGCTGGCAGCTCTGGGCTCCGCCTGGACAGAGCGCCCTTTGTGTATTGTGCCTCCGCATCCTACTCAGTAATTAGCATTGGCAGCTTCATATTGAGCTTTTGTTTTCATAATTCATTTGCCTACGATGACATAATAAAAGGAATATTGATTCAATCCCAGCTCCTCTTGGCCGGAGGCCCACATCAACCAATAAAAAGGAATTGCTAATTGCCGAGCTTGCTTGCCCAGCGAGGCCTGAGAGCGGGCCATGTGGATGGGGGATGGGGGGGGGGGGGCAGGAAGCAGGCACTGACCCCCTGCCTGGCGAGCTCCCCTGGGTGGGCACCCTCCTCCCACCGGCCCAATCGGGCGGAGCCCAGGAGGAGCAGCCTGGCGGCCTGCTGACAGATGTGGTATCAAATGGATTGTTATCCGCTTAGACACGCCTTTGATATTTATTGGTTCCAATTGCGAGGCTGGCTCAGTCCTCCCGGAGTCTCCGAGGCCCGTTTTAATCTTGCTGCTGGGGAGCCACACGGGGCGGGTAATGATGGGGTTTACCTGGGATCAGAATGGAAAGGGAGCAGGGGCTGGAGTAATTACAGTGGGCGAGGTGCACTTCTGGGGGATCTGGGAAGACGACTTATGAGGCTGATAAAAATGATCACGTGATCCGGGTGGAGCCAAGGCGGATTAACGCAGGGAGCTTTCTGGGCAGGAAGTGAAGGGGTGGTGGGCAGGGGCGGGGGGAGGGCTGTTTATTAGGCAAATAGTTGCTCAGGATTCATCTTTTTCCCACATCTCTCCTGAAATTACTGAAATAAGGAAGGCACATGGGTATAGGGATTGTGGTCCTCCTCCGGTTACTATTAATTAGGATCTGTTTCCGGGGGGTGGGGTTTGTGTAATTAAGACCAGAGGGCTGACTCCGGGGGAGGAGACCCCTAGGCCCCATCCTGCTCTAGCTGTAGAATCAGCGAAGTCAGGCTGACATGGTTAAACTCGGCCAGAACAGCATTCTGGGTCCGAGAGGAGCTTACATAACTCAGAAGGTCTCTCCAGTGCAGGCTTTGCTGACCCCACGTAAATGAGCCCCATCCGTCGGAATGGGTGGGCAACAGGAGGAGAAAAGGTACCCAAGTCTCTGCAAACTCCTTTGTCGCTGGTATCCTGCACCCCACCTGGGCCCCCTGCGCCCCCTGGGCCCAAGTGGGGTGAGGATACCAGCGACAAAGGAGCCCGCCTCCTCGAGATCCCACGGTGTCTCCCTCTGTAAGCCCCGGCCGCCCCAGTCCCCGGGCGTTGGAGATGGGAGCCCCGCAGGCACTGTGGGCGCCACAGCGGGCAGTCACCCTCCCACCTCTCCCACTGCCCCCAAGCCGTCCCCAACCAAGACGAAACCCCATATGATCAGGCGCCTGCGTAACAGCCCTGTTCCCAGGCCCTGCTCCCACCAGCTGGTCACCTGACCCTCTCCGGGGACACTCCCCTCTGTGGGGCCCATGCTGGGTCCCGGGGCCAGGTCAGTGGACCCCACACCACACATGTTCATGGCCAGGAGAGGACATAACAGGGAGCTGATGGGCTCTTTCGATCCTTTCTCACGCTCTCTCACGCACTCTCACGCTGTGGACCATACAGATGCCTCATCCGTCCATTTCTACACGTTCACACGAGAAGCCGTCTTCGCTTACACAGACGCTGCTGACAGCGGTGTTTGGATTTGCAGCCCTCGGGTCTAGTTTTCACCGCCCCATTTTGACAGGGAAACAGATATAAGACAGATTCTGCTTCCCTCTTCATCATAAGAAAAAGCTAACAGGTGTGATGCTATGTGACAGAGGACCATGTGGCAGCTCAGGGCAGCACTAAGGGGCAGTGAGGCTGTGGCCCCAGGCCCCCAGCACCCAGGCCCCCAGCACCCAGGGAGTCAGCATAGAGGCAGAGCTCACCTCCCACCCAGTGCTGCCCAGTGGCAGAGCCTGGACAGGGCCTCAGAGGCTGACACTGACCCAGGGGGAGAGGGGACCTGTCTGGGTTCACACGGCCACGGCCCAGGAGAGCCCCACCCAATACACGAGGGGCTTCCCCACACTGCCCCGCCCTCTGGGTCCCCCACCCACGTCCGGAACAACTAACTGGGCTCCAGCCGGCGCATTGCTATCAGTCAAGACATGACTCTCAAATGACAACATTGACCAGATGACAGGGGACGAGGCACAGGATCCTGTGTTAGTTCTGCCGTGTGAGCTGCTACTTCCCGGCGTTCATCGCCAGTGGCTGTTCCACAGATGGGGGGACGGGAGTGGGCAGTGGATGGAAGGAAGGAAGGATGGAAGGAAGGAAGGGAGGGAGGGAGGGGGAGGGAGGAAGGAAAGGAGGGAGGGAGGGAGGGGGAGGGAGGGAGGGAGGAAGGAGGGAGGCCACTGCTCCCCAAACACTGTGCCAATGACACCCCATTTGCATGGCTGCAGTGCGGTCCCCCGTGTCGCCTATGTCGCCGTACCCGCCTCGTACAAACATTAACTGTGTTTTCAACAATAGCAAACCCAGCCTCCGTGTGCGACAACCGCCCCGTCCTAGACAGACGGAATCAGGTTCTTGGGGCGCTTTCCTCACTTCCATGACGGGGAGACGGTGCATCGGAGGCTCCGGTCTCCGCGCCTCGCAGCCCCAGATGGACAGACGCAGCAGGACGCACCCCGAATGCCGTCTCTAAGTGCTCGCTGGAGACACTGCAGTCAGGCCTCGTTACAGCTCCTCCCAGGCAGCGTCATGACCTTGATGAAATAATGGGGCGGCCCTGGCGCCTGAGCCGTTGGGCGGCCTTGGCAGCGAAGACCTCCCAGGAGGACAACAGCTGAGCCGGGCGTAGGCAGAGAACCTGGCACCCGCCCGCGCCCGCCTCCAGCTGCTGGGCCTGCCCCGAGTCACAGAAACGCCCTGGACAATTGGAAATGCGGCGACCGGCAAGAGAGCTGGACCCACAGAGCCGCAGAGCAGGCGGGCAGCTCGGGGGATGCACCTCTTCACTATCCTCCTTGCAGATGGGGAAACTGAGGCCCGAGGAGGCAAATGACCTCACCCAGGTCATGCAGTGGAGGGAGGGGCTAGCAGCCAGGGCTGCTGTGTCCTCGTGCCCCGCATTCCCTGGCTGCTGCGGGTTCTCTCAGCGGTGATGCGGCCGCCCCGCAGATGCCCTCACACCTGGATCCCCGCCTGTCCCCTGGGAGGTGACAGAGGTTAACACCCTCCCAAATGAGGGGCAGGTCCTCCCTGTGATTTTCGGTGCGGCCTCTCCCCGGGCCACGCTGGGGCCCCGGAATCTGCATTTAGCGCCGCCTCCTCTGGTCTGAGGGGCACGAGTGTGCCCTCGGTGGCGCCAGAGAACATGCTGAGTTACAGAAATGACCCTTCTGCTGAGATCTGCGCAGTAACAGCCTCTGCCACCAGCAGCCTCGCCCCGATGGCCGCCCTGCAAGGAGCTGCTGATCCCATTTCACAGATGAGGAGACTGAGGATAAAGCGGTCGGAAACTTCAAAGGCACAGTCTCTGTGTCCAGGAGGCGAGGCCGTGTGAAATCTCAGCTGCTGTGCTGGGGGCCGTTCAAGGAGACCCCGAGCTCCTTGGTATCAGACCTAATGCCTTTGTTCCCTGAAAGCATAGACAGGCGGAAGGGTACGGGAGACTCCCAGAGAAGGGCCCCATTGCTGTGTGGTACACACGGTCCTACGCAGCCCACCGGCCGAGGGCAAAGGCCAGCGAGCCCCCCGGGGCGTGCCGGGGCCTGGCCACCCCTCTCGTTAAGCAGCCCTCAGTCCCCAGAGGTGCCCGGACCCTTCCTCACCGGTTGCCTCGGGTCCTGCGACAGCCTGTGTTCACCGAGGAAATAAGGACCAAGCTGCCACTTTAATCACTTTAACTACAATGAAACGTTGTTATTCACACGTATGATAATAACAGTACTTTGTGCTTTCGAGTTTACAAAACACTTTCCCGTCCACTCCAGCAGCTTCCTGGACTTTTAGAATAAAATGCAAATTCCATCGCATGAGGGAGCCCTGCGGCTGCTGGCTCCGCCCGCCGTCAGCCCCACCGGCCCGCACTCACTGCCCGCACCCACTGCCCGCACTCACTTCCTGCACCCACTGCCCTCATTCATGCTTCCAGCCTCATGGCCCCTACCCGTTCAGAGCCTGCAGCTCGCCCTCAGCCCCAGAGCACCCGTCCGTGTACGTTTGCGGGAAGCCCCTTCTTCTCTCCTCTGGCTCCAACGTCCTCTCTTCAAAGAGAAGTTTCCTTGCACTGAATCCGTTGCTTCTCTGCCTGGAGTTACTGTCCAAACACTTGAATTCCAGTCAGTGACTCTCAGCTGTCTGCCCGCAGCCCAGCTGCGGGGAGCGGAGATGCGGAGTCGTCCTGAATTGTCACCCTCGGGTGCACGTGAGTCCCTTCACACAAGCACAGTGTCTGCCGCAGCCCCGGCTCCCAGGACAGAGGACCGAGGTTCCAGACCTCCAGGCCATTGTCCATGGCTTTGCCCCCCACCAACCCAAGCCTCGGCTCCCTGTGCCTTGTCCCTGGGCCTCTCTCCATGGAGCCACCCTGGCCCCTGGGCTGGTGGACCGACCCACACAAAGGGCACCTGACTGGTGGCCCTTTCCTGCAGCACCTCCCAGAGCAGCAAGCACGTCAGCACAGCCCTGCGGTCCGGCCTCGCACTCACAGAAGTCTGGTTCCAGAAGAAGCAACGTCAAAGTGAAGGACGAAACCCCGCAAACCATTTTCCAGGGAGTTTCCTCCGGTCAGTGCCCAGGCCCAGGCAGGGACATTCTGGCCCAGGTGGCCTGTCGGCCGGAGTGCACCTTCCCGAGGGCCCAGCCTCATCAGCCCTCAGGGCCCGGCTCCATCCATCGCCGGTAAGATGCTCGCTGCCCGCATTCACCCGCGTCCTGTTTCCGGGCCGCACTGACGTTCTCTGATAAGCCCACTCCTGCCTTTGCACCACACTCTATGGTACATTGTAACAGTGTTGGCTAATAGCACCAACTGTTCCAAGTAGCTCAGCGTCGCTGTATTTGTAACTCTGATTCGGCATTTCTACATTTTTTTCAGTACGCCCAGTCTCCCCCGACCCAAAAATCACTCTGTTTCTAAGAGGCCCCAGAAGACGACGACAGGGCAGACTCTGAAGTGATTTGGGATGCCGACCTCTGTTCGAGCAGAAGCCGGGAGTGTTTGGGGTTGGAGATGAGCGTGCGTGGTTCAGAGCAGGTGAGGGCCACCTGCAGGGGCAGGGGTGGCAGGTAGGGCCGCATCAGAACTGACCTGGCTTTCACCTTTCAGGGACCCGAGATCTCCTTCCGACAGAGCCAGGAGCCCAGCGGAGCTGAAAACAGAGCCTGGGGGCGGCCCCTCCTGCCGAGTGGACGGCCTCTCCGGCTGATTCCCAGCACCTGCCTCTGGGAGAGAGAACCCCAGAGAGGGGAGAGCAGGGGCCTAACTCTGCTCCCGTCCTTACACAGGCCCGCAGGTGACTCACTGGAAGCTCGAAGGAGCCCTGCAGAAGGAGGGACCCCAGGGTGCGGACGGCTGGAGGCCACAGCAGGGTTTTCAGCTGGTGGGTGAGAAGCACTGTCAGCAGGATGCATAAATGCGTGTGGGTGTGAGAATACATCGTATTGTGTGCACTCACATGCACTGCATGGGTGCAAGAGAAAGAGGAACCAAAGGACCCGGGACCTGGAAAAGCCTTGGGGAGCATCTGGGGCCAGCACCTCATTTAACAGATGGGGAAACTGAGGCCCAAACAAAGGAAAGGACTTGCCCCAGAGCCGGCTCCTGGGAGATCTGCGTCTCAGTCCCAGGAGAGTGTGGGATTTGTACGGCATTACTCATGTGCCACTCAATCTGCTGGACCGATGGACGTGCCCGCCCTCAGGTTAGCCCTGCGCCTGAAGCTGCTGCTGAGAAACGGAACCTTCCTGTCAGGGGTGCTGGGCAGTCAGCGCAGGCCAGGCAGGCGGCAGCCCTGGTAGAGCAGTGCGGCCGGCAGGGTGTGCACGTCAGGGCCAGGTGGGGACTGCGGTTCGCAGCAGGAACACACCAGGCTGAGAGGCGGCTGTCACTCAGCATGGGACAGGCGTGGCCACGGATGCAGGACCAGGGCTGCCAACCGTGGGCTTGCACACTCTGAGGAGGAACCAGAGCTGGACGGGCCAGTGTTCACAGCTGTTCGTAGTGAGAGTGACCTTTATCCTCAGCACCTGCACGGCTACAGGGCTGTAAGAGTTCCCATGCTTTTGCTCGCTCTTCCCGCGGTGGCTCAAGCACCCACTGTCTCCCACTGCATCAGAAACCCTCCCATCGCTTTCTCATTTGTAGCTCTGACCCTGGGACAGAGGGCACATCCGCCATATTAGTATCCCCATCAAACAGATAAGAGGACTGAGGTCCAGAGTGGCACTGACCAGCTACAGCCATGCGGTCAGAGATGGGACTCGCACTCCAGCTCTCAGCGGGAGAAAGCCACCTGCCCCCCATCACACCCCCACCCCAGGGCAGCCCGCATCTGATGAGCGATCAGCATGGGGTACTATAGCCCGGCCCCTCCACCGGCTCAGCAAACCTCCGAAGGCTCATCCTGTCCTGAGACGCCCCAGGGGGGCTGAGGAGGCTCCACCGAGGAGACAGCAGAGCAGCCCCTCGGCCCCTCCCTCATGCGCCTCCTGCCGGCTGCCCATGGCGGCCAGCCAGATGACATGAGCAGGTGGATGAATGAGTGAATGAATGAATAAATGAATGACGAACAGGGAGTGGGCCGCTAACTGAAGGTGTGAAAAACTCAAATGTGGGGACACAGCCCCTCCCAACCTGACCCCCAGGTTTCCCAGCCACAGCAGGAGGAGGAGGAGGGGGCTGGTGACCCCTTAGCAACCCACCAACCACCAGCACCCCTCCCCCACCAAGCCTCCCCTTCTCCCAAGGGGACGGGTGAGGACATCCTTTGGGAGATGTTTTTAAAACAAACCTTTGTGTAACCTCCCCCGTGACCCGCAGAGAAAGGGCCCCCGAAGGACACCGGGTCTGGGTGCGTGAAGGACGGCTGCTTACACGGCGCTCGCTCGGGTGGAACCACTGTTTCCACTCACTTCGCCGCGGGCACGAACCTGACGCAATGGGCCTGGCGCAGCATTCGAAGTGGGGCTCATGGGAGATACAGCGGAAATACACCGATTTCAAAGAGTCTGTGCAAAAAAAGTCAATGTAAACTCTCTCATCCACCCGTGTTTAGTCGGTGATGTTGAAACAGGTGGGGTCTTTTCTGTTAAATTCATTATCAAAATGAATTTATCCGCTCCCCCTGACTTTTTCATGCAGCTACTAGAACGCTGAAAGTGACCTGCGTGGCTCTCGCTGTGTTTCTCACGGGTGGTGCGGACAGGCCTCCGGGCATTCGTCACACGGGCTCCTCCAGGGGCAAACCTTCTGTGTAAACCTGACCGCCACCAGCGCAGTCAGACCACACAGTCAGACCACAGTCAGACGGTCGGAAAGGAAGAGGAAGACCCCGCTCGTGAGCTCCCGTTCCTCTCCCCACAGCTGCCTCCTGGTTTTTGTGGGTTTGCTGCGGCCCTTTAGCTGAAAACCTCGAAGGACATTTCACACCCACCGTCCCCCCACTTCATGTGCAATGGCTGTGGGCTCTCGCTCGTTATATCTGTCTGTCCAGCACCCCTCTCTGCCCGGTGCTCGCTGGCATTCAGAGTGTCAGGGCTGCCAGGCCCCCGCAGGTGTTTGCGGGATGCCCGACACCTGGGCCGTTTGCCCCAGCCCTGAGTTCTCCTGTGTCAGCCCCCATCCAGCTGTGGGCCAAGGCTGCTGCCCTGTCGCCTGGGGACGTGGGAAAGCTGTCCGTACTCGGGGTTGGAAGGAGCCAGGGTGGGTTCCGGAGACGCCAACGGCTGGCTGGCCCAGACAAGCTGTGGGTTGCGATGACCCAGGGAAACTGAGGCCTGGGGAGAGCAAGCAGAGGCACTCGGCCAGTGCTGGCCTCTGAGGGTGGCGGCGACTAGCTCTGCCGCGCTCCTGGGTGGCGGAGCTCCTGTCTGCAGCCTCAGCCTCGGCTCTGACTGTGCTCAGCCCTGGTGCCTGGGCACAGGCCTGGCATCTTCCAGGACCCGGTAGGAAACGCGGGACCCGCCATTGCGTGTCAGCCAGGGCGCTCTCGAAGACCAAACCCACCACCCATGTGCCAGACATCTCCACACACCCCTCTCCATCTCCAGCTCACCCACGGGTGTGTATGTCAATGCTGTGTTGAAATAATAAGAGACTATTTTCTGTTACAGACACTATGGTATTAAAATTAATTTCCCTGTGCTTTCTATGCTATTAAAATTAGAAATTGAAATGAAAATAGACTATTAAAATTAATTTGCATGTTATCTATGTCTGGCGAGTCCAAAACCTGCAGGGTGGGTCAGCTGGAGCCCCAGGGGAGACCTGACGTTGCAACCTGAGTCTAAAGACAGTCTGGAGCCCTAGCCAGTTTGGCTCAATGGATAGAGCACTGGCCTATGGACTGAAAGATCCCAGGTTCGATTCTAGGAAAGGGCACATGTGCGGGCTTGATCCCCAGTGGGAGGCGTGCATTAGGCGGCCTATCAATAATTCTCTATCATCATTGATGTTTCTATCTCTTCCTTCCTCTCTGAAATCAATAAAAATATCTTAAAATAATAATAATAATAATAATAATAAAGACAGCCTGGAGGCAGACTCTCTTCCTCAGGGGACCTCAGCCTCTTCTCTTAAGGCCTTCCACTGATTGAGTGCGGCCTACGCTTGGTATGAAGGGCAATCTGCTTTACTCAAAGGCCACCAGTTTCCATGTTAATCCATCTAACAAATACCTTCCCAGTGACATCTGGGCTGGTGTTTGACCAAACATGTGGGCACCATGGCCTCGCCAAGTTGACATGAAATTAACCATCACTCCTTGGCACCCCCAACTCTACTAAACCAGCACCTGCATTTCTCAAGATCCCCGGGAGAGTGGTGAGCACAGGCAGGTCTGAGAGGCGCCACCTCGGGCATCTCTGAGAGCCTCTGGATATGCCAGACCCTCCCGGGGCTGCCAGCACATCCGCTACGTCCCAAACGTGGAGTCAGCCTCATGGGGAAGGAGGCCGTGAGGTGCTCGGTCGCTCACACTGTGACATAGGGTCCCATCCACTGTGCTCTGATCCGAGAGAAAACCAAAAGCCCAGGGACACAGGCTCTTTTCTGCGAGCTCTTGAAAACTTCCTGGGAGCAGACCAGGCCACGAAAGGCAAGGGCCACGTCTGTTTCATCTCCCTCTTTATCCCCAAACCCTTATGCCTGGCACGGTATAAGGATCCGATAAACAGTCCTGAACAAAGTCGTTGCCTAAGCCTCAGTTTCCCATCCACACCATGTAGATACTCATTTGGTTATTAGAGTATAAATCACCACAGATGAGAAACATGTCCACATCTGGCACCCTACTATGAGCAGGGCACACAGTAGGTGCTCAGGAAGTCCTCCCCAAGTATATTCAGTGCCTGCCCCCTGAGTAAACAAGGGCATGACTCAGCGTGCAAACACTGAGTGGTGGTGGGGGGAGGGGTGTGGGAGGCGGGATGCCTGCCCTGAGTTGTACAATGGAGCCCCAACCAGGTGCCTTCTGGTTGGACAGGTTACAACCACCACCACCAAGCAGTGTGTGCGGGCTCCCGGCATTTCCTCCACCTGTTGTCCCTGGGAGCCTACAGCCTGCTGGGGTGTCATCGTTATTGCCACTGCTGCCCTTGTCACCTCACGGAGGAGGGACTCCGAGGCTCGGAAACTCCCAGTGCTCCTGGGCAGACAGGCGGCTGACAACAGGAACACCTTTCCTACCCTCACTGTCTTCTACCACCCTTCCTCCTTGGAAGGAGAGAGGGAGAGACTGCACACCCAGCTGAGTGTGTTCGAGAGTGGATGCGCGTGTGCCCGTGTGTGGGGTGGGTGAAGGTGCCCGAGAGCAAAGGCAGCACCGGGAGTGTGGGAGCAGCTTACTCTCATCTCAAGGGCCAGCAGCCGTCCTGGGTGTCCCTCCCACTCCAGCACCTTCCAGGTCACCCACGTTTACACTTGGGCAGAAACACATGCGTAATTAACTGCACACACATAATGAGTCTATCTGCAGGGACACGCTAGCTGGTGCCGAATCCTATTAAAGCGCATTTAATTAAAAATGCATTAAACCTCCCTGCTTGGGCCACACCCTTTCCGTCCTCAAAGCCTCCCCATTACCTCTCCTCGCTATTAACTGTGAGTCAGCCCGTGACCCTTGGGGCATGACAGGGAGGAGAAGTGGCTCTTCGATGCCTCAGCCAGTGGGTCACAGGCACTAAAGGATTTCAATCGGGGGATTAGGCCCATTCACTCGGCGCCTCGGTTCAGAAGCGGCTGGCGCACTGAACCTAATTGTGGGAGATGGCGGAGGGCCTGGGAGGCCAGAGCCTCCTGGGGCTGGTTGGTGGCCAACCACCGATGCTTTGGGCTCCTGTGGGGAGGTGCGGGTGACGAAAACCCAGACAGCCTAGTGGCCCTGTTCACCAACAGTTCTGCCCTCTCGGTCGGCCATGTTTCCGCAGACCCAGCTACTCTTCCCAGCTACTCCTCCCGTGTGATACCCCTCCCGTGAGGCCCTCTCAGGATGCCTCTCTCCTCTTTACCGGCCCCCCTGATGCTGCCTGAATGACACCTGAGGAAAGGGAGTGACTCGGGGTTTCCAAGAAGAGACGGAAATCTTGACACCGGCGAAATGCAAAGGGTGTGTCCGCGTGGAGTCACCCCTACTGGCTCTTCCCCGTCCTCTCCCCAGGGCAGGCGTCATTTTCAACCCCTTTTGCAAAGCAGGTTTCTAAGTCGCAAAAAGGGGACATGGAATGGCCAAATGTCGTTGAGAGGTGAGGGGCAGAAGCTGGGATTCGAACCGCCATCTCTAGCCACCGGTTGGCGCTGGCTCTGAGTAATCTCCCGGCATCTGGCTTCGTCGGCCCCGATTCCGGAGGAGCTGGCAGAACCAGCTTCCTGCCCGGGCAGAGCAGAGAAAGCCCATCTCTGAGCAGCACCTGGGGGCAGGGAGAAGGAGGCAGCCTAGGGAGTGCCCATTGGCTGTGCAGAGGGAGCCTCGGCTCCCACCACAGGGACCCCTGTGCACAGGCCACTTTGTGGGGTTGCGTCCTGAGCAGGTGTCAGAGGGCCCCACACTTGGCTCACACTCGGCTGTCACCTGGAAACGCTTAGTCACTTTTGAACATGGCCTCGCCTTTTCATTCTGCACCAGGTCCTTCCTGGTGCTGAGGGCAGGTTGGGTGTGAGCCTGCCCAGCCCCCACGAGGATGCCCTGGCCCGGCTGCTTTCCGTTGGTGAGGCCCCCAGCCCACCACGGACACTCAGCGCACGGAGGAGGCCAGGAGGCTAGGGGTTTCCCCTGGCTGTATCGGCAGCCTGGTCCTCCTCTGATCCCGTGCAGACTGCTGCCCCCATGTGTCACTTTTGCTCCGTGGCAAATGCATGATCCAGGAAAGCACTTCCAGGTTCACACAGGGCCCTGCGGTCACAGGAGTTTGGGGAAGACGCTCATTGTATCCCCACTCAGAGTCACAGAGCACATTCATGTATTCGGGGCACTGAGAAGTCCTGCAGCAAAGGGACTGCTTTACTTTGCTGATCCCAGCCTGCCTCAGACAAACATACGTGACTATGGACTCTCCCCCGCCCCACCGCCATGCACGTGCTCGCATCCCATGGAACATTCAGGAGGCAGTTACCTGGGTATAAAACAGTGGAGAAGAAGCTGTGGGAGGAGGGACAGGAGAGGAAGATGCAGGTTGTGACAGGGGACTTCACACACCCAAACCCGTGTCCATAACTAGTAACAAAACTGGCCACAGCGCCGCTGCTTTTCCTTTCTTTCTTTGACTCTGGTTTTCTTAAGGAGAAGCCAGTGGCTCATTCCTGACGCTGTCCAGCCCCCTGGGCTACCCCAGCTGCAGGGGACTTCGCTGTCTGCAGGGAGCGTTGCCCGGAGGATGGGAGGGAGGGACGTCAGGGGGGTTGGGGACTTAAGAACTGCACGTAAACAAATGAGGTCACTTTGAACAAAGTAATCAAAGTATCGGATGGTATAAACACGCCACGTCCGAGCACAGTGAGCGTGTGCTTGTGGTCAGACATGCACAGATGAGCTATGAAGCAGCAACCCGATCCCGGCCTCGGCTCCAGGGGCTGGTGTGGAAGGAAGCCGTCACCACAGAAACTCTAGAAGCCGAGTCTGACGAGGCACGCCCGTGGCGAGCCGGCACTGTCTCCACGGAGCAGGGAATGCCACTCTTTCGGAGCAGATGGGCCCACTGCGGGCTGGGGAGCCTGCAGTAAGGGACAGGAGCAGGTGACCTGTACATCTAATTCCAAACCAGTGCCTCTCCCAGTCCCCTCAGCATCCAGCACCAGACGAATTCTTCCTGCGAGCGCAGGGACCAGAGCACCACGGATGCCACCCCAGCGAGGGCGGGGGTAGGGAACCTCCCAGCTCCATGCATCTTGGGGTGGGGGGGGGCAGCACTGAGGCACGTGGCACACAATGTCCCCGAGGTCGGCTGTGACTGGGGTTTGTGCACAGTGTCCCCGAGGTTGGCTGTGACCAACCACCTCAGGTGTCCAGTGCAGGATCCTGCCCTCCTTCCCAGGCCTCTCCTCTGCCCCCACCGTGCCTGCTGGGAACCCTCACAATCAGCTCCGTGCACTGGGATCCCTGCTCGGGGTGGCTCAGGGGGAATGCGCCTGCCACTGGCTTTCTCTTTACTGGCTGAACATGATTTGAGGAGCCCCCCCCCCCTTAACACGCTGGGCCCTCCAGTGGGCTGTGGGGACGACAGTGGTGTCGCTCCTTGAACCGATTCAGTGGATCGTTCCATTTTTGCCCCGTGGTGACCATGGCTGACAGGAGTGCTGCACTTCGGCGTGGGCATGTGACTGGCTCTGGCCACTGCGATGCCAGCAGAAGTGTTCAACACTGTCCCAATACCCCAGTCTCTGGCACGCAGGTGTTCCACAGACCTTCTTGAATGAATGAATGAATGAATGAATTAGTGAATTAATGAAGTGAATGAGAGGATGAATGAATGACTGAATGAATGAGTGAATGAACCTGTGTGAAATTTCATGCAAGACTGAACACTTTCATTAGAGAGAAACTCACTGCCTCGACCTGTGGCATGGACGGTCCCAGTACCGCCAGCCCCTGTCGCTGGCTGGACAAGCTCGGCCGTGTCACCGAAAGTGCGTGTGACCTGGGCAGGCCACCTTGGCTCCCAGGCTCCCCAGTTTGCTCCCAGGACAAGGAGGGAGAAGGAAGGGGTCTGCCAGAATCCTCTCCTGTCTCTGACAACAGTGATCAGAATGAGGTATGGAGAGCTGATGGACTCAAAGGTCAGGCCCTGGGGCGGGGAGAGGCTGGGGTGAGCCAACCTGTTGGACCAGCTGAACTGGAGGCCCTGTCTCTGGTTTATTCGGCAGCTCTTTCAAATTTCCTCTAGCAAGACCGCCTAGCTCCACCCAGGCCGACACCTGGGAGGGGTTCACCGCGGGGTGCAGGCATGCGTTCATTTATTTTCCACTCAGCAATATTTATGACGGCCTCTCTGTCATGTGCCAGGCCCCGAGGACAGGTGAGTGAATAAATGCCCCCCACTTCCCTCTGGAGCTCACGAAGTAGGGTCATGGCTCTCATGTGGGGCTCCTGGCTCAGCAGCATCTACGTCACCTGAAAACTTCCTAGAAATACCCACTCACAAGCCCCACCTCAGCCCCCAGCATCGGGATCCGGGGCCCCAGCAACCTGCGTGTTAACACGCACACCACCAGTGCGGAGCGGGACTCAGGCACTAGGCACCTAATCACCCAGCACAGTCCTTACTTAGCTCACGCCAACTCTGACCAGAGGGAAGGAGTTAGGTCTGAGCGTGCTCCTGGGGAGGGTGAACCTCGGGTAACCGGCCACTGGGAACAAAGATGCGGAGGTGTGGGTCCTCGTACCACACAGCAGCCAAGACAGCGGTCAACAACGAAAAAGGAGCAGCGTGAAGAAGGACATGTACGCTGTGTCCTGCATGTGTATGCCCCGTGTGCACTGTTCCTATGTGTGTGTTCCTGTGTACACTGTTCCTATATGTGTGTCCCTGTGTACACTGTTCCTATGTGTGTGTGTCCCTGTGTACACTGTTCCTATGTGTGTGTTCCTGTGTACACTGTTCCTATGTGTGTGTTCCTGTGTACAATGTTCGTGTGTGTGTGTGTGTGTGTGTGTGTGTGTGTATGTGTCTGTCCCTGTGTACAATCCATCTCTAGAAGGATACACAAGAAATTGGTTAGTGGTGGTTGTACCAGGAAGGAGGTTGGGAGGAAGAAGGGGAGGGAACCGCCGTGTGCTTATGACCCTTTGCCTGTGTGTTTCGGAACAGGGCAGCTCTCTGTGCTGGCCTTGCCCTGTCTAGGCATGTGGTGTGGCATGTGGTGTGGTCCCACGGGCAGACAGCGGCGGGGTGGGCTGTCTCTCTGGCCTGTTGTCCAACCCTTTCTTCCTTCCTCCGTTCGGCCGTCTTTTGCATCCGGTTCCCTCAGAGCCCTGCCCTGGAGGAGCCTCCAGTCTGGGAGTGAGACAGACGAGGGAGGAGGAGACAATTACGGGGTGGAGGCTGGGCAGCCTGGAGTGGACGTGGCGGGGCACAGCGGGATCCCCACGGCCAGGCCCCATGGCCTGCGGAGGAGAGGGGTTTGGTGATGGCTGCGCAGAAAGGCTGCGAACCCGTGTTGAGGGACAGGGGGTCAGGCAGGGAGTCGGCTGCTCCCGAGGCTGCAGCTGTGTGTGCTGAGCATGGGGGCGGCAGGGTGGGAGGCAACTACCTGCCCCACTTTCTCAGGACTGAGGGGCTCCCGGGGACAGGGGGGTGCTGCTGGTCCTCGGCCACATGTGCCCCAGGAAAAGAGGCGGCTCAGGTGGATTGGGTGGAGGTCTCGGGAAGGGTCCCTGACCGATGGCCTGGCTTGGCTGGGGCAGGTGGCCTCATGCAGTCACAGCCTCCCCTCCACACAGGGGGCCACCCTGTGACCCAGCCTCAAAAAGCAACGCCAGGAAAAGCCCAGGCTCGCGGAAGTGCCCTCAGGTGAGCTGCCCACCGCACAGGTTTACACAAAACAGCAAGCCTGTCTTCTCCCATCGGGCTGGCCTCTCCGTGTGCATAGTCGAGCTTGGTGTGCAAACATCTGGGGGTTGCTGCCCGGCACCAGTGGTCCCGAAACCCTGTCTCCCACCGTTCTGGTGAAGTCGGAGGGCCCACTGTGATGGGAATCAGCGCAGGCAAAGCAACGCTCAGGGGACTGTGAGGCAGGCGCCCTCCTCCCCCGGAGCCACTGGCTGAGCTGGGGGCAGCCGAGCCGGGTGAGTACAGCCATGCCTGTCCCTCAGCTGTGATGACGTCAGAGGGAAGGTGAGCGACCTAACCCTCTCCCAGAGGCCTTGCCCAGCCTGAGGTCGTGCTGGGAATTGGTCCCCAGGGACGGGTCTGGATCCAAGCCTCTCAGCCCAGCTCAATAAGAGTGCTTTGTCGGAGACATCACAATGAAAGAGAATTACAGGCCAATATCCCTCATGAACATAGATGCCAAAATCCTCAACAAAATCTTAGCAAATCGGATCCAGCAGTACATCAGAAGGATCATACACCATGACCAAGTAGGATTTATCCCTGAGATGCAAGGATGGTACAACATCCGTAAATCAATAAATGTGATACATCACATAAACAAATTGAAAGAAAAAAACCACATGGTCATATCAATTGATGCAGAAAAAGCATTCGACAAAATCCAACACCCATTTTTGATAAAAACTCTCAGAAAGGTGGGAATAGAAGGATCATACCTCAACATAATAAAAGCCATATATGACAGGCCCACAGCCAACATCATACTCAATGGACAAAAACTAACACCATTTCCCCTAAGAACAGGAACAAGACAGGGATGCCCACTCTCACCACTCCTGTTCAACATAGTCCTGGAAGTATTAGCCATTGCAATTAGGCAAGAAGAAGAAATAAAAGGCATCCAAATTGGAAAAGAGGAAGTAAAACTGTCCTTATTTGCAGATGACATGATATTATACATACAAAACCCTAGAGACTCCATCAAGAAGCTACTAGACTTAATACATGAATTTGGCAATGTAGCAGGATACAAAATTAACCCCAAGAAATCTGAGGCATTTCTATACACCAATAGTGAACTTTCAGAAAGGGAGATCAGAAAAACAATCCCATTTACCATCGCACCAAAAAAATTAAGATACCTAGGAATAAACTTAACTAAAGAGGTTAAAGACCTCTACTCAGAAAACTACAGGACGTTGAAAAAAGAGATAGAGGAAGACATAAACAGATGGAAGAACATACCATGTTCTTGGATAGGTAGAATCAACATCATTAAAATGTCCATACTACCCAAAGCAATCTATACATTCAACGCACTTCCCATTAAAATACCAATGGCCTTCTTCACAGATCTAGAACGAACTCTCCAAAAATTCATCTGGAATAAAAAAAGACCCCGAATAGCTGCAACGATCCTGAGAAAGAACAAAGTAGGTGGGATCTCAATGCCAGATATCAAGCTGTATTACAAAGCCACTGTTCTCAAAACTGCCTGGTACTGGCACAAGAACAGGCATATAGATCAGTGGAATAGAATAGAGAGTCCAGAAATTAGCCCGAACCAATATGCTCAATTAATTTTTGACAAAGGAGGCATGAACATACAATGGAGCCAAGATAGTCTCTTCAATAAATGGTGTTGGGAAAATTGGACAGACATATGCAAGAAAATGAAACTAGACCACCAACTTACACCATACACAAGAATAAACTCAAAATGGATAAAGGACTTAAATGTACGACAGGAAACCATAAAAATTCTAGAAGAATACAAAGGCAACAAAATCTCAGACATATGCCAAAACAATTTCTTCACTGATACAGCTCCTAGGGCAGTTGAAACTAAAGAGAAACTGAACAAATGGGACTACATCAAAATAAAAAGCTTCTGCACAGCAAAAGAAACCATCAACAAAACAACAAGAAAACCCACCTCGTGGGAAAACATATTTGCCAACGTCATATCTGATAAGGGCTTAATCTCCAAAATTTATAGGGAACTCATACAACTTAACAAAAAGAAGATAAACAATCCAATCAAAAAATGGGCAAAGGATCTAAATAGACACCTTTCAAAAGAGGACATTCAGAAAGCCAAGAGACATATGAAAACATGCTCAAAGTCACTAATCATCCGAGAGATGCAAATCAAAACAACAATGAGGTACCATCTCACACCTGTCAGAATGGCCATCATCAACAAATCAACAAACGACAAGTGCTGGAGAGGATGTGGAGAAAAAGGAACACTTGTGCACTGCTGGTGGGAATGCAGACTGGTGCAGCCACTATGGAAGGCAGTATGGAGGTTCCTCAAAAAATTGGAAATGGAACTCCCATTTGACCCTGTGATCCCACTCCTAGGAATATATCCCAAGAAACCAGAAACACCAATCAGAAAGGATATATGCACCCAGATGTTCATAGCAGCACAATTCACCATAGCTAAGATCTGGAAACAGCCTAAGTGCCCATCAGTAGATGAATGGATTAGAAAACTGTGGTACATCTACACGATGGAATACTATGCTGCTGTTAAAAAGAAGGAACTCCTACCATTTGCAACATCATGGATGGAACTGGAGAGCATTATGCTAAGTGAAACAAGCCAGTCAATGAAGGAAAAATACCACATGATCTCACTCATTCATGGATAATAAAGACCATTACAAACTTTTGAACAATAATAGATACAGAGGCAGAGCTGCCTCAAACTGATTGTCAAACTGCAGTGGGAAGGCCAGAGAGAGTTGGGGGGCAGGAGGGAGGGGAGTAAGAGATCAACCGAAGGACTTGTATGCATGCATATAAGCATAACTAATGGACATAAGACACTGGGGGGTAAGGGAGGGTAGGGGTTTGTCAAGGGGGGGGGGAAGGATACTTATGTAATACCCTTTGTAATACTTTAAGCGAAAAATAAAAAAATAAAATAAAATAAAAAAAAAAAAAAAAAAAAAAAAAAAGAGTGCTTTGTCGGGAGACGAGGGAGCTGTCGGACCTCCCAAGCGCACCATGAGCACACGGCCGGGAAATGCGCCCACGGCCTGATCCTCTCTGGAAGGCAGTTTCCTGCCCCGCTTGCCGGCTGCGAGTGGCAGTCCTTCATCAGGAGCTGTGTCCTGGCTGAGAGGTGCTTGGCCTGGTGCAGAGGATTTGGGTAACTGAGGTCTGAGGCGGAGCCAGCTGCCCAAGGTCACTGTTCAAGGCGGGATTGTGTGTGTGTCCCCCTCCCACGACCAAAGTCCTACGGCGGAGTCCCAACCCCAGAACCTCGGAATGGGACCGATTTGGAGAGCGGCCTGCACAGAGGGAATGGAGTTAACACAAGACATTGAGGAAGGCCCTCGGTCAATAGGACCAGCGTCCTCATAGGAGGGGACATCTGGACACACACACACAGGGAAGAGGAGGCAGAGGGCAAAGTGAAGCCAAGGACGGCCAGAAACCCGGAGGCCAAGAGAGAGAGGAGGGCAGAGCCTCCCTCTCAGCCTCAGAGGAAGCAGCCCTGCTTCCCCCCCAAACCCCCCCACCCCCATTTCACCATGACATCCAGCCTCCGGACATGAGGCCTTGCCCTTCTGTGTCTAAGCCACCTGGTGTGTGGTGCTTTGTGTAAGGACAACACTCACATTGGGGTGGGGCCTCCCTCATGTGCTTGGTTTAACTCAGGGACCTCCGCAAAGAGCCCGTCTCCAAATGCGGCCCCGGCCCGCGGCACTGGGGGCAGGACCCCAAGAGAGGAATTTGCCGGGGGCAGGGGGACGATTCAATCCGTGACTGTCACCCCGAAAACTGTTTGAGTGGAGAAGGCAAGAGCCCTTTGCTACCCTGACTTCTTGCCGCCTCTCCCACCCGCACTCACGCCCCGGAGGCAGGGCTCTGCGGCCTGTGGCCTGTTCCCTCCCTTCAGACCTGTTCTGAGATGTGACACGGGGCTCCTTGGCCTTCTCTATAAACAGCGTCTCATTTCCTCTCGATCTGGACAGCGAGGTCTGGCGGGCAGATCTCGGGGTGATGCCCCAACACCCCGCCCGCCCCGCCTCCGCCCCGGGTCCTTGGCAGGACACAGGAAGTCCCGGCTAGTCCCCGGCTCTCTTCAAAGCATTTTTCTGCTACCTTTGATTTTTATTGGTTTGTGTCTTAAACGCTTTGCCTATAATTACACAGTTTGCTGCACATCTTGCTTGGGAATGACTAATGCGGAGTGCATGTCCCAGCAAAGGGCGCATCGCCCAGCGAGCACTGGACAATTAGTGTGCAGCGAAACAATGGCTTCAGTAAATCACTTTAAACAGGACCATTTTGCCCTGATTTCAAAACAAAGCGACACCTGCTGGTCTAACATTGCGTCAGAAAGAGCCAGTGGGGGAGGGGTGACTCCAAGGCTGGGGCAGGGGCAGGGGCAGGTGCAGGGGCAGGAAGGGCCTGCGGGCTGCGGAGCAGAGGCAGAGGGGTAGGTGAAGGGGTCAGGAAAGTCCAACTTATTAAGTCGTTTGTATCCATAACGAGAGCAAACATTTATGAAGGGTTCACTCAAGGTCAAGACCTTTGCCTGCAGAATCATTATTATTGTTGCCCTTTTACAGATGAGGAAACTGAGGCTTGCCCAAGCTCACACAGCTGGGGAGCCGGAAGTGGAGCCAGAAGTTGAGCTCCTGCAGCCACGCCCCAGGACCTGCCCTCAGGCTCTCTCAGCTCCCAGGCCCTCACACGGTGGTGCTGGGAAGTGGGAGAAGCCAGCTCCTAGGTCCTAGGACCTGCGAAAGGGCGAAAGGGCGGAGGATGCCGCTGGGTCATGCCTGCATGGTGTGGCTTGTTCAAGGTCAACCTTCGGGCGGTGATGAAGAACCTGGGCCTGTGGCAAGGCTCTGGGTCTCACCCAGCACTGCCACCAGCTCACTGGGTGGCCTGAGACCAGCGTCTGAACTCCTGCCCGTTTCCTCCCAGGACCGTGAGGGTTTCCAACATTGAGACATCCGGGATCCCCTACCTCTCTTCCCCTAGCCCCGGGCTGCTGCCTCCTGAACGCTCCGTTTCCCTTCGTCCTTGGGAGGAATCCCTCGTGGGGCCGGGGCAGGGCCTGGCCGGGCTGTATTTAGAGGACGTGTAGCCACGGTCCCAGGGCCGGTTCCTGCGTGTGATCGCAGCCGCAGGCCGGGGACCTCACGGGCCACACTGCCCAGACGTGAAGGGATTCAGGTGAGAGGCTGAGAGGCCGGTTGGTTTCATGGAGGAAAGAACAGCGTGGCCTCCTTAGGAGCACAGCTCACTGGGCTTCCCAACCTGGGGGTGCACTGCCTGATGGGACACCGACCTGAGAGCTCAGGGGGGTGGTGAGGAGCAGACGCTCCCTCAGACCATTCAATCGCTGCCCCTCTCGCTCTAACAGGCGGGCAAGTCATCAATCGAGCCCAGCTGAGGGCCACTGCAGGGACTCAATGAAAAGGGGTTCAATGTGTAAGAGCAGAGTAGCCCCAGCCTTCTCCGTCCCAGTGTCCTGAGCAGGAGACACCCAGCAGGTCCCTTTATACGCAGTTGGCTCCAAACTGCACATTAGTAAGTATCTCTGTCCTAGCGACTTCGTACTTGGCAGGAAAAAATAGTCCACGTGCATGGAAAGAAAAATAGTATTTGTTTCATTCTCAAACAGCCACGATCACTTATGAGAGGGACGCACCTGAGGGTCCCGCATGACGCCCTCGAGCCTAGGAGAGCCACCCCACGTCCCAGCCACAGGATTTCACGCTGCACAATGCCTGCGCTGCACACGGTACCTGCTGTGACCCGAGCCACGACGCTGTCAGAAGGAACAGAGCACAGACCAAGACTGGGCCTGGGAACTGCCTCGAGCTGGGGGCCTGCGCCATGTCCTCCAATGTGGAGCTGGGGGCCTGCGCCGTGTCCTCCAGACACCGAACATCATGAAATTTAAAACAGGCCAGACAGCCCTTGAGTTTGCTGGACTCTGGGGCTGTGCTCACAGTCTGGGCCTTCGGGAGTAAATAGTCAAAATGTCTGCTCCTCCTTCCCCTCTTCCTTTCCCCTCCCGTCCTCTGTACAGCCCTCTTCCCCCTCCTCTCCTTTGCATCTAGTAACTGCCAACTCCTAGAAGCAATACCAGTTCACCTGGGTCCCAGCATCCAGCAAGGCCAGAGCAGAGACCAGGCATCCTAACGGTGTGGACTGGAATGATGAAAACCGCGCTGTCTCCCGCCTCGTGATCCGCTTTCAATGCCACACTGTCCTCCCGTCAAGGTAACTGCCTTCCAGGGAAACGGTCCCAGAGCCAATGTGTCTGTGTCATCAGCGGACAGGTGGGCTCCCAGCAGGCGACATAGGTTTCCAGCCGTGAGCCCCTTCCAGCCAGTTCCTCCTGCCTCGGCTGCAAGAATGCTTCCACCTGGAAATTCCTTTTTTAGAAATATATTGATTGATTGATGTCAGAGAGGAAGGAAGAGGGAGAGATAGAAACATCAATGATGAGGGAGAATCATTGATCGGCTGCCTCTTGCACTCCCCCCACTGGGGATCAAGCACGTAACCCGGGCATGTGCCCTGACCAGAATCGAACCGTGACCTCCTGGTTCATAGGTCGACGCCCAACCACTGAGCACACTGGCCGGCCTACCTGATAATGCGATTAGGATTAGCCAAGCTCAGAGCAGTGTTTTTCGGAGGGGCCCTCACACCACCCACATCAGATCCACCTGAGCAGACCTAACCACACCCTCACCTAGGGCTCTGACGGGGGCGGGTGGGGGGCGGGAGACTATGTCTTGCTGAGAACATCCGATTTGGGAGCTCTTGGCCTTGTTCAGCTCCTCCTGGCTTTTGGCTTTGTGGATTTTTTCTATTTCCCCCATTCATTTGTCTTTCCTCTCCTGGGTTTACTAAGACGAGCATTAGCTGTAACAAAGTGTTGGAGGCGGAATGACCCGGCTGGATACCCGAACCAGCAGGCGACCACTACGGACTATTCTCTTTGTCTAGTGGTTTAAAACACTGAATTGGTGAAAATCGGGAGATTGGATTTGGAGCAGAAAACTTGGCACATTTTTGAAAATTGGGAGCCAGATTTCAGATTGTCTAAGCCAGTGGTTCTCAACCTTCTTAATGCCGCGACCCTTTAATACAGTCCCTCATGTTGTGGTGACCCCCAATTTCATTGTTACAAATTGAACATAATTAAAGCATAGTGATTAATCACAAAAACAATATGTAATTATATATGTGTTTTCAGATGGTTTTAGGCGATCCCTGTGAAAGGGTTGAGAACCGCTGGTCTAAAGGTTGAACAAGACAGCGCCCGGGGCTGGGCATGGAGCCTGGGCCCGCGAAGTCCTCTCGTGGCTGCTATGGTAACGCTGCTGCTGTCCCTATAGCCAGAGCCACGCAGGTACTGCCCCTTGGTGCCCGGCTCCGTGGGGAAGGACCCCTTATTCTTCTGAGGCACATGGGGGCGTTTCCTTACCGGCCACGCCGAGAAACGCGGACCTGTACACGGAGCGTGTGTGTGTTTAAAAGGAGCCCATTGCACACCCGACCAGCATTTGGCAGGCCACGACTCATCCGTGGGGTCCCGGCTCCTCGCAGCCGCTTGCAGGAATGAGCCTGAGCAGCCTCACCAAGGAAACCTGTCAACAGTCAACACGGAATTTCCACGTGAGCACCCTGCAGACACAGCTGTGAATCACCTGCAAACTACTCGGCCGCCAGTTGCCAGAGTCACTTTAGGATAGGCCTCCCTCCAGAAACCCTTAAGGAGCTTTCAGAGGGAAGTGTGAAGGTCATTATCGTCAAATGAAAAATTATTCCATCAGAAAAGGGAAGGCCCTTCGAGAAGGATCCATGCCGCCTTGCCTGACCGGTTCTTCTTCTGAATACAACGCCAACATCCATTTCGCTAATCACCCCCGTCCTCTCCCAAGGATCTGGAAAGCGGTCAGGCTCGGAATTTTCTAAGCGACCTGGGGAGTCCTGCTGGGCAAGGGTGACGTTATTAAGTCCACCGCCTGGCGTTGCTTCTCAGGTCCCCATCTTCACAGGGATGATTTGCTCCGAGAAACCAGCACAGCTCCCCTGGGGGCCCCGGCCCCCAGCAGCGCTTCCCGGGCCTGGGCCCCAAGGGAGGGGCAGGGCCGTGTGTCCTGCTTCCTCTCTCCACCTAGCAGCGGGAGCTCAGGGCCGAGCTGGCCGCGTGCACCAGGAACAAAGCGGACACACAGCTCTCAGGGCCCCCGCCTGAAGGGAAGGAGCCCAGACATTAGTCTTGTGGGGACGCAGCACCTACTAACAGGTGGACGTTTCAGGTTCGGGCTGGGGAGTACTCTGGTCGGGTATGGTGGTCTCAGGGCTTAGGGGTGACTCTTTAGAAAAAATGCTCGGTGCTCTAGGGATGAGAAAAGGCGGAAGAAAGTGGGGACGGCCTGACGCACTGGCACCACAGCTCTCCCGGGGTGCACCAGACCTCCTTCCCCTCCCCTGTGAAGGCAGATGTGATCGAGGAACTCTCCTGTGAGCCCCTCCAAACCCCGTTGTCTGAGTGTGTGGGGCCATGGGGGACCATCCGTCAGCACGCAGGCATCTATGGCACCGTGGGAGGGTGGCGCCTGCGTGTAAAACCAGGAGCAAGGACTCAGGGGTCCTGGAGAAGGGGTGATGGAGGGGAGGATGGGAGGTCCCTGTCGGGTCTGAACAAAGACATCTTGGAGCTGATCAATGGGCGCGTTCTCAGCGCGCTCCTGCGAGAGGCCTCCAGCCCAGCTGTCCAACCTCCCACCAGGCCCTGGGCCCAGGACACGAGCCACGGCTCCCTGCCACCGTGCCCTTATCCGTGATGGTCTGGAAGGCCCACCACACCTTCCTAGAGGGACCCCACCTCCCACCCCAAAGCCTGTGCCACATGCTTCCTCCCCCAGAAGCCTCTGAACCTGCACTGCTCCCACCGCCCGGCAGCACTGCTCCACCCTGACACCCCGAGGAGTGCCCGCCTGCATCCCGGCTGTGAGGGAACCTTCCTTAGGGTCCCCACCTGAGCACAAGCTCCTGAGATGAGGGCGGAGGGAGGCCTGTTTCACTCGATTTGTGTTAACCACACATTAGTGTGTTTGCTAAGCATTGAGCTCGGTAGGTGCTGTCGGGCAGGAGACCGGGTTAGAGTCAAACAATAAAAACAGATCAGTTATCCTGTTTGCATATAACCTGGCCTCCATCCTGCCTTCAGCATCGCCTGAACTCACCTCGCGCTACTGCACCAGGCGTGGAAGCTGAGGACGGAGAGTGAAGGGACCATAGCCCTGGTGCGCAAAGAGACTGCGGTGGAGGGAGAGGCAAAGAGCCAGCACCTCATGACCGGCCCGGGCGACCGATGACACAGCCGTGCAGTTAACCCTCCGGCAGCCGCACTCGCTGACGCTCCCATGTGCCCGACTCGGCTGGGCTCTCCCCACGTGTGACCTCACCCCACCCTCGGAGCCACGCCTGGCGCCAGAGTCTCCTCTCCGAGGGAAGGGGACTGAGCTCGCAGAGCCGCGCTGACTGGCCGGGTCCCAGCTAGGCCTGCGCTCCGTGTACGGGACTGACACCACCGCCAAGCACTTGGGACAGGAGCCCGAGGCTGACCCGTGACTCCGTCTCTCCGCTCTGCCCTGCTCAGTGTGTGACCCTTGTCCTGTCGCTGTCACCTGGTGGTTGAGATGTGGGGGTCACACCCGTGATCTAAACGGGAGCCGGGAGGTACAGGGCGGAAAGGCCGGTGAAGAGCTGCTGGAAGCCCTACCAGGAGGGCCATCCACAGCCCACCAGCGGAGCCGTGCCATCTGAGCCTCTTCACTGCAGAGGCGGGAAGGGCGGTGTGTGAATGGGCTCATGGCCGCCGGACACAGCGCGAGTGCCTTAGGGCAGTGGTCGGCAAACTGCGGCCCCTTGAGTGTGGCTCTTCCACAAAATACCACATGCGGGCGCGCATGTACAGTGCGATTGAAACTTCGTGGCCACACTCAAGGGGCCAAAATGCCGCATGTGGCTCGCGAACCGCAGTTTGCCAACCACTGCCTTAGGGAGTCGCGGGGGAGCGTGGCTCGTGGTGAGCAGCGCCTGCCCTCCTGCTCTCACACTTGGACTTGGACGAGTGGCGGCTGGCAAACAGGAAACTGCCGGGGGCCCTGCAGGTGAGGGACAGGGTTGCTCTGAGTCCCACCCTCGTGGTGTCAAAGCTCTCGCCACGGTAATGTCACGCTACCGACGCGACTGCACGTAGCACACGCAATTCCTCCCGATGTGGCAGCAGCCCACGAGCTGCAGGCCAACCCCAGACACCAGGGCTTGAACCTGCCGGCTCCAGGTACACGCTCTTTGCTACGATCCTTAGCTGATGCCACAGAGCACGAGGAAGGGGCATGAAGTGCAGGCGGGGACCCTGCGTTCTTGAACTTGGGAAGTATGTCCGGGCAGTGAGGCCACCCGTGAGCTCAGGGGCACCAGGTGCTAAGGGGTCAGAGACTGTTGGGAGTACCCCCTTCCCAGGCCCATGTGGGCAGACAGGTCTGAGCCCTGGGAGCAAAGGGAGGCCAAGCTGTGACACCCCGAAGGCTCCCCCTTCCTCCTGAGGAGCTGGGGGTACGTGGGAGCCTCAAGGTAGAAGCCCGACCTGGGCACCTGGTGCCTGAAACTGAGAGGAAAGGGACAATGCCCTGAAAGCCCTTTTTCCTGCGTTTGCCAGGAGGATTCTCAGCCAGGGGCGACCTGCCCGGGACCTTTGGCGATATCTGCAGATATTCCTGATTGTCACAGCTGGAGTGCGGGGAGTGGTGGGCCGACTAACATCCCCTGGGGTTCAGCTCCACCCCTACAAGCCCCCCCCCAACACACACACACAGGTTACCCGGCCCCAATGTCAGCGCCAAGGCTGAGCGATGAGCCGGCAAATGTTGCCTCCAGGAGTTTGTGAGCCTCGGAAAAGACTGCCTGCCTCATCATTTTGTGGGGTTTTTGTCCTGGTGGTGGGGAAGGCGGGTGAAGGAGGAAAGCGGCTGTTTATTATTCCACTCCTGCTTCCACGGCGGGGAAAACACTGTTTATATGGAACATCAAAGGTCGCTGCCCAGATATCAATTCCATATTGCATGAGCCTTTGCCAAATCAAATTAGCTTATTTTCCTTGATATTAAGTTTGACAAGCAGAGAGCCTGTGAAAACCAGAATTCCAACTGGGCGTGCCCTGTGGCTCGGCGCGGCTGTTTTTCAGCGTGGAGAGCCCAACAGTAGCCTCATTCTTCGCGTAGGACTGTGTGACTGTCTGTATTTATCTTGTCTGGAAATTTACCTCATTGTATCCTCCACTCCTCTAACACCCAGATTCGGCAGGAATGTGACGGAGACAGCGGCGCTGTTGGGACTGGCAGGGGTGCCCGGGCGGCCGGCCGGGCGGGAGCGCGGAGGCCCTGCGCTGCGGGAAACCCTCTATTACGCGACCTGGTGCGGGCGGTGGTGTGTCAGCATTTCTGTCAGTCAAAGGAGCAAGAAAGAAAGAAAACAGCCCCAGGCCCGTCACTCTTAATGGTTTTCGTCCCCGGAGCTTTGAGAACTCGGATGAAAGCCATGGTCTCTCCTCTGCACAGAGATCAGCCATTCGGTGGAAGTGAGAGAGCCCCCAGCTTCCCTGCCTGGATCCAGGCACTCCTACGGGCCAAAGTCCGTAGTAAAAAGATGCCAAATGGCCCTGGCCGGTTTGGCTCAGTGGATAGAGCGTCAGCCTGCAGGCTGAAGGGTCCCGGGTTCGATTCGTCAAGGGCACATGCCCAGGTTTCGGGCTTGATCCCCAATAGGGGGCGTGCAGGAAGCAGCCAACCAATGATTCTCTCGCATCATTGATGTTTCTCTCTCTCTCTCTCTCTCTCTCTCTCTCTCCCCCATCTCCCTTCCTCTCTGAAATCAATAAAAGAAATATTTAAAAAAGACACCGAACGTGGCACCAACAGACCCAAAGACCCATCGTGTCCCAGCTCTTCCGTGGCGTGACCTCCCCCATGACCTCAGGCCTCAGAATGAACACCGCCCTCTCAGCCCCAGGTGGCCCTCTCCAGACACGCTCACTCCAAGTCCCAGTGGAGATGGACTGGTGGGAAGCAGAGGGGGGCAGGGGAGCTGCTGGTGCATCGAATTCCTGTTTTGGGGGGCACTGGACCTCTGCAGAGGGCCGGGCACTCAGGTGATCAGGACCAAGTCCCTGTTCTCTAGGCCACAGCTCTGCGGTCGGGGAGGCGCAGGCTGGCGCTGCAGCCTGGGGTGGGTGAGGGGTAGGAATTCGGGAGGCGAAGGCGAGGGCCGGTGAGTGGACTGCGTGGCGCTGAGGGAGGGGGCTGGGGGCTGAACCCGAGTGTCACCTCCTGCTGCACCAGAGGCCTGAGCCCAGATCATGCGTTTTAACACAAGCCCAGAACAGAAACAGCCTCCAGGCCTGGTGGCAGCGCCCAGACCCACGCCCAGGGCTCAGTCTCAAGCATAGTCGCCCATACACGACTGCTTTTGCACATCGGTGTCTGCGATGTCAGTGGCCCAGTGATCCCCACTTTGCAACTGGAGCCACAGAATGTGGGGCACCGCTTCTGAGCAACGAGACGCCTTTGTATCTGTGGCTCTCCCCCAGCACGCAGAATGGCGCCTGATGTTCACGCACAGGAATGACGATGGCTCACCTGGCGGGGCACAGACCCGATCGGAGGGCGGAGAGCTGGACCAAGGAGGCTGCCTTGGATACAGGGCCTTGGGGACAGGCCTGGGGGCCGTGGCCGAGGGGGTGCGGCTTGAGTAAGAGTTACTGAGATGAAGGGGGAAGACGAGGACAGCCCGCAGAAGGCCTGATGCAGGCAGGACGGTCCGTGTGGCTGGGGCACTGAGGATGCGAGGGAGGGACTGGGGTAGCCGGAGGGCAGATCACACGGGGCCTTCCTTGCAGCTTGTGGTTAAGACTCTGTCTGTCCCCAGAGCAGTGGGAAGCCCTTGCACAGCTCGGACAATCTCTTCCTTCCTCTGCTTCTCCATCTGGAAGTTACAGGGAGGCCGCCGCTCTGTGCGTTTGTTACTTGCCTGCCCAGCCCTCCTCTCCCTTTTCCTCCTGGGAACAGTGCCCTGAATGGCCTTGGCAATCTCCGCAGCCCCCCTCAGTCAGGAGGCCCGAGTGGGCCTGTACCCACCCAGCTCCAGAGGGACCCTGTCCTTCATTGCCTCGAGCCAGTGACTAGAGAGCCTCCGGGTGACCATAGGAATCGGTTGGACGGTGGTCACAAAACTCAACACAGAGGAGGTGAGAGGAGACGCTGGCCTTGGGCTTCCAGGATGTGAGGCTCTCTCTTCAATGGGAACTACTAGAAGCATCTCTTCTTTTTCCACTGGATGGTTTGGCATGAACCCCCTCCTGCACCAGGAAGTGTAGCCGGGGAGGAGTCTGCGACTCCCCGAGGCCACCAGGGGGGACTTGAAGGTGGAGCTGGCATCTTGAAAGACAGAGCCAAGAAACGTAGCCACACTGAGCCTCAATGACACTCTGTGAGCACCTGGATCAAGCCTCACCTGATGCCAACGACTTCTGGACCTTTCAGCTTTCTGAGCCAATCACTCCTTTATGTTTTTATGTCTGGTTTGTTTGTTTGTTTGTTGTTTTTGTTTTTAAACATTTTTTATTGATTTCAGAGAGGAAGGGAAAGGGAGAGATAGAAACATCAATGATGACAGAGAATCATAAAGCCCTTTTGAGTTGGGTTTTGGACATAAAGTCACTTAATTGATTCAGGAGGCAGAACCCGTGATCTAATGCTGCTGATGCTGCGGAAGAGCTTTCACAAAGACTTGTCGAAAGACGGGCATGTGGGTGGGGGAAGCGCTGTGGAAACTGCCATCCGGAAGCATGAAATCTCACATTCTGCCCAAGTGTGTGGATGGCCGAGAGGCCGAAGCTTCAGAGCACCGGCCGGCCCCGCAGGAAACGGCCTGAAAGGCATGTGGACGCAGTGGCAACGCTTCGGGGTCCGGTTTCCATCTGGAGGAGAGCCTAGGATTTTTGGATGTCTCCCCGCGGACTCAAGCTGGTGGCACTGAAAGGCCAGCGGGGGGTCTCCGGAGAGGCGCTGTCAGGGCCCGGGACACTTCCTCCTGCGTAAGAGCAGGCGGTCTCTCCGGCGCCTCAGGCCCTTCCACGCGGGAAGCTGGCTGGCAGTCAGAAGGGATGAGTCATGAGGAAAAGCTCCTTGGCTTCAAAGAGCAGCATTTGGTGGGGGCCGGGCTTCAGTACCCAGTGGAAGGCCTGGTGGGTGGGTTCGCGGTGTCAGAGCCCATCATGTCCCCCGGCGACCGTGCCTGCTCGGCCCTCTCCTCCTTTGAACTCGAGGCAGATGATAAAAGGCGAGTCGCAAGCCTGCTGGGCCGCAGCCCAGGTCTCGGCTGGCAGGACCGACCCTGCGGAGTCAGCCTGACCTCTGGGCTTCCTCCTGGGCAACCTGCTCGGAGACTGTTCCAGAAAGGAGATGGAGAGTGGAGAGAACATCTGCTCTGCCTCGCGCGGTCTGTCCGAGCCGGGCTTTTTCGGCCGTTATTTCTAGCCCCTCCAGGACTCGGACAGTGACCTAATCTCTCTGGAATTCCATTTCTTCTTTGGGTCAAGGAGGACCACACCACCTATCCCGATAAGTTGTTCTAAAAGGAAACAAAACAGCCCGTGGAAACTGCCCCGCACCGTTCCACACACTAATGAGCTCAGTAAGTATGGGCTGCAATAGGCACATTCCAACCTGAGCCACTACGGAAAGAGCGAGCGGTGGCCCGTGTCACGCGATGGCATGTCGCCACGAAGACGAAGAATGAAAATCCGAGTGAATACAAGCTAACTGCTCCCCAGCGCTGCTCACAAGAAAACACCGGGGCGCGCCGGCTCCGCCGTGGAGGGGTCGGGGGTCAGCCCACACGGCGGCTCGGAGCTTGCGGTTTCTCCCCAATGAATCAGCCGTGATGGGAGAAGTGACTTATTCGAGCAGAGCGATGTCAATGTCACTTGGTGGAAGGTGCTGGTACAATGTGCAGTCACTGCAGACGCCCGGCGTGGGGAGACTAAATAATGTTTCTAGGGGGCCTGCTGACATGCCGTTCACATTTAAACCCTGATGTTAATCTAAAACATTTTGGGTTGACATTGGGGGGAGGGGAAGGCAGGAGGCAGGGTGGGGGATGGGTATGTTCCTGTCCATAACAACTAGGCGGGGCCCCGAGGGACCCTGGTTTAGGGGTGACTCATTCCACCAAGTGCCCAGTGGCCGTGGGAGTTGGACAAAGCCAACTCCGGGTCCCTCCTGCCACATTGGTCTTATTCCATGGGGAGCCCCAGCCCATCCACCAGCCCCACAGCCCTTGGCCCGGAACGCAGTTTGCACACGGACTGCTCTTTCTCCTGCTTCTAATAAGACACTTCCTCTCCCAGAGGGGATCTCGGGCGACGACTGCTCGCTGCTCTTTGCGGAGTCGTCTGAGCTGGAGAAGCAAGTGCAGCTGAACGCAGGCGATGTCAGCAGGCTTCTCTCGGACCGCTAACAGCCTCAACTGGCTTCGGTGGTTTGGAGGGAGCTCGCATTTTTCCAGACCAGCTCCTCCATTACCATAGCAGCCGGGGCGGCTGGGGAAACCGCTGTCTTTTCGCAGGATTATTACGCTAAGAGATAGATTTAAAATAATAGGAAGGGGTCAGACACTCTCTTGCTCTGAGCTAAGAAAGGAAAGAGTGAGGAGTGACGAGCGTCCTGGGGGAGCTGGCCCCACCCCCGAGGGTGGCATTGGTTCCTGTCACAGCCCAAGGGAGGCAGCAGCAGCAGCCTGCACGCTTGTTTACCATTCTGAGAACAATGCTCCCGGTAGGGGTTCATCAACGAGGTGGGAACTGGAAGAGCGGATTGAGGAGAGAAGGAAAATCCTGCCACAAGGACACGTTACAAGCTGTAGATCTGGTGGTTCATATCAAGCCATCAAAAGCTTCTTCTATCTCCAGCCCAAGACAACCACGGATGGCCCTGGGCGCACAGGGGACCCACCAGGGCCAGGCCAGCCGCCGCCTTTCCCGGCAGATAAAATATGACCTTCATTATAAGGCGACTCGCTCTCATTAGGAGCGGGGGAGGAGGCGGCCGGCAGGACTGGTTGAGAAACGCGGGCTGGGCCCGGGGAGCAGAAATGTGCATGCAATTTGCAACAGGAAGAGAGTGAGGCTGACGGTTATAAAAGACGTGCCAGGAACACTTCAGGCTCCAGGAGAGACGGGAACCCGGAGCAGCGCGGCCACGCTGATTACAGAGCGAGAGCCAGCCCCGCCGTGCGTCCCCACGGCTCCCTTCTTTCTGTGAAAAGTTCACTTTACAGTTTTACAACCGAAATTTCTCATAACTGTCCTGTCTAATTACAGTGGGAGGAGCCGTCATTTCACTGCCCACCCTCCAGGGGGAGCGAGGGGGAGCAGTCCCTTCACATACGGTCACATCTATGGCCTCCTTTCCTGGGACAGCTGACGTTATTGTGCGATCCTTATGTGCTGCGTTAATTACAATAAAGTAAATATTGTTATTATCCCCACTGCACAGCTACGGAAACTGGAGTGTGATGAGTTGCACAAACACATAGCTGGTATACATTTAAATCAGGATTTGAACCCAGATTGGCATGGCCTCAATGCCTTCGTTTATTTTCCCAAACCCATTTAACAGGTGAGAAAACTGAGGCGAAGAGAAGGGAGTCGCCCAGAATGACTCACGCCTTGAGTGCTGAGGCTGGAATTCTACAACATTCCCCCCAAAAGGGCTGGTATTTCAGAAGCCAAACATGGACCCGTCCGACCTATGAACCAACAAGAGGCCGTCTGTGCAACAGCATGTCAGGCCTCGTTAACAACCTACTGACCACAGCTGCCGTTGGGCCAACGGAGCCAGCACGAAAGCGCCGTCCTCGGGCCGCTCTGTGGACGTCACGAGGAAGGAATCCATCGGCCAGTCCGCCCCACCTTGCACAAGGAATTCCTTGTTCATAGATTTTAAATAGGAACCTCTTGACTTATCCTGAAACGTTAATGCAAATGCTACGAGAGGTGAGAACCAGCGGACAAACGTGGCCCTGTGTGGTCAGTAAATAACCCAGGGTGATCCGATTGTCCAGCGCACTGTCGCTGAGGGAGCGAGGAGGGTGAGTGAGGTGGTCACCTTTGTGCTTGCGCAGCGACACGGGCCACACAGTTCCGTTCGGCCTGCTCGCCGCATTCTGACGGCACATACTGTCCTCTGCGCCTTAGGACCAGAAGTAAAGACCATCCTCCCTGACTGTCAAGATTTCAAAGTCCATCAGAGAGCTGAGAAATTAAATTCAAGTTACCCTTCAAAAATAACACGACCTCTAATGACGGGAAAGCTCTCAGCAAAACACCCTTTTAGACGTCGCATCGGTTGTTTCAGCAGAATAATGCTGTAGCTTGTATAATTTAGGGAAGGACCAAAGTTACAAAACTCAACCCTTTTTATGAAGACATTGGTTATTATAGTCATTTGAGGTGAACATACAGAATCACATGTTTGTGATTTTACACATGTATGAAAGCATTATTAGCTTAAGACAGGTGTGAGAGATTTAGAAAATTCAGATTAAATGAGCTTTCTGGCATGAACTAGAATATTATACTCACATTTTTATACTGTGATGAAATCAGAGAGAAGTCCTCGTCAAAACAGGCTAACTCTCAAAGATTCACCTTGATTATAAACATGCTTCCCATGTTACACTATGTAGTAATGAACACATTACATTGTTTCCAAGTGCCCCGTGAGCTGCATTTGATCTTAGCCAGCAACCTCGGAACCAGCCCAGCCGTGAGCTCCCCGCCACACCTTCCTCCTCAGAGCTTACAAGATCTGAAGCGTTCAAAGCATTAGCAGTTAAGTTGTTCTGCCTTTTGGAAATTCTTGAGCTCTCTAATTTTAAATTTATACAGTGCTTTTAACTCCCTATAAACCAAGGAACTTAAGGACTCCAGAGAATTTGAGGACGTCTGATCCGACTCGTTCACTTTCTCCTACCTGAGCCACTTCCACGAAATGTGACCTAAAAACAGAGTTTACAGTCCACCAGGAGACCGGCCGCCGAACTGAAAGGTTTATGTTGGGTGGGGGGCACCCTGTTAACTGTTTTTGAACTTGGCAGTCCCTATGTTTAACCAAAAACAGACATAGAAGGGAACCCTTCTTTAGCCGAAAGACAGACTTACATAAGCTCAAGGGAAGACGGTATTTCTTCTCTTCTCCAGACAAATCATAGACAAATAAACACACAACACACGAGGCTGAACGTGCCACGGACAAAACTCCGAGTGAGAACCAGGGCGGGCAGGAGGCAGGACGGAGCAGGCAAGCTGATGGCAACTTGGACACCCTTGGTCACACAGTACACCAGCGAGGAAGCCACAGACACAGCCACACACTGGGGCTGACCACACGGCAGGCCCCCCACAGCCCAGGGAGCCCCAACCCCAGCAGGAGAGGGCCCCTGTTTTCTAGTTCACAAACCCGGGGTACCTGTGAGGGAGGCCGGTCAAGGCATTCTTGGTGGAAACCCCATTGCTTATGCCTAAGAGTAGAATGAGACCACCAGAGCCAAAAATGAACATAAAACAAAACAAAAGCAATAAGAAACAAACAAAAGTGAGTCTATTCGAGCACGGGGAAGGCCTGGGCAGAAAGGGATCAAATGGGAGACATCAGTAATAGTGTCGGCAATAAAATAATACTAAAAACAATTAAAAAGAGTCTATTCACTTGCTGAACCAGGGAACCCAGGCCAGGGGGGAATGTACTGAGTAGTTCTCCAAGGAGGAGAACTGGGGTCTTCCAGTTCTGAAAAGGGGGCAGTTCATGATTGTGGTGATAAGAGCATTAAAAACTAGCCCTCTGGACAGAAGGAAATGCTCACAGGGCTGCACATAGTTGGTTGGAGAAGGCCCATTGGTTACTGGTTCGGTCCTGGGAGGGTCCTGGGTTCCTCAAGTCCCTGAACAGCTTCGGTGGCTCAGAGCCAGCTGAGATGGAATAGAACATTTCATCTTGATAGCCCCTGGGAAAGTGCTATAAAAGATTGTCCTTTTACCCGGCCGGCATGGCTCAGTGGTTGAGCATGGACCTATGAACCAGGAGGTCAAGGTTCGATTCCCGGTCAGGGCACATGCCCGGGTTGATGGCTTGATCCTCACTGTGGGGCGTGCAGGAGGCAGGAGATCAATGATTCTCTCTCATCATTTTGTATTTATTTATTTATTTTTAAATATATTTTATTCACTTTTTTACAGAGAGGAAGGGAGAGGGATAGAGAGTTAGAAACATGGATAAGAGAGAAACATCGATCAGCTGCCTCCTGCACACTCCCTACTGGGGATGTGCCCGCAACCAAGGTACATGCCCTGAACGGAATCGAACCTGGGACCCTTCAGTCCGCAGGCTGACACTCTATCCACTGAGCCAAACCGGTTAGGGCTCTCTCTCATCATTTATGTTTCTCTCTCTCTCCCTCTCCTTTCCTCTCTGAAATCAATAAAAATATATTTAATAAATAAATAAGATTGTCCTTTTATGAAAAGAAAGGACGGGGAACCGTAGTCCTTCCACATCCACGCTGTGGAGTGGCCCACGGGCTCTGTCCTTCGCGGTTGGAGACGGGAGGTCCCGAGTAGCCTGGGACCACAGGGGACACTCCTGATGTGCATCTGTCGCGAGGACCCACGGAGAAAGCAGGATTATCCCTGGCGTCGGCGCTTGTTTTTTGTTTGAGTCTTAGTTCCTGTGTCGTTGCGTGTGTAGTAGTTACTGGGAAAACATCACGTTGTCATTAACGAAGTCATTTTCATTTGGATTGATCACGGTCTCGATGGGAGCTTGCTTGGGGTTTGTTAGTAATGAACCCTGTAATAACCAGGCTTCTCCGAGGCCTTTTATTATGGCTGTTTGGAATGAAAGCATCAATCTAAAGTCAGTCGCTCTAAACAATACTTGATGCTAATAAATCTATTCCTGGGCGGCATGTGTCCCAGCCAATCAGGCTGCTGGGCTCCCAAGTCATGGCTGTGGTGAAGGGGACCCTGAGAGAGAGGATTCTTCCTCTTCTTTCGCGTGGAGGTCAAGATGGAGAGCAAAGCGCTTCCTATAGTCTTTTGTCTGTTTACGCTGAAGTGTCTTTTCTTAAGTTGAGAGAGGAATGCTGAACGATTGTCAAAAACTTTGGGTTTGTCAAAGTTCAGAACTGTATCCTAAAAAGGGTTCACTTTATTGTATGTAGATTTTATCTTAATAAATCTCCTCCACGAAAAAGAATTTGGATTACTTCCCCCACAAAGAGAGCGCCAAGGAGTCGATAAGCATCACCTATTATTAGGGCTTCTGTGTTGGAAATGCCTTAAACTTGATTTTCCAATCACCCTAGGGCTGCTGCCCGCTGGCCTCCACTCCCCTGCTCAGACGACTCCCCTCCCCGCCCCCGGCCTCGGAGGCTCAGGGCTCTGGTGGGTCCCAGGAAGGCCCAGCAGACAGCCTCGATCACATCCTGGTAGGATGTTCCCTATGGGCTACTAGTATTAGGTGTGTTCTCTCGGCGACCTTTCAAAACAGAGTAAAACAGCTCGGGCTTCATTTTGAAATGAGCCTCGCCCTCCGCCTTCCCTCCCAGTCTGACCTGTGTGTCTGCATGTAATGAATTGGGCTTGTTGCTGATAGATCGTCTGATTTGCACAAACAATTAAAGCAATTACTTGGGTACACTCATCAGGGCTCCTAATCTGTTATGCTTGGCAGATTTTGCCAAACAAAATCAGAGATGCTGTTCCCAAAGCTGGTTCTTCCCCGTGTGCTGTCGCCCCCGCCCACCCCTCGCTCGGACCTGTGCAATGCACAGCTGGGTTACACAGCAGCCTTTCTGGCGCTCAGGCATGTTGCCATCTCTTGGGCATGAGACCCGGACTCAGAGCTTGGAGAACCAGACACCCTCTCCCATCGCGTCTGACCCGAGGCCCCTCGGCATGCACACAGGCGCCACCGAGGGCAGGTGTCTCACCTGGCAAACCCCTTCCCCGACCTCCCTGTGTGCCCGGCACACGTGCTGTGTCATACTCCTCGTCTTGTTCCAGCTTGACCACTCCCAGAGCTTACTGCCCAGGAAATACATTTCAGCTCTGTCGCCTTTGAAATGCGCATACAGACGCTTTGCAAGAAAGCCTTTTGCTGTTGCTGCTGTGGGTCCTGCTGTTTAATCCCATGGGCTCTGCTCGCCTTCCCACATGAATCCCGTGCAGTTTCTGTGGAGCGAGCAAGAATCACACAAAGTGAGAGGCCCCGGCCCGCAGAGGCCGGGCCAGCCCTGCGCCGAGGAGGCAGCCTCGCCTGCGAGTGGGTGACAGGCTCGGGGTGATGGTGAGGCTGAGAACTCAGGGAGGAGATACAAGTCTCCCCCTCTGGGCTATCGCTCATCATATCGGGGAGGGGGTCAGAGACCTAAGTTTGTTGGAAGCAGATGAAAGGGAAGGTGTTTGCCCTCCGGGAAAGAGGAAACTGTCATGTCCCCATGTCTTAGGGAAGGGGGTCCTGGGACAAGGGACAAAAGCCTTCTTTTAGAGAAGGATCAATGCCGATCAGATGCAGGCGTATTGGGACAGGTAGGCCTGGCCACACCTACCTGGTGGGGAGGAGGGTCCGGCCCTGTCTCATCCCCCATCAGGGACCACTCCCCATTCAGATAGGCCTGTGCTCCCTTTGGTAACTATGGACTCGAGACAGATCACTTGTCACTTATCCTCTGCTAGTCTCAGTCGAGTCATCTGTAAAATGGGAACTTGGTGGTATGGTTTCCCAAACCCCCGATACTTCCGCATCTCCTAGTCTGGTCATGCTGATTGTTCTTGCCCCACTTTATTTTATTTTTTTAATTTGCATTTACTATTATGTTTTAAAACTACTGTGAATTTTATAATTATACAAATAATACATACGTATATTCTCCACATTTAAAAAAATACAGACAATCCTATATGTCCCTTGGTCACATCATTATTCCACATGTCCGCCCAGTCCTTTCTGTACATACTAACTATAGGCGTGCTTATGTTTATGCATACAGTACCAAGGGGCACACATCCTACAAGACACATTTTGTTGGCTCACGTCCCGGAGGCCTTTCTGTGGCAGTAATTCCGTATTTATTTCGTTTCCTTTAAAAGCTGCCACGCAGAAGCCTACAGCATGAGTGTGCTTGGGCTTTTTATTCCTCTAGGTGGACGTTCAGATGGTTTCTACTGTTTCGGGTGATGTTACAATGAAGACCATCGGTGTCCCCTCACAAGGCTGTGAGTGCCTTTCTGGCTGGGTCTCCATGGGGCCTGGAACTCGGCATCCTCAGGGTTCTGGGAATGCAGCACCTGGGAAGGCGAGTGGCCGCCTTTGGGAAGCACGGAATTTCAGGCTCAGAGTCCAGGAAGTGCGCTTGCTAAACCCGTTCAGCCCTCAGAATAAACCAGACACCACGGAAGACGCACTCACTCTGCGTGGATCCTGCTGTAGCGAAGGCAGTGGAGGACCTGGGGTCTGCAGATGAGCTGGGGGCCCTGCCCTCGAACGGCTTACCTTCCACAGAAGGCGGAAGGCGACCAGGGAGATAAGGGAGGAGACAAGGTGTCTGCAAGAAGGGACAGAGGAATGTGGGCCTCCCTCAGAGCAGCACATGCAAATGTGCAAGGCTGGGGGTGGGGAGAGATAGTGAATGAAGACCTGGGCGTCTGAGAGATTCCAGAAAGGGGAAAGCGGTGTAAGCACATCCCCAACTGGACCCTGCACCCCAGTCACCAGGGGTCTTGTTCCCACAGTTGACTCAGTCGGGTGGGGGTGGGGCCCGGATCCTGCATTTCTATGAGCTGCCCCTAAGGAGGTGCCGCTGGTCAGGTGGGAAGCGGAGTCCCAGGTAGAGCAGGAGAAAGTCCTGGACACATTCAGGGGCCTCGGGCTAGAACTAATAATGGTAGGAATTTGGCATTTAAACCCTGATTAGATTCCAGAGGGGGTTAAACATCCACACGACTTGATAGCATGGCTTGTTTTGAGCATTTTCTACAAATTGAGCACATGGTGGGTGTGTTTACGTGACAACAGCCAGGAATTGTGACTGAGCTACGGTGAGGCCCAGGGACGTCTCAGAGCCGGGAAACAGCAGTGACCAGGCAGACCCACACCCTCCCCTCTGGTGGGGGCGACGTTCTAGGGAGGTGAGAAAGCAAACAAGGAAAACAATAAAGAAGGAAAGGATTTAGCCTCGATGGTGATGACTACCATGCGAAAGCTAGAGCGAGGCAAGGGACGGACATGAGCAAGGAGGGCCTGGTGATCTGCATAACTGTAGGTGTGGGGAGAGCATTCACAGTGAGGACGACACTGGAGCCCAGAGAGCTCAGGTCACCAACCCAAGTCTCCCAGGATGAGAACGGGTCTAACTGGGGCCTGATCTTATCCGCGGCTCCCTGCCCTTCCTCAGTCGTGCAGCACATGGTCCGTGGAGACACCGCTGAGCTTCCTGGACTCACAAAACAGTTGTGTTTTTAATATATTGGTGTAGCCCTGACCAATTTGCTCAGTGGATAGAGCGTCAGCCTGCAGACTCAAGGGTCCCGGGTTCAACTCCAGTCAAGGGCATGTATCTTGGTTGTGGGCATATTCCCAGTGGGGAGTATGCAGCAGGCGGCTGAATGATGTTTCTCTCTCATCGATGTTTCTAACTCTCTATCCCTCTCCCTTCCTTTCTGTAAAAAATCAATAAAATATATTTAAAAATAAATAAATAATATATTGGTGTAATATTGGTGTTATTGCTTCCTTGAATGTGTGATAGAATTCACCAGTTAAGCCATTTAGGCCTGACATTGTTGTGTGGCATTGTTTTAATAACCAATCTGATTTCTTTAGTAGCCATAGGGCTATTTAGATTGTCTATTTCTTGTGTCAATTTTGGTTAGTTCTAATTTTCAAAACATTTGTCCATTTCATCTAGTTTATTATATGTACTGACATAAAGGTGTTCATGGTATTTTCTTAATCCTTTTCATGTCTATGGGATATGCGCTGATAACCCGTTTTCATTTCTGATATTGGTAATTGTTATTCTTTTTTTTCTTCTTGGATCAATTTAGTTAGAAGCTTGTCAGTTTTGTTGATTATTTTTGAAGAACCAGATTTGGACTTTGCTAATTTCCTATATTCTCTCTGTCTTGCATTTAATCAGCTTTTGCTCTTATAATTTCCTTGTTTATATTTAGTTGTGATTTGCTTTGCTCTTTTTAATCATTTCCTAAAGGCAGAAGCTTAGCTCACTGACTTTTGGTATTTCTTCTTTTCTAATTTAAGCATTTGATGTAGCTATACTTTTCCTACACACTGCTTTAGCTTGATCTCACAAATTTTGATATATAGTATTTTGTTGTATTTTAGTTTAAAATATTTCCTAATATTGAATGTTAACTGTAACTAAAAATTTTGTAATAAATGAATAAAATGAGAAAAGAAAAAATATATATTTTCTAATCTCTCCTGTAACCTGGTTGTCAGTTCATTAATTACTTAGCGATGTGTCATTTAATTGTCAGATATTTGGGGATTTTCCCAGCTCTCTTATTATTTATTATTGGCTTCTCATTTAAGTCCATTGCGATCAGAAAACACCTTTTGTATGACTGTGGTCCTTTTACATGTATTGTGACTTGGTATATGGCCCAGGGCGTGGTCTATGTGGACAAATGTGCCACGGGCACTTAACTTGCTGGATGGTTACCTAATCTCTGGCCTCAGTTTCCGCATCCTTAAAAGGAGGATGACAGCAACAGCACTTGCCTCAGAGGCCTGTTATAAGGACTCCAACAGGTAACATACAAAAGTGCTAAGCAGAGAGGCCGATACATAGTGCGCATTCAAGAAGTGGTAACTCATTATCATCATTACTGCTCTTACTCAAAAGGCCAAACCCTGCGAGAGGCTGAGTGTGGCTTTATTCTGGGCTCCCCAGGGTGTCCTTAGGGTTCTCTGGAAAAAAAGTTCCTCTGGCCCCCGCGTCTCCCCACCGAGTCTGACAAACCCCTCTCCATGCCCCTGAGGCCCCCTGTGCGCCTGCCTCTGCCTGTCTCACCGACCACGTCTCTTCTCCTCCTTCCTGCCCAGCGCCCACCAGCCACACCACCCAGGCCGTGAACTCCAGCCGAGACTTTCCCACGCTGGGCCTTTGCACGTGCCACTCCCTCTGCCTGGCACCTTCTGACCCTCACACTCTCACCTGCTAACGCCCGCTCCTCCTTCCCATCTGTCTTAGTCCGTCCGGGCTGCTCTATCAAAATATCATCGACTGGTGGCTTCGAAACGACAGAAATCTATTTCTCGCAGTTAAGGTGGCTGGAAGGCCAAGATCAGAGAGCCGGCAGAGGTGATGTCAGGTGAGGACCCACTTCCTGTCCCTGACTGCAAGCTGATGTGGCCAAAGGGGCAAGGGAACTCTCAGGGGTCTCTGACTCCTAATCGCCTCCCAGAGGCCCTGCTTCCAAATGCCATCACCCTGGCCATCGGATTTCAATGAACAAACTGGGGGATGGAGGGAGACACGAAAGTTCACTCTGTAACAGCAGCTCAGTGTAAATGTGGCTTCCCTGACTGCAATCTGTGTACACCCACGGCTGCTCTCTCTCCTGGCCCCGGGTTTCCGTCAATGCCCTCAGCACAGTGTGAATGCGTGGGAGCTCCCCCACCAGCCTAGAAGCGGGGGCTTATCCAGTGTCCAGCACTGTGCCAGAAAGGACAGTTTTCTATTGATTTTTAGAGAGCAAGGGAGGGGGAGAGACAGAAAGAGAGAAATATCTATGTGAGAGAGACACATTGATTAGCTGCCTCCTGCATGAGCCCCGACCAGGGCCAGGGATCAAGCCTGAAACTGAGGTACCTGCCCTTGACCAGAATCAAACCCGCGACCCTTCAGTCTGCAGACCAGCACTCTATCCACTGAGCCAAACCAGCTAGGGCGCCATCACACATTTAAATGACATCCAGAAAACTTGAATTTGTGCAATGCCGTGGAGTATACAGACATCCGTTGTCACTTGGTTATAAAATTGAACGTTCAGAGCAATCACAGAGGCCACGCCACATCCTATCCTTACAAGAGACTGCCGGCAGCTGCTTCCACACCTGGAACTCCAGAGGTGGACAGATGTGCTCGAAGGAAGTGGAGACTGTGGATCTAGTAGGTGCTCATTTAAAAAATACCTGCATGCCTTCTGGCACCAGATGAGATTGGGAATGGGGAGGTAGTTACTTTTCGTCTTAAGCCTGCTTGAAACTGTTACCATGAGCACATCTTACTTTTATTAAGTAACTCATTCATTCCCATTGAAAACGTGGTGGCAAGAGCAGTGAGCAGAGCAGGGCTCCTCAGCGTCTGGATGCTCAGCTCTGACCTCTGGACCCCTGAGGCAGCACCGTGCCGGCCTCAGGGCCACGTGCCCAAACGTCACTAAGCACGCTCTGCAGCCCTGGTCCATGCCCCATGCCTCCAGCAGACCTGCACCGGGGCCCCACCCGCTCCGAAAAAATAAAACAAGCAGAAGCGCCCTTTGGGGCAGCAAGGGCAGCCACGCGGCAGTAGCTGGCAGCTGGCAGCTCGATGTCCCACCTCACGCTCCCCGATGCCCGCTGGGAGGGTTCTCCAGACAGCCTGGCTAGTGCCACGGGTGCCAGGCCTAAGCACCGGGCAATAAATCATTAGCAGATCGGCCCACAGATCGCTTGCCCTTTGGGGAGTTGCCGGGTGCTTTCCAAGAGGAAGAGATTTATCAGCGCTTGGCCGGCTGCCCTGCCCTGGCGCGATCGCAGGTTCCCAGCAGGTCGAGCCCCGGCAGGTGGAGCGTCCTCCTCACACGCAGGGCTGTGCCCGGGGAGGCCCAGGAAACCAAAGCAGAGGCCGAGATCAGGAGACACGGAGACACACTTACTCAGCACGGGCCCTGCCAGGAAGCCGGGCTCCTGGTGATCCCAGAGCGAGCTGAGGAAGGGACAGCCGCTGCATCTGAGGGGACAGCCCCAGGCCCTCCCCGCAGCAGAGCAGGCCCAGCGCTTCTCCCAGTAACCAAGGGGTGGCCCACTTTGATCTCCACTCCCTGTTCGCACCGGGAAGGCGCCTTCCAGAGCTATCCCAGGGCGATTTTCCACCTTTGAAGTCCCAGGAAAGCCCTGCCAAGAGCTGCTCTGGTGTGAGGAGGCTGCCGGGGCAGGCAGCCGGGCCGTGGTCTCACCGGTGCCAGAACTGGAACGGCGAGACATCAAAGGGGAAGGAGGCGCAGAGAGATGAGTAAGCCCAGGGCTCTGCCTCAGCCCAGGGCCTTCTCCTGGCCTTGGAGGAGGAGCGGGCGGTGGAGCGGTGGAGCCGGCTGGGAGCCTAGTGCAGAGGACCGGTTGACCTGCTGGGCGAGCTGGGTGTTCCCAGGGCCTGGCCCTGCCTCCTCGAACCCGCACCCAGGAGAGGATGCTGATCACAGGCACCAAGCACAGTCCCGTCCTGGCTGGAGAGCCCAGGGGCAGAGCCTTCAGCCTCCGCCCTCGCCTTCCTGGTCCCCAATTTCTTCTTCTGTCAGAGGAGAGGGGGCTCAGCCCCGGGATGACACTGGCCACCACAGGCCCACAGACACGTGTTGTTTGGCCAACACGCGTGTGAAACAAAGTTAGTTGTACATTATTTCCCATGTTTTTTAGATGAGGTGGTTGGATGACAGTGTCTATGTTTTGGGAATTCTTTGGCAGAAGCAGAAAATGTGGCTGGGCCTGCGTGGGAGATGCAGATGCTGACAGGAGATGAGGAACAGCTGTCGCCTCTGCAGGAAACCAAGGCTCCAGCTGTTGACAGTGCCATGCGGCCTGCTGCCTTCGGGCCATGTGACAGTGTATGTGGGGCCGTGGACCAGACAACTCACTTGGTTTCATTTCAGGAGAGGTGTCCGGGAGCCTCCCCCAGTCCACAAACTCCCCGAGGAAGCAGGGAAGCGGCAGACAGGATGTGGCCTGTTCGCAGTCACTGATGAACTGTCCCTGGAGGTTTCTCAAAGTGTGTTTCCTGGACACCTCATCACAGCATCACGAGGGGGCATCACATGGGGATGCTGGTTAATATGCAGAAATGCCTGGGTCCCAACCTGAATCTGCTAAATCAGACCATCTGGGGTAGAATCCGGAAATCTCCATTTTTAGCAAACAGTCCAGCTTTTGGAGCAGTGATGGAGAGGATGTGCCTGGAGATGGGAGCTGAGTCCACCAATCCCATGCGCTCATGGGGGAAGGGAACCCACCCCCGGCTCCCAGGTACCTGCTAAGCCCTTTCCACCCATCGTTCAAGCTCATCTGCACAGCAGCCACCTTTTAGCACGTGGGGAACGGCAGCCCAAGGGGGTCGGGAAATGCGTGACAGATCCACAGCCCATGGCGGCGGGGCTGAAAGTCATGCCTGGGCCCGACAAAGTTATTGCATCAGCACGACTGCTGTTACCTTCCCTTCCCAGCTGAGACCGAGGAGGAGGATGTGATTGACAGCCAACCAGGGGAGGGGCGCCACACAGGCGCTGGCATGTAGCAGGTACATCTGGGCACCAGATCGTCAGGACGAGGTGGGAGCCTGGTACACACCATGTTCCAGAATCTTCTCCTCGGAGGCGCCTCCCATCGCCCCCAGGACTCGTGGCTCTGGGGAGTGCTGCCCAGCGCCAGGTGACAGGAAGGTTTGGCAGAGCAAGTTGTAATAGGACTGCATCGCTGGGCCCTCCTTGCTGGCCCGTGGGTGGCCTCGCGTGGCTTCTGTCCAGGTGCGCAGAGGTGGAACCATTCGTCCAGAGAATCTGAGATCAGAAACTGAGATGTATCCGCATTTGCCGGTGACCTCAGAGGGTTTGCCCGGTTGCTGCTGCCATCTCTCTTTGGCAGGTGTGTAATGAATCTCATGGCCACTGGCCCCTCTGCCGCCTTTACTCCAGGTCTGCAACACATGGACCACAAAAGTCCTTGTCCTTTCAAAGAGCGTCTTAATTCCAATGAGATAAACAGACAAGAAACAGAAAAACAAAGCCAGAGTCTTTAAAAGCTGAGCCAGAGGCCAATCCATAGACCAGATGGTCATTTGGGGGGACCGTGGAGAGGATGGAGCAGGGGAGCGTGCCATGGCTTTTCTTCACAGCAAAACCCAGTATGGGTTTCCACATCCCAAACATGCAGGGGGACGCAGTCCGGTCATGAAGCAGCCCCAAGGCCTGGGGCTGAGTCGGCTCTGTCGTTCTCAAAGCTGTGCTTCTGCAGGTGCTGCTTCCCTCCTCTGAGCCTCAGTTTCCCTATGTGGGAGCCTTGTCAGATCTCCTTGAAGACCATTCATGGTCCAGCAGCCTGTCACTGCAGGAACTGGCAAGCAGGAAGTGGAGGGGGTAGGGGGGACCGATCAGTCTCTGTGGAATGCATGCGTTTTCCTAGAGACAGGAATGCGTCTTTCCTGCCATCCCCTCCCTCCAAGGACCCTGCCTGTCTCCAATCAGTACTCGCTCTGAATTAAACTGCTGAATGTGTAACACGCCTGCCTCATGCCCCCACTTAGATGCCACTCTTTGGCCTGCGTTGCCACAAAAGAAAGCGCGTCTATTGGAGGACTTGCCAAGGGAGCCTTCGAGGAGAGCATGTGGGCTATCAGTGCCGTCGTCAGACCTGCTCTGGGAGGGAATGAGTAAGGGGCGTTTCGCAGCAGGGGCTGTAGGAAACAGGCTCTCCCGGGAAGGCATTCGGCCGGGAGCCGGTGTGGACAGGCCCCCAGAGTTTCTTCTCCCCATGTGTCCGTGGGGGGCCGCAACCTCTCCAAATGAAGCTAACACTACCTTGCACACCTCAGTCCCACTGGTGAAAATCCAGTTCTAGCCCAGGTGTCTACTAACCCCCATGAAGTATGTGCCCCACAAATTCATATGTTGAAATCCCAGTCCTCAGCATCTTTGAATGGGACCTCACTTGGGAATAGGGATTTGCCAAGGCAGACCCCCAATCCAATGTGATCATTCAACGTGGTAGGTGTGCTTACGAAAAGGGGGAATTTGGAGACACACACACACACACACGCACACACACTCCAGAAGGCGCCACGTGGAGGTGGAGGCAGAAGCTGGGTGAGACCCTACCAGCCAAGGAACCCAGAGATCGCCAGCAAAGCCCCCAAAGTGAGGGGGGAGGCCTGGGTCAGACTCTCCCTCTCAGTCCTCACAGGACCAACCCTGGCGACACCTCCATCTCGGACTTCTGCCTGCAGAGCAGCACATTTCTGCTGCTGAAACATTCGGCTGGTGGTACTTTGCTACTGTAACCCCAGCAAACCACTCCGCCCCACTCCACACTGTTGAGGGGCTGGGGTGAAGGGGATCTTGTCCACGGGACCCTCCCTGCCCCCAGGCACTCTCCTCCTTCATCCATCAGCTCCCAGAGGGTCCTGGTCGTTCACATTCTGTCCCAGGTCCTCTGGGACTTGGCACCCTATGTCACCCAGTACCTTAGGAAGTGTCCTCCTTCTTCCCAAGCTCTTTAAACATTTTTGATTGATTTTAGAGAGAGAAAGGGTGGGGGGGAGATAGCAAAAGAGAGAGAGAGAGAGAGAGAGAGAGAGAGAGAGAGATTTGTTGTTCCACTTAATTATATACTCATTGGTTGATTCTTATATGTGCCCTGACTGGGATCCAACCTGCAGTCTTCCAACCAACTGAACTACCCGGCCAGGGCCCAAACTCTTTTAAACATTTCTTTCTAAGCAAAGCTATTCTCTCCCTAATATTAGGAACTATTAAGAAAATTAAATTGTTTTCAATTTCATCAAAGCAAGAAAGATACTGATCACATTAGCCTTCTATTGTTACATAACAAATCACCACAAACTTAACAGCTTAAAACAACTCTGGAGCCACCTCAAGGTCTGTCTGTACACAACAATGGGCCAGACACCATTGGCTGTTCCCCAGCATCCATCCCACCTCCAGCTCCAGGGGAGGAGCCTGATTGGCCCAAAAATAACCCTTGGCCTTGATTGGTTTGAGTGAGAGCACGTGACCCACTCTGGCTACTGTGATGGGAGCCTCCACTGAGCAACTTCTTCGGGCATTTCCTTACTCCTGGGATGAGCTAGGGAATCGGTGGTCCCTTTTCCTCCCCAAGATGTGTCCACGTCTAGATAGAACCTCGATCTGAAGCAACCACCTTGCTACCAGCTTGAGGGATCACTAGGTCCAAGGATGGCAGGTTGGACGGATAGAAAAGAACCTGGGTCTTGGATGTTATCATTTGGCGGCCACATCAACCACCCCTAAAGCCCACTCCTATCTGTTAAAACTTGAATTGGATTTGCTATTATTTGCAGCCAAAAGCATCTTCAAAATTAACATTGTGATTCCCAGGGCAAAACTGCATTGGGACCTGCAGTGCCAGTCCCATCCGTGAGTTCTAGATTGACTTGGCTGAGTCTTTAAGGAATAATGGTATTTGATGGGCAGGAATTGGAAAATAACATCTGTAATTCACAGACGCTGCCTGCAATCCTGGTTGACCAGATGTAGCCAGGGAGAGAGCACCCTCATGTGTGAACGGGCTGGTCACTGTCCACTGATCCAAGGGTGGTCACTGTAACAGCATGGAATCTATAGTACAGAGTGACACAGGAAAGCTGTCATCGGCCCAGAATAATGCTTCTTTTCCCGATGCTTAAGAAAAAGGGAGAAAAACGAATGCTTGGTGAATGCTTACGAAGCACCTACTATGCGCTGGGACCCTTACAGAGGCTCCCGGTGAGTCCTGGCCACACTCCCCAGAGGTTATCTTGCCTGTTTTTCTGATGAGGGCACTGGGGCCTGAGGATGATACACACACCAGTGGGTGCTGCCGCTCCTTTCAGAACGTGCCACTCTGCTCTGGGACATGATAGCCCAGAAGGGTTCGCCCTGGTTGGCACCACCCAGACCTGGGGTGGAGGGAGAGTGCTTCCCACCAATGGCAGAAGCAGCAGTCTTCTTTTTTATATTTATACACATATAGATATGTGTGTGTAATATTATTGATTTCAGAGAGGAAGGGAGAGGGAGGGAAAGATAGAAACATCAATGATGAGAGAATCACCAATCATCTGCCTCCTGCACGCCCCACACAGGATCAAGCCCACAACCTGGGGATGTGCCCCGACCGAGAATCAAACCATGACCTCCTGGTTCATAGATCCACGCACAATCAACCACGGAGCCACACTGGCCGGGCCTGGGTCTTCTGATGGAACATTTAAAGGCCATCAGGGTTCAGCAATCGTGTCCACGTGCCTCATCCCACCCATTATCATTTCACAGTTGGACGGTGGAGGCTTTGCAATGCTACGGCACGTGTTCGAAAGCACTTGGCTCTAGGGGCCGGTTCATCCAGGGTGGACTCCGACCCCGGCCTCCTATCCCAGTGCCTGTCCCGCCCACCCCCCCAATGGCCCCTTTCTCCCTTCAGAGAGCTGCCAGCAGAGCACAACTGTCAGATTCACCCAGCCGGGCCGTGTTCACACTGGGAGCTGAGCTGGGCTCACACATTCCAGGTCCCAGGGAGGGTCCCGGAGAGCAGGGGCATCTCTCACTGCTGCTGGCTCCGGAGCAATGTCCTCTCTGCAGGCGGAGGGAGGCCTTCCTGTGTCAGAAAATGCCAGCTATGCGGCAGGACCTGTTTGCTGCTGTCCTGGCCTGGGCAGCCGACAGACAGCGAGATTTACTGCAGGTGCCATAAAACCGGCCGCGCAGGCCCAGAGCCCTCTGCTGCTGTTTGCCTGCAATGGTTTCGGTGTGTTTATTTGATTTTAAGGTCTACTGAGGGTCTGGCTGGCAAATGACAGTGCCAGCCCTGTGACAAATTGCAGATGAGAACTGTGGGTTGCTGTTGTTTTTTAATGGTTGTTGATGTTGTCTTGTTTATCTTTTATTTGAGTGGGGCTTTTAGATCTTCACATACTTTTTCTTCAGGTATTTATTTTTCTATGACTCATGCATGCGTGTAGGAAAAAATTTACCTCTAAAGTAGAGCGATGAATAAATCTTCCTCTGGCTTCTGAGCCCAGGCATCCAGCCACCCTCCCAGGGCCATCCTTGGGACCAGCTCCCAGCGTGTGCGCACAGGAGCCTGTCCGTCCTCAGGCTCACACCCGGAGGAGCGGACCCTCCGTGCCACCCCCCCGCGCCCCCCGCAGAGGCTGGCCTGCCTTTGGACAGCTACATGCAGTGTCTGACCCCTTCTGCATGCATGGACATTGAGCAGCTTCCCTGTGTTTCTCTACATAAATCCTGCAACCCGTGTTCTTGCGTGGATGCTCTGGTGGCAAGTAGACGTGGGGAGTGTACGCCCAGGGTTGTGGGTCCAAGGACAGCGCGTGTGAACGGCTCTAGCCTGTGGCCTTCCTCAGAGGCGGTGAGCGGGCCTGCGTCCCCCGCTCGCCAGCCCAGTGTCATCAGGCCGCCCGCCTCTGCCAGTCTGTGGGGGGCAAAGGGCGTCTCGGGAGTTTCGATTGCACTTTCCTCATTATGAGATTGAGCAGCAGACAATCCCTTTAAAAACCTTTTTCCACTCTGGGTTCTAATCTTAAAACGCCCTAAATCCTCTTAGAAGTAGGCAGAGTCGGATCTTAAGTCTGGACGGATTTACGTAATGGATCGATGAAAGTAAGTCAAAACTTGCTAAGTCAGAGCCCTCTCCACAGGGCCCCAGACACCCGGGTCCCACACCTCTCTGTCAGGTGTGTCCAGAGCTGCCTGGGCACCCACCCCACGCCCTGGGCATAGCTCGGCCTGGGCAGTCAGGCCTCCGACCTCCTGAGGCCCCAAAGGCCAGAGAACAGGTTGGTAGATGGTGCTGAGTGTGGCCCAGAGCACTGTGTGCCAAGTAAATGGATCACAAGTCCCACACCAACCACCCCACCCCCCTGAGTGTGGTACTAGGTGGACTCCCCAGCGCCCCCTGATTCGGCTGAACAACACGACCCCTCCAGTCCGGCGAGTCCAGGAGCAAACATCTGGCTTTTGCATACTTTTCTAATCGCAATGTGCTCTCTCATCTGCGATTCCATCGGCTCCTCTGCAGCCAGCCAATGAGGTGGGATTATTACCACACCCTCCACAGGTGGGGAACCTGAAGCCCAGAGAAGTCTGGCAACCTGCCACAGGTCACACAGCCAGTGATGAGATGCCTGAATTCAAACCCAGGCCTGTTTGACCCCCAGGAACCGCCTTATGGCTACCTCCTGAGGGCAGGTCCGGGACCCAGCTGGTCTGCAGCCTGCGGCTAAGATGCTGGGTCACGTGGGCCGTCTGACCCAGGTGGGGCCTGAACATCCCTCGGGCCAGGTCTTCCCACACCCCTGGCCTCTCCCGGTACCTGGAAATGGGACGCCTCCCACCACTTTGCTGGCGCGCAGAGCTAGACCTGCATCCAGGCTGACTCCGAATCCCGGTGCTCCTTCTCCCCGCCCCTCCCCAGGAGAGCCAGGCGCTTCCTCATAAATGAGGGTCCTTCCCGCAACCCATGTCCTGTGAGGCTGGCCGCTCTGCCTCTCTCCCCAGAGAAAGGGTTCTCCAGAGAGGCCCGGGCTTATCAGGGCAGAGAAAGTGAGTCTGAGGGCTCCCTCCATCTGGACTTTATCAGCGCCTTTCCTGGGTAGGGTTACCGGCAGGGATTATCTGTGGATCAGGAGCCAGCAGGGACTTCGAAGGCCCCAATTGCCAAGGGGGCAGGGCGGTGGGGGAGGCCCGAGAGGAGATGAAACAGCAGCCCCGGCCTCTTATCTTCCTCCTGAAATCAGCAGGCTGAGCCTGCACGGACGCAGAGTCGGTGAGTCTGGGAGGCAGACAGGCCCAGCCCTCGCTGGCCACAGAGATGGAGGGGGGAGCCCAGGAAGCCCCTCCGGCCTTCTCCTCTCCCTCCTTCTCCTCACTTCCTCCGTGCTCACTTGCCTCCCTCGCTCCCTCCCTCCCTCCCTGCTAGTTCTAATGGCTGATGTGCTGGAGCTTGCGGTCTCAGCCAAGGGCCCATCTCTCATCTGATCCTCACAGAGACCCTCCAGGACAAGTGCCAACATTCGCCCCATTTTACGCACGAGGACACTGAGGCCCCGAGAGAGGGAGGACCGGGTAAATGGCAGAGGGAGGATTCTCCTAGGTCTTTATGCTTCCATCCTTCCATTCTCAGTCCCCATAGACGACATTCATGAATTTTTGCAGTTTTCTGCTACTGATCCCTTTTTATGCATTCTTTAAAAAAAAAAATAAAAAAAAAAAAAAATATATATATATATATATATATATATATACATACTGATTTCAGAGAGGAAGGAAGAGGGAGAGAGAGATAGAAACATCAGTGATGAGAGAGAATCATTGATCAGCTGCCCCCCACTGAGGATCAAGCCCACAACCAGGGTGTGTGCTCTGACCGGGAATTAAACTGTGAACTCCTGGTCCACAGGTTGACGCTCAACCACTGAGCCACGCCGGCCGGGCTCTATGCATTCTTTCTAACCGTCCCTTCCTCCCTCCTGTCTCTCTCCCTTCCACAGCCATTTACTGAACACCTGCTGGGCGCCAGGCTACCCCACCATCAGGCCATGTGGTTCCGGACAGGAGGCTCTGGGAAAGGAGGTAGGCGACCACCTCACCCACGACCAGCCTCACGCCTGCTGTGCCTGCTACATCCCAGTGTCGGCCCCGCTCTATGCTTGCAGAGTCTGGTCCCGGAGCCATCTTGGCCGAACGCGTCCTGAGACTGACCTGGTGTGGGAGTCCACGTGGTATGGGGAGCAGGGCGATTTCAGGTGCCAGGTTTTTAGCCAGCACCAGTGAGGACTCGCTCCCCAGCCCCCTCCTCCTCAGGCACCCGGGGGTCCCCCAGCCCTCCAGCTGTCCCTGCCCTCATGCCTCCTCCTCTAGTCCATTTACTCCCAGGGGCGGGAATTGGGCATCAAAGACTCTACTTTCACAACAACTTGGGACCAGTGACCCTGGAATCAGTCTCCCGCCTTCTCGGCGCCTAAGGCGGGACCCGGCATAGACGGACCACTCGTGCACACGGGACTGAGGGCCTCGGACCGCCACTCCCTGCAACACCCCTCCACCCCCACCACCACCACCACCCACACACACTCACTGCCGTGGAAGATGCCATGGATCCCACTTCCCTTTCACTCAGGGCACCCCGCTCCCCTCCTGGTGGGGTCACTGTGGCCGTCACCCAGGCCCCTTGCCTCGCAGTCTCAGGTCTGCGTGGGATCTGGGCCGGGACAGTCACGCTCTCTCTCTCTCTGGACTTGGGACCTTCAGCAAGTGACACGGAGACAGGGACAGCGAAGACAGCTTGGGATGAAACACGTGGATGAGGCGACTGTGCACTGGGTCTGGCTCTCAGGACCCCAAAGCAAAGTGTCCGTCCGTCGCTTTCCAAGCCTACCTCCCATCCACTCTGAACTGCTCCCCATCCTCCACCACCTTCCTTCTCTTTGCCAAGAGCAAGTCCTGAGTGATGCCTCCAGGCAGCCACTGGGCACCGACCAGGAGCCCCCACTCTGCTCCTCCGTGGCCGGCCTGGGTCTCTTCCAGAACCACTGACCTGTCCCCTTCCTGTCCCAGCAGCACGGCTTCTCTCTGTCTCCCTGTCTGGCAGCCTCGATGCCTGACCCCCGTCTGTCCTCCCCCGTAAGACCAGGGCCACCACACACCCTCCTCCATCTCGGGGTCCGCTGGCCTCGGGGTGCTGAGTGGTATGTGAGGACTTGATCCTCTTGCTCTACTTGCACCTGGATCCCCAGCTAAGGAGCATCTGTTATCCTAACACTTAGAGAAAACTTTTTTAAAAAGACTGAAGAGGTCTTCAGATGGATTCTAAATGTAACTCCTATTTCCATGTTTGCCCAGCGCTCAGAATTTCAGCTTAACACTGTGTGTGGCATGTGGTTCTTCTCTCTGCATCCTCCCGCCTCGTACGTACTATGGACTTTGACATGTTTGTTTGGCTGCAAAGAAGAAAGGGGGGACGGTAAGGAAGTGAGAGGGGTCGGTGGCTCGGGCTGGGCGGCAGCCGTAGCGAGACGCCTCTGCTGAGCCTGCGTGTCCCACGTGCCAGAAACGTTGTTTCTAAGAACGTCCCATTATCCCATTAACCCTCACCACAAGCCTTGGGGTTGATAGATTATCAGCCCCATTTCACAGATTAGGACACTGAGGTTCAGAAGAAAGTGGCCCAAGGATGGCCTGCTCATGGGCCAGTTTTAACCCCCAACAGTCCTTGCACATGGGCATGTCCAGTGCAGGCCGAGGGCAGGGGGATGAGACGAGGCGGGCAGAAAGCCAACTGTGTGCCAGGCCCAGTGTTAAACATCGTATTTCACATAAGCCTCCCAGCAGCCCCATTCTACAGATGAGGAAACTGAGGCTTGGGGAGATGGAGAGGCTTGCCCAGGGCACATGGTGAGGAGATCCAGAGGCCCAGGCCCACCTGCATCTGCTCCACTCCTCGGGGACCAACCACCCGCCCAGTCAGGGGACTGCAGTCATTGTGCCCCATCACCAACACCAAGTTGTCACATCCACATCCACTTGCACGATTATTCACTAAATATTCTTTAGGATAAATCCCTTCCTTAAAAAAAAAAAAAGCTAAACTAAACTAAACGAAAACGAAAAGGCATCTATTCCAAAAGGAAAGCATTTACTATTCATGGAAATGGACACCTCCCTGCCAGTCAGCAGAGACTAATTGTCAAAAGGAATGAGGTTTAAGTCCCAGGCGACTTGCAGCCCCACAGACTCCGAGCCCAGGTGCTATGATAGCAAATTTCAGCAGCTCCGCCGACCGGCTAGCAAAAGCCGCATGTTTCCCTGCGGAAAGAGAACATTGAGAAGGGGCCAGCCACATCCGACGGCGCCAGGAAAACTGGGGCTCAAGGGATGAGGAGGAGGAGGAGGGGACGGGTTAGTGGGGCCCTGGCCTTCCTCAGGGCGCCCCCTCCCCTCTCCCTCCTTCACCCCAGCCTCTGCCTCTCAGGCTGACCTGCCGCCTCTGGGAGGGGTAAGCTGCTTAGAGGGCGACCCTGCGTGTCTGATTCCATCTGTGCTCTGGGAAGTCTTGTCTCGCTCCCTAGCAGCTTCTCAAACAGTGACATTCACTGGGTGAAAGAGCAGGCGGCCAGCCTGGCCGAGAACCCTCCCTCGGGAGTCCCGGCATCGGCCTCCTGCTCGGCTCTCCGGAGACCACTTCCAAAACCCTGGCTCCACGGTGTGGCTCCCGGTCTCAAACAGCGCGTTTCCTTCATTCTTCCATTCAACAGATCCCCCTTGAGGGCCTACTGTGTGCCGAGCCAGTTCTAGGTGCGGACAAGGCAGCAGGACGAAGAGCGGCAAGGGCCTGCTCTACTCAGATGACAGGCAGCAACTCCAAACCAAGCAGATCCGGGGGTCACAGTGAGAGTGCTGAGGGGGCGCAGGGAGGCTGGCTCACAGGGGAAGCTGTCTAAGCAGATGACCTGAGATCTGAGGCCTGATGACCAGAGGGAGCGGTCCATGGGAGGTTCTGGAAGCAGAGCCTTTTTCAGGACAACAGAGCCAGAAGGAAGATGTTTCAGAGGGAGCAGCGAGGGAATGGCGCCCTGAGGGGACAGTGGGACCAGCACCCGCAGCCGGAGCTGGAAACGAAAGTCCATGGGGGATGTGTTTGATTTGTGGGTCAATGAGACTTACAAGTGTATTCATGCTCCTCTCAGCAAACCAGAAGGGAAGGTTATTCATGTTTCCCATTTGACAGACAGGAAAACTGAGGCACAGGAAGCTTCACTGCTGGAAGGGGCGGAGCTGGATGGGAGGCGTGTTTCAAGGTGGCAGCCAGCCCTCCCACAGCTCCCAGGCTGTCGGGTCCGCACACAGGTTTCCACACAGCAGCCCAGGCGGCAACTCCAGCACCCACGTGTTTTGCTTGTTGTTGCGAGGGTTTTGTAAAGTCCTTTTGAGCTAGTGGTCAACTCCTGAAGATAAAGACTTCACCCCAAAGCCTGGTCCTCTGGCTTCTGAAGGGACCCGAAGACCTGGTCACAGGGCCACGGGTCGGATGGTCTGTGGCAGCACAGGCCCCCTGCTCTCCATGCCCCCTCCCTGTTACCCCACCCTCACCGTGTGGGACATGTCTGACCTCCCAGGCTTTCGGCTCTGGGACCACGGCTCCTTGGCACACACAGGAAGACGAGGAAGCCTGCGGAGCGCGGCCCGGGGATTGTTTCAGGTCCCCCTTCAACTCCGCCCTGCCACGCAGTGCGATCTCTTTGTGCCGTCGTCGGAAGTGTTTGTGAGGCTGGGACACGGCCGCGGTGAGAGATCACGTCTGGATTTCAGTCCCAGCTCCCAGGCCTCATTGAGGGACTCAGGGCCAGTTCTCAAACCTCAGTGTCCTCATCCGAAAAGTGGGGGAAAGATAAAACCTTTTTGCAAATAGGAGGAGGGAAAATAATAATTTAGGTAACGTGCATGGGACGATGCTGTTTCATGGTGAGTCTCCAAACAGGCAGCCGGGCCGCGTCCCGGGCTGGCGGCCCCGCTGGGTGAGCCGCCCGGCCAGGCTGCCGTGCGCAGGGTGTGCCTGCGCGTGCTCCGAGGAGAACCACCCAGAACTGCTTTTCAGGGCGAGCCTTAAAGGGCTTATGTGCCTTGACATCCAGTGCTTGTAATTGGAGGTCACACCCCGGGAAGAATCGCTAAGTCTGCGTAACTGCCTCTGCCCCTTTTCTTGCGGATTCTGTCAGATTAGCTCCTTAAGAACCCAAAGCCACGCTGTTTGAGGTGGTTTTAGGCTAATGGACGTCCCCAAACATCTCTTTGTTGTTGAAAAGAAAGCCACTGAGAGAGGTTCTCCATCAAAGGAGACACTTTGTAAGAGCTCAGCACAAAGCCGCCCTCTTTCCCGAGGACTGGTTTTGAGAGAGGGGAAAGCGAGTTTGATTTAAGTGATCCGCTCACAAGCGGCGGCATTAGCTGCGGGCCTGCCTGGGCCCAGCATTGCCCCTGTGTCTCCCCCCCGCCCCCCCCCCCCTCCTCCTCCACCTCCTCCTCCTCCTCCTTCTTCTCCTCCGGGAAGTGACAGGAGGCCCCGGGGGCAGAGGAGATGACCAGGGCAGTCCAGACCGCACAGGGCTGGGCCCGGGTCTGCTGGCCTCCACCCCACTGGACAGCAGCATTGATTTATTCTGTACAGTGAGGCCCCCACTGGGCTGTGGGTGCACAAAATCAAACAAGAGGGGCCCTGTGCTCAGGAACCCTCAGGCCTGCTGAGAGGAGGGGAGACAGGCCTGAGGTCCAAGGTGGAGGTGCTCGAATGGAGGTGTGTCCAGGCCCTAGGGACCCGGGAGGGGAACTGACTGACCATCAGGGCAGGCTTCACAGAGGAGGTGTTCCCGAGGAAGAAGGAATGTGGAACAAAGGTCGAGGCAGGAAGACAGGGTGCTTGGGAAGTGGTGGGCAGCAGGAGGCTGGAGAAAGAGAGATCACTGGGTGGGTGGGGAGGCCTCTGGGAGGGTCATGCTTGGAAGCCTGGTCTCTCTCTCTCTGTCTCTCTTTCTCTCTCTCTCTCTCTCTCTCTAATTCACATGCTTCCAAAATACCCCGCAGACACTGGGTCAGGGGACCTTCCCAAACCTCTTTGTGAGTGAGCACATGTTCCCCGATGGGTGGCTGCTGGTGCCCCCCACGTACCTCCTTGCCAGCCTCTCTCCTCCCCCACCCCAGGCCTCCCCCACCCTCACACAGCAGCCAGCACTGTTCCTTCAGAACCCGAACCGAGTCACATTGGTTCTTAGGACGCCAGGGGCTTCCCATCGTGCCCAGGGAGTAGCCGAGGCCTGACTGGGGCCATCAGTGATGGCGAACCTATGACACACGTGTCAGAGATGACACGCGAACTCATTTTTTTGGTTGATTTTTCTTTGTTAAATGGCATTTAAATATATAAAATAAATATCAAAAATGTAAGTCTTTGTTTTACTATGGTTGCAAATATCAAAAAATTTCTATATGTGACATGGCACCAGAGTTAAGTTAGGGTTTTTCAAAATGCTGACACGCCGAGCTCAAAAGGTTCGCCATCACTGTCCTAGAGACAGGGCGCATTCCGGGCTGGGACACCCCAGAGGGAGCCATGTGGGAACAGCCTGGTTTTCCCCTAGAAGCAACCTGACCCACAGAGCAACCCCAATCTGCCCTATTTCTCCCACTGCACCCCCACACTGACCCCAGTGTGAGAGAGGTCTTCTCAGGCCTGGATGGACGCACGGACAAGCACACACGGGGCTGACCAAGTCCACCCAGCGGGAAGCTCATGCTGTGGTGGGAGACACAGGCTCCAATGAGCAGACGTATCAATGTGGACACTGTAACTGTCACAGGAAAGCGAGGCCAGAGGATCAGGAAAGGCCTCACTGAGGGGTGACCACTGAGCTGAGACCTTGTCACAGAGAAGGAGCCAGGCACATCCAGGACAAGGGGAGGGACGTGCAAAGGCCCTGAGACAGAGCCTGTGCTGGGGAACAGCCAGGAGGCCAGAGGGGGGTCCACAGTGCATGCGCGAGTCAAGGTGGGAAATGGGCCGGAGGACAGGCCAGGCCTGATGGCCCCAGTCAGGCCTCGGCTACTCCCTGGGCACGATGGGAAGCCCCTGGCGTCCTAAGAACCATGTGACTCGGTTCGGGTTCTGAAGGAACAGTGCTGGCTGCTGTGTGAGGGTGGGGGAGGCCTGGGGTGGGGGAGGAGAGAGGCTGGCAAGGACGCTGTAACAGTGCTGCCAGGGCAGGTGATGCCAGAACGCCCTTCCTGTCCCTGAGAGGAATTCACCGTGACACTGTCGGCAAAAGAGACCAACAGAACTAACTGTGCAACAACGCAGACTTGGTAGAACACGCCCGAAACCCACAGGAAAGAGGCCGTTGATGATCGCTTATTGAGGACCTACTACGTGCCGGGACTAAGCAAGACATTTTACATCAAGCATCTCACTTCACCCTTCTTGTCAGCATTCGATGCAAATGCTACCATCCCCGTTGCACAGACTGGGGAACAACGTCCACTTCCATGTGTGCAGACACTGGAAAATGTCAAAAACGGCGGAATTGGCCTGAAACAAAGGGGATAAATTTTTTTTCTTTCTTTTTTTTTTTTTTATCAAAAGACCGAAAAGTATTTTGAGCTTTTTCTTTTGGTTTCTTTCTTAGTATAAGTGTAACGCGTTCTCATCTCAGAAATAGTAAACTATTTCTATTGGCGCATCGGCAAGTGCACCACAGGGACACAGGCTCGGTTTAACGAGGGCACAGACCTGGGTCACAGGTCCGATCCCGGCTCTGATGGGGGGGCACGTGCTGGAGGCAACCGATTGATGTGTCTCTCTCACATCGCTGATTCTCTCTCCCTCCATTCCACTCTCTCTAACAGTCAATGGAAAAAGTATCCTCTGGTGAGGATTAACCAAAAAAGGCACCCACTGTCGGCCCCTACTCCCACCCCCAACTCCTAACTGTGGTTCAGACACAGCCATGGCCTTTTACGCAGACACAGTCTACAGAATGAGCTCATGCCATAGGTACTACTTGTAACATTCCATAATTCATTCAAATTGCCCTCGCAGAAGAGGTCATCTCAGCTATTTCCTCTTTTATTGGCCATGTAGGTTGTTCTCTCCTAATGAATATTTATTGCCCCGACTTCCTCCGTCACAGAGCGAGAGGACGTTGTTGGAACTAAAGGAGAAAGAAAACAGAAAGTCCCGGGACGTAAGTGCGGGAACGCTTTGCTCGGGGAAGTGGAATTTGCTGATGATGCTTCAGATGCTGACGATTGGAGAGATTCATTTCCAACCAAACTTTTCGTTCTGGCCAAGTTGTTCTGTGAGCCGCGTCGCTTTCTCCCGAACTGCTTTGCCCCAATGGCTCATTTGTGCAAATGTGTGGCAAACGGTTTCTCAGCTGAAACACACGAGGACATCTAATACTATCGTTCCTCATGAGTGACAACTGCTGGTTTTGCTGTGAACATGTGGGCACCAGCCCCATTGCAGACCTTATTGTTGTTAATCCTCCCGGCAGCACTGCCCGCTCAGGACAGCCTTCCCATCGGATGGACGTGCACTCCGGGGGTTCAGAGGGGGTGCGGCCATCACCCAGGCTGCCAGGCTGGGACGTGGCAGAGGCGGAATCTGAGCTCACACCAGCCTGGTGGCCCGCCTCTATGACTTCGTCACCGCCACACAATGAGATGTGCGGCAAGCCCCGCACACAGTGGGTCCTCAGAAAACACTGGTTGCTCCCATGGCCTCTCCTCCCCTGAAAACATTCTTGCCAGGAAGGGAGAGCTAATACAAGGCTTATAATAAAATCTTTGCTGAGTCTAAAGCCTTTCCTTCCTCAAATACAAAAGGGTTTCCAGAGTGTAACTCCGGTTTCTGAATCTAGAGCCAATCTGTCTGCATTGGGAGGTCCTTACGGTAACGCATGGAGACTCAGCTCTCCAACCAGCGGAGCTTCCTCTGGGGGAAGAGCTACTCCCGGCTCTGACATCCCTGGGCAGGGGCCCGAGCTGAGGCCACAGACGCCTGAAGGAGGTGGGGATGGCCAGCGGCATCACCGCACACAGTTGGTGCTCACTAATGCCACTTCCTCCTCCTTCCCTTCCTCTCAGGGTTTCCTGTGGGTTGCAATGTCCAAACTAGACATATTCAAAATCAACCCTCCGAACCTCTCCCCAAGATGGCCTGGCTTTGGCCGTGGGGCACATCCAGGGCCACATGGGGTGGGGGCGGGACAAGAGGCCAGGCCTCGGCCCCTCCGAGGAGAAGGGTGCCCCGGGTGGTCCTGTGTGTCTGCCCAGGCTTTCCTGACCGTGTGTGTTCTCTGCGGGACAAACGGAGGAATGTTGACCAACTGGCTAATTGCGACGTGTCCTGAACAGACCGTTCCAGGCTTCTCAACAGCTGGCACCTCCACCAGCCACTCTGGCCCCGAATCCTTCATCTCGCAGAGCTCGGCCCTGGGACCCTGCCACCAGGGATGTTTGCCAGGGCCTCCTGAATGACGCCATCGCACAGGCTTTGGCCAGACCACGTTCCTGGGCACATCTGCCGTCCAGGAGGCGGATCCAGGCTGCCCACCACCCACATCCCGCTCCCTAAGACCCAGCTCAGGCATTTCTGCTTTGGTGGCGAATATTTAACAGGCACCTTAGGTGCAATAGACGGTTTCTCCCATGTTAATTTCCTCCTCGGGATGGCCAGAGGCTCAGCAGACCCTGTGTTGCACGTACAGAGCTCCCCCTCCATGGCCATGGACCCCCTCGCCTATCAGCCAGTGCCTGGATGGAGCACTTCCCACATCAGGAGCAATGCGGCTCCCAAACCTGTCCCCGCACATTCCCACATTCCAGGGCATCACAAAGACGGGATGTGAGGGCCTGGCTTCCAGCCCGGCTGGTGGGCTGTGTCCCCTGAGAGACTGAGGTGTGAGTCCGACGTCCCCATTCCTGCTGCGGGAACTAGGGAGACACCAGTCCCACCCTAAGCTTCAGGTCCCCTCCCAGTGGAAACCACATCCCGGCCTCAGGGCTGCTGAGAGGTGCAGCGGGTGGGGGGAGGGGCAGGGGGAGGCGTGAGGGCCTGGGTGCAGGGCAGTCCGGCTGCCGCTGTCACACACGAGGGTTCATTTTGGCACCGGCACCACCCTGGCCAGTCCGCACCTCCAGTCCTGAACCCTGCCAAGCAGGTGACCACACACTCCATCTCATTACAGGGACATGGGGGAGAGGCCCATGCTCCTCTGACTCCCGGGTCGGACTCGGGCCCTTCCCCAGGTGCCCAAAGGTAAGAGCCGTGGCTCCTGGGTGCCAGGCATCCGCACAGCTCCTTGTTGATGCTCCAGCAGCCCTGGGCGTGGTCACATCATTGCTTTGCAGATGGAGACAGGGCTCCCAGTGGCTGCCACTGGTCTCGTTGGTCTCGGGTTACACAGCAAGTAGGGATTAGACTGAATCCATCTGCTTTAAAAGGCCTTGCACTCGCCCCAGCCCGGCTTTCAGTCACCACTCAGGGTGCACACGGGGAGCCACTACTCTCAAGGGGTCCCCCAAAGTCCCGATGCCCTGAGCTTCCTTCTGAGCTGGGGCGGTCACATTTAGCAAATAAAAAGGATATGCCCAGTTTCGTTCGAACTGTAGATTTTTCCAAAGGAATAATTGTTAAGTATATGTATGTCCCGTGCAGCTGTGTCGGGACGACTGAATTGGATTCCATCGGACCTGCCTGCTCCAAGCCGGCACCTGGGTGGCGCTGGGTAAAGGCTTGGGGGGCTGAGGGGAGGCGTGTCTGTGAGTCTTTGTCCAGCTCTGAAGACCAAGGCGGGTCCACACCTTCCCGCGAGAAAATGTGAGCAGATCCCTCCGTCTGAGAGATCTCCGCCTTTTCCCAGCTTCCCCTCCCTCTCAGGGGAGCAATGAACCCGGGAATGGCCAGCAGTTTCCCCAGAGCCCGGATACAGAACGGAGGGGATGGCATCCAGGCTCAGCCAGGGATTGACAGGTGGGTGGAGCTTTCTTGGAAGAGGCCAGGAAGGGCCAGTCCAGACACCGGGAACAGTGTGTGCAAAGTCTCAGGATGTGATAGGAACCTCGGTGTTCAGGGAAGTGTCTGGAGAGAGGCCCCCAAAGAGAGAGGCCTGCATGTCGGGCGCGGATTCCAGATTCCATCTCTAGGACAATGAGGTGTCTCCGAAGGATTTCCCCAGGGAAGTAACCTGACTGATATGAGTCAGCTTTTGCTTTCACTGGATGGCGAGGGAGGCTGGGCTGTTGGAATTTTTTCTGTTTTTCTCATCTATGGGTAATAACCTTAACCGTAGAAGGGTCTCACCCCTTGTTATTTTTTATAATGTTCCTCATTTCTCCCTTTTAATTTTATGACTTTTAAACTAAAAAAAATAGGTTGAATTTTTTATAATCACACTTTTATGTGCAGGTTCTTTCACTGTCATTGTCTTAAGGAAGGTATTTCTGACTCTGGGGGCAGAATGATCCAGATGAATTATGGGGTTAACCATAAAAAACAAACACGCCTACTTCCCTCCTCACTTTTTCCCTTAAACAAAACCACGTAAGTGTGTGTTGTTTATTACATTTAACTCTGTCATCCATCTGGAGTTTATTTGGAAGTACAGTGTGAGGTGATGATCTCTCTTTTTTCCTCAAATACTCAGTTTCCCCAACGCCTTTTAGTGATTAAGCCACGTCTCGCCCTCCGTTGGGTGGTACCTCCGTCACAGCGCGGGTCTCAGGTGCCAGGAACAGGTTTCAGACGGTCTGTCCATCCCCATAAGCCATCTGTCCATCCCCATTCAAATGCAACACCATTCTAGCCACTATACCTGACAGACACATTCTAACATCGGACGAGAATTCTCACGCAATGATTCTCCTTTGACCAATCATCCCTTTGTGGATATTCTGAGTCACTTTGAAAACTTAGAATCACTCTTGTCCAGTCCTACGCAACATCCCACTGAGATTTCCCACTAAATTAACTGGAAGGAGTCGCCATCTTTCCAGAACGTCTCTCTGAAGTTGATGTCTTTATCCTCATTTTACAAAAGAGGAAATGAAGGCTCAGAGAAGTCAGTCCCTGGACTCCTGGAGTCCCCTCCAAATTGGTCTGAGATGCAGGTCCACCGCCCCATTCTGGCGGCTCAAATGCTTCTCCCAGCAGCAAGCCAAGTGCATTGAAAAATAAAGGCATTTGGGGATTTCTTACATTTAGCGAACATTCATGCAGCACCTGCTCAGTGCCAGATGTTGGGGATAAAGATGAATGGGACACAATCCCTGCTCTGAAGGTGCTCCTAGTCTTGGGGGAAGGAGGAGAAATACACAAATAGTTACCATACAGATTAATTAATGTTATATCAAAACCATAGGTTCTTGTGTTATGTGCTCATCACGGGCCAGGCATGGTTCTAAGCCAGGGGTGGGCAAACTTTTTGACTCGAGGGCCACAATGGGTTCTTAAACTGGACCGGAGGGCCGGAACAAAAGCATGGATGGAGTGTTTGTGTGAACTAATATAAATTCAAAGTAAACATCATTACATAAAAGGGTACGGTCTTTTTTTTTTTTTTTAGTTTTATTCATTTCAAACGGGCCGGATCCGGCCCACGGGCCGTAGTTTGCCCACGGCTGTTCTAAGCTCTTGGCCTACATCTTCCCATTTTATACTCCAAAGGTTGAGTCACAGGTGCATCCATTGGGGCGACGATGCCGAGGCACAGAGAGGGTAAGGGACTTGCCCAAGAGGCGGACTTGGGATGGGAGCCTGACTGCTGGGCCAGAGCATGGCCCCTGCATGGGGCACCACAGAGATCAGCATGGGCACCTCACAGCCTGGCAGGCTTCCTGGTGGAGGCAAGGTTAGCCTGGGTCTTGGAGGATCCCCAGGATGAAGGAGCAGCACAGAGGGGGGGAATGGACTTCCAGGCACAGAGAGCAGCACCTGCAAAGCCTGGGCCACATGACTGGGGTGCAGGGGGTAGGGACAATGAGATCAAAATATCATAAGGACTCGTCTATGTTGGTTCAGTGAGCACCTACTAGACCTGGGTGCTCCCCTCAGCTCACCCCACGCAGCATCGGATTTCATCCTCACCACAAGCCTCTGGCACACGGGTCATTATCCCCCTTTACAGAGAGGGCAAGGGCCTGGGCCCTGACCACACAGCTGGAGGGCAGCAGGCTGAAGTAATGGTGAAACATCTGGAGAACCAAACCGTCTGGACTTAACGCTGTAAAGCTGGAGAGTCATGAAAGGGCTCTGAGCAAGAGGCGTGGTCAGATGTACAACGAACTGAACATGGAGACCATATTCTCCCTCATCTCAGCCCTTCGCCGCTGCCATGGTCTCATTAAACACCTCCCCCAACCCGCCGAAGGGGGTGCCGTTCTTCCCATTTTACAGGTGAGAAAACTGAGGCTCTGTGGGCACAAGTGACTCCACCATCACTCGAGGGTGGTGGAGAGAGAACGGAAACTCCAGCGCATCTGCGTGGAAGGCCATCTCCCCGCACCCACACGGCGGGCCGGGCAGGGCCAGGCAGCAGAGACGTGGAACAGTGGGAGCAGGAGCGTCCCTGGGGTCAGGACACTCGCCCACACGGAGGCCGAAAGTTCCCTGTGAGCATGTAGGTCACCTCCTGACAATAATTAGAACGGAGAGTTGCAGGGAGATAAAAGTTTACAAAGCATTCCTGGCATTCCTGCCTGTGGTGGGAGCAATATTAACTTTCGTTGGGGGGGGGGGGGGGGGGGGCGGTCGCTGGGCAGTTGTATCAGGGTTCCAGGAACCCCTTCCGTCTTCCTTTGGCCCTGGAAAGCCTCTCCCTTCCCGCCCAGGACACCGTGCCGAGGGGCAGCCAGAGCTGAAGCCACCATGTGGCTGCGCCCATCTGGAACGCATTTGGGCACCAAAGGGCCATAGTCGTCTGTGATCCTGAGAACACGCACCAGAGACGGTTCGCGGGGAACTTTAAAGGGAAACCAGAAAAGACAGGCAGCGCCAACTATGTAAACACGCACAGAGTCTACACGGGGGCGGGGTGGGAAGAAGCCACTGGCATAACAGGCTAAAGAGGGGACTGGAAAAGAGAGCCAGCCCCACGCGGAGCAGACACCGTTGTCTCCATTTTGCAGATAAGAAGACTGAGGCTCGGGAATGCTGAGGAACTTGCTGGAGACCGTGGGGCGATTGAATTCAGATTTGAATCCATATCTGTTTCACTTCAAACCATGAGCTATTATTACTCCCTAAACTACTCCACATCTGGAATAACATGAAGAGATTTGAAAAGTTTGGTTTTTTTTGTAATAAATGTTAGAAAAAATCAATACCTATTTGGATACAGAAAGTGCATTCAACTCAATGAGAAAAATAAAAATCAGACCCTAATACATAGGGTGTCCCCCAAAAAATGTACACACACTTTAACAGCTGGTAGCTCGATTTTGAAAATGGAAAGTATTTAAATGAGCACTGCCTTTCTCATTATTCAAAGTGTGTGTGTACAGGTTTTAGGGACGCCCTGAGTGAGCTAGAACAGCTCCCGTGTGCAAGTTAAGGACAAATGTGAAAAGCTCACCGACCACTGAGAACACTCAAAAAGATGCCAATGAGACCACCACAGGTTTGCTGTTTACTATGAAATAAATCTGGGGGAAACGGTGACGGCATCTAGTGCGCGTGTGAGGAGGAACCGGAACGCGCCAGCCCCACGTCGGGCAGCTCTCATTGGTCAGCCTTGTTGAAAAACCATTTGGCAACACCTTCTGAACATCACGCACATTTTCATGGGATTGACCGAGGAAGGCCAGGCTTGGGGCCTTCCCCAAGTAAACAGTCCACATGAAGGCCGGGCTCTCCTGCCCCGCAGCCAGTCATGGAAAAACAGGAGACCTTCAAAATGCTCCACGGTGGAGCCACTGCTGTGTCAGTTATGGGACGTCCATTCAAAAGACGCTAACACGGTCTCTTAAAAAAACTTTTCAGAAAATGCTTTTGCTAGAATATCCATTGCAAAGAGAGTTGACAAAATGGCCTTTAGCTGCGACTGAGATGATAAAAAAAAGTCTCCTCATGCAGGACAGATGGGAGAGGGGCTGGGGACGGTGGTGGGATGGGGGCCATGCTTGATGTCACTTCGAGGCTCCTAAAAACGACAGCTCTGTGGTTGCCATGGGCCACATTCCTCCAGGCCTAAAAATAGGCTAGAACTTCTAGAAGCTACATTCACTCTCGAAATTGCCACCGTGGGACCAGTGAATGCTAGAATAATAATAATAGAAGCAAAGGAAAAGAGGCCGGTACGTCACTGCCGCATCCAAGTTAACTGCCAGGACATAGCTCAGGCATTGAGACAGCGCGTCCAACAAGCCCAAATATAGACGCGTCCGAGGTGACACCATGGCCACGGCCACGTCTGACGACCACAGAACACCACGTGCAGGTCAGCCGCTCTGCGTTCCCAACTCTCACCAGGTTTCCCACAGCCAAGCCTGCCCTCCGGCACCCGCCTTCTCACATCTACGGCTGAGGTTCCTCAGCGAACCCTACAACATCTAGCTTCGATGCCATGCCTCCGCACTGTTCTCACCGTGTCTCACTAGAGGTGAACTTGTCTCCATGGGGGGACACTGAACCCTCGGAGGAACCAGCTGTGTCCCTCACCTATGACCTGCCCTCGCAGGACCTGGCGGCCTCTCAGCCACGAGGAACACGGGCTGCAGGCGTGAGTGTCCCGTGGCCCCTGGGACACACTGCCTGGGGCTCCTTCCATGGGCCTCTTGCACACGCCTCTCCCGCTGCCCCTGCAGAGGCAGCTCCTGCAGCCGGAGCTGCCTGACCGGCATCGCACCTTCTACCTCCCCGCGGGGTCATTGAGGTGAAGGGTGACCCCTGGGCTAACTGGGTGGCCCCTCTGAGACGCAGTGTCCTCTCTAAGAGGACAATAACAATGGTGCTCTGTTGTGCTGTGAGGGTTAGTGATGAGGCGCTCAGGAGGCCAGCACAGTGCGGGGCTGGGGAAGGACTCGCGAAGTGCGGGCTGTGAATGCCATTAGGTAACTGCACATCTAGCCGTGTCGTTTCCCCCGTGATGAGTGCCATGAGAGGGGCGGGACACGGCGGGTTCTGAGAAGAGGTCCTGGGGCCTGACCTCACCGAGGGGGTCAGGAGGGCGTCCCCAGAGGGCCACCTGGAGGTGAGGATGGGGGAGTGGGTTCCAGGGAGAATCCCTAGCACGAAAGCTCTACAGCAGGGAAAGCGGAGCAGAGGGGTCCCCTGATTCTCAGTCCCTGACGGTAGGAAGGATAACGTCTAAGCACAACATTTTTCACTGTTAAATTCTCCAAGAAATGACTTCTGCCCCGTGCTGCCCTGAGCACTAAACCGATGCGACGGAGCCTAGACCGTGGACGGCCCTCAGGGGTGGTGTGTCCGGCTCCGGGCGAAGAAGAAACAAGAACACGCAGTTGTCCAGGGGCTGAGCCTAGCTGCCCCGCGCTTGACCTTCCAGCAGCCCCAAAGGCCCCCGGGCGCACCCAGGCCTCTGGCTGGCATCTGGTTTTGCCTCTTCAGACCATTCAGGGAACCTGGCCAGCAGGTGGGCTGGGCTTGCCTCCTTGGACCAAGGGCTGGAGTTGGATCTGAGCTTCTGCCTCACAGGGGACCCCGGTGACTGAGCAACTGGGAGAGGGCGAGGCTGTCACCTCCAGGGAGGCCCTCGCCAGGCAGAGGGGCTGGGCCACCAAGTGGAGCCCTCGCATCCCCACCAAATTGACCGTCTCCTAGAAATCTATGGTGTGAGGGCTCTTTCTAATGCTTTTTATTTTCCCACTTTAAATATGCAATTATGTATGTGTCTTATAGGAAAACTAGGAAGTACAGGTTAACTAAAGAAATAGAAGGAGGGAAGGAGGAAGGGAGGGAGGGAAGAAGGAAAGAGGGAAGGAAGTGGGGGGAGGGAAGAAGGGAGGAAGGAAGGAACACATCCTTCGAATTCCCCACCAGCTATCACACTGGCAGGTGCAATCAGGCCTTCCTAAGTGAATCTGCATGTTGTAGACGGGCAGGCTGCTGCCTCCCTGAACAGGCCTCTGAGCAAATGAACACGTATGTAAATACTGTGTGCGCTGCCCTGCAGGGAATACATCATGACCCACGGAATGGGCCCCTGGCCTGGAGCTGCGGGCTCCAGCCGAGCTTCCCCAATAGCACACGTGCCATCTGGGAGGTGGCCGAGAACAACGCTGATGCGTTAGGACAAGGCTCCTGTGACCCAATGAACCGCTCCTCCTCCCCTTCCAGGCTACCGCTCCCCTTCTCACGGAGTAGACATTACCCCCAGGGGGTGAAGATGGGCTCTTGGAGGCGGGAGAGTGAAAAATCTTCCTCTTTGAATAAATAAAGCACAAATACACATGCAGTACAGAAAACAGATGCAGAGTATGTCTGTGACATTCAAACTGCATGAGGGTGCTGAGGAGGACTGGAGATTAGAGAGAAAAAAATCTAGCCCTGGCTGGTTTGGCTCAGTGGATAGAGTGTCAGCCTGCAGACTGATGGGTCCCGGGTTCGATTCCAGTCAAGGGCACATGCCCGGGTTGCAGGCTCAATCCCCAGTAGGGGGCCTTCAGGAGGCAGCTGGTCAGTGATTCTCTCTCACATTGATATTTCTCTCTCTCCTTCTCCCTTCCTCTCTGAAATCAATAAAATATATAAATACTAGAGGCCTGTTGCACGAAAAGATTCGTGCAATAGGCCTTCCCTTCCCCTGGCTGCCAGCACCGGTTTTCCTCCGGCACCCGGGACCCAGGCCTTCGCTCCGGCCAGAGCCGCCTTCAGTCTTCGCTCCGCCACTTCGCACCTATGTATGCAAATTAACCGCCATCTTTGTTGGTGGTTAATTTGCATATCTTGCTGATTAAGCAATGGGAGGCGTATCGAAGCTATGGTCAATTACCATGTTTGTCTATTATTAGATAGGATATCTTTAAATAATTATACAGAAAAAGAAAAAAATATCTAAATGTCTCCTTAGGGGATGAGAATGAATGGAAGGCTATGGCTGTGGGGTGTGAACTTCACTCCACCAGACACTGAGCCCCTGAGCGGCCCTCAGATTTCAGGGGACCAGCCTCCAAGTGCCATGGGGGTGGGGGCACATTCCTAAGGGAAGCGGCGTGTCACTTCTGCCATCACTTAACAACGAAGGATGGAGTGAGGATACAGACATAAGTCTAACCCTTCCCTGAACAAACCCTGGGGTGCGGGGCCCTGCTCTAGAGCAGCCCCTCCCGGCCAGTGCCAGGGCTTTAAACGAGGCCCAGGCACTGGCACCCGCACACCCCACCGGACCTGATGGGCAGGTGCCTGCCTCCTCTGACACGGCTCCGTGAACAAGCCATGGAGGTGGCACGCCTACACTCATCACGTCCCCATTCGCCTCCGAGTGGTGATGATGATGATGTCCTGTTTGGATTCCCCCACAGATGATAGAAGTCTTAATGCACCAATAGAACGCCTCTGAAGAGACTTTATAAACGTGAGCTCGTTAAGCCCGTGCTTGCCCGAGACGTCATGTCACGTCCTATTACCCCACCAGACAGGAGAGAACTGAGATGAGTGATGAAAGGCTGCGGGAGGGAGAGTGACCTTGTCCCTGACCTTGTCCAGCTCACTGACCGTGCCAGGGAGAGGGAGGAGAATGAAATGTGTGAGGCACCTACTATGTGCCAGGCGCTGGCTTGCAGGCGTCAATGTTTCATCTTTTTCTCATCCCCTTTTAGCTTCCCAAAACCCCGTGAGAGGCACAAGCGATTCGCCCTGCGTGGTCCCCACAAGAGCAGGACTCAGCCCCGGGCCTGTCCCCAGGTGCCAGTCGCTCCGTCTCAAGCTGGTGTTTTGAACACACAAGTGCCAACTCTCCTCTCACTGCATGTGCTTCACGTGGAGCAGGGCCATGCGGGGAGGCAGGCAGATGTCCCATCGGCAAGGAGGCTGCCCCACTTTGGCTCCTGAAGTGAATGAGGCACCTGTCATTGCGTCTCAGGGAGCTCCCGGGAGGGTCGGCAGGAGGAAACCTCCAGCTTCGAGGCACCATGTGCCCTCTGCTCACGTGGCAGAGGTGCCAGCCCCTTTCTCGGAAGGGCTGTCACTGTGTTACTGTTATCACTGTGAGAGGAGGATAATGACGCTGCTTCTGCGTGACTGTCACTCACCCTGCTCCCTGCAAAAGGCCTCTCCCACCTGCTCACAGGGAAAGGGGGGAGGGTCCCCACCAGGTGCCCCAGGTGAGAGTGAGCAGCTCCCAGCTCAGGACGTGCCTCGAGCGCCCATATAAACCAATCACCCGCCTCCCCTGGGTTTCGTCTATAGAGTTTTCTATTATGTATGACTAATTTCGCACAAAGTCATTATTGAAAGCAATTTGTCTCCGTGTGAGAGGCAACACCTCCCCTTCCTGAGAGGTGGGCGGGAGCATGTCATAATCCACCCGCTTCGGTGTGAGTGATTAAGCGGTCACAGGAGTTCAAAGGAGAGAAATAATGAACAGGTAAGTCATCACATGTAAAAATTCCTCCTCTATATTATCAAAATACAAATTAATTATAGATAAGATCAAACGAGTTCTCTGTAATGGATGGCTTTCCCACAGGAGCAATGGGAGCGCCGCCTGTGGGAGGGGCGCCGAGGGACAGGGAGAGGGATCTTTCATGAACTGCGGCGCGTTTCACTGGAGACACGGGGCCTGTGAGGCCGCAGGGGCCTCTGGAGAGCTCTGGGACATGCACGCACACCTGCTTTATTGCAGAAGGTGCGAACTCCGTGTGAGCTCAGCCCCAGAGGGTCCCCCTCGCTCGGGGTGACAGCAAAACCACCCGCACGATGACCCACCTGCCTGTGCAATGGACAGGTTGAGAAGGGGCGGTCAACAGTCTCCCGGGGGAGCTCGGCACAGGCCAGGGATCTGTGGTCATGGCCATCCAAGGTCCTCATTCTTTTGTTTGTTTGTTTGTTTTTTAATATATTTTTATTGATTTCAGAGAGGAAGGGAGATGGAGAGAGAGAAACATCAATGATGAGAGAGCCTCCTACACACCCCCTACTGGGGCTCAAGCCCACATCCTAGGCATGTGCCCTAACCGGGAAATCGAACCATGACCTCCTAGTTCATAGGTCGACGCTTAACCACTGAGCCATGCCAGACAGGCGGCTCTCATTCTTGATCTTCCAAGCAAGGACCAGAGCTGAGGCAAGCCCCTGACCTCCTGCCTTGGGCGGAGGGGAAGAGAAGAGCAGAGCAGAAAGGACCTCCTCCCTCCACCTTCCCGCCCCTCCCAGTGTATGTAATGCTAATATTCACATGACAGCGAACATTTTCAAAATAATAGTCCTCTAGACTTAAGGTTAATCAGAACGGGCGCCATCCAACTTGCCAAGGTAGCAATTTTCCTTCATTAAAGCCAAATCAAGAAAGAGAACTTCGGGATTCCTTAGGGCTAATTACAAGGTGTTAATAATAACAATATAATGGCAGCAATTTTCCAGCTTTGCTCAGACCCATAATCTGCTTGAGTGCCTTATAGGATTGTCTGTGAGTTTATATAAAGCCGAGTGGTAATCCAAAAATGTTTTCAGTAATTTCATTTTTACATCATGTCTCTCCCGAGTGTTTATGATGATGTGGTAATTGTTGGTGAAGACGGTTCTCTTGGGGGAAGGACGAGTCGTAACTTGACACCTCCCGACCCTCCTTTTGTTCCCCTGGCAGTGCACCCTGGGAGGAGGATGCGTCAGCAGCGAGGAACCCCTCCCCCACACACCCAGAAACTCCAGGACGCGTGGATGCTGACGTGGCCCCCTCGGTCACCCAGACTGCCCCCCACACCATGACCCCGAGAAAGACAAAAGGGCCAACATGATCACTGGAGATGAGCAAGCAGGAGAGATTGGGGCGGGCAGCAGCGGGTGGGCAGGGACATGCCACAGGGTTTCAAGGTGATGGCATGTCCCCAGAGCCCAGCTGCCGTGGGGAGGGGATGGGTTGCTCCAGAAAAGATAAGAAATGTTCACCTTTGCTCACCATAACCACAATAACCACACGCCCCTTTCTTCTCAGGGTTTCAAGCCTATAGACGTGAGACTCGGTGGGGGGGGGGGGGGGGGGGGGGCGCTTTGTTTTCTCCTTCTGTTCATTTAGTTGCTCCTCTCAGTACCCTGGGCATGACCGCATCCTTATTTAGAAGCGAAAGGCCTTTCAAGGCCCAGAGACACACATCTCGCTCTTTCTCTCTCTTTAGGCCGCCTGGGGGAGGGGGGGAGATTCCACGTTCTGGACGGGAAAGCACTAGCTTCCCTGGTGCTGCCAAGTTGGGATCTGAAGCCAGGTCTTTACAATTTCTAAATCTGATCATGAAAGTTGCTGATGGAAAAGCTGAAACCATCTGAAGTCCGTGTGGTTTTGGTTAACTGTTTAAGGATGCCCAGGAGACACACCAAACCAAAGAAATGATAATTTGTCCTAATTGGGTTAGAACCACAGAGGAACAGGCACCATCTGGAGTCCTGCTCGTTGGGGGGTGACAAGCAGGGTCCATGGGACCTACACTATCTTGGAACGTCTGACTTTCTTCTCTCTGGTCGTCCAGGGTGTAGGGCAGAGTGACGTGGGGCAGACGGGATACAGGGGACAAAGGGAGACACAGGGGTGCCCATGTCCTCCTCCGGGAAATGGAGCCTATGAGATGCTACAGGGTCCTCCTCTCCATAAACACAGACCATGTGACCCATGAAATGCAACGCCCCTTGCCCGGCCGGCATGACTCAGTGGTTGAGCACTGACCTATGAACCAAGAGGTCACGGTTCGATTCCTGGTTAGGGCACATGCCCAGGTTGTGGGCTCAGTCCCCACTAGGGGGCGTGTAGGAGGCAGCCAATCCATGATTCTCACTCATCATTGATGTTTCTATCTCCCTCTCCCTTCCTCGCTGAAATCAATAAAAATATACAAAAACAAACAAAAAAAACACACAACACCTGGAAAGACCAGAGAGAGCCTCTTGTCTCGCTTGGTCAGTTTGAGGGGAGGCAGCTGGGAAAGCTACGAGCCAGAGAGGGAAAGAGACCACTCAAATCACAATTCACACGGAAGAAAGGGGACGGCATTGTTCGTCTCCCTGTCTAGAGCAGCCTGGTTTGTTTGCGAGGTGGCGGAGATGCCTGAGAGGGAAGGGTCAGGGATCTGTAGGCAATGGCAGTCACGGAGAAAAAGACACAGGCCTTCAGAAAAGGGGGTATCCAATCACTGACACCCTCAGCTCCCTCCTAACACCCACCCTCTGCTTTCCTTGTTCACAGAACCCTAGTTTTGTTTGAATGACAATATGTTTATCTCCAGGGGATGTATCACAAATGGTCTAAGCCAAGGATCAGCAAACTAGTGACCACAAGCCAAATCTGGCCCATGGCCTGTATTTGTATAGCCTATGAGCTAAAAAATGTGTTGTTTCTAAAAAATACTTTGAAATGGTTGGAAAATATCAAAAGAAGAAAAATTGTGAAATAAATGTGAAAATAGATGAAATTCAAATTGCAAAAGTAGGGTGACCGACTGTCCCTGTCTGCCAGGGACTAGAGTGCCCCCTGTACTGTGGACACAGTGCTAAAAGCAGGAATGCTTCCAGACCAACACCAGGAGGTTACCATGGCAGCCACCCCTCTGAGTGCCAGGTAAGACACAGGATGTATTAAATCTAAATCTCAGATGAACACGGAGTACTTCTTTTCCTATCAGTATGTCTCAGATATGGCATCAGACATACTTACACTAAAACAGCCTGTGCTGTTGGTATGGAGTTTAGGTTCAATGGAGGGTCTGTGTGCTTGTTTGAGAACCCGAGGCTCCACCTCCTGTGTGTTTGTGTACTGTCGGCCATGGCTGCTTTCCTGCTACGACAGCAACTTGTGCAGTTGCCGCACAGACATGTGGCCCACAGAGCTCAAAATACTTACTATCCGGCCCTTTACAAAGAGCTGTGCTGGCCTGTGCTCTAAGCCAATCACAGCAAGTTAATTCTTTTTGCCAGTAGTCACATACCAGGGTGACCCTGTGATCAAAAGACAAAACAGGAGGTTGGCTGGGTGCTTCCGGGAAAGCTCTGCCCCCGGATGGCAGGTAGGAGCGCCCATGGAAAAGTCTTTTACGTCCTAGAAGTCACCTACACCCCCCTCTGAACCTCTCTCTCCCAGAGCACTCACTCCTCCCACTGTGGTATAAGAATGTGTTTGACTTTCCTCCTGGACCATGAACCCTTTGGGGGTAGGAATAATGCTTCTCATTCATTCCACAAATCTGTGTCAAGTTACTGCAATGGGTAAGCCCAACGATGTGTCTAAATTTTGGTTAATGTCTCAGAAGTATCAAAAGATCAGAGTTGCCCGGCCGGCATGGCTCAGTGGTTGAGCATCGACCCATGAACCAAGGGGTCAGGGGTTTGATTCCTGGCCAGGGCACATGCCCAGGCTGCGGGCTCGATTCCCAGTAGGGGGCGTGCAGGAGGCAGCTGGTTGATGTTTCTCTCTCAGAGACGTTTCTATCTCTCTATTCCTCTCCCTTCCTCTCCTTCTAAAAATCAATAAAATATATATATTAATCCTTACCCACGGATACTTTTTCACTGATTTTTAGAGAGAGTGGAAGACAAAGGGAGAACCAGAGAGCAATATCGATGTGAGAGAAACACATGGATCGGTTGCCTCCTTCCTGCACGAGCCCCAACCAGGGCCCGGGACAGAGAGGAGCCTGCGAGTGCCCTTGACGGGAATCGAACCCGGGGCCCTTCGGTCTGCAGGCCAATGCTCTGTCCACTGAGCCAAACCAGCTAGAGTAATAAAAAACATAACTGAAGAAAAAAAAAAGATCAGAGTATATAGTGAAACAAAGGGGTCTTTGAAAAGATTAAAGTATGTGACTGATGGATCCCCTCAGCTATCACCGCAGAAGCCAGGAATAAAGATGGAATTATCCACGAAGAATCACTGGAGGAGTCTCTTCTCCAACGGAGTGAATTCCCATCGCATACATAGGAGACCCACAAGGTTCTGGAAGCTTTTCTATCAGCAGAAACACTGTGAGCTCAGAGTGGCAGTCAAGGTTAAAGAAGGCCACGAGACTAGTGGCATAGAATTGATTCCATCAGAAAATAGCAGACCAGGTGCCATTTTAAACAGTGACATGATCAGCTTTGGATTCTAGGAAGATCGCTCTAAGAGCTGGGTGGGGGTGGACAGAAAGGGGGCGTTGACGAGGAGCCCTAAGGCAAGACAAACAGCAACTGCATCGTGTAGCTGATGAAAGGAGAGCTCTGATAACAGCACTGGATATGAACAGAAGAGAACTAGTACGAAGCCTATTTAGGAGGCAGAATAGAAAGGAGAAGTCGGGGGGTGAGGGGAGGGGGTTGGAGTTGGGGCTGGTCATGCTTCTCCTCCTGGAAGGTGAGTCCCAGGGAGCTAACTCCCTGCTCAGCCCCGTTCTCTAGTGCAGCCCCAAGCCCTAGAAGCGGGCACTCCATCGGCATTTGTCAGTTTCACGAATGAGTCTGATCCGGTGGCCAGATGGATGGTGGTGGCAACCATTGAGATGGGGGATGCCGGAGACAGAGATGATGAACTCACAGCTGGCGATGCCCAGGAAGCAGCTGGAGGAGTTAGGAGAGATCAGATCTGCACTGATATGCCTTTGAATCCCATGGTTGTGGGTGACGCGGCCTTTGTTTCTTGTCTCTCTGGGCCTCGGGGGCTGCCAGGTAGAAATAGGACTAATGCTCCATCTTCTTCCAGAGCCGGTGGGGACAGTGATGGGCTGAGCACTGCCGATGGCGTCAAGATAAAGCTCCCAGGCCAAGGGCCAGCACAGCAACGTCTCCCTGGGACCCGTGGACCAATACATCCTCTACTCCAGCGCACTTGGCTCAGAACAGCTCTCGCCACTCCTCACGGAACCAATCTTGAGGGGACTACGCCTGGCCTTGATTGACATTCCCCAAAGCCCAGAACTATGTACGCACAGGAGGAATTGGGAATTGCCCTCGGATCAATCCACAAACCTTCAATGAACACCTACAACGCGTGAACACGCCGGCCCCGGCCCCAAAGTGGTGCCGGCGACTGTGTTCCTGGCCGGGAGGGGGACGTGGTCATGTTGGTGCCCGCCTCCCGCCAGCGGTACCCAGGGCTGGGTGCTCTGTGGACTTCCTTTCTTTTTAATCCTCACACGGAGATATTTTTCCAGTGATTTTAGAGAGAGTGGGAGATCGAGGGAAAGACAGAGAGAAATATTGATGTGAGACAAACATCCATTGGTTGCTTCCTGCACGCGCTCGGACCAGGGCCTGGGCCAGGGAGGAGCCTGCAACCGAGGTACTGTGCGTGCCCTTGACCAGAATCAAACCCGGGACCCTTCGGTCTGCAGGCCAACGCTCTACCCACTGGGCCACACTGGCTAGGGCTCTACAGACTTTCTTAAAGGACAAGAAACCCTGCAGATTCCTACCACTCGTGCTTTCCAGACACACTGAGCCCCGGGGGATGCAGAGATGTCCTGAGGGCACACAGGCAGGAAGCTGCCAGGGCCGGAATCGTCTGCTTTCTCCAAAGCCCAGCCTCCCGCGATGCCACCTTCTTCCCCTCGGTTCTTCTGATGGAGCTTCATTGCCTCTGGAGTCTGTGATCTAAGCCGTCAGTTCTCTGACATCATCCCTCTCTCTGGCCTCCCTCCCCTGTTAGACTTGGTCGCCTTCTCTTTCTTGCCCATCAACACCTGATCCCGCCTTTGGTTGGTGCTCCCTCCGTGGGGGCAGCTGGGCCTGGCCACCAGCACCGCTAAAAGCCTTCCTTAACCGAGTCTCCTCCTCACGGGGCTTTGGGAGAAAACCACGCAGAAGCAGAGCCCCTCACCGTCCCCGTCCTGACGGCCACCTTCCCCGTCAGCGCCAGGAGCCTAAGAAGCTCCGCCTTAGCACCAGGCCTGGAAATCAGAGGAAGCTGTTTGTGGCCCCGACTTCAGTCGCTTTCCCTTGGAATCCCCTCAAGGCCAAGAAAGCAAATAAGTTAACGCGATTCCACTGAAACAATCCCAGAAACCCGTCTGTTTCTATACCACGGCACCATTTTTGACAAGGGCATGAGGGGATCAACATCCACGGCTTGGCCAGGGTGGGAAGGGCCCAGGGCCAGGCCCAGGGCTCCTGCTGAGGGGGAACCTCCATGGCAAGGCCACCCTCTCCTCACCCACTGGGACCTGACTTGGGTGCGGAGGCCCAGCATCCGGCCCAGCTGCCTCCACCATCTGGGCAACATGCACCTCCCACGTGGGAGTCGGCCAGGTCTCTGCTAACCTGCCATCCCCTCCCCCCTCCCTTCTCTGGTGCTCACGGGGTGCATAAGGCCTTGGAAAGGTCCAGAGAAAGCCCCTCTTTCCACTCCCCCTGCAGCTGCCACGGCGCTGGGCCCACTTCTCGAGCCCAAACCACTGCCAGGACTTCCTCTACGTGGCCTCGGGCTCTCTTCCTTCCCTGCTGCCTGCAGGGACCCCCTTCCCGCTGGGGCCATGCTCCGTCCTAAAGGCTGTGTCTGCTGAAGCCGGAAGAGGGATAGGCCTGGGCAGGGGGAGGCCTGGGCACTGAAGCCGGACGGAGACCCCTGCCCACCTGTCCGGCCGGGTCCCCTGGTTCTCCCAGCCCCACCCCCACCCCCACCCCCCATCAGAACCTGAACTTCACACTGAGTTCTCTCCCGCAGGCCCCGGTGCCACACCCGTGCTCAGCAGGCCCTGCTCTGCTGGGGAAAGTGTGTAAAATACAGTAAATCCGTCAAGAATCGTGTGGAACCTCCCATGCCCCATACATCACCTGTGGGGTTTGCTGCCGGCCCTTCTCTGACAAGAAATCCGTCATTACAGACGCGACTCAACTCCACGCAGCACCCACCCCCAGCTCCGGCCCTTCTCCCAGAAACAACGTGTGAACCGATGCGCATGCGCACAGACCCCATCGCGCCGCCCCGCAGACACACGGGCCGCACGTGCGCAGGTGACGCGCTGCTGGAGGCACAGGCGGCAGAGGGCCCAACACCGAAGACACAAGGGCGCGCGGAGTAGCGAAGTGAGGAGTCTCTGCCGGCCCCAGCCTCCCGCAGCTGCCCCCCGCCCCCCCCCGCCCCCCCCCCTCGCCCCTCGAGCCTTCACTCCCCGCTGACGCAGCCTCCAGTGTCCTCGCACCCGCCCCGCCAACCCCCACCGGAGCCCCTTCATGGCCGTTCCCCCCGCTGAGCCGCGGGCGCCAGGCACGCAGGTGCCCTTACCTTCCCGCCTCCCGGTCCGCTCCGGGCCTGAGGCCACTGTCCTCTTCCTGGTGCCACTGCTCCCCGGACGCGCCTCTTCAACTCCCCTTCGCCCAGGGGCTCCCCACCTACTCCGCGTGGCTCCTGACGGAGGGAAAGAAAATGGCGTCTCCCGGCCCGTGAGTCTCAGTGGTTGAGCGCTGACCTCTGAGCCGGAAGGTCACGGTTCATTTCCGGTCGGGGCACATGCGCGGGTGGTGGGCTCGATCCCCAGTGTTTGATGTGCAGGAGGCAGCCGGTCAGTGACTCTTTCATCGTTGATGTTTCCCTCTCTCTCCCTCCCCTTCCTCTCTGAAATCAATAAAAATATATTTTTTAAATGACATCTCATAAAAAAAAAAAGAAAATGGGGCATCACTCGCACGGGGCTGCCCGGCGTCTGACCCTCACTGTTGGCTTCCAGAGGCGTCAGCCTAAGGGGTCGGATGCGGAGCCGCTGCCCACGGCCCGAGAGACCCGGGGGTTAGGCGGGAAGATGAGCCCGAGGAGGCGGGCCTGCTGGTGAGAAAGCAGCCCGAGCCCAGGCTTGGCGCATGTTGGGGTCCCGCACACACTGCCCAGAGGCCCAGCTCCTACCGGGGAGAGTAACCCAACCTCCGGCCTGACGGCCATTTACGCACGTGAGCCGGCGGGGTCCTCTCCGCCCCACCCCAGAAGGTAACTGGCGGGGTCCTCCCCGCCCGCACCCCAGAAGGTAACTCGCGGGGTCCTCCCCTCCCGCACCCCAGAAGGTAACTCGCGGGGTCCTCCCCACCCGCACCCCAGAAGGTAACTCGCGGGGTCCTCCCCTCCCGCACCCCAGAAGGTAACTCGCGGGGTCCTCCCCGCCCGCACCCCAGAAGGTAACTCGCGTCAGGATGGCTGCGTGGGGCCATCCCTGGAGGAAGGGCCGGGATCTGAGGGTAGCGGCACGGTGACGGGAATGGAGTGATTACCGGTGACTCTGATTAAGGTGGATGGGGGGGCGGGGGGGACGACACAGCAGCCTGAAAGGGACATCACTGCTGGACGCCTCCCACGGGCGTCCAGGCCCGAGTATAACTTCCTGGTCCACTCACATGGCTGCCATTACCACTGAGAGACCCCCACCCGGCCATTCCCAGCCCCGCACCAGCCACGCGGGCAGGAGGGCCCAGGCCGGTCTCGGTGAGGAAACCGAGTAGCGCCCGGCTGCTGAGAGGCAGGTCTGCGTTTTGGTTTGTTTTACATCGTGCGTTTTTTTGTTTGTTTGTTTGGGGGGGTTGGTGTGTGTGTGTTGTTCTTTACTTTTTGCAAATCAGACATGGACAAGGGTGTGTGTTTTTAGACCATAAAACAGTGCAGCCCCTCTCGCTCCTGACTTTCCTTCCAAACATATCCGATGCCGTTCCAGCATTTACAGGTGCCCCCAAAACACGCAGACACCCTTCCCAGCTGGTCACTCAACGCTCACTCCTTCAGGTTTAACTGATTTGAAATAATGGGTGAAGTCAGACTAAGCTTTGAACAACAACAACAACAAAAGTATCCACTAGACCAGTGGTTCTCAACCTTGGCTGCACATTAGAATCACCTGGGAATCTTTTTAAAATCCTGATTTCCGGGCCTCATCCTCCGGAAATTGTTTCTTTGTTACTAATGTTGTGGCCCCACCCCATAACAAAGAAACAGAATTTCCGGAGGATGAGGCCCAGAAATCAGGATTTTAAAAAGATTCCCAGGTGATTCTAGTGTGCAGCCAAGATTGAGAACCACTGCACTAGACTGTTTCATGGGGATACATAAAGGATAAAGGCGCCCTGCCGGTTTGGCTCAGTGGATAGAGTGTCAGCCTGGGGACTGAAGGGTCCTGGATTTGATTCCGGTCAGGGGCTTGTGCCTTGGTTGCGGGCGCATCCCCAGTAGGGGGTGCGCAGGAGGCAGCTGATCGATGTTTCTCTCTCATCGATGTTTCTGACTCTATCCCTCTCCCTTCCTCTCTGTGAAAGATCAATAAAATATATTTTTTTTAAAAAAGGATAAAGGCTATGGTACGAACTGGCAACAGTTGAACACACTCTGTGACATGGTGTGTGCATCCCCACCTTTTCCACAAATGGCAACAGCTCTTCTATCTCTTGCATTTTCAAAAGCAGGTTATTATAGAAACTTGCCAAACACAGATAAAGGTGAGCAGACTAGGACCAGGCGTCCCCAGGTCCCCGGCAGCTTCAGCAAACATCTCGCCAGGCCGGTCTTGCTTATGCTATACCTCCGTCACCTCCCACTGGCCCCGCCCTGCCCTGGACTGTTTGGAAGCAAATATCAAACATATTTTAACAGTAAACAGTTCAAGTTGTATACCTAACAGATAGAGCTGCTTTGTAAAGTGTGCACATCATGCAATTATCATAGCTTTAAAAAAACAGCCCTCGTATGTCTTGCAGGTAAGGCCTCAGCCCCCACACTTTGCATAGCGCTGGCTCCTTCAAGTGGAAGCCACAGGGACCCATTTCCTGGGGACCAGCATTTAGGTCGTGGCCAATCTTTGGTGACTATGAAAGTGAACCATATGAAATCATCAATATGTGACCATTTTGACCACAAAAGAAACCCAAAGCAATTTCAGATGGTTCATCACATACAGGCCACATTGCAAGGCGCACTGTAATCAAACCCAGTGTGCACCTCTCCAATGGGAATCGGGATGAGAGGCCTCAAAGCAGGAGGTCCTTGCCAGGACCCCAACTCTCCCAACAGGGACTTGGGGAACCCGGAACACACAACAGAAAACACTCGGTGTTCTTTGCCTGGGCTTCCTCCACCTTCCTGTTTCCACGCTCACTCTGTCCAGGCAATCTGCCCCAATGTGACCATCTCCACAAGCACATTTAACTATGTCACTTTTCCTGCTTGCAACCTTCTGTGGCTCCTCTCTGCCCTCAGGATAAAAACCAAATCTCCTTCACCTTCTAGCACTTTCACAACCTGGCCCAACCTGTCTTTCTAGCTTCTTTCCGTCACTTCTCTCTATCTCAGCCATGCCGTTGACTCAACATTACTCAGGCATTCCATCTACTTGAAATTCCCTTCCTCTCGTCTCCTATTCATCCTTCAAAACCCAACTCCACTGTGAACCTCCCAGGCAGAGTCAGCCGGCACATCCCTCTCCATGTGTAACTCTGTAGTCAGGAGATGACTCCCATGAGGTTTTAGGTTGGCTGGTCTGTGATATCCAGCAAAGCATTGCTCTCTCTCCTGACCAGCAACCCATGCACCCAGCATCTGCCGCCCGACAGATAAAGAATTGCGTGACTTGGATTCAAACAGCTCCAAAGTCCGGTGCTTGGTTCGGCTGCACTTTCAAATTCTAATCAAACCCAGAAAACCGAAGGCAGTTGCACAAGGTAGTTGGTAGTAAACATTATTTAAGAAGAACAGAGAGTGATTGAGTCTCGGGGTCCCGGAGCACCTAATGGGGCCTCCTGTGCTTTGAGATGTAAAAAGGGGATAGAGAGCCATGAAAGGCAGGGAACGCCCGCCCCTGCCCCTCCCGCCACAAATGAGGATGCGATGGCCCTCTGCACTGTAATCTCTGATGAGGACATTTAATCAATTAGCGGTGCTGTTGTCAAAACTTGCTTCCCACCGAGCAGGAAAGCCGCCTGGGGCACTGCTGGTCCTGCCGCCCCCTCCCTGCCTGGGATTCACCCGGCAAGAAACATCACGTTTCCCTCCCAGGCGATGTTCCTGCAGCGCAGATGTAAAACCAGAGGCCTCTTATCTGGCGTTACTTATCTCTGTGCTAATAAAATGTCAGTCCCCAAGGGAAAACTTAAAAGAAGCCTGCCTTCTCCTCTGCCCCCTCCACCCACCCACCCCCAATCCCCCTACCCTCCCTTCCTGTCTCCTCTGCTCCCCAGAGGGTGGGCACCTCCTCTGTCTTTCTGGGCTCCTCACTCTACTCTGCTGGCCAGGCAGGCACTGCAGGCGCCTCAGCAGTGGGCCAGGACGAGGGGGGCTCTCTGGGGTTCCGAGTAGGAAGGAGGGGGAGTTGGTAGTTCTGCAACAGCTAGGACACTTTCCCCACCACTGGGGAGCCCCAATCCTCCTGGGGTCCAGGTAGGGCGTGTCCGCACACCCATTTCAACAATGAAGAGATTGAGGCCCCAAGACTGGCTGACATTCGTGAACTCCTGCTCAGTACACAGTGTCCCGCTCATGCCTCACACAGGCCCTCGGAGGAAACACTGCCACTGCCCACGTGACGGGGAACGGCCAAGCGGGTGACGGGTGACGCGGGCCCTGTTCTTGGCAGCTGTGTCCTCACCATGTCTAAGCGGAGCCGGAGGAGACACGCTGCTTTTTGATGCCCCTTGTTTTGTGATTTTAAAAAAATCAGATAAAGAAATGAATGTATACATCCTCCAGCGCAGATGCACAGCGAGGAGAGGTGAAGATATTGAAGCAGCGTTCACTTCAGATTGACACCTGCATTGTCGGGGTCAGCAAATACCCATCCTCCTGCATATCAGGTTCTTTTTGAAAAGATGTTTTATGTTTAGAGAGAGAGAAGGGAGAGGGGAGAGAAAGAGAGAGAGAGAAACATCAATCTGTTGCCTCCCGGGGACTGAGCCCACAGGAATCGAACCCGCGACCTTTCAGTGCATGAGACGACGCTCAACCACTGAGCCACACGGGCCAGGGCCTGCAGACCTTACTCTGTGACATAAGTAGACCAGGCGGGTAAAATGAAACCATCGTCAGAACAGCTAATTATCATCATAAAAATAAGACATGGACTCAACACCAGTACCAAAAATATATACATTATCATAAGAGATGAAATAATAAACAGTAATAAAATAAAAATAACAAACAGGATGAGGGGAACAAAAACAATAATTAAAAGCAGCCTGGAACCAGCCATGACTTCTGGGCCAGGCTCTCTCCCCAGCACTTTGCACTCGCTCCTCCCTCCCTTCTCACAGCAGCTCCATGAGGTCGGAAGCATCGAAAAGCCCACCTTATAGACGGGGAAACTGAGGCATCAGGAAACCAGGGTCAGTTTGTGGGCAGGCAAACCGGTTTCTCAGGCCAGGAGAAGTCCTGAGTGCCTGCAGTGTGGCCAGGGCCTGGGGGTGGGGGTGCTCTGGGGCGTGGCCTGGGGGTGGGGATGCTCTGGGGCGTGGCTGGGGCCTGGGGTGGGGGTGCCCTGGGGCACGGCCGGGGCCTGGGGGTGGGGGTGCCCTGGGGTGCGGCCGGGGCCTGGGGGTGGGGGTGCTCTGGGGCGCGGCCGGGGCCTGGGGTGGGGGTGCTCTGGGGCGTGGCCTGGGGGTGGGGGTGCTCTGGGTGTGGCTGGGGCCTGAGGGTGGGGGTGCTCTGGGGGCGACTAGAAAGCACAGGAGGCCCTGACCCCACACCAGCCAGCACCTCCGTGAGCTCTTAGATGCTCATGAGCCAAGTCCAGTCACTGCCCAGTGGGACTGAGACGGTGTCCAGCTGACACAGAGGGACCATCCGATGGCTGCTCTGGCCCTGGCCCAGCCTGGGGAGCCTGGGGGAGGGGCTGTCCTCCGAGTCCTGGAGGAGCCGCGGCCTCCACGCAGACCCTGCAGAGGCTGGGAGGGGTGCAGAGAAGGGAGAGCCGGCACCCCCATCCCCCACTTCCCGCCCTCTCCTACCCCCCCACCCCCATTTATAAGCTCTGGCCAGGCTCCTCTTCCATAGCCTGCTCTGTGCTAGGTGCTGGTCACCGTGCCAGGGCCCGGACAGGAGGCAGCCCTGCTCCCTCTCCAGGAATTCCTCCCCTGGAGGGAGGGGCTGTGGTCTTGGAGGCCCTGCCTGGAGCTCTCCACCGGGCTCAGAGTCTGCCCCCCCCCCCCGCCCCCCTTCCCCCCCACACGCCCCCTGCACGGCAGGCTGGTTCCCTGTCATCCCACTGAGCTGCAACCGGCGGCCGGCCTGTGCTCACGGGCTGCTCTCCAATGAGACACATGGGATGTGGGAGTGTCAGTGCACATGGGGCTGAAACAACCCAGCTCCGTGATCATGTGTGGGAAATGGTGACTGTGGAGCTCACAGTACAAGGGCATCTAACTTACTCAGGTTCGATTTTAACCGGAGAGATTTAAACAGGTGTGTCTCTCTCTGCCGGGCCTGTTTCATTTAGCGTGCTGCTCTCCAGGCCCATCCTTGCTGTCTCAAAGGCAAGACTCCCTTCCTTTTCATGGCTGAGTACTACTCCACAGTGTGAATGCCCCACAGCCTTTTTACCCACTCGTCTACCGAAGGACACCTGGCTACGGTAAATAACGCTGCAATGGACACAGGGTGCATATATGCTTTTGAATTTGTGTTTCAGGTTTCTTCAGATATATTTCCAGAAGCGGAAATACCGTATGATCTCACTCATATGTGGAATCTAATGAACAAAATAAACCGACAAGCCCTAACAGGTTTGGCTCAGTGGATAGAGCGTTGGCCTGCGGACTGAAAGGTCCCAGGTTTGATTCTGGTCAAGGGCATGTACCTTGGTTGCGGGCACATCCCCAGTTGGGGGTGTGCAGGAGGCAGCTGATCGATGTTTCTCTCCCATCGATGTTTCTAACTCTCTATCCCTCTCCCTTCCTCTCTGTAAAAAAAAAAAATCAATAAAATATATTTTAAAAAATAATAATAAAAATAAACCGACAAAATAGAAACAGACCCATAGATACAGAGAAAAGACTGGCAGCTGTCAGAGGGGAGGGGCTGAGGGGGGAGTGGAAAAGGTGAAGGAATTAAGCGAAGAAAAGACAACTCATAGTCAGAGAGCAGTAAGGTGATTGCCAGAGGGAAGGGGGGTGGGGGGAGGTAGAAGAGGGGTGGTGAACGTACTGCATTCAGGGCAGGCTGCAGGCGTGGCCTGGAGGGGTCAGTGGGGGGGGGGGGGGGGGGGAGAAGGGGGGACATATGTAATACTTTCAACAATAATTACTTTTAAAAATACTATATACAGATGATGTATTATAGAATTGTACACCTGAAACATATAATTTTGTTAACCAATGTCACCCAAACTAATTCATTACATTTTTTTAAAGGAACTGTGAATGCATCGCAGAGATCCCTTGCCATTTGCTGAATCAGACCTGATCCCAATAAAACGGCTACACTCGCCTCAAAAATAACTAACACGTAGATAGGACAGACAGTGGGCACCTCCGAACACCTGGCGGCGGGAGCAGGATTGTAGGGTTCGAGGCGCTGCAGCCCGGCCTCTCCCTCCCAGCCACGCCCCTCCCTGATGCCCAAAGTGGCAGGCGTTTGACCCTGTGCCGGGCCCCCCTGCTCTCCTTCAGCCTGAGCAAGTTTTTCACTATAAACACACAGGCCCCGCAAACAGGACTGTGTGCGCGAGCTCAGGGCTTGTCCAAGGTCATTGTGACACCAGGTGGTTCCGGCTTTCCCTGCTAATGCGTGTGCATGATGTTACACACACACACTCCCCACACGTGTGTTCACGCACATGCACACGCATCCAGACTTGCCTTTGCGATTGGCATTTTCAGATGAGGTATGACGTGGCCCCTTAATTACTTCACAGAATGTACATCAAACTCCCTATAAACCCAGGAATGCCATCGCAGCGATCCCTGGCTGATGGATGAAAGGTTAGCGTGTTTGCAACCACATGTTGGCCTCGGCTGTAAGTGCTGGGCTCAGCGATCAGAAAGGAAGTGAGATGGTCCTCCCCACGAGAGGAAGGGCCAGTGATGGCTCTCACGTGCTCCTCGGCCCTAAGGAGGTCAGCCGGTCCCCTCCCTCGGGGCCAGGACACCGCCCGCCTGCACAGAGAGGAAACTGAGTCACCGAGTGGCAGGAACATTGCCCGAGCTCGCTGAGAGCCCCGCGCAGCATCCCACCGTCTCTACAGAGGTCCCCGGCCTTTGGCCAAACGGAGGAGAGACAGGCCTCGGAAACTGCTAGAAACACGGAGAAGGGTTTTGAGACAAGGATGGAACAAGACGCGTTCATGGGACCGGATCTCGGGACTTAGAGCCAGGGCTTCCGGAGACACGGCCTCACCTGGGAGGCACGGTCCCGGCCTTTATTTGTCCCAAAGCGTGAAACTCCCGAGTCCAGACCCGCTCCCGGGCTCGGGGGCGGCACACCGCGCGCCTCCGCGGTGGGAGCAGAAAGAGGAGCCAGGAGAACACGGTCTGCGGACCGGACACCGACAGGGCCCTCCCCTTTGTGGGTGACTTTGAAAGGGCGGCCGGGGGACACTGACTAATGACACGTGACCTCTGGATTCTCCACGAGGCAGCAGGCGCGGGCCCGGGCCCAGCGGGGACCCCCTCGGCCAGTTCGGGGTCACTCTCTCCATTCAATGCTTCATTAGCTGGGCCCGGGCTCAGGGCGGAGCCCCGCTGCTCCGGGAGGTCCAGGGCTTTGATGGAGGAGAGCCATTCAGGCCCCAGAGGCCCTGTTTGTTTTCAGGAGGAAGCCTGGGAGCTGCCCCTCCCCCCGCTGCAGAGATAAAAGCCATCCCCCCTCTGACCCTCATTGGACAGTAGGAGCCCTGCTCAGCGTGGAGTAATAAAGGCATATCATGCTGCATGAATTATCTGGTGATTGACGGCTAGGGGGCGGGAAGCGTGAGGAGGAGCTCAGCGCTAGTCAAGCACCTACTATGCGCTGGGGTGCTGGGGGGACGTGCGCCTGACACATTTCACTCTTACAAATGGTCCCATGGGGTCAGTGTTCTTTATCCCTGGGACGCGTACAATGACCCGCAGGAAGGCACCACTTCTGCTGCAGGAATATTTTAACAAAGGCTCAGAAGGCAGCTTTTTAAAAATTGCCAAGTTCCCAAGTGATCACCTTCACAGGCCCCTGTTCCAGACTGACCCCCGGGGAGGGGTGGAGGCAGGAGAGAAGCAGGTGCAGGACCAGGAGGGCACAAGGCCCCCCAGCCCAGGCCCCCAGCCCACATGTTTACCCGATGGCGGTCACCGGAAGCTGAGATGGGCCAGCGGCGTCAGGTGTGAGGGAAGCACTGTGCCATCGTGACGTGTGCATGAAGGCTGGTGGGAGACGGGCAGGAAGCACGGGAACATACATTTTGGATGATCGTAAGACCTTAGAGCAGTGGTTCTCAACCTTCTGGCCCTTTAAATACAGTTCCTCATGTTGTGACCCAACCATAAAATTATTTTCGTTGCTACTTCATAACTGTCACGTTGCTACTGTTATGAATCGTCATGTAAATATCTGATATGCAGGATGGTCTTAGGCGACCCCTGTGAAAGGGTCGTTCGACCGCCAAAGGGGTCTCGACCCACAGGTTGAAAACTGCTGCCTTAGAGGAAGAGAAAGCAGGACAGCAAGAGAGAATGTGTGTGAGTGGGGGCAAGGGTGCCGCTCTGGAGGGTGGTCAGGGCACCTGAGGGGGGCCAGGGAACCCTCCCCTCCCAGGAGGTGACATTTCTCCCGGATGCTGAGAAAGAGGGGAGCGTGGGGGAGCTAGGGGCGGGGGGGGGGGGGGGGGGGGGGCAGGAGGGGGAGGGGCCAAGAGCCCAGCATATTCTCCAAGCCTGGATTTCATCCTTGGAGCAATGAGAAGCTACCGGAAGATTTTCAGTGAGTGAGCGCAGTGGAGCGAGAAGCAGCAGTGGGACCAGGGAGACCTGAGCTGTCTGTGGCTCCCGGTGACCTGCCTTGTGACCTCCCTCTGGGGCTCGGCCCACGCTGGGTGTCCTTAGGTGGTGCAGCTGGGACCGGCCATGGGAACCACTGCTCTCTGTCAAGTTTGTGCCCCCAACAGGCCCCCCACCCCAGATGCCTTGGGAGTCCCAGGGGAATGTGTCCCCAGCAGGGTGCCGGGAGCTGTGGCAGAATGGAGGGTGGCACTTGTCCACAGGGGTGGCTGCTCCTGAACTCCAGCCACTGCACCGGGGAGGAGGGGAGGCCCAGAAGGCCAGGCCTCTGATTCTACAGAAGTCAGAAGCCCAGAAGGGTGTGAAAAGCCTTGGTTTTTAAATGCCGACATCAAATCCAAATGGGAATAACATTTCCTGAGCTCTGTCCATGAACCCGGAGCCTAAAGAATTGCAGGAGATCAGACCTGGGCCTCCTGGAGCCTCCAGCCAGTCTACTGCCTCTTAGAGAAAGAAGCAGCACAGACGAGGAGGCAAAGGCAGCCAGGGCGCAGCCGGCCCCTTAGGAGCCCTACCCCTTCCCTGTGCTCCTGGGCCCTGCTGGTGGTTGCCCAAGCCTGTGGCCTTCTCAGAATAATGTTTTTAAATGCATGAAATCAAATCACAAAAGCACCCAATTCTATTTAAATACAATCATCAAAATGCCACCGTGTGCTCACACAGCTGCGACTTTGTTAACTAAGGGGTGGAAGTAGTGAGGGGCAGAAACAAAGTGTCAAGACCTCTGTAACCCCCACCCCTCCAGTTTTGGGGAGCCTCTAGATCATCCCCCTCTCTCTCCAAGCTGAGCGCTCCCTGGAAATGAAACACAGACCTGCTGCTGTCTCTCTCCTACTTAACCCCACCCCTACCCCCGTGGCTTCCCACCCCCTAGAGATAACGCCCTAGTTCTAAGCCCTGCCTTCAAGGCCCTCGAGGGCCCCATCCTCCCCTTGCTGCCTCCAGGCCGGCTGCACAGCTGCCTCCAAGCACTCACTCCTTCTGAGCCTTGGCACCAAGGACACGGGACGGTCAGGAGCGCCAGCCTGGTGTCAGGCAGGGGCAGGTTCCCGTCTTAAATCTGCAACTTATTAGCAGGGAATCTGTGAACCGGCCACTTACCCTTTCAGCCTCAATTTCCCCAACACCACCTGCTATGATAATAAGGATCTGATGAAGGAACATTTGAAAATTCCGGCGGATTTTACACCCTCGAGAAACACAAGTTGCCTCTGGGGCTGTGGTTGCACTAGGACTTCTCGCTTCCCACGAAAGCAGGGCAGCTCTTCCTCATCCTTCCACAGAATCCTCTCCCCACTCACTCTGTTCAGATCTCCACTCCGTGTCTCCGTATCAAGCCTGCCATCCTGAGCATGTATGTAAGCTGCCCCCTCTCTGTTGCCTGATGCTGCTGTATGTTTCTTCTTTGCATGGCATGCCATCTGCTATAGTACGTGCCTGCTTGTCTGTCTATACCCTGTTCCACCCACACTGAGAAGAATATAAGCGCCTGAGGCGAGAATTGTCTTTTGTTCACGGCTGGATTCCCTGTGCCTAGACCTGTACCAGGTCCACAGCAGGCTCTGTAACCATTTATTGGATGGATGGATGGATGGATGGGGAAGGAAGGAAGGAAGGAAGGAAGGAAGGAAGGAAGGAAGGAAGGATAGAAAGCCTTTGCCAATATTTCCCTGAGGGGTATGAGAAGTAGTCAGAGAGATACCATAGCCACGGCACTTGCTCGGTGTCTGCCATATAAATGCTCATTCCTCATCCTCCTTCTTAACCTCTCTGAGCCTCAGTTTGCTGTAATACGAAGAAGACTGCTGCTGCTGCTGCTGCTGCTGCTACTGTTAATCACAGTAACGACACCAGGCCTGCTCACCTCCTGGAGCTGGTGTCATGTCCAAAGCCAGACCACCTTTTGTAAGCTGCACATCATTACCCAGACATTGTTACTGTTGCTTTTAAGAACACAGGCCAGCCGTAACCGGTTTGGCTCAGTGGATAGAGCATCAGCCTGCGGACTGAAGGGTCCCGGGTTCGATTCGGGTCAAGGGCATGTACCTTGGTTGCGGGCACATCCCCAGTGGGAGGTGTACAGGAGGCAGCTGATCGATGTTTCTGACTCTCTATCTCTCTCCCTTCCTCTAAAATATATTAAAAAAAAAAAAAAAAAAAAAGAACATAGGCCAGTTACTTCCTCTTCTCTGGGCCTCCCCTTCTTCATCTATAACATAGGCTAGTCCCCCTGCGCTTCCTGCCCAGGGAGGTCCTGTGGGGAATGGACACGATGGTGCATGTTCATTGCTTTGTGAACGGGCGTCCTGAGCAGAGGCACAGAACCCTCATCTGACGGGCACAGGAGCTGGAAGTGCCCGGGGCTGGGATCGCCAACACCTGCCGTGGCTCTTCCATCAGGAAAGCGCCGGGCCTGCCTTCGGAGGTGCTGCCACTTCATGTGGCCATTTCTGCAAACGGCCAAGGACCCCCTTTTTCTATTTCCCAGCCGATTAGAATTCGTTCATGTGTTTCAGGCTCTTGGAAAGCAAATAAAAATGTCCTTTTCGCGTTTATGTTGCCAATTGTCTTTGCAGTTTGGCTTGAATTTTTTTTTAAAACATAATTTTCCATGTAGATATAACTAGGTTCTCAATCTTTTCCATTTTGGCCTCTGGTGTTGGATAGTTTTGAAAAGGCCTTACTCGCCGCTCCATTTTAATCACTTCAGCGGGCATGTTCAGATGGCCAGGCCAGCCGTGGGGAGGGGCCAGGAGCGGCGGCAGGAGGAGGCAGCAGGGGCTGCCGGGGCCCGGGAGGGGCCAGAGCAGGGCGCTGCCCTGGAGGAAGGGGCAGGTGCACGCGGAGAGCTGAGCCCCGGCCGGGTTCCAGGCACAGGTGCCGGCACCAGGTGTGCAGGTATGCGGGGAGATTTGGGTCCTCCTCAGGGCCCCGGGGAGCCCTGGACGTGTTGAGAGGGAGCGGCAGATCCGACCGCATTTTTAATGAACTCCCAGCACCTGGCAGAGGGGAAACCAGGTTCCCTTCCAACGTCCTCTCTGGAGAGCCAGCCCTTTCCGACACAGTTCCTCTGACTCCACGCGTGCACCGCCCTTGCCCCAGCACACGCCCAGTTCCCAGGGTGGCCCAAGCGACCTTTTAAAAATATAGAAGTCAGCGTCTCTCTTCCTGCTGGAAACATGTCAATCACGTCGTCACCCCACTTGGAATAAAGCCCCCAGCCCTGCCCCTGAGCGCGGGGCCCTGGGCCACCCGGGTGGCCGCCTCTCCTGCGACGCTCGGCCCTGCGTGGTCGGCTCCAAACACTGGGTTTCTCAGCACCACGACCTGATCCACCACAGGGTCCCTTACGGCTCCCTAGATCCAGAATGGGGACCCCCAACGCTCCTCCTGCCAAAGCCTGCTGAGCTGATGTGGCCCCGCCAGGTGCCTCCTGCCCACCCAGCATCTAATCTCTGCTCCCTCTCGCTCCTAGACCCCTCTCCTTCCCCAGCAGCACTCACCACTGGGCTGTCTCATATCCATCTGCCCAGGGCCAGCCCTCGCAGAGAGCAAGCGCCCCGGGCCCGGGCCTCAGACGCATGTCCACCTGCTGCTCTGAGCACACCGAGCGCTCAGCGACCTCACACCCCACCAGGCAGACCCTACTCTCACTCATTTTTGAGAGGAGGAAACTGAGGCACAGCGAGGCACTGGCCGCAGGTGCCCAGCTGGAAAGTGGCCGAGCTGGGACTGGGCCAGGCCGGGCGGTGGGTGGGTCAGGGCCTGGGCCGGGTGATTGCAGAGTCCGGGCCATGGTGGCGCAGCTCCTCCAGCTGCCCTTCTTCACATGGCTCAGCAGTAGGACTGCCCCACAGGCCCAGCCAGAAGCCAGGAGTCCCTTTCACCCCTTCTCCCTGCCTTCCTTCCCTCCCCTGGTCTTTCTCCAACCCTGACTCTGCCGGCCACCTCCACCCTGCTCATCCCTGAGTCCTCCCTCCTCCCCCACCCGCAACCCCAAGCAGGTCATGCCCAGTCCTCCCTTAAACCACCTCGGATCCACGCCCTTCCCTCCATCTCTGACCAGCCCAGCAACAGCCACATCCGGGCAACTGCAGCCGCCTCCTGCATGGGTCCCGCTTCCACGGTGCCCCACCCCACCCCAACCATCCTCCTCACAGAGGCCGGAGCTCTTCCAAAAACAGTTCCACCATTTCCTGTTCCACGGGGCACCCTCCCCGTGCACCGAGGAGAAAAGCTAAGATCCCTCTTCCAGATCGGCCTGTGCCCCAGTGGGTGTGGAGTGTCATCTCCCAGCACCCCGCATTCCACGGAGGCCATGCTCCCCTCTCCCTGACGTCTCTTCCCCGGGCTTGGCACGAGGCTCCCGTCGGCCTCCAAGTCTTGGCGTAAGTGTGGGCTCCTGGGGGGCCCTCCCAGGCCGAGCACGCACCCTCACTGCTTCTCCTCTACTCCTACACTCGTTGCGGAATGAAGGCTGTCCACCTGGCAACACGCGGGGTTTGTGTGCGAGCAGATCCCGCGGGAACCCCGCCCCATGGATCTTCTCGCCTCCACGGAGTCCCCAGAGCCCAGGACAGCGCACATAGTAGGCCCTCAGTAAAGACTTGCTGAGGGAGGATGGCCAGCGTCTGCGGTCAGAGCCGCTATCGCTGTGCCCCCAGATATGCGGCTGGAGGAGGTGAAAAATAATACAGAACAAACCGACGAGGAAAACCCGTGGGGGCGGAACCCACCGTTTCCAACAGTAAATTCTTGACCTTTCTGCTTCCCTCTCCACGATGGTCTGTAAAAAGGAAAAAGGGTTTTTTTTTAAAAAAAAAATCCCCACCAATTACCTCTGAGATGAGACTTAATATACCAAGTTTTTGCCTGGAGCGCATTTTTACAACCGAGTAATAAACCCCAGAAAAACATGCCTTTCCACAGGCCCAGCCGCCGTCCAGCGGGGCCGCGCGGCTGTGGGAGGGGGACGTTCCTTTCTTGTTAGGGGAAGAAAGAAAACAGGGGGAAGACTCGGATGAGGTAAATATTTATGGAAAGACGCCGTGTTGTTGATAATCAGGAATCTGGCTTTCCTTCCCGAACCAGGTTTCTATTTGTTTTCTGTTCAGATCACGTTGATGGCACTTGGGTTTTCTGTGCAATGAAGTGGCTGGGAGCGGGGGAAGGAGGGGGACAGAGGGCCCCCCGTCTTGGCCCTTTGCCAGCGTGGAGGGTCCCGCAGATTCTCAGAGGAGATGGGTGTGGGCACCACCGTCTTGATCCTCACGTTGCCAGAGACGCCGGAAGGAGTCCCTCCCGGAAAGGGAATTATTCCCGTGACAGGAGACCAGGCCTAAACGGAGGGGACTGAGCCCCGAAGCCGGCGTCACCCTGATAACAGCCGAGGAAGCCTGGGCAGACGGCGCGCCCCTCCAGCCTCAGTGTCCCCTCCTGGGAGCAGGAGGCGAAGGTCGAGGCTGTGATGGTGCCCTGTGACCTCCGCACCTTACCATCCACCGGCGGTCGGGGAACCAGGGCGAAACGGACACCCAGAGTCTCACCAGGCTGTTGGTGCAGAACAGATACACAATAGAGTTGAGGGAAACGGAGGGATGAAAATAAAAGCCACTGCAGCCCTTTCCTGAAGCGAATGAAAGGCTGTGTCCAGGGCAATCACACCAGCAAAGTCAGTCAGTTCCAGCCAAATGCAACTTTGAGTCGATTTTCTGAAACCTTTTTTTTTTTAAATTATTATTGTAAAAGTCAAGGAACGTTCAAGGAGATTTGGAAAACAAACTCACAGAATATCCCACGACCCCGACACCCTAATGATCCTCGTCTGCATATTTCTTCCCCCCCACGTGTGGCCCGCATTCCCCCTGGAATGGGAACTCATGGAAAACGGGAGGTCAGCCCCAAACGTGGACCGCTGCCCTGCTTTCACGGATTCGTTTACTTCGTTCACAACCAGGCAGGGAGCTGCCTTCCCCTCCACGCCAACGGGCTTTTGTTTTCTAGTTGTTTTTAAAATATATTTTATTGATTTCAGAGAGGAAGGGGGAGGGAGAGAGATAGAAACATCCATGATGAGTGCGAATCATGGACCAGCTGCCTCCTGCACACCCCACACTGGGGATGGAGCCCGCAACCAGGGCCTGTGCCCTGACAGGGAATGGAACCGTGACCTCCAGGTTCATAGGTCGAAGCTCAACCACTGGGCCACCATGGCGGGGCTAAATTTATTTTTAATCTAAGAAAAATTATTTCTGTTTTCAAGTGACACCATTGGTTGAGAGCTCCCTTGCACCATGAAAATTAACACACACACACACACACACACTCACACACACACACACACACACCGCCGGCCCCTGCCACACAACAACCTCTGACAGTCACTGGGCTGACACTAGGGCCTCAGCAACCCATCATGGTGGCTCTTTCTGCGCCGCGCATGCCCGGGGCCTCTGCCTGGTTCCACCGGTGGCGTCACCTAGGTAACCGGTAGCCAATCGCAGAACCGAAGTGGGGTGGGAGCAGGAAAATAGTTCCCATCACCCCTCCTCCTCTGCAGAGTCAGCTGGTCTAGGTGAGTCACTCAATTGATGGTTTTCAAAAACTGTCACCTCCAAGTGTTATTCTGTGCCCAGAACTGTGACAGGGGCTTGCTGTCCTTCATCACTGACCCTCCCAACAACCCTCTGAGGCCAGCGTTCATGCCACCCCATTCTGCAGATGAGGAAACTGAGGTTAGAGAGGTTAAGTGACTTGACCAAGGTCACAGAGCCCATTTCTGTCTGAAAATCTATACTCTTCCCCTGTCCCCCCGCCCCCCCCCCCCCCCGCACTCCCCTCCGTGCACCCACGTCCCGCACAGAGCTGAGGACCCCCTTCTTCCAAGAGAAAACTGGGTGTCCAAGCCAGAACGGGTAACCGATTTCCATTTTGCCCCTCGCATTTGACTCCACACCCAGGATTGCTCAACACTTCGATTCGATGCCCTTGAGGCTGGACATCCACGTGACGGCTCACAGGTCACTTAGGAGGCCAGGTCAAGGTCAAAATCTCAGCGCCCACTGTCTGCTCCGTGGAGAACGGGGCTAGCTATACAGTCAGATGGGCCCATTGTGGACAGAAACTGACCACACTCTTGGCCATTTAAGGGCTCAGCAAACACGCCGGCTGGCTGGGCCGTCCTGTGCTGATGGCAATCTCGGGCTCTCCGGGCCTTGGAGTGCCGCCTCGCTCACCACGGGGTTGGGGAAACCCTCGGAACAAGGTGGGCCCGTCCCTGGACACTAGGGTTGCCCTGGGCCTTACAGGTAAGAAAAGGGGTGCACTGTGCAGTCCTGGGTTGGCAGGAACAGGAGAGGATGACAGAGCAAAGAGGGGGCAGAGGGAGCCGGCACGAACTCCCCAAGAGCACGAGCCAGAACCCGAAGCCGGGCTGAGCAGCCGGGCCAGCCTAGCCCTTTTCTAGAAACCCCAGCCTTTGCTGGGGGCACACCTGCTGCCAGGCGCTGTGTAGGTTAAAAGCAAGTCAGTGAGGATGAGGGGAAACAGTGCTGCTGACTGTCCTCACACTGTGAAGCCTCGGTGATTTCACTGCGAGGCTGAGGCGGCCCGAGGCTGGCCCTGCCCACAGCGGGCCTGTCCCTCCTGGCCCTGCTCACTCCCCGGCCTTCAGCTCCGAGCCCGCTGCCTTGGCCCAGGGCTCCGGACATGCCAGGCTGTTGCACTGCAGCTTGGAGAGCAGGAGGCGTGGGTGTCTTGTCACCAAGGAGCATGACGAGCAGCAGGGGGAGGGACCTGAGCTGCAGCAGGCCCTGCCTCTGGCCCCAGGATGCGTTCCCAGCATCTCTCCTTCTCCGGGACCTGCCTCTCCACCCCTCCCGCCTTCCACTCCCAGCGCTGCTCCTCCCTCCACAGAGCCTCGCAGCGGCCTCCTCACGGTCCTATGGCTTCCAGAATCCCACCTGCCTCCCACTTTCCATCACACCCCCCTCCTTCCAGCACGCCTCCACAGGGAGTGTCCCAGAGAGTACAGACGCTATTGCTCCCCTGCTCAAAACACTGTCCCTGCAGAAATGCAAGCAGAGTCAGGCTCTCTGTGTCTGGCAGAGCCGGGGGGGGGGGGGGGGGGGGAGGCAGGCATGAGGTGGGTGCTGCTGCTGCAGGGGCACTGGGACAGGGTTTTGCACAAGGACCAGCACAGTCGGTTCAGATAAAAATACGGACGCTTGTCTCCAGCAATCGGAGTTTTGGGAATGAAACCTAGAAATAAGAGGCGATAGGAAGGTTAGCAAGGATTTTGTTCTCAAGAAGCGTTGGTAGCAGCGAAGCTTGGGGGAGCCGATGTGATGTCCGTCATCAGGAAAGCGCTCGCTGAGCTGTAAGCATCCCTGCTGTGGGAGGCAGGAGCAGGGATTACAGCCAGTGCCTCCATGAGACAATCACGGTGTGGACGAGGCGGACACTGACCAGCCCACAGCTTCCCCAGGGAAACGGGGGAGAAATGGAGACAGGCGAAGGGGGAAGGTGAGAGGAACTTGCCTTCCACGCCGATGGAGAGACAGATACAGAGTCACACACAGACACCATCAGTGTCCGCTCTTCTGCACTCACACAGCTATTTGGTGATCGTGTACAATGAGAGCACCTAAGGATACACAGGAGAGTGCTCATCCCAGTCATGTTTGTGAATCCTAGCTATGTGGATGGCAAAACAGGACAAGAGGCGGGGAGATGATGAATTGCTCGCATGTCTGTGATTTGGTTTATTGGTTATGGTGGCTGTTAATTGCATTTGAAACTCCCAAAGGAGAGTTTCATACAAGACACGTAGGCCACTCTGCAGACTGACCCAGTGAAGCCAGAATCCCAGCTTTCAATGCAAAGTCTCCTGATTTTTAAAAATATATATTATTATTATTGACTAGAGGCCCAGTGCACGAAATTCGTGCATGGTGGTGGGGGGGTGCTCCCTCAGCCCAGCGTGCAACAATGCCAGCATCCCTCACCCCAGCCTCTGGCCAGAGGTCCCTCCCCTCCCTCCATGCAGCCAAGGAGCAGACGCTGGGCTCGCATTGCCGGGTCGACGCCACCAGCATTCCGCCCCCGCCAATATGGGCACCGCCATCTTTGTTGCGGAGTGATGGTTAATTTGCATATTACCCTTTTATTATATAGGATTTCAGAGAGGAAGGGAGAGGGAGAGAGAGATAGAAACATCCGTGACGAGAGAGAATCATTGATCGGCTGCCTCCTGCAAGCCCCACGCGGGGGATCGAGCCCAAAACCCAGGCATGTGCCCTGACTGGGAATCGAACCTTGACCCCCTGGTTCATAGGTCCACACTCAACCACGGAGCCATGCCGGCCAGGCGAGTCTCCTGATTTTTAAATATTGGAAACTTACTCCGATGTGTACTACACTGTCTTCATGCCAACACTGTGAGTGTGGAAGAGGATAATTCTGCAGGAAGGATCCGGCTCGGGCAGCGCCTGTGACGGCTGCTGGAGTAACCAGGCACGTGACAGGGCCACCCTCCCACCAGAGCGAGGACTGGAGGGCAGGACCCGCCTGGGTAGCACGTGCTCCAGGTGGACAGTGACCAGCCCACAGCTGCCGGGGGAAAGGGGGAGAGATGGGAAAAGGGGGAGAAATAGGAAAAAGGGGGAGAGATGGGGAAAAGGGGAGAAATGGAGAAAGATGAAGAGGGAGGCGAGCGGAAGAAGAAAAGGACAGATCATGCAACATGTCTGATCCCTTTGAAGAGAATGAAGGAAGCCGTTTTCTGCTCCCTTGCGGCTGACAGGCGTTGATTTTGCCGACAGAGCCTAGCGATGTGCCGGGAGTCTCCCCAGGTCCTCCAGATGCTGGAGGTGAGCTCTTCAACAAGGGACGGATTTCCAAACACCTCGGTTTCCAGAGCGCTCTTCCCTTCTTGCAGTGACTGCTGAGCTGGCAGGTGGCCACGTCCAGGGGAAGAGCTGCTGCTCTTACAAGCTCTGCACCCCTTGTCTGTTACCAATACCCCCGCTGTGCCCCGGGCAGGCCCTCTCCCTATCACAGCGCAGGCCTGCAAACCCAGAGGCTGGCAGGGCCCCTGCCCCGCAGCTTTACGGATAAGGGGTCCAAGGTCCAGAGAGGGGCAGTGACCTGCCTGAGGCAGCCCAGCAAGGAGGCGCGAGCGGGATTCCAGGCGGAGTCTGCGCTGCTGGAAGTGCAGTGTTGTCTCAGGTCAATGGGCTCCCGAGTCCCAGGCGCCCGCCCACACCATTGTCCGCTTGTGGAGGAACACCCCTCGGGATCTCGGGCCTTATCCTAGCAACGCCGCTGGTATTAATAACTAATGTGTAACTTCAAAGAAACCCCGCTTTAAAACAAAGCTCACGTCACAGCGCTCTGTATCGAGCGGAGGGGTGGCCTCTGAGAGTAGGTGGCGGGGACGCCAGGTCAGGGTGACCTGCTGGCTGGACACTGCTGCCCGCAAAGCCTGCCCGGTGCCTGGCCCGCGGGTCAGCCATCCTTGGCCTGCGTTGAAGTTGTACCCAGCCCGGCTCCTGAGTGTAACGGGAGGGTTCACAGGTGGCTGAAATGATAACTCCTGGTCACGTGCCTCAGTGTGACTTCGCGCCCAGGCCAGGACCTACCCTGGTTTCAGCAGGAAGGCCTGTGCCATCTTCCAGCGGAGCGCCCTGTGCTGCCAGGGCCTGTGCCACCTTCCAGCGGAGCTCCCTGTGCTGCCAGGGCCTGTTCCCCCCCCCCCCCCCCACCCCCAGCTCCCTGTGCTGCCCAGAGGCGCCAGGATCTTAGCAAGCAGATTTCCATAAGCCTCTTTGCACTGGTCCACCCAGCAGTGTTCGCACTAATTGTCTCATTAACAATTATCCACCAGGTGCCTCCCAGGCCTGCACCTGCTGAGTCAGATGTCCTCTCCACACAGGAGGCAGCACCAGGGACAGGCGGGACTCACGACTCAGCACATTCTAGTCCACAGTCTCCCTCCATCCCACTCTCGGGTGGGGGGAAGGAGGCGCTGCTCAGGGGAGTGGGAGCGCACCCCGGGGTGCACACCTGGCCCAGGATGAGACTGGGGTGCTCACCACCCCCCCACCTCCTGTGACCCATCCACCCTCTGCCTTCCTGGAGCCTCGGTCAGCAGTGGGCAGACGTGGGAGCAGACTGAAGTTTACTCACTCTCTCACGACCCTTTCTCCTGGAACCACAGAAGTAGGAGAGACATGAATGCAAGGACACTCCCCCCCAACCCCCATGTGGCCAGGGAGGGAAAGAAGGGACGCTGAGGGGGGAAGGGCCTGCGTGGGGTCCCCCAGCGAGCGAGTGAGTGACATGTGGGGTCAGGCCTTGCTTCTCAGCTGTGGTCCAGGTCCTTTCTCCTCACTCCCCACGAAGACCACAGAGCCACCTGCAGGAAGTCTGAGCCGTGGGAAGGTGGGGACACGGAGAGCCTGTTCCATCAAAGCCACAGTCACACAGCTGTCCAGGCAGGGACAGTGCTGCCACTCTGAGCAGGCAGGCCCCACTCTCAGGTCTAATTCGTCCTCCTACTCCAGGGATGGAGCGGGGAGCGGGGCCGGGATGGCCTCTGCACACACACAATGAAAAGAGAAATGTCATTTCCTGGGTGTCCCATGGCTGAGACTCAGGCCCCTGCAGGGCGTGGAGGTAATAACAGCACCGCCGGGGTGTGTGTGTGTGTGTGTGTGTGTGTGTGTGTCAATGCCAGCCCTGCTGCAGACCAGGACAAGGCCTGTGAGCAGCAGGCACCCAGGGCGGTTAGGAAGGGGGATCTGTTTATATTTCCTAAACACATTTAGCTCATTTTTTTCTATAAACACAGGAAACCTGGGAGATGCAGCAAAACCAGGACGGTCCTGAGTGAGGGGAGCGGATAGCAATGAAGCGGATGGAGAGGAGAGAGGACCCTCAGGCCCAGAAGGTGGACACGGAGGGGGGTGGGGGACATGCCGGCAAACCCGCTGGGGTTGGAGTCAGCCCCCCGGGGGTCAAATGCCAACTGGGTCACTTAGATGCTGCATGACCTTGGGCCGGCGACCCCGCCCCCCACTCTATCTCCCTCTGTGCAGTGTCATTGTTGTGGGGAGTGTGAAGGTTAATTGAAAGCCCAGGGAGGTAGGAGTTTGGGGCAACATGAGCGCCGTTCTTCCTTGTGGACAAACTTAGAAGCCCGCCCCCCCCCATCCCTCCTCAAGAATCCCGCCTGACTTTTAGGACCGGAGACCACCCCCCTCACGGGTCAGGGCGCATCAGGTCCCTGGGGAGGCAGACTCCCCTGGGTCTTACATTGTCCCTTCTCCATCCTGACTCATCCCGTTCACTCAGCCAGTGTTTACTGAGCCCCTCACTGGGCCCGGCCTCTTCTAGACGCGGTTCTGTGGGCGCAGGACAAACCTCAGACCCGGAAGTCAGCCCTCAGTGGGGTGGGGAGGCGGGGAGGCCAGGTCTCCACACCAGAAGGTCCCCGAGCTGCAGGCGCAGGGTGTCTGAGGGGCAGAAGCAAAGTGCTCACGGACTGACTCCCTCTGCGACTTCCCACAAATGAACCCCCTCTCTGAGCTGAAGTTATCTCCTGCGGGGAATGGGGTGGTGGACTGGGGTAGCGACAGGGAGGAGGCGAGAGCGGACCTATCCGCAGCCCCATGTGAGCGCTGGACAAGGCTGTGCAGGCCTGCAGCCCTAGTGGCGCAGTTTTGGGGTCACTGCGGGGTGCGTCTTCCTGCCCTTGGGGACCCCGGCCACCTCCCAGGGCTGGCTGGGGCCTGGGCCCGCCTCTCCCCCACGTCCCTCCCCTCCATCCCCCCACCCCCACCCCAGCTCCAGTGCCCCAACCCCTCCCCTAGAACCGACTAACAAAATTCAGAATAATTGCTTCTAATTGTCTTCATCCTCCAGGTAAGCAAACCTGGCTCCTCCCTCGCAGGCCTGGGGGTGGGGCCCCAGGAAGAGAGCGCCTGTTTTCCTTCATGAAAAACATAATCATGCCCCTTAGGCCGCTCCCCAAGTTTCCTTTCTCCCTCTGCCCCCGCCCAGGGGGCTGCATTTTGACGATGAAACCATTTGGAGGCCGCCAAGTAAGAGAGAGTCCAGATTCCTGCCCAACCGTAGGCGCCTCCACTATCCAGGGCCCGGGCTTCACAGCCTGTAGTTGGGAGAAGGGAGAGGGCAGCGCCTCCGGCTGTGAGCGGCTCCAGATCCCCGTCCACCTGCACAACTGTGGCCTCTGGCAAAATACGTCCATTTTAGAATCAGACTCTGATGGGATTCCTGCCAGGTATTTACTAGGTGATAACTCTTATCCAGTCTGAAGCTGCAGCTTTCTCCTCCGAAGGAGAAGCCAGGCCGAGGCCTCAGTCCCAGGGCTGCTTGAGGATGGAGAGGGAGCTGACAGTTACCGACCCTCATGCAAACCTCCCCTCGCCCAGCCCAGCCCAGCCCAGCACGGGAGGTTGTCCTGGTTCTACAGGGGGACACACTGACCAGGGTTGAGGGTCAGTATGGGGACCTGTGACAGGCAGGACGCGGTCCCCTGGCTGGCTGCAGCCACCAGCCTCCTGGACACACTCTCTCAGGGCCCTTTGATGCTCTCTGCACAAATCAGAACCGGGCCCTGCTAATGGGAACTCCCTGGGGGGGGGGGGGGGGGGGGGGGAGGACCGGAGTGGCCAGCAAGCTGTGCCCAGGGGCTGGGATCAGCAGATACTCCCTGCTGTCCCCTCACTGGACAGAACTGCCCATCTGCTTCCTTCCCAAGAGGTGGGTAGTCACTCCCACTTTACAGTTAAAAAGGTTACAGTCTCGTGCCACAAACTGTCCAATGTTGGGTCATTGGACCCCGGAAATGCGTGGTGCCAGGTGGGTCTATTGAAAAGGGAGGGAAGAGTAATATCGATGATGATGTAAGAAATGATGATGCTGTGAAACTTGTACTGGACGCCAGGCACGTCCACACCGCAGGTAAGGAAACCCCTGCAGACAGCCAGTGACCACCTGCCCAGAGCCCCACAGGAAGTAAGGGCCTCAGCCGGGTCTCTGGTCTCCGGCCTGCACAGCTGCAGGAGCAGGTCTGTGACAGCCACCCCGGGGCGGGGCGGGCTGCTGTGCCACGTGGGCCACTCATCCCTGTTCAGTAGCGCTCACCAGCCACACCGCAGACCAGGCATGACTGGGCCCGTTTTCTGAAAAGGCTCAGTGACACCCCCCCCCCGCCCCCCCCCCCACACACACCCAGTGCAGGGAGGGTGGCAAGCGGTAGGGAGTGGGCTGGACTTGAATACAGAACTGCAGGAGGAGAACTGGGAGCCTTCCCTCCTGAGCCCTGTGCTCCAGGCTTCAGACTGGCACTCGCCCACCCATTTCTTCTCTCTCGTCCCCCTCCCTCCCTCCCTCCCCCCCAGGATGTCCCGGTCCGGGCTTCTTCCAGGGGACCATGACGGGTAGGTACGCCCCACCGCAGCTCCCTGGCAGCCTCTCTCTAGTCGGCGCCTCAGACTAGCTCATCTGTAAAACGGGAGCCAACGAAGGCCCAGGCGAGCACCCTGTGCGCTTTGGCTAAGGCCCACGTCTGCAGTCCTGACCTCAGCGGGCGGGCGAGGCCGTAAAAAACCTTTTGATCGTCCAGAACTTCACAAGCAAGGGATTCATCCCCCAGAACCTCAGGCAGGACCTGCTGCCGGTTTTCTCCCCGTCAGCTCCCTAACTCAGAAAGGGACCTCGCAAACGCCTGCAAGCAGGCCCGCCCCCCGAGGTCTGACCTTCCCAGTCCTGGTCTTCACACACAGGTAAGAAAAAGGAGCTCAGAGAGGGGCAGCCTTTAGCCCGAGGCCACACAGCGAAGGGATGGGTTTGGGGGCGGGGGTGGCTGTGCCGTGGCATTCCAGGCAGGCGTTGGCGCCCGCTAGTCTGCCCGCTTCTGATACCCGGGTTCGAGAGGATAGGCCGCTAACGAGCGGCCCATTAGGAGGAATTGTCACTCCTGTGGGACCGAGGTTGTCCCATTAGGGCGAATTGTCATTCCTCCCGGAGCGAGGTTGTCCCGGCTCCGTGCAGGCTGAGTGCCGGGGCCGAGAGCAATTAACGCGGCTCCGGAGCGGGCAGCCGCCTCTGCCCGGGGCAGCCGGGGCGGGGCGGGGCGGGGGCGGGGCGCCCGGCGCGGCTGGAGCCGGTCACCCGGCGCAGCCCCTTCCCCGGAGCCCGCCTTTCATCTCCCCGCGCCTGGCGCCTGCCCGCAGCCCAGGCCCGTCTACGGCCCCCTCCCTCGCCCCTCCCCCGCCTCCTCCCAGCCGCGGGGACCCGGCGCTCCGTCCGGGCGTTGCTAACGCTGCGGTCCGCGTGCGTCCTCCACGGTTTGCAGGCGAGTTTTCGCCCCGGACTCGCGGTGCGCGTGCCCGCTGCTCCACACGGGGCCCCGGCGCGTGCAAACTGCCCGGGGGCGCGGAACGTGGAGGCTGCGGATGTGCGCGCCGGGGCTTGGGCCGCGCCCGGCCATCCCCGGGTCCCCCACTTCTTACCTGCGTGACCTGGGGCTGCACACTCAGTGCGCCCTAACCTTGGGCTTTTCACCTGGGAAATGGAGAGAAAATATTCCCGCCCCGAACGGTGTGTTAGGACAGATGAGATGCGGGGGACCGGTCCAGGCACTAACGCGCCCTGGAGCGCTGAGGCTTGGTGTGACAGCTCCTGCTGGGAGCCCTCCTTCCCGCCTACGAGTATGTCACCTTAGGGAGTGCCCCCCTGAGTGCCAACGCCGGCCCTCCGCTACGGGCTGCACCGACTCCGCTGAGGGACGCACGTCCCCAGCCGCCCCAAGTTCTCAGCCCGGGAGGTTTTACAAAGAAGCCACAGTGAACTGCAGGCAGGCGCAGGCGGCGGTGCGCCTGGTTTTGGAGAGCGGGCCGGGAGAAAGCAGTGGATAGATGGTTACCGCTTTGGATATACAATGTTTTCTATTGATTCCCCTAGACCTTTACGTAGCCTATTGAATGTAATCACCATAAGAACCGTCTCAGGTAGGGCTTCTCTCTTACTTCAGGGACTAAGAAGCAGGCTGGGGGGCGGGGGGGAGGCAGAGTGAGGTGCCCAAGGTCCCGGCCAGGACGCCCAGGAAAACGCAGCCTCCGCAGGAGTGCCTGACAGCGCTCCTCCGAAAGGGTTCCCCCTGTGCTGAAGTCCCACCCTTTTCCCAGCAGAAGTGAGTCCCTTTCCTGAATGTCCCCACCCCAGCAGGACGCTGGGGAGGGAGCTGCAGAAGACTCTTGGGCAGGCTGCTTGCCCCTGGGCATCTCTCCTATTCACAGGCAGCTTGGCACCCTGGCTTCCAGCACCAGGAGTTTGTTTGTTTGTTTTGTTTTGTTTTCATCTCTACCATTTTCCTATTTCTGGCCTCATGCATTTCTTTTCCTGTCTGGACACCAGGAGAACATGGCCTCCCCTTTTCCTGAAAAGTTCATCCATCAAAATAAAAGGGCTCCAGCACTGTGGCTTTTTATTTTAATTTCACAGGAATGAGCCTGGGAAATGGATAAATATGAACAAGGAGTTTGCAGAGCTATAAAGCAGTGGCTGGGTACAGCCCAACTGACAGCCGGAGCCTTTGGTGCACTGTGGCACCTGGGGGCTCAACGAATTTCAGGTTTGCTTCCAAGACATGCAGCCTGCACCGGGCAGGGCGCCTCTCTTGGAGGCACAGGTCATCATCTGGCTTTACCTGTCCGGTATTTGAGATTCATATCAAGCCAACCATCATCAGATGTGACTCAGGGGGAAATGCACACGTCTCCAGATAGCTCTCATAGTTGTTGTTGTTTAACTTTCTCTGATTTTCCACTTTGTTGAAGAAAAAAAGAGAAAAGAATGTGCTTGTTCCTCGTGGAGGGGGAGGGACCAGAGGGTTTAGAAGGCCGTGGTTAGGAGTTCTTTACTCTTTAAGTTTCCAGGATAGTTTCTAATCACGCCGAATTAGCCGGCCATGCAGGCTCTTTTTATCCTTGGAGATTCAGATAATGCCTGTTTGCCTACCCTACCGGGCAGTTTCACTCCAGGCAGAGGTGGGGGGGGGGGGCGGGGGAGCAGGGCATCAGAGAGGTGCTCTGGCAGTGGGTCTGGGGGTCAAGTTTCTAAGACTTGAAGTGCTAGGAGCCTCCAAGCCTTGGCCATTTCAGTACCACAAACAATGTCCCTTCCTTACAAGGCTCTGGTAACTGGTGCTGTGTGCACCGCCCTGAGCTGGGGGACTTCTATTTCCCTCCTCACTTGCAGAAAAAATGGTTCCGATGCAGGGAAAAGCAGCTGCCACCCAGGAGTCATCAGAGTCTTGGCCCAGCGGCCTGCAGACATCTCAGGCCTCTGTGCAGTGAAGCTCGCTCTCCCCTTCCCTGGTCCAAGAAGCAGAGGCAGTTGTCAGTAAGGCTTGAGATGGAATTCCCCAGGTCCAATTGGGAGTGGGGTGAGATCTCTCTCTCTCTCTTTCTCTCTTTTCCTTCCTTCCTTTTAAAACCAGGTGTAATGTATGAAAATGTGCTTCCCCAAAAGGTCCAGAGGCCTGGGGTGTGCAACCTGGGAGCCCTGTGTCTCTGAAACTCGCAGGAGGGAGGAAGGCTTAGATACTATCGTGCCTGTTCTTCCCTTGTCCTCCTCCAAGGCAAACACTGGCACCCAAACGCACAGGACAAACACAGGCCCAGACAAACGCAGGAACACAGACTGCGCCTGGGCTGGAGGAAAAGGCCGGCAGGAGCCGCCAGAAAGGGGGTTCAGGGAAAAGGAACCCCAGGGATTCCAAGAGTGCACTGTTTTCCTCCTCGCGTGGAAGACGTGGGGAGCATTGTCTTCGTTTGTCCAGTCGGGACCTTGCGGGAGAGGGCAGCCCCTGACCCACTCTGGGGCTTTCTGTGGCCTCTCCTCTGCCAGGCGCTTAGGTAACAGCGGGCGCCCATGGGCGCTCACTGAGAGCGAACTCCTCCGTGGAGCCCCCCGATTGCTACTCCCTTTCGCGAGGGGGGCTGGCCCGGTTCAGTGCCGACATCTAGAGTTGCGCAGGTAGCCCAGCTTTGGCGCATAGTAGGCGCTTCCTACATGTTTTTGCAATATTAGCTGCAGACTTGAAACGCGTTCCAGCGGCGTGAGGGTGGGGGTTGGGGGGGGGGTGTGATACAGACCCGGGGCGCCTTTTCAAAAGAGGGGTCAAAAGAGAGAAGAAATGGGACTCGGAGAACTTCCTCTTTAAATAATCGGCCTTAATTACGCCTTGGACTTTTCAGCTTTGGCGTGATTATAACCCTTGAGGGATCGCCTAATAACAACTCTGCTGACTGCTCCTGTAATTAACTCCTAATTTATTTCAAACAGGGGGGAGGGGAGAAAGGACCAGCCTCTGCCGCCAGAGCCAATGGGAGGCGAGCGTTCGTGACGTCAACGCCAGGGCCGGCGCGGATTGGCGGGCCCGAGTCTCCCACTTCCCCTTGGAGGAAAGGCTCGGCTCCCGGCGCGCCCCTCCCGTCTCCCCCCCAAAAAGTTTGAGTCGCCGCTGCCGGGCTGCCAGCCGAGTCGCGCGCTGGGACCTACGTGGGGCAGAGAAGTCATGGCTTCTCCGTCCAAAGGCAAGGACCTGTTTTCGTCGGATGAGGAGGGCCCGGCGCTAGGGGCCGGGCCGGGCCCCGGCCCTGGGGGCGCCGAGGGGGCGGCGGAGGAGCGCCGCGTCAAGGTCTCCAGCCTGCCCTTCAGCGTGGAGGCGCTCATGTCGGACAAGAAGCCGCCCAAGGAGGCGTCCCCGCGGCCCGCCGAAAGCGCCTCCGCCGCGGCCACCCTGCGGCCGCTGCTGCTGCCGGGACACGGCGCCCGCGAAGCGCACAGCCCCGGGTCGCTGGTCAAGCCCTTCGAGACCGCCTCGGTCAAGTCGGAAAACTCCGAAGACGGAGCGGCGTGGATGCAGGAGCCCGGCAGATACTCGCCGCCGCCGAGTGAGTGCGCGCCCGGGCGGGGACGCCGGGTGCTGGAGGGAGCCGGGGCGGGTTTCCAGGCAGGGGGTTCGGAGAGCCCTCGGCACCGTGCGCCCCGGAGAGCAGGCGCAGCTGGTTCGGGCCCCCGGGTATCCCCCGAGTTCCGCGCGCCGGCTGCATCCTGGACACCCGTGGGCACTTGCGCAGCGCGTGGCCCGGGTCCCCTCGCTGTGCAGAGGGCCGCGCGCTGCTGAGGACTCGCTGGTCCGGGGCGGGCGAACCCTCGCTGGGTTTGCGGGTCGCCTCCCTTGGTTTTCTCTAGCCCCCGGCCCTGCACTTCGGCCACTTGGCTTACTTTTGTTTCGCTGCCACCCGGGTCTGGGGAGCGAAGGGGGGTGTGAAGTTCACAGCCCCGCGAGGTATGCCCTCCTTTTAACGACGAGCCAGCTGAAACCTAGCCCGATATTGGGTGGACATCCTGATCTCCCCTGGGTCCCGGGGCGTCGAAGCAGGACCTCGCGAAGGGAAGGCGGCAGAGGCTGATGCGGGGCTGATGTCCCCGCCACCGGCTCCTCGCCGAAGAAGTCCCGAGCTTCGCTGGGAGCGGGCCCGGGCTGAAGCAGGGGTGTCCCGCTTGGCTCAGTGATCATGAAAGGCTTCCCTGGGCGCCCATCTCAGCAGACCCCAGTCATCGCTGGAGCCCCGAGGCGCAGGCAGAGGCGGGGACCTGGGGCTGCCCCCTTTCTCAGACACCCAGACTTTATTTTAAGAAGACTGACTTGACTGGCAGTGGCCGAAGTGGGCCGGGGCCCTGGTGTCTGAGCCAGGCTGCTCTGGGGTGCCCTGGCCTCAGACCTTGGATCCTTCTCCCCAGAGGGACCCAGCAGAGGTCCTCACACCTGCACCCCGCTTCCTGCAATGAGGGGGGCGGGCCGGGAGTCGGCCCAGGAGAGGGGTGGTGTCCTCAGCTTCAGCCTCCGTGTTGGGGCCCTGGGGCCTTCTGCAGGTTGGAAGTCATTCCCCACAACTTTTACGTCCCTCTCCAGGCCTTTAAGAGTTCTCTGCCCGCTGTACCTCTGGGCAAGGTGGGCAAGAGGGGGCTTGTGGAGGGACTTTTCATGCAAAGTCAGGAGACGCCTCTCTCCACTGCCATCCGTCAGCCCTGGAGGCTGGAGGTGCACAGTATTTTGTGAACAAAACCAGGCCATCTTCCCCGGCGTCGGAGGCTGTCCCCTCCGGCGTCTCTCCCCACCCTGATAGAAACTCCAAAAGATTCAAAGGGCGTGGAGATTAAGGACTCAAAGAATTTAAATACAAGTTTGCTCAGTGCTTTATAGCACTTTTAACCGAGTTATCTTATCTGATCTCTGTGGCCAGAGCCGGCCTCCTGGGAACAGATGAGGACTTTGCAGCCGAGTTCAGAGGATTCAACACACCCAGCTTGGGCTTCACAGAAAGAAACTGGGCGCCACGGAATGACAGGGCTCATCTGGACATTCTAACATGCCTTGCCCTGAACCTCACTGCGTGATCAGTATTGCTTACCCATTTTATTGATGGGGAAATAGAGGCTCGGGAACTTTAAGGGACTTCATATGTTTGACAGCTATTGAGTGCCCCACGGGTTCCTAGGCCTGGGCCCATATGCCCCGGGGCATAGGCAGCTTTCGGGCCTTCCAGGGAGACATGTCCAGAGGTCAGAAGTCCCACTTCCTTAGGCCTCCAGGTTCTGGGACGGCCATTCCCCCAATGACCTCGGTAAACAACCCCACCACAAAGCATAACCCAGCTTCCCTGCTGAGTAAGGTCGCCTTGGGCCCTGGAGCTGACCTTCCCATAAGAAAAGCTGGAGATTCCGAGAAAGGACTTCATTTTAAAACAAAAAGTGGGTTATTGGTGCTTGGGGCCTGCAGAGGCCACAGGAGTGCGGGGGGTAGGAGCCAGGTCCCGGGAGCTTCTGGGGAGGGAGCCTGGGGCGGGAGGGAGCCACCCGCCCGGGCCTGGTTTTGTTATTCAGAGGAAGTGGGATAAATGCTGTTTTGCTTTGTATAATCGCATCCTTCCTCTGCCTGGTTTAAAATGGGGGGAGGTGGGAGGAGGAGTGGGGGGCCGAGAGGAAGCGTCCCAACTTTTCTGCTTTGATGCCCGTGTGCGATCCCCATCTCCCGGATTTCATAACTCACACGCAGCCCCCAGGAGGGACCGTGCCGGGAACTGGAGTTGCTTTCCCACTTAGCGCAGGATCCCGCCGAGACCCCGGGAGCTGGGGACCCGAGCCCCCGCCCTCAGGTCCTCCTGGGCCCGGCCGTTCACGAGGCTGAGGACGTCCCGGGTCCTGGAGGCGCCGACGGTGTGGTTAGGTTTATTTGTCAGTTAAGGAGCGGGTTCACTTGGGGATTAGCATTTGCAGAAGGTACCTCTCTGTGGTCCTTCTCGCCCACCCCTCCCAGATTGCTGGCTTTCTGGTTGGTTGCCGAACCCACTACCTCTTTCTTTCAGTCACTTAACGTGATGGTTGGTCATGTCACCCGGGACAGGTCCACTGCTTGCTGGAAGCGGCGGCTGGGCTGGGACCTGTGCTGTGTCACCCTCCCTTATGAAGTGTAAACTCTTGGGCCACCAAAGTAACAAAACAAGAAATGCGACATTCTCCCCCTGAGTCCTTGCAGTCCTTGTAACTGCGGCTCCACTTGGAAAATTAGCATAGCTCGTAAAAGCCAAACGCAGGCAGTTAATTGTTTAGCAACCTGCCCCCCAGCGCCTCCTGCCTCCCCCTCCCCCTCCCCCTTCCCCTTCCCCTCCCCTCAAGGAAGGAAGCCCTAAGTGAGCTGATGCCCTGGGACTGCCTGCGAGGTGCCCGGTCAGTCCCGTGGCTTCTGTCATCGAGTCCCGTGAGGCACGGAGTCTGATGCTGCTGGCGTACCTTCATTTGCCTTGTTATTGCCTCTCTCCGAACCCTGGCGACAAACGAAGCATTTACACGTTGGCTCCACACCATCGCATAATGGGCCCGGATGACTAAGATGTCATCACATGCTCTCCATCCCCAGGCGGCGTGATTTCCCCTGACATTTACGTTTATGGGCGAGCTAATTTTTCTCTCCTTCTTGGTACAGTTTATATTCCAGAAGCACCCGGCCAAAAAGCTCAGCCCACATCTGTAAAGTGATGTTCAAGTTTTATCATCTGTAGACGGGATGGAATGACAGCTGTGGCGGTTTACTGCGTGGGGCTGCTCCCCCCTCGCAAGATGCTATTAATTTACCCCAGACCCTGTCTGCAGGGTTACCCTCCGCCAGTGTGCGGATGCAGCCCAACGCGTCCTGGGGCAGAGAGGGAGCCGGCTCGCTTTTATAAGATCCTTTTCATTTTCTTTCCCATATGCGATTTTGTCAGCATCCACGGGAAGGGAGGACTATTCGGAATCCATCCCCCCATATTATTGATTTCTGGTTTTAGAGCAAGAGAAGAAGAGGGAGGGAGGGAGAGAAACATTGATGTGTTGTTCCACTTACTTGTGCATTCATTGGTTAATGCTTGTATGTGCCCTGACCCGGGGTCCAACCCAAACCTTGGCTTTTCAGGAAGATGCTCTAACCAATTGAAACCCCCCCCCCCCCCCCCATTTTAACGAGGAGAAATTAAGCTCAGAAGAGATGGGGTTTTGATCTTAGGAACCAACCACTTGTCTCCCTTGACGTAGGAGAGGTCTGTTCTTAGGAGTTCTATTTCCATTGCTCTAAGGCTGTGTATTTCCCATAAAGTTCTGTTACACCGTTAAATTCCCAAACGTTTTAGCAAAAGCCTCCATTTTTTAAGATGAAGTAATTTATCTATTTAAATATCAATTTTTTAAAATGAAGTAATTTATCTACTTAAATATCAATTTTTTAAAATGAAGTAATTTATCTACTTAAATATCAATTTTTTAAAATGAAGTAATTTATCTATTTAAATATGGTCCTCCATCCTACTCCCCCTCCCCCCCCAAAAAGAAACCACCCACACCTTTGACAAAGGTGTCGGAAAGATGGAGAGGGGGCCCTGGCGCGGGACCCCTGGGAGAGGGCCTGGCCGTGCTAACCGCTCCCTCTCTGCCCCCAGGACACCTGAGCCCCACCACCTGCACCCTGCGCAAGCACAAGACCAACCGGAAGCCGCGCACGCCCTTCACCACGTCCCAGCTCCTGGCGCTGGAGCGCAAGTTCCGGCAGAAGCAGTACCTCTCCATCGCCGAGCGCGCCGAGTTCTCCAGCTCGCTGAACCTCACAGAGACCCAGGTCAAAATCTGGTTCCAGAACCGGAGGGCCAAGGCGAAAAGACTGCAGGAGGCCGAACTGGAAAAGCTGAAAATGGCCGCGAAGCCCATGCTGCCCTCCGGCTTCAGCCTCCCTTTCCCCATCAACTCGCCGCTGCAGGCAGCCTCCCTCTACGGAGCGTCCTACCCTTTCCATAGACCTGTGCTCCCCATCCCGCCCGTGGGACTCTACGCGACGCCTGTGGGGTATGGCATGTACCATCTCTCCTAAGGACGACCGCGCCGTGGACTCCCGGACGGGGCTTGTTCCATGGCCCCCCGCCCTCGCCAGGAAGCGCCCGGCTCTGCCAACCTCACACGCACCACCCCAGCAGTCAGGCTGGGGGCCGCCGCCGCCGCATTCGTCCTGGGGGCTGGAGACCCCAAGCTCCGTGTTCTTGGTGTCATTTCCCAGACACCCCCTCCTCCTCCCCCAAAGATCGGCTCTGATGGTTTTTATATATAAATATATGTCACGAAACAGAACGCATTTTTCTACAGCAGACGTCAAAATCCAAGTTATTTTGAAAGGCGAAATTTATATCTATACTTTTTTATATCTATCACCCTAACAGACTGCTGACGTTCATTTGTGTGGGTTTTTTTTTCTTCTTAGAGGGGGAGACAAATTGTTTTCTAAAATTGCTGAAATGTAGTGATTTTGGTGGGACGATTGGCTTTTGCTTAAGGAAAACAGATATTAGAATTAGACAAAGTGCATAGGCCATCGATAGGGAGAGGTTCCTGAGTGACAGGCACAGGCCGCGGTACAGTCTTCCATGCACCCGATTCATTAGAGGCTACATATTGGGCTGTTTGCCCCCCTGCACATTGCTACATTGTTACCCAGTTAAACGTTTACTTTTTTTTTTTTTTTTGTAAGATCAATAAAAGGGGGCTGAGAAGACTGAGCCAGCCTGGGGCAAAGTGGGAAATGGAAGTACTTCCCTCCAGGCCGTTGCTTAACTCCATTTCAGATCATTGTCCGGAGGAATTGATGGTTTCTGTGAAATGCTCTAGGTCAGTCCTCACACGTTGCAAAAGTGATGCGGGGGGGAGGGGTGTAGTTAATTCTCTGCTTAAATAAATGTCTTGTAACCATTACCTATATGCTACATATTCTTGGACAATGAGTAGATCCAGAAAGAAAGAAAAAATCCTGCTTTCTCTGTGTGTGTACCTATTGTATATGCTAAACGTATTAGGAAAATTTATATCCTTTTTTAACATGTTGGGGGCCTAGGGTGAAGCCATGTTTTGACTTGCTAAGAACCCGGGTGTCTCACAGCCCACTTAGCTCCCTGGTATTTCATCTTCCCATCCATCTCCCCGCCCCACCTCCCCCCAACCAGTATACTTCATCCCTTTGAAAGGGTGTCTTGTATAATTTTATATATTTTATTGAAGAGTTATTTCTTATCTCTTATTCCGAATTAAATTAAACATTTGTTTTATTGCAGTAAAGTTTGTCCCAATTTAATTATTTCAAGAGGCAATCTCTCTGGGTTCTTCGTTGGGCTTTGCTCAAAAAATGCCACCCAAATGGGGGGAGGAAGGCTGCTGATTTTTATTATTTCAATGCGAATCAATCAAGAGTTTTGGCCAGATTCAGCGGGGGGAGGGGGGGTGGGGGGGCGCGGACCATTGAAAACTGCAAAATACTTTGAAATATTTCCCCTGCAGCTTGGGTTACTCTTGGAAAAGAAGTGGAGTTTTGGAAACTCCAGTGAAAGATGAGCTTGGGAGAAAGAAGCGGGGTGAGGGGCGGCCAGCATGGGAGCGCTCTAGATGGTCAAGGGGAAATCTTGAACTTGAAATTTACCATCGATCAAAACAGCGGCAAACTGGCGCTGAGGGAAGAGCCCGGCTCCTGGCAAATGGGGGTGGTGACTGGTGCTCTATGGAGGGTCTCACAGAAGCCCCCTTCCCCATTCCAGCCTCTTCCCAGAGGGACCCCGAATCCTCTCTCCGGTGGTTTGAGGGGGACCGGTTCATCGGAGTCCCCTTCGCTTTGCAGCCTCCGCTGGATACAGAAAGGGGGTCAGGCCTGGGCGTGAGGCATCCCTATCCAAACAAGTGGCTAGTGGGCAGGGGGCTGAGGGGCACCTTCAAGGCTACTTTCCGATGCACCAGTGAGTGAGGAGCTGTGGTGCCTCACCTCCCCCGGGTCTGACGAGAAGCTCCTGGGAACCCAGAAGGTGGGAGGCCGGCACCCGGCGCTACTGGACCGGCGCTTTGGCCCGCATTTTCTTGCGGATGGCCAGGAGCCTCAGGCCTCACAGCCCCGCACCAGGTGCCCAAACCCGGCTCCGCTCCTGCTCCGTTCCTGGCGGAGCCCACGGAAGTGCCCAAACCTTCCCGACTGTGCGACCTCGCCCTCTGGCAGGCCTCCCCAGCCCCAACTCCCAACCCTGGCCCCAGCCCGCCTTCCTCACTTAAGGGATTCAATGCACTTGCCAAAGCCCAAAGCCCTTCAGGGTCCGCCATCAGCCGCCTCCTTGGGTCCCCAGTTAGCCCGTCTCCCCAGCTTCCCTTCCCGGCACTGGGACCCCACAGCCTCAGGGATCCGAGCCCAGGAGGGAGTCGGGAGACCGGGCTGCCTGGGAGGGGGGGGTCCTTAACCCCAGTGCTGCTCGGAGAACCGTGGTTGCGTGCTGCTGGGCCTGTGGGGTGGATGGGAGACACCTGGGTGACGGCGCATTACAACAGAAGCCCCACATCCCCAAGGCTCAGGCTCAGACACACGCACCCAGCACCTCTTGATGGAGGGGGTCGCTGAGCTGAGGGCTGAGCCAGGTTGCGGGGGACCTTGCCTGGCTCTGGGGTCCTCTGAGCCTCCCAGGGAGCTGGTTCGGCCGTCCTGGGGTCCCCGCTACGGAGGGCCCGTTATGCCGTCAGAGAGCAGACCAGCAACCTTCAGGCAGAAGGCCCCTGACTCCCCAGGACCCCGCAGCCCGGCCCTTGGACCTCCTTGCAGGGGCTGCTGGAGGCCAGCACACAGGCCCTCACCCTGGCGTTCTTCGCTGCTTTCATCCAAAGCTTCCCAGAAAGACAGCTCTGCTTTCGGCAAAGGGGAAGAAAAGAGGGGAAACCCTGTTCTGAGCCCCTAAGTGTGGAGCTAGCCGTTCACTCGTTCTCTCGTCTGCCGCATGTAGTGACTGCACAGCCGCGGGAGGTGCGAGCCCGGCCGGTTCCAGCCCAGGAACCCGAGGCCAGGCCGAGGTGGCTCCCTGAGCACAGGGCCAGCGCGTGGTGGGCTGCAGGTTGGCCAAGGCAGCCACCCAGGAGCCTCAGACCTGATGCAGGGCCTGCACTGCCATCCCCATCCCACATCCCTGAGGGCCCAGGTCTGGGCCTCTCTCTGCATCCCCTCCCCCTCCCTCACTGCCGGGGGTCCCCACCCAGGACGCCGCTTCCCTCTCTCCTGGGACCTGGGCTCAGCCTAGGAGGGGGTGCGGGCAGGGCCTGCAGGTAGGCGAGAAGGCCTGGCGGGGAGAGGCTCCGCCACAACGCAAACCCTCTGCCAAGCCCGCCTGACCCGCTTGAAAAGAGGGCCCTGCCTTTGAGGGGACCTCGCCTGCCCGAATGAGACTCCCACAGCCATTCTTCGCCATAAAAGCCGCTCATTTGCCACGGGTTGGAGAGGCCATTCCCCACCCCCACTCCCGCTCCACTGCTGGGTTTGGAATAAACATAAACCTCCTGCGTAAAAGAACCCATCTCTCTCTCTCTCTCTCTCTCTCTCTCTCTCTCTCTCTCTGTCTCTCTCTCTCTCACACACACACACACACACACACACACACACACACACACACCACCCTCTGAAATCACAGGGCCCGGGTAGTGAAGTTGATTACGCCCGTTTCCCCTTCAACGTTCAGTAAAACAATTTTTCCCACTTGGCGATGCTGCGGGCATCTTTAATGAAGCTGGTCGGAGGGCTGGGAGGAGAAGTCGGCTGTCAAGTCTTGGACCCCTCTCCCCGGCTCCCCCCCACCCCCACCCCTCTCCCCTCCTCCCTGCTAGGAACTAAATAAAAAGCAGGAAAATTACTTTCCAAAATAGCCCCGCTTCAAAGCAGACCCAGGGCGCGGGCTGCGGGGATCCTGAACCCGGCCCCCGATAAGGCTCCTAATAATCAAATCCAAACTCCATCCACCTCCTCCGCCTCCCTCCTCCCTCCTCCGGACCCTCTGCATTTGTTGATGAAAACACTTTGATGTCCCAAACAATTATTATTATAATTTTAAACAACCTGGTATTTTCCATTACTAACGGCTCGGGCTTTGAAGTTACACCTCATAATTTCCTAAATTAAATAAATCATTTTAAGTTTGCACTGGGAGGCTTTTAATAGCAGAGAAAGGAATATCATTATCTTATTGAGACCCAATTGCGGCGGCTCCAGCCTGGCTGTAGCTGGGGGCAAAGTAGGCTCCCTCCAACAGACACACTTTATTAACCTCCCATAACTCTTGAAAGAACATTTTTATATTTTCTTTGATTTCCCCCCTCCCTCTCTTGTTTTAAAGCTGCCCCAACCTTTAATTAGTGCCTAATATGAAAAGCATTATTTTTTTAATGCTATGTAATTTACCAGCGGCAACAGGCCAAGCGAACAATTGTTTCTTAGACTCGGTTTTTCACACAGGGCAAAGAATGCCGCTCCAAACCCAACTTTTCACGGGTGGTTGCACTAATTAATACAGTGTCTGCGGCTCCTGGGGGTTTAATATTGAAGCCTACGGGGCGGAAGGGGTTTAGAAGTCCGGCTCCTGCCACGGCGCCCTCGGATTTCTTTCACGCTGTTTGACCCTGTCTGTGGAGTCAGCACAGACAGAAACTGTTCCCTGCCCCGCACGCCCGGAACCCCCAGTGCCTCCAACTTGGGAATGAAGGCTTGTGGGGGGGGGGGGCAGGCTTGGGGTGCAGGGAGCCCCCTGCTCACTCTGGGTTTGGGGGAGGGATGCCCCTCTGGCAGCCTGGGGGGAAGAAGCCCGCCGGGCTGGGCTGGAGTCGGGCTGTTGGGGGCAAATGCCAGCTCTCCCGGGCACGGGGCTCTGGGTACGGAATTGCCCGGGACAGGCAGGGACTGGCAGGGGGACTGGGAAAGGGACCCAGGGACCCAGAGACCCAGGGACCCAGGGACCCAGGCCAGCTTCTCTCTCCCGTTCCCACATTCTGGTCTCTGACTTCCCATTCTCATCTCCAGTCCCCCCCGAGACCCCCCTGGCTCCTTCTCATTCTTTTCTTCTTTCCCCTCCTTTCATTCTTTCCCATGTCCGTCCCATGTTCTATGTTTTTACACTTTTCCTTTTCCACCTTCTTACTGTCTGACAATTCCCTCCCAAGCTCGGATTCTTCATTTCTTTTACCCTCGTTTCTTCTCTTGTTTTCCTGTCACTTTGCTCTTCCTTTGCGTCTCTGAATAGTGTTCGGTTTTCTATTTATTCTCGTTCCCACTGTCACCTCCTCCCCACCCCCTACTCCGTCTCTGTTCCCAGTCTTTCTTCCCCGGTTCCAGCGATTTCGTGCCGGATTCCGGAGCCCAGCCCTGCCCGCTCCTCCCGGGCGCTGCGCCCTGGCGCGGGGGGCTCCTGGCCACCGCGTCCCTTGGGCGCCTGCCCTCCCCGCTGCACCTGGCGGGCCAGCCTGGGGGACCCCTGAGCAGGGAGAGGGCAGGTCCGCGGGTTTCTCCCTGGAGCCGTGGGCGTCGCGGCGAGAAGGGCAACGCCGGGCCGGGAAGGGCCGAGTCCCCGCGCGCGGCCCCCGGCCCCGCCCGCCGCCGGCCGCCCGTTTGAAGTCGCGGGCTCCGCAGGAATGCGGCCGGGTTATCAATCACGCAGCTGGATCCCGAAGGTCTCGGCCTAATCACATTTAATTGCTCGTGGAGGCCCACTCTCGCCCCGGGCCGGCCGCCGCGCTCAATTACTCCCCAAATACCAGCCGTCAAGGAGCGCGCGCTGACACCGCGGCCCGCGCCGCCCGGGCTCCCCGCCGCCGCGGCGCCCCGGCCCCCGCCCCGCCCCCCGTCATTAAACTCACACCTCGCCCCAGAGGAGCAAGCCGAGCGGGTAATCACAGTCCCTTTACGGGGCGCTTCCCGAGGCCGGGCTCCGGGCGCAGTGAACTGCACCTCCCCGCGCCTGGGAGCCTCGCCCCCGGCCGGAGACTATGCCACCGGCTCCCTTTGCGCTACGGGAACCGACCGAGGTTCCTTCGAGAACGTGTCCGAGGTGGCGAAGGTAGGCAGCGCCCCGCTGGGAAGGGACCTGGCGACCCGGCTGTTCCGCCGGCCGAGAGCACAGGGCAATGGCGCCTCCCAGAGGCGGGAGCCGGGCCTGGCCCGCACCTTCCGCAGGTACTTCTGGCAGCTCCTCCCTCCCTGGCGCCAATCCTGGAAAGTATCCCCAGTTATCCCTTTTCCAGGTGAGGACACTGGGGTCCGAGCCCAGAGGTGAACTGGGGGGGGGAGGGGGGAACTCGCTCTCACACTGAGACCCTGGCCTGTCCCTGCCTGAGGCCAGGACCTGGGGGTGCGCTCACACCCACAGAGCAGGAGAGGAAACCTCCCACAGAAGCTGCCCAGAGGGGGCCCAGCAGGTGGGCATCACAGCTGCTGAGTGGGCCCAGAGGCACCTGTCCTGCCAGCGTGGCCGGCTGCTGCTTTAGGAAGAGCGTGTGTGTGTGTGTGTGTGTGTGTGTGTGTGTGTGTGTGGTCTGCCGCGTGGGGAGGGAATAACAACACACCTGAACGCTGACAAGAGGGGGACAGGGACTTCTCACTGCGCGGGGCCAAAGGGCTTAGGTCGGTCTGCAATACGGGTGCCATAAGATGTGAAGCGGAGAAAGCCAGGTACAGCACACGTACCTGTAACAGTCAGTTATGTTGAACAAATATAACGTATCCCGTCCTGTCGAAGATACCATCAATTACAACGTGCATTTTATATTCCACTAAAAAGAAAACATGGCCAATGGTGCTGTAACATTGCATCCCCTGGAATTCTGTTATACTTATTATCAGCTTTTATTATGAAGAGCTCTTCTAGATTAAAAAAAATAGATGAAATGGATGAGAGTCCTCTAAAGTCAGTCTTTGATTGCCTTTATTCTATCCCCTTTCTTAATCCTCATATGTGTTTATAAAATATATTCTAGTTCCCCAAATACTCTCATCCGAGTTTGGCCCTCAAGGCAATATGTGGGCATAATAATTTCCCCATGTCATGGAAAACAAAAGGTGACTTCCCCAAGGTCACAGAGCCAGGAAGCGGAGCCAGGGGGAGGTTAAGGCCCCGCTGGATTAGAGGTCTGTCTGTCTAGCGCTCTCTCCCCCCCCCCCCCCCCCCAAAGCCTACAGCTCTCTGAGAGGGGTTCCTGGGCTGCAGGGCCTGATAGAAAAAGGGCTATTTTAGTAGCAAAGCTCGGCCTATTTTTATTTCAGGGCTGAGAAGGCTTGATGATGGAAAAACTGACTTTGTAAAGAGACTGTGCCTAAGACGCTAAGTGCCCCCTGAAACCCCATCGCCGAAAATCACCTGAAAGGCGGTGGTGATGGATGAGGCACTTATTGATGTGAAATTGGCCAATTTAGGGCAAGTCTGAGGGCTGCGAAGTATTCACTCCTCCTCCTTCCCACCACACTAGCCGCTCACCCCGTCTAGTCTTTCCGGTTAGATTTCCCTTTGTTTATCGATGGGAACAGAGAGGAGCCAAAAAGCGTAAAAAAGCCCGGGGGTGGGGGGGAATATGATCTGGGATTTGAGGATTCCCGGAATGCAACTGTGCAGTGAAGTCATCCCAGTGGAGGGGGCTGGGGGCTGGGCTTCGAGCAGCCGCGTCATTGCCCTCCTCCCGCCCCCGCCAACCCCCCTCCCTGTGGGCTGCTGGCACAGGGCATTGGGCTGTGGCCCCGCCTTTGGGGAAAGACCTGCAGATCTAAATTATCCCCAGGATTAGGGACATCTCTGCCCTCCCTCGACACCACTGAGCCACAGCCCGGTGAGAAGGGGCTGATATTTCTCTTGCAAGAAGTGGGTCAGTGCAGAGGAAATTAGGTCTTAGAAGGAAAGAAGCGATTAGAGGGAAGGCACATGATTTCCCTGAGTCTGGGACAGATGAAAGCTGAGAGGGGCTCAAATGTCTCTTTCAGGGGCAGTAATGCCCACATCTCCCTCCCCAGGCCATCCCTGGCCAAGTCTGGGGCTAGAAAGCAGAAACCATGTGCTTTTCAGAACAAGGTAAATACAATGAATGAGCGACGTCTCTGGCTCAACATTACAACATTGAACATGGATCCTGTCATGGCCCAGGATGTTTCTGAAATTCTCCGAACAGAATCATTCACATTCTCTGCAACTCAGAAGAAAAAGAGGATGCTGTCCATCCCTCTGGACGATACCTGAAGGAAGCGAGCACTTCCTACAGTCCAGGCAGCGGATCGAGTCCTTGACCGAACTTCGTTTCAATCCGAGGAGCAGCACAGCCCTGTTCTATCCCCATGTGATGGAGAAGGACGCCGGGGCCCTGAGAGTCAGTGTAACTAACTTGCTGGTCGCACAGCTGGTGAGGGCAGAGCTGGGATGGGGACAGTGGGACCCCAGGGAGCACTCACTGTTTCATGAAGAATTTTGGGATTGTGTTGCCCACAGGAGTGGAAACCAGGATGAAAGAGGTGGTTCTTGGGCCCACTGGGTTTCTGAACTGATTTAAAGTAAGAATTTGCCACCTGAAGCAAAATGACATTTCAGGCCAATACCTTGAGCTGGGGCTAGAAGAATGCTGAAGGACCGCACCGCACAGTGGGCTCTTAAGGTAAAGGGTGTGGCCGTATCTATCACACAAAAGGTTCCGAGTGGATGTGACCCGCCCTAACTCACCCAGCTGCTGTGTGGGACAATAATATAGTTTTTTAAAGTTACATCTGTAGTTCAGTGAAGCTGATCGGAGCTCCGCGAGGCCTTGGGAACTTGGTTTCTGAGCAACCTGACAGCCAGGTGTCCTGTACCTTGGATGGTAGTAGCTCACTAAGAGAGGCCGCTGTCAAGGACGCCAGGATGGGGGGAGGGTGCTGGTCCCGAATGATATACATCCATCTCCATCTCCCACAGCCACTCCAAATTAAAGGCATATGTGCATCGCATTTGATCTGATCAAATAATATTTTCCCAAGCTTAGAGAAAGTGCAAGCAAAAGGTCTTTTTTTTTTGAGAAAACTTTTCTATTTTTATTCATCTTGTAACATACCATCTTGGTAAAAATAGTAGGCTCGTTGGGCACCCAGGCAAGCCTCCAACTCCATCACACTCTCTTCCAGATAAACTGCTCTGGTTATGCCCTCCTTCTATTGATATCTTGGTTCTTTCACCAAAGACAGCAAGTGAGAAACCTGAGTTACCCAGTCTAAGTCCAAACTAGCCACCGTGGCTCCCTGCAAACCAAGGCAGGGATCGGCAGCGGGTAAGAGAGAGGACGCTGTGAGGGCCAAGTTTTCTTCGTCGGTTCTGAACGGTATCTCGAGCGCTTAGAATGGCGCATGCTCAGCAAGCACAGTGCTTACTGAATGAATGAAGGCGAAGGTTTTACCAAACGACAGAACAGTTCCGGGGACATTTGGGAGCTCTGGGTTTTGCTGATTTTTAAAATGTTCTAAAATGTATGGGTTTGCCATGAGTTCAGACTTTGAAAAAGTTGGTTCAGTTCCCAAGATAATAAAAACGATTTGCATTTGGCAAGATGGGCTAGGTAGTGCTATCAAGGCAGCTATAAAAAGTCCGTGGTTCCGTCACGTCTCTGATGGCTGGGCACAGCTGAGTATTAAAGAAACTTTCACGACCCTGACTGGTGCCTTAGCCAGACTCTCCAGAGCAATTCTACTTGTCCTTACATTTCATGGGCAGAAAACGTTTAAAACATCGCATTACATGAAACCCTCCTGAGTTATAAAATTGTCTGGGGGGACCTGGGACACTTCTTTAGAGATTGCTTTACAGTGTGGTCCAGAGGTTGATTAATGGGCTCAGGGACAGGAGCGTAAGGGGTGGAGTCTAGTAGTGCGAGGGGTGTCTAGGAGCTTCAGAGGCTGAGTCTGTGAGTGTGAGGGGTGGGGTCCAGGAGTGGGAGGGGTGGAGTCTGGTGCTGCGGCTTTGGAAGGAGAGGCTCTGGAAAAATATCTTTTACTAGAGGTCTGGTGCATGAAATTCATGCACTTGGGGTGGGGGCCCTTGGGGGATGTCCGACTGATGGCTTAGGCCTGCTCCCCACAGAGCAGGCCTAAGCCTGCAATCAGACTCCTTAGCACTGCTGTGGAGGCGGGAGAGGCTCCTGCCACCGCTGCTGTACTCGCCAGCCATGAGCTGGCTTCTGGTTGAGCGGTGCTCCCCCTGTGGGAGTGCACTGACCACCAGGGGGCAACTCCTGCACTGAGGATCTGCCCCCCGGGTGGTCAGTGCATGTCATAGCGACTGGTTGTTCCACTGTTCGGTCAATTTGCATATTAGCCTTTTATTATATAGGATTGTCATTAGAACCTCAGTTTTCTCTTCTGTGATATGGGACTTCCGGTCTCTGTTGCTATGGCCCTCACATGTATTTTCCAGAGGCATAATGAAGGCATTGTTACCACTTTGCAGTTTCTTGAGACCACTTCTAGGAATCGGGTGGGAAATGAGAAGGTAGTAACTTCAGAGTAAAAAGCCTCATCCTTACTAGACTATCCTGCGCAACTCGAAGTCGCTGTAGGGCTCAGGGCCCATGACGTTCTCAAGGGCGCAAGAACGCAGGCCACAGGGCCCAGAGCTGGGGGTGCAGTCAGAGGTCCTTAAATTCATCTTGATTTTCGAGGTCGTTATTAAGAAACCTGACCACTTCACACGTTACTAATTCATAGATTGTAAAACTCTTCCCCAAAGTCTGACAGTCTCCCCGCACTTCTCGGAGCCCAGATTTCCAAGCTCCGGGCCTGAGAGGTTTCACGTTACTAGGACCTCATCACTTTTCACAAACACACGGCAGCCCGTTTGCCGGTAGGTTATGAAATATGATCATAAATTAAAACAAAATGACTCACGTGAAATTAGTGGACAAAGAGCACTTTGTGACATCGAGGGCCGCGTCGGATTGTGTTGGTTCATTTATTGGGGTATTGGGAGGATTTCAGGGAGCCAGGTAACCCCATCCAGCCTGAACAGACGGCAGGCCCGGCGGTCCTGTTTCTGCGAAGCCGGCTGGAGCCCCTTTCAGACCCAGCGAGTCAGAAGCGACATTCAGGCACCGCTTCACAGGGCGCAGAGGCCTGTCAGGTCACCTGCACCGTTTCTCCCAGGCGGGTAGCGTTACACGGACGACGAGGAGAGGCTCACAGATGGAGAAGGGGTCTCTGGGTTCTCAGAAGAGTTGAGACTTTTGCCCCAAACAGAAAATTAAAGCGAAAACACACACGATTCATCTCTCACAGGAGTTAGGGGCTGAGCGAGACCCTATCCTGGGAGATCGGTGCGGGAGCAGATAATGTGGTAATATTTGTGCAGCCTTTAGTGGTTAATCCTGGCAGGTAGGTAGTGCTGGGAGCTTGCTACAGTGGCGACTCTGCCAGCAAGACTGGCTTCCTGTAGGCCTGCTGAATTCACAAGCCCCCGCACACAACATGCAGAGCCGATAAAGTGGGGCCGCACTCGCACACTGGGGGGCTGCCCGTAGCTCCTCTGGGATTTCTTTTCCATTCCACTTGGTTTAGAAAAAGCGTTTTTCACTATTAGTCTTTCTTATAGACCTCAGTTCTTTTCCTTATGAGCTCTCTCGTTTTTGTTTTTATTGTAGTTTAATACACACAACATAAAATTTACCATTTTAACCATTTTAAGGGTACAATTTACTGGCATTAAATACATTCATAATGCTGTGCAGCCATCACTACCTTCCATCCCCAGAACTTTTTTCTTCTTCTCAAACTGAGCTCTGTACCTATTAAACACTAACTCCGCCTGCCCCTGGTAGCCCCTCTGCCTACTGTCTCCATACACTTGACTGTTCCGTGGACCTCGGGTAAGTGGAAACCTGCATTATCTGTCCTTTTGTGACCGGCTTATTTCATTTAGCACAATGTCCTCAAGTTTATCCATGTTGTAGCGCAAGCATGTCAAACTCATGGCCCGCGGGCCGCATGTAGCCCACAATGAATATTTTTGTGGCCCAGCCAACATAACAATATGTAAGAAACGTTTAAATAAAAATTTCACAACTTAATTTTTACAATATCCTGTTATACATAATAATTAATAGCGAACTACAGCGTTTGCAAATGACTGATTACTATAATTGTGTTGCATTCATTTTCCTTATGCAACAGGTGCACCATTTCTCTCCACTAGTACTAGCAGCAAATATTTTAGTAGCCGATGGCCTCGTCATTAGTCTTGTACTGACTTGTTTGGTGTGCGCGTGGGCAACAGCAAATATTTCGCTTTCAGAGAACAAGAAAAATAGGTTTATTTGCGTTATGCTTATTAATTTGTGCAGTTAGTGTCTGGTAAGTTAATGTTCAAGAAAAAATTAATTTTTATTAAAATGTTCTATTATTTTATGTTAATGATTACTCATTTATTTCGGCCCTGTGAATTCGGCACGTCTCTATAGAAATAAGCCTACGTTTCTATGGAAATTGAAGCTTGTGTTTTTCTGCAGCCCACATACACTTAAACCTTGTTTATTTGGCCCGTGTTCGCCTTTGAGTTTGACACACTTGTTGTAGATGGGTCAGAATGTCCTTCCTTTTTACGGCTGGATCATAACCATTGAATGGAGAGACCAGACTTTGTTTATCTATCATCCTATTGATGGACATTGGGTGGCTTCAGCCTTTTGCCTCTTGTGACTAACACTGTTATGCACATTGGTGTGAAAATATCTGAGTTTCCGCTTCTCACTTTTTAACTATATTTTTATTTGGGGATTTATGTCTGTGTCATCCCCAGGCTACACAAGCTCTTTGGGGCCTTGTGTTCTAGAAGCTTCCAGTTTGGCTGCGGGAGAGCCAGGGAGCTGCACAATTACTGCCCAGAGGTGCATGCTAGTCACCCGGGAGCCTCAGGGGCTGCGAGAAACGAGAAACTGAGATGCCAGGGCTGGAGCTGGCGAACTTCTAACCACGTCTTGAAGGTTCACATTGCTTTCCAGATAGAGGGGGAGCAGGAGACGAATGGAATAGGATGGACAGGACTAGGCAGGTGACCCGATGCCCAGGAGGAGCGCCTGGGCTCCAGAGGGGCATCGAGAAGTCTGTGGCCTCTGGGTCAGCGCTCCTGGGTTCAAATCCTTGCTCCGCCCACCTTGGGAGAGACACTTAACCGTCTGGGACTTGGTTTCTTCATGTGCAACATGTGGATGACGGCAGCACGCCCCCGGGATGGTGTGAGGATCCAATGAGATAACATATAAGACGCTACCCAGGACGCCGGCCTGGCGAGAGCCTCAGGGGCTGGTGGAGAGCCTTGTACCTCAAGGTGAGGTTTCTGGTCCTCGTCTTGGGCGCTGAGCACCCGCTGAAGGTTCCAAGTGGTAGCAAGGGGACTGGTGGGCCGCCTGCCGGAGGAGCCTGGGGTGCAGACTAAGGACCAGCCTAGCCGTGTCCCTGGTGCCGTTTGGACAACATGGGAGACAAACGGAAACCTCTCCCGCTGAGGCCGGTGGGTGTGACTGGGCCCGACGCCCACTTTTTTTGTTGTTTGTTTTGTTTTTGGTTAATCCTCACATAAGGATCTTTTTCCATGGATTTTTTTTTTTTTTTTTTAGAGAGAGTGGAAGGGAGGGGGAGAGACAGAGAGAGAGAAACATCGATGTGAGAGAGAGACATCCATTGGTTGCCTCCCACATGCGCCCCGACTGCGGCCAGGGATCTAGCCTGCAACTGAGGTACGTGCCCTTGACATACTTGTACTCAGGACCCTTCAGTCTGCCGGCTGACGCTCTAACCACTGAGCAAAACCAGCTAGGGTGAGTCACAGTTTTAATAACTTAGCTGGCACCATCCCTCCTCCCTCGCAGCCCAGAACAGTGCCGGCCACATGGAAGCCCCGAATAACCATCACGTGGATGAGAAGAAGTCTCATCTACCTTCCTCTCAGCCTGCCTCCCTCCCTCCCTTCCTCCCTCCCTCCCTCTCTCCCTCCCCTTGCAACATGGCCTGCTCTTTCCCCTTGGCCATGACAGGGGTCTGAGGACAGCCCGGAGGATGCAGGGCGGGAGGCCATTGAAAATCGGGGTGAAGTGCCTGCACCTGGACCAAGGCCCTGGGCTTTAGGAGCCTCTGAGAGGCCAGCGTGGCTCCCGATCAATGACTGCCACTTGGGGCCTCGGCTTTAGAAAGCGTCTCCAACGTGCATTTAAATTGTCCGTCCAAGAGAGAACTAAGTCATGGCCATTCGCTCCTCCAACCCATCCCGCTGCAGGGAAAGCCTGTGTTAGCTGAGGACCAGTGCCCCTCCACCCCCGGCCGCTGGCGCCTTTCTGCCCCCTGCCTCTGAGGGCTCAGTGTGCTGGGATTCCTCCCGGCACTGCCCGGGGGTCTGCACCAGGGGTCTGCACCCAGGGGTCTGCACCCAGGGGTCTGCACCAGGGGTCTGCACCCAGGGGTCTGCACCCACGGGCCTGCATCCAGGGGTCTGCACCAGGGGTCTGCACCCAGGGGTCTGCATCCAGGGGTCTGCACCCAGGGGTCTGCATCCAGGGGTCTGCACCCAGGGGTCTGCACCAGAGGTCTGCACCCAGGGGTCTGCATCCAGGGGTCTGCACCCAGGGGTCTGCACCCAGTGGTCTGCATCCAGGGGTCTGCACCCAGGGGTCTGCATCCAGGGGTCTGCACCCAGGGGTCTGCATCCAGGGGTCTGCACCAGGGGTCTGCATCCAGGGGTCTGCACCCAGGGGTCTGCACCCAGGGGTCTGCACCAGGGGTCTGCACCCAGGGGTCTGCATCCAGAGGTCTGCACCCAGGGGTCTGCACCCAGGGGTCTGCACCAGGGGTCTGCACCAGAGGTCTGCACCCAGGGGTCTGCACCCAGGGGTCTGCACCCAGAGGTCTGCACCCAGGGGTCCGGGGGAGAGCAGCCCTCCGTTCACCCCGTGTCCTCTCTCCCACCCACTGTGTTTGCCCCTGGACTTCTTTCAATCACCCCTGATTCCAGGAGCCACGCACAGGCAATCGGGCCTTTGCAGTTGAACTGATGCAGGACCCTGTGTGATTTGTAAGAGGCTGCTCTGAAGGGTCAGACATGAGCCTCCAATGCTCGATGGAGACCCATCCCAGACATGCCTGCTCCCTGGTGGGACCTTGGGATCTCAGTGCAGAAAGGAAGGGTGCAGTGGCCTTCGGGACGTCTGTCTAGTCCAACTCTCTTGGTGTGAAATATGGAGAAACAGGCCCACAGAGGGGAGGGACCTGCCCAGGCCTTTAGAGAGTTGGCAGCTGAGGAGGGACTTATTGCACTAAGGGACCCTGGTAGGTAGTGGAGCACAGTGTGGCCCTGGTTATCCAGTGTAACCTGTTAACCTGCAACCCCTGGCCACTGCCTTCTGCAGACGCCCCAGCCCTGGTTGCACTCTACAGTATGGTTTTATTTTCAACTAGAGGCCCGGTGCCTGAAAATTCGTGCACTGGGGGGGGTGGGGGGGGGTGGGGGGGGGACGGGGGTGTCCCTCAGCCCGGCCTGCGCCCTCTCATAGTCCGGGACCCCTTGGGGCATGTCCACCTGCCTGCTTAGGCCCGATCCCCTAGCCTAAGCTGGCAGTCAGACATCCCTCTGGGAGCCCTCAGGGGATGTCCCATGGGGAGTGTTCTAGAAGCTTCCAGTTTTATTATTTTTTAATAATAAAAAATTATTAAAAATTATTTAAAAATCATTTAAAAATTATTAAAATACACCCATAAGCACAATGTCACTATCCTATCTAAAAATTCACCATAATTCCTTAATATCATTAAGCCGTCAGTTGGACATTCTTAGTGCTGCCGAGGAGGCAGGAGAGGCTCCCACCGCAGCCTTCAGCCCGGCTTGTGGCTGAGCAGAGCTCCCCCTGTGGGAGCACACTGATCACCAGGTGCCAGCTCCTGCGTGGAGCGTCTGCCCCCTGGTGGTCAGTGTGCATCATAGTGACCAGTCGTTCTGCCGTTAGGGTCAACTTGCATATTATCCTTTTATTATATAGGATGGCTTTAATGAGGGGAAAGGGTCTGATGTGGGGATTAAGGGTTTGGTTCAGGGGTCAGATGTGTGTGCTCTCGGGGGTAACAGAGCTCCCCTCCCCGGTCATCAGAGACATTAAATGAGTCCTTTGGGGTCAAGTGCTCGCGGTGTCCAGCCTAAGGAACGGGAGCTGTGACTGCCGCCCTCACTCTCCCGCTCTGTTTCTGTCACACAGAAGAGCTACAGAAGGACAACCATTCCGTACCTACAAAAGCCAGACCAGGGCACCTCATTTCAGCTTCCTGTACCCGGCTGAGACACCCCGACCAAAAAAGGGGAGCCTAGGAGACACTGGAGTGTGAGTCCTCACCCTGCCGCTAATTGGCCATGTGATCGCGGGCAAGGCCATCAGCTCTGTCTGCCTCGGGGTTCTCACCTGTGAAATGGGAATAGTCCTGACTCTCTGCATGAGGGGCAGTGATTTAACGAGGATTACAGATCACGCCCTCGGTGCCAGGCGCAAGGACAGGCACTCGGGATAACCAGTGAAGAAGACGAAGTCCCTGCCTCTGTGCAGCTCACGTTCCAGCAGATAAAACGGGCAGTGAGTGAGCACAAACGCTTTCTCTCATTACATGGAATCAGCCATGGGGTACGTGGAGAGAGTGGGCACCAGAACCCTGGATAGGAGTTCCCTGACTCCACAAATCTGTTCTCACTGGCAGAAGCCAACATCAGCAAGGTTTTTTCCTTTTTATTACAGAAATTTTCAAACATGTACAAAAGAGTTTGAAGGACTGCACTTGCCCTACGCACCTCACCAATGACCAGCTTTGTTGCGTCTAAACTCCTCCCACCACTTCCTCCCTTTCCCGGGACAATTTCGAAGCAAATCTCAGACATTATATTATTTAATCCATAAACATTTTACCATTATCTCTAAAAGATAAAAAATTATTAAAATACACCCATAAGCACAATGTCACTATCCTATCTAAAAATTCACCATAATTCCTTAATATCATTAAATACCCTGGCAATGTTTCCATCTCCTTGTCTCATAATTTCTAAAAATTACAACTGAGTAAAATTAAAATGGAAATAAGGTCTATACATTGCAATCTGTTGATATGTCTCTCCAAGTGTTTTTTATTTTTTTGAAATAAAGCCATTATTTCATTTTTATTATATATACTAGAGGCCCGGTGCACAAAATTCATGCACAGGTAGGGTCCCTATGCCTGGCTGGCGATCAGGGCCGATCAGGGCCTTCCGGCTGCCGGCCAGAGCCTTCCTTCGTTCCGCGCCACCCCCTGGTGGTCAGTGCATGTCATAGCGAGTGATCAGTCTCCCGGTCAAATTCCCGTGGGGACAATTTGCATAATAGGCATATATATATACACACACACACACACACACACATACACACACATATATGCATATATATACATATACATATATATAAATAAAGCCATTATATATATATATATATATTGTTTATTGACTACAGAGAGGAAGGGAGAGGGAGAGAGAGATAGAAACATCAATGATGAGAAGGAATCATTGATCGGCTGCCTCCTGCACACCTCTTACTGGGGATCGAGCCTGAAACTGGGGCATGTGCCTTGACTGGGAATTGAACTGTGAGCTCCTGGTTCATAGGTTGATGCTCAACCACTGAGCCACACTGGCCGGGCTCTCCAAGTTTCTTTTAATGTACAGGCTTCCCTCTCTTCTTCTCTCCTATTTTCCTCCCGATATTTTTGGTGGAAATCAGGCCTTTCGTCTGTATGTTTTCCCACCATCTGCATCTCTACAGTATCGTTGATCAGGTTCCTCTGTCCCTGTCATTCTTACAAATTGTTAGTTAGATCTCGGGCTTAATCCGATGACGTTCTACGTTTGGAAAAGATGTTGTAGGCGGCACGGGGCACTTCATGGCTGCTGGTCTCTGTTTTGGTGATATTTAAAGTTGACGGTCAATTCTTTTCTTTCTTTTCTTTTTTTAAACATACTTTTTATTGATTTTTTACAGAGAGGAAGGGAGAGGGATAGAGAGCCAGAAACATTGATGAGAGAGAAACATCGATCAGCTGCCTCCTACACGCCCCCTACTGGGGATGTGCCCGCAACCAAGGTACATGCCCTTGACCGGAATCGAACCTGGGACCTTTCAGTCCGCAGGCTGATGCTCCATCCACTGAGCCAGACCGGTTAGGGCTGATGGTCAGTTCTTAGCTCCATTCCTTCATCTTGGGTTGTGAAACAGTGGCATCCTAATTCTATCATTCCTACTCATTTATTAGCCGTCTACTTCCCTAAAGAGAAACTTCTCTCCATCAACCTCAGTAAGTAAAGGCCGGAGGCCTGTGGCAGCCTCTCTCTTCAGTTACCATTTCTGAGAAGAACGAGTTGGTCATCTCGCCTTCTCCAAAGTCAGTGGGACCAGGGCTTCAAATACCTTTCATGTGTTTCGATCTATTCCAGTTTTTCTTGTGCACATACGGGCCCTCTTGGGGACCATGAGCCCATTTTTTTTAAGTTGGCCCCTGTCTTTCTAGCATCACTTCAGTGAACTTTGAAAGCCTCCTTGCCTTCTGGTAAAAGATGATCAGGCTCATTTTGTACATTTTTCTGCCTCAGACATGAGATCACCCATTTCTCCGCAAGAGTGCCCGTCGCTTTTAGTGGGAGATGGACTCCCAGGTGACAGCCTGGGCCCCGGAAGGACTGAGCTCAAGAAGGCCTAAGCAAGACGCACAGGTGCCCGTCTCCATGGCTCCCGGATCAGACTTGGAAGACAGCAGCGGAGCGGATAATTAGAGAGGGGGTGAGTGCTAGGAGGGGCCTGTCCGGGTGCCATGTCGGTGCCATGGCAGGACCTAGCCCAGGCCGGGGGCTCAGGAGAGACGGGGGAGAGGACCGGACCAGAGGAGAAATGCTTCCTACGTTGCCGGTAACTAGAGGCGGAGCCCTCAGAGGGAGGGTTAGATGAGGTAGCAGTGAAAGTGACATGTATATACATCAGCCAGACAGAAAAATCCCCAGTGGCGGAATCCAAACAACGGGGCCTGTGGGGAAGGGACTGAAGAGTGGACACCCTTCAAATCCCGGTGGGCGGCTCTGTTCCCAGATGGCACCCGCCAATTAGATGCGCGTTGTCTGATCTCAGCTTCACAGCAACCCCTGAGGCAGAAACTACTGTTGTGCCCCTTGAAGAGGCGAACAGTCCGAGGCTTCCCTGAGAGTAGGAACTTGCTCAAGGCGACCCACTCAGTAATGAGTGGCGATGGGATTTGAACCCAGCACCTCTAATGCCCGGGACAAGCCTCCTCACGGCTCCGACGCACTCCGCCACCCACGGTGTGTTCATATAGGTTTTAAGGCCCCTTTTAAAAAGGGTTATGGCAACTCACTCTTGGCCTCCACCCTGGGTCCCTGCTCCCAGGAAGACCTGGGATTGCATCATGGCCCTTAAAACCACTGCAGACATAGAGCCAACTCCTTCACTTCCTCGTTTCTTGGAGCCTCAGTTTCCTTACCTGTGGAATGGGGATAATGATGGCCACGGACGATGGAATGAGGTGATGCAGATGCAGCATGGGACAGAGTGCGTGCTCAACAAACAGGATTAAAAACAATGGACCCAGAGCTAACGTATTCCGTCACCTGATGGTCATTACAACTTGAAACGTGCATGTATCTTTACTCCCATTTTATGGGGGAGGACACTGAGGCACAGTCTGTGTCTTAGGCCACAAGGTCAGCAGTGGCACCAACACTGGACCCCGACCAAGCCCGTGGGCTACAGGAAGCCGGGCGGTGTGCTCAGCCACCCTGAGGAGGCCTGCTGCCCAGCAGCGCCCTCCATGGCAGCCCTGGGCCTTGCCAGCTGCCCGAGAGGGAAGCACCTGCTTTGAGAAGCCTGCTGCCCCTGCAGGTGGGTGCGGTGCCCACGGACCTCCATCCTGGAAACCCCCGCAGGCCGCCCCCCCCCCCCCTTGCCCTGCAGAGCTCCTGCAGTCAGGACTGCTCTAATACGCATCTCAAAAGAACACTGGCCGCCCTGGCCGGTTTGGCTCAGTGGATAAAGCGGCCTGCGGACTGAAGGGTCCCGGGTTTGATTCCGGTCAGGGGCATGTGCCTTGGTTGCGGGCACATCCCCAGTGGGGAGTGTGCAGGAGGCAGCTGATTGATGTTTCTCTCTCATCTATGTTTCTAACTCTCTGTCCCTCTCCCTTCCTCTCTGTAAAAAAATCAATAAAATATATTAAAAAAAAAAAAAAAGAACACTGGCCACCCTCCAGGCTGAAGGGGGGGTTTGGTTTTTTTAAAAAATAGATCTTTATTGATTTCAGAGAGGAAGGGAGAGGGAGAGAGAGATGGAAACATCAATGATGAGAGAGAATCATTGATCGGCTGCTTCCTGCACGTTCCACACGGGGGATCAAGCCCACAACCTGGGCATGTGCCCTGACGGGGAATCCAACCAGGGACCTTCTGGTCCATAGGTCAATGCTCAACCACTGAGCCACACCTGCTGCTGGGCTAGGTTGAAGGATGGTTTTAAATGTATTTTATTGATTTTTTACAGAGAGGAAGGGAGAGAGATAGAGTTAGAAACATAAGGATGGTTTTAAAGAATTAACTTTGAATTCAAAACTGGGTGTTAAGCCATGCATTTTAACCCCACCAGGAGGGGGGGGGGGCAAGGGGGCGAGTGGCAGTGTGGGTTCACCCCCAAGCTGCCCGTTACCCCTCCCCCCCCCACACTTTCCTGGTGTTCCCAGAGCCCGGTCTCCCCAGCGCCTTCACGAGGAACACGGGTTGCATCTGCAGGAACACATTCTCTGGCTCCTTCGGGAATGTATCTGAGGGGTTTTATGAGGCCGCCTCACTGGGTAAGCGATGCAACATGCTTTCGTGCATGAACCATCCGCGGAGAGTGACAAGAGGGAGCTTGGAATCAAGGCACAGCCAAAACACCAAATACCGCAGGCCCCGCCGCTCGGGCCAGCTTTCAGATTTCATCTCCTTTAGACCCAAAATAAAGTAGAATAAATAAATTAAAGCTTCGTCTCCCGGTGACAATTCCCACGGAGGAAGGAAGGCTGCAGTATTTTGTCTACATCCTTCCTGCCCCTCCCTCGCCCTGGGAATCGCAGACTCCCCGCGAGGAGAGATGGAGCAGCGGGCGGGGCGGGCTGGCCCTGGGCTCCTCCCGGTCCCAGGCCGGCCCCCCGCCGCGAGCTCGGGGGGTGGGGGGCGGGCTGGGCTTCTATTGGCAACACGTGCGGGGGACCACCGCGCACCCCGACGGCCCCCAGCTCCCAACCCAACCGACGGCTCCGGGGCCGCCGGGCCAGGGTGACAAATGCGCGCGGCGCTCGCTCTCAGGTGGACAAACGCGCGCTCCGGGCGGGCGGGGCTCGGTTCCCAGGCGGCGGCGCCCTTGAACTCCGCCCGGCCCCGCGCACAAAGGCTCCTATGCCCTGAATGAAGGCGCGTCGCAGCCGCAGCCGTGAAAAGAGCCGTGAGGGGACTCCATTCTCTCCCTTTCAGCGGCGCTCAGACTGTGAAATCCGCACCGTCGCGCCCTTCTCTCTAACGGGACGAGGAGAGGGGCCGCGGCCGCGCGCCCGCCCGGAGCTGGGCGCAGAGCGAGAGTTCACCCCGGGGACAGGGCGCGGCCCGGCGGCCTGCAGGCGCGTTCCCATCCCCGGGCTCCGGCAGCCTCCGCTCCCACTCCCCTCCCGCCGCCTCTCACGGAGCTTTTTGTTCGCTCACCCAGGCCTGGGGGCCAGGGTTTTGGGGGCCGGGGGCGGGGGCCGGGGGGGGCCTGGGGGCGGGCCTGACAGGTGCCCAGACCCGCGCCCCTGCTGCTCGCGGGGACCCGCTCCATCCCCAGGACACAGGCCGTGGGCGCAGCTGCCGGAGCTGGGGCGGGGCACCTGGAAGGGCCGGGCCACACCCAGTGTGAGGCGCCCCCAACAATGAAAACAACAGGAGAAATGCCAGGACCGAGTGTCATCGACTCCACTGCGTCTGAAATATTGGCGTTGACAACTTGTTTTTTAAAAAAATAACTTGTGCCGGTTTTTAAAAAACTGGCACAGTGCATATGAATTCCAAGATGATGACAGGATTTAGACGATGTATATACGCGTCATTGGCATCCCAGATGCCAGCTCAGCAAACGGGACGCAGGTTTGGAGCCAGGGGATGAGCCCCGCTGTCCCCCCGAGTTGACCATGTATCCTCACTTGGGGAGAGTATCCCAAGGGTCAGAGGGGCCCCGGGCGGGGGGACCTCCTCCCAGCTCTGCAGGGCCTCTCGGGCACTTAGCATGGGCGTCCTTGCATTCTCAGAGCCCCCGGATGTAGGTACCAGCCGGTCTGGAGGAGGGGCAGGATCTGGCTAAAATGCCTTTCAGTAGAATGGGGTGGGCTTGAGCCCAAGGGGAACGACTTCCAAGTCCTTCCGCATCCCGCCCGCCACCTCCTCGTCTCCCTGCACCAGCATGGCTGGGCCGATCACCCACTTTCTGCCCCTGTGACCCTCCCAGAATCCTTCCAGGCAGATGGGTTCCTCATTCCTCTTCTCCCCACTTAACAGATACAGAAACGGAGGGTCCCTGATGTTCATTACTGGCTCAGTGGTACCCAGTGACTGCGCAGGGTGAGTAGGGGGGTGACTGGGGACGGTGCCGGGCACAGGGTGAGGCCCAGCACACGGCGGTTCTTCTCAGCTCTGCCCCTTCCAGGTTCCAATCAGGGAACTGCTCCGGGGCTGGCTCCTTCCTTAGCAGGTGGCCTCCCCGCAGCAGTGCCCGGAGGCGCACACCTGTCACCCTCCTGCGGCCCTTTCTCGCTTCGCTCTCAGCTGTTCTGAGCCGTGTGCTCACAGTGGCACCTTCCCACAGCCCGTCAGCTCTGCGTGAGGCGCTGGGGGACCCCGCAGGCTGCACCCATGGGCCTCCGTGGAGCTGGGAGAAGGAGAAACCCCCTTTCTTTCCGCTCCCCCTCCCGTAACTGCCCCACCGCAGAAACCCACGCTTTCCTCCCTCGAGAGTCCTCCCGCGAGGACTTTAAGTCGTGGCTTTGGGAATCAGGCTGGATTTTAATGACTGTTTAAACTGTCAGGGCATTAGAAGGCCCTAGCCCTCCTCCTTCCTATAGCTGGGATTTGTAACGGCTTAGGCTTAAATGTTCCCCATAAGGAATTTATTTTCAGTTTAATAGTCTCCCCCACGTCTGACTTTCCAAGCCATTTCTTTGCCAGATATGGAAACAGGGTGAAACTGTGATAGGAGCCAGGCCATGACCGAGCTGAGAGAGGCTGGTCTGGGAGGATCTGCCTTGGGACATGCAGCGAGGGAAGTGACGGGCGGGGGCAGCCCGCAGGGTGCGCTGCGCTCAGACCGGGACTGACAGGAGGGAAGCCCCGGGACCAGGGCCTGCGAACGCGGGCGCAGAGCTGGACTTAAGGCCAGACGCCCCACAACAAGACAGCACGGCCCAGAGCCAGGACCGAACTGGAGAACAGCGACACAGCCCAGGGCTCCTCTGGGACCTGGAGTCTGCAAATGGCTGCAGTGGGGGTGGGGGTGGGGGTGGGGGGGGAGTGGCGAGGGACCTAAGACGTTTCTCTTCCGAAGAACCTGGAGTGGACTCAGGGCACTGGGCCCTGCTGAACCCCGCGGGGGAGGTGAGAGGCGAGAGCATCAGGAGGCGCAGGCAGGAAGGCCCCTGAGCAGCAGGCCTTCCACAGAGACCCGCAGAAGGGAGCGCCGTGGCTGTGGGCGCCGTGGACAGAGGCGGGCAGAGGGCACAGCCCTGAGAAACCGCGTCAGGAGAAGGAGACTCCCACGTTCCAGACTGTTAGGTTAGGTGGCTCAGGAGGCAGCGCAAGAAATAGAGTCCAGTGAATCAGAAAAGAAAGGAAAGGAAAGTTTATTCTGCGTCCCCGGGAGACCCACGTACCCCCAAAGACAGGGCACGTGGATTCACGCCAACAGGGAGGGGGGCGCTTTTTTTATACTGCGGTTGGGTGAGGGGCGGGGACATGAGCTGAGGTATTCAGTTGAGGAAGCTTCAGCTGCAAGGGGGTCAGCAAGGTATTCAGGAATGAGTCAGCATCTGTGTGGGGGTATGTGGATTCAGGGAGAAGAAGCCGGTATCTGTGTCTGGCACGTTGATCTGTGAGAAATTCCAGGGGGAGTCCATTGTCTCATCACATGTCTGCATGGATCCGATCCTGGGCTCTCTCCGACCTAACACAGACCAGAGCGGCAGGAACCCCCCCCAGCGAGGATGCCCTAACGCAGGGACTCGAATGTCACAGCGAACAGAGTGAGACAAGGCGTGTGACAGCCCCGTTATCTGGGAAACGGAATGGAAGTCATTGTGGGTGTCTGATTCTTACACTCAGCGAAGCACAGGTGGGACCGCACCGAGACCCGGGGGACGGGCTGGGCTTCCGAGAGCAGCCTCGGGAGGCGCGGTTTTCCAACGCACTTGAGGACTTCCTCTGTTTCCCTGAGCGCCGCTGAAATCGGTTGCTACTCACACCCACTCTCTTCTGAAGCGCTGTCACTGAGAAAGATCTTCTCGTCCATCATACGCTGTCCCAACTCCGACATGACCCTGCTTGTCACAGCCCCCCGAGTGGGAACCATTGCCGATGTCTCCCCGGCTCCCTGCAGCCCCGTGTCCTCTCCGCCCTGCATGGCTGGTGCCCACACAGGACAGTGAGTAGAACGGCCCAGCAGCACTGGGGGAGCTTGTGTTACACAGGAAGTCACCTCTGAGTGGGACTCGGTGATTTTTTCTTGTTAATCCTCACCCAAGGATATTTTTCCATTGATTTTCAGAGAGAGTGGAAAGGAGAGGGAGAGACAGAGAGAAACATCGATGTGAGAGAGACACTTGGATTGGTTGCCTCCTGCACGCACCCCCACCAGGGCTGGGGAACCTGAAACCAAGGTATGTGCCTTTGGCTGGAATCGAACCCAGGACCCTTTAGCCAGCAGGCCAATGCTCTATCCACTGAGCCAAACCAGCCAGGGCAACAGTGTTTTTAAGCATTCCAGTTCATAGTGGCTATTTCCATGTTCCAGTGGGATGCCTGGAGGGAGCTGGTAGAAGATGCGGCTGTGGGCTTGGCCTGGAAGCCACCCCTCCCTGCTTCCTCCTCAAGGACGCCAGGAAAAGCCAAGGCTACTTTTCAAGGCCTGGGAGGCTGACCCTGCAATCTCATGAGAGACACCCCCGTCCCCGGCCCCCAAGCCACGACTGCCCAGCTGAGCTGCGCACACTTTCTGACAGACAGAGAGGATGGGTTCTTCTGAACGTCGCAGCCTGTGTTGAAAGGCACAAGGTGGAGGAAAGAAAATGCTGATTTTCACCGCCCCGGCCACCGCCCCACTCAAGACAGGAGTGAGGATCCGGCCAGGCTCTGCACGAGGCGGCTTATAACGGCATGACTGTACTGATGGTGATGGAGTTCATAATAATAACAATAATAAAAAGAGCCATTAGCGTTTACTGCACGCCTAATGTGAGCCAGGTGCCGCAGCAGGCATGTTACATGGATTTATGACGCCACGGCTACACGGAGGTGGGTGTGAGATCCCCGGTTTATTATGACCAAGTGTATAATTTATTTCTAACTGTCGGAGGCAGGAGGAGATGAGCCTTACAGCGAGGAAGGAAAAGAGAAGGACTGTCAGGAGCTCCAGGAACTGATGGGCAGAGCTACAAAGCTGGAGGGGATGGCGGGGAAGCCAGATCGACAGGGAGTGAACAGGCAGGAAAAGAACGCGGACAGATTCCCAGCTGGTTGTGGTGACCAGCGTCCAAGATGGTCCCTCCAGCCCCGTGACCCCTGTCCTCTGCCACTCACGTCCTTCTGTCGTCTCCAATATTAAATTAGAGCCGGTCTGTGTGGCCAACAGAAGATGGCGAGAATGAGGTGTGTGACCTGCAAAGCCAGGTCATCCCAGGCCCTGCAGGGTCCCTCTGGATGCAGGACACTCCTCTGGAGGAAGCCAGCGGCCCTGCCCCTGGAGGCATCTGCATGGAGAGTGACTGAGGCCTCCCACCAGCAGCCGTGGTGACTGTTCACTGGGAATGGGTCTCCCAGCCCCGGTTGAGCCTTCAGATGACAGTTACCCTGCCTGATGTCTGACTGCAGTCTCATAAGAGGGCCTCCCTGCCCCCTCAAGCCACAACTGCCTGTTTGAGCTGCTCACACTTTTCCTTTTTAAATATATTTTTATTGATTTCAGAGAGGAAGGGAGAGGGAGAGAGATAGAAACATCGATGAGAGAGAATCATTGATCGGCTACTTCCTGCATGCCCCACACTGGAGATCGAGCCCGCCACCCAGGCGTGTGCCCTGACCGGGAATCGGATCGTGACCTCCTGGTCCATAAGTCGATGCTCAACCCCTGAGCCACGCCGGCCAGGCTGCTCACACATTTCTGACTCAGCTTTCCTCAGAGCTCAGTGTCGATTCCTTACACTTGAAACGTTTCTTCCTGCCCAGAATCCCAACCACCTTGGAATCTGCGTCATCATCTTAAATGTGGGGCCCGAGGCTAGGCTTGGGACACGTAGTTGGCTTTGGGCACATGGGTTTGGGGTCGGGTGCCAGGGAGAAGCAAGTTACTCCACATCGAGGGAGAGTCCCGGGGCCTCCTTGCTGGCGAGGAGGAAGGGCGAGGAACGGAGGGAGCGGAGGCGAAGGCAGGTGCAAAGAACCATGGGCCCAGCATTTTCATCTCTGGGTCCCGTCCTGTCTCCCACTCACCCTCACCTGGGTGGTGTTTACATGGACTCGGGGGAGGCTGCCCGCTGTGTTCAGTGCTGTGTCCATGGGCCCAGAGGAGCGGGCATGTGGGTGCTGATGGAGGGCTGGCGAGGGCGGCTGGTGAGGGCGGCTGGAGACAGAGAACCCCTGCGACCTGGGGAGGCACGTGAACTCCGATGGGGTGAAGGGTGCCCTGGGCCTGCGAGGAGAAGAGGGCCGCTCCGAGCCTGCTCTGTGCCCGGAAAGGGTCAGAGGACAGTAAGCAGGCGCCACGTCCTTTCGCACGGAGCCCCGCCTGGGGACACCTGTCCGTCCCCTCATTCCTCTCCGGCCACTTGGTTCTCTCGAGTCGCACACGCTCTTCCCTCTCCAGGGAGGTGCGGGCCCACCCCGACTGACCGCAGGCCAGCCAGGCGGCCCTGACGTGGATCTCCCCCCAGCTCCGTCCTCTACTTTCCCCTCCTCCCCTCCTCCCAGCCCGGTGCCCGCTGCCCAGAAAAGCCGCCGTCCCCGTGAGCCTGTTCAGTGTCAGACCGCGGAGGTGAGTGCAGCCACAAAAGTTTATGGTGTGTAAATCACGCTGGTCCCACCGCGGCCCGCGCTGAGGCCGCTCCCTCCTCCCGGGTAAGTGGAAACAGCTTCCCCGGCCACGATGGTGAAGGACTCGCACAACATTCGGGGCAAGGCCGGCCTCGCAGGGGCTGAGCGAGCGGGCGGGGTGAGGTGCTGCCTTAGGGTTCCCCTGAGGCCAGCATCAGGTCAGCGCAGGGGTCAGTGCAGCCGGGGGCTGGACAGCTCAGTCCCATAGTCAGAGACAGAGATGAGGCCACCTTCCCCGGAGGCAAGGCCTTCCGCCTTCTACCACCTCCACACGCCTCACCCCTCCACACGCCTCACCCTCCACACGCCTCACCCTCGGCTTCACCCCTCCACACGCCTCACCCTCAGCATCACCCCTCCACACGCCTCACCCCTCCACACACCTCACCCTCGGCTTCACCCCTCCACACGCCTCACCCCTCCACACGCCTCACCCTCAGCATCACCCCTCCACACGCCTCACCCCTCCACACGCCTCACCCCTCCACACGCCTCACCCTCAGCACCACCCCTCCACACGCCTCACCCTCAGCACCACCCCTCCACACGCCTCACCCTCAGCATCACCCCTCCACACGCCTCACCCCGGCTTCACCCCTCCACACGCCTCACCCTCAGCATCAGCCCTCCACACGCCTCACCCTCGGCTTCACCCCTCCACACGCCTCACCCTCGGCTTCACCCCTCCACACGCCTCACCCTCGGCTTCACCCCTCCACACGCCTCACCCTCGGCTTCACCCCTCCACACGCCTCACCCTCAGCACCACCCCTCCACACGCCTCACCCTCAGCACCACCCCTCCACACGCCTCACCCTCGGCTTCACCCCTCCACACGCCTCACCCTCGGCTTCACCCCTCCACACGCCTCACCCTCGGCTTCAGCCCTCGGGTCCTGGTCTGTTTGTTCGCTCCGTGTTTTCTCACCCTCAGTCTCCACTGGAGGGGCTGGGCAGACGGTGCCCTGGGCGCCTCAGAAACGGGTCCATCCTCAAAAGGTTAAAAATAGAACCGCCGCATGGCCCACATTGTCACTATTTCAAAAAGACAGTGATCTGCACCCCATGTTCACGGCAGCCTTATTACAGTCGCCGAGACATGGAGACAGCCTCCAGCCGGTGCTGGAGGGATGGATGCCAAAGGGGGCACGAGGGAATGTGATTCACCATCAAAAAGGAGGAAATCAGGACATCGCAACAACATGCGTGGACCTCGAGGACATTACACCGAGTGAAATAAGTCAGACTGCCCTGACCGGTTTGGCTCAGTGGATAGAGCGACGGCCTGTGGACTCAAGGGTCCCCGGTTCGATTCTGGTCAAGGGCATGTACCTTGGTTGCGGGCACATCCCCAGTAGGAGGTGTGCAGGAGGCAGCTGATCGATGTTTCTCTCTCATCGATGTTTCTAGCTCTCTATCCTTCTCCCTTCCTCTCTGTAAAAAATCAATAAAATATATATTTTAAAAAAAAAGAAAAGAAATAAGTCAGACAAAGACAAATCTATGATTCCACTTGTGTGGAATCTAAAAAAACAACAACCAACCAACCAAACAAACAACTGCTTGGTACAGAGGACAGATTTGTGGTTGCCAGAGGCAGGGGTAACGGGTGAGAGAAAGGAGTACCTTTTTCTAGTTTAAATAAACTAAAAATTTAAAAAAGGGTCTGGCCAAAAAATGACTGTTACAGATCATTGAGAAAGAAGAGCATTTGGTCAGAATTTTCTGAAAAAGAACAAACAAACGAGTGCCTTCGTAATGATGGTGTCCACACTGCTGTCCACATTTCCGAAGCTCAGAACCAAGTCTCCTTTATTCACATCCATTTGCAAGTATCACCATGCCTCCCATTCAACCCAAAAGGTAAATCCCTCACACACGTTTAGAACATCCAGATTCCCGAGGGAAGCCTCAGACCCGGATCGTCGCCATACGTGTGGACACAGTCATAGGTCCCTCCTATGGTAGACGTGTCCCCCTAAAGCTAGAATCTAAGTCAGAAGAAAAGAGAGGTAAACGGTGAAGGGTTCTGGCCCGGGCTGGCCTCCGAGCTCCCCGTCCTGTCAGGAGCTGGCTGCTCACTCCTGCTGTTGGCGTGCTCACCTGAGAAGGAACGCTCATCTTGCTCCGCTCAAAGCAGCAAAACGCCATGATTGATCCCCACTTTGTTGGCTGGGCCTCCTTCCTGTACCTTATCATCCCCCCTGGGTAGAGCCTGGGGCAACCTGGGAGGCAGCCCATGCCTTCGGCCCCCCTGGGGCTATTGCAGGGTCCCTTTGGCCCCCCTGGGGCTGTTGCAGGGTCCCTTTGGCCCCCCTGGGGCTGTTGCAGGGTCCCTTCGGGCCCCCCTGGGGCTGTTTCAGGGTCCCTTCGGCCCCCCTGGGGCTGTTGCAGGGTCTCTTCAGGCCCCCCAGGGGCTGTTGCAGGGTCCCTTCGCCCCCCTGGGGCTGTTGCAGGGCCAGGGGAGAGGTCCACCCGCTGACGGAGGGCCTGCCCTTGAGGCTGCTGGATTGCTTCCAGGTTGCAGCTTCCTGCATGAGGGTGCGTCTGCTGGCGGAAAGCAGGACAAGACGAGATGTCTGTGTGTATGTCTCCGTCTCGTCTGTACAGATACTCACGCTTTATGCGTCCAGCACAGAACAAGACAAGACGCACAGGCGTCCCCCTGATCTGCAGCTCTGCTTTCTGTGGGTTCCGTTGCCTGTGGCCAACCACAGTCCGAGAATAATACATGGACAATTCCAGAAGCAAACAATCCATACCTTTTAAGTTGTCCGTCTCTCTGTGAAGCGTGATGAGACCTCGCCTCACCCGCTCTGTGCTGCCCCGAATGTGAATCATCCCTCCGTCCGCACCGGGGACTCGGCCTGCCTGCCGGTCACTCAGCAGCCGCCGGTTATCAGAAGGGCTGTCGCGTGTCGCCGGGCTGTGCTCGAGTCACCCTATTTTACTTACTAACAGCCCCAAATGCGAGCTGCTGGCAGCTCAGAGGTGCCGCAGAGCAGCTGGAAGCGCTAGCACAGGTATGTGTGCAGGAAATAACATCGCACACATAGGGTCTGGGACCACCCGTGGTTTCAGGCATCCACTGCATACAGCTGTCTCTGGTATCTGTGGGGACTGATTCTAGGACACACCACCCCTGACCCCCAAACCCCAAAACCCATGGATACTCAAGTCCCTTATAACAAATGCCACGGTATTTGTATAGAACCTATGCAACCCTCATTGTGGATGACTTCCTATACCCACTACAATGCAGAGGCTGGGTAAATGGTGATTATACTGTATTGTTTAGGGAATAGCGACAAGGACAAATTCTGTGCCTGCTCAGTGCAGATGCCACCACCATGGGCCTACTCATGGCGCAGGCCAGCAACAGTGTAGCTGTAAAAAGTGTTTTCGACCCGTGGTTGCTTGGATTTGCGGGTGGGAACCCCTGGGTACGGGGCCAGCGGTGTACGCACACCCATACGTCACTCCTGATGCTGTGATGGTGCAGGTGTGTTCGGATGGTCCCGGAAAAACACGTGGAAGGGCCGGGGCCTGCAGGTGCCGGGGGTGGGTTTGCTAACTGCTTCTGTGTGTACTTCACAAAATCAACTCACTGTTGCAACAAGCACTTACTGCTGTTGTAATAAGAACAACAACGAGCTATAATTTAAGAAAACTCTTTTGTTGCGATTTTCATTGGAATGTAGCTTCTCTCCAGACCCATCCTCAAAAACACAAAACAAACAGCAAACAAAGGAGAAAACCACATCTGGCTTCTTCACAAGGCGCTGCACGTCGATGCGGGCTTTCCCGGTTCGCAGTGACTTCACTCACCCCTCCGTCAGCCGGCCCTCTGCCTGCCCTCTGCACCGAGGCTCAGCCCACTCGGAGCGGTCCACCACGTCCGGGCCCTTGGCACGGTGCCTGGCAAAAGGCAGCTACTCAATACATTTATTTATCTTCATGGTTATTTTGTGGGACCACACTTGTTTTTTAAAATATATTGTTATTGGTTTTAGAGAGGAAGGGAGAGGGAGAGAGAGAGAGAGAAACATCAATGATGAGAGAGAATCATCGATCGGTTGCCTTCTGCATGTCCCCCACTGGGGACCGGGCATGTGCCCTTGAGTGGAATCGAACCTGGGACCCTTCAGTCTGCAGGCCGATGCTCTGTCCACTGAGCCAAACCGGCCAGGGAAGAACCATACTGTTTTGTCCAGGGTCACGACCGGTTTTTAATAACAGAGTAATACTTTGTAATCCAGTCCCTTGGTACTTACTAAACACCTACTGCGCGCGGGCCCTGTGCCCGGCTCCTGGCATCCGGAAGCACATGGGAACAAGATGGCCACGGCCCTGCTCTCACCGAGCTTCCAGGCAATTTGTGGGAAGAGAACTGAAACCAGCCGCACTCCTCATTCCTGGGGTCGACGGCGCCAGGGCCCAGCAAGACTCACTCGGCCGCGAGCCCCAGAATGTACCGGAAGCGACAACAGGGAACGAATGGGCTCGTTCAGGAAAGAACAGATGCAGCCAGTCTCCTCCTGAGCACGCATCTGAAGATGGAGTCCCCAGCTCTTAAAGATGCCTGCACCCCCACGTCCACTGCAGCTTTGTGACAACAGTGAGGCCGCCCAGCTCAGGCCCGTCTGGGCGGGGGGGTTGGGGGGGCGATGTCCGTACAGCGGAGTATTCCTCGGCCACGGAGGAAGGAAGCTCTGGTCTTTGCAACAATGTGGACGGAGGGAAGTATGTCAGACAGAGAGACAAATGCATCTCACTCACACGTGGAAACCAAAACCCACACCCCAACCCGCAGATGCAGAGGCCATGAGGGTGGTCGCCGAGGGGGGCGGGCATGGAAATGGGTGAAGGGGCTAAAAGGCCCAGACTGCCAGCGATAAGGTCCACGCGGCCCGGATGTGCTCATGTGCGCGTGGCGACCAGTCATCGACGCTGTATAGTTGGAGGCTGCGAAGGGACTAGGTCTTAAAAAGTACTCGAGAAAGAAGAGAAGCTTTTGTAACTGTGTGAGGCCGTGGATGGTAACTCAGCCCCGTCTCAGGGGTGGTCACTTCACATACACGCATATATCACGTGTGTCGTACACCCAGAGTGAATACACTGCTACCTGTCAGTTATGTCTCCATTGGAAAAACAGAAAGAAAACGAGCCGCTCGCTCAAGAGCTGTTCCGGGCCCCGCCTGCCATGGCCGCCAATCGAGGGCTCTTCTGTCACAAACTGTGGCCCTTGCCAATCAGTTCTCTGCCTGGTAAGACCTTAGAGTTTGACATCCAGTGGTCGGCAAACTCATTAGTCAACAGAGCCAAATATCACCAGTACGATTGAAATTTCTTTTGAGAGCCAAATTTTCTAAACTTAAACTATATAGGTAGGTACATTGTTATTAACTTAATTAGGGTTAAGGCTTAGGAAGAGCCACACTCAAGGGGCCAAAAAGCCGCATGTGGCTCGAGAGCCGCAGTTTGCCGACCACAGCCTTAAACCATCCACTGAGGACCTAAGGCCTTACAGCCCTAGATGCCTTCCTCCAGCTCCCTCTCAGACACCCCAGGCCTCCAGCTCCCTTCTCCCCTCCTCCCCCCAGGCCTCTAGCTCCCTTCTCCCCTCCTCCCCCCAGGCCTCCAGCTCCCCTCTCAGACCCAGCCTCTGTGGAGGCTGCCCTCTCCCCAGGACAAAGCTTCTAATAAACATAGTTTGCTTGTTCAACAGGTTTTTCTGGTAGTTTTTTTGGGCTCCCACCGTTGACAGTTTAAATAGGCAAATAAAGGAACAAGATTGTATCAGAAATGACTCCCGGCTCTGCAGGACAAGGGTGAGGAACAGAGACGGACAGGCCAGGGGGCAGCTGAGGTGCAGATGCTGGTGGTGGACATGGTCTCTGGAGGAGGTGACTGGGCTGAGACCTGAGTGATGAGAAGGTAGGGTCGGGAGTAACTCCGGAGTGAGCATTCCTGGCAGAGGGAGCCGGGCACCCTGAGGCGGCCAGCACTCAGGAATGTAAAGCCGAGTGGGCGGAGGGAGTGACGGGGAGAGTGACCGGGAGAGGCCAGGGGGGCGGGCTGAGCCTCCCTCCTGCAGTCGGGGCTGGAGATGTCATACTGAGGTGCTGAGAGCCCAGGAACCACGGGGCCTGGAGCGGGAGTCCAAACGCACTTTAACTACAGTCAGAATCCTGTCTCATTCAAAGATCACTGGGGGCTAAGGCTTCCTTTAACCCAGCGTGTGGGTCCCGACCCCTTTGGGGGTCGAACGACCCTTTCCCAGGGGTCACCTAAGACCATCGGAAAACACATATGTAATTACATATTGTTTTTGTGATTCATTGCTATGCTTTAATTATGTTCAATTTGTAACAATGAAAATACATCCTGCATATCAGATATTTACATGACGATTCATAACAGTAGCAAACTTACAGTTATGAAGTAGCAACGAAAATAATTTGATGGTTGGGGGTCACCACAACAGGAGGAACTGTATTAAAGGGTCGCGGCATCAGGAAGGTTGAGAACCACTGCTCTAACCCATGAGAGGAACCAGCAGGCGGCCAAGGTCTCCAGGGCCCTGGGGGCGGCGGAGAAGGGTTTGCTGAGTTAAACACAAACCCGGCTTCCCTGCCACAGGGCAGGCCCATCCTGCGGCCGCCGTTCCTGGCTCCCCATGCGTGAGCTGGGAGGTGTCACGGCACCCGGATTGACTGGCACACACGGCAGCCTGAGCGGGCGGCTCCCTGCGCATCTCCGTTCCTGTTCCCACCGCTGGCTTTTCAGATGTCGGCAGGGGCTCCACCAGCCACCACCGTGGCCTCTTGATTTGATCACATCAGGGCCCGTATATACTCATCAAACCCCCCTGCCTGAAATCCCCCCAGGTCAGTGGCTAACGTGAGAACCTTCCTGCCCCGGGCGCCCAGTTTCCGCTCGGTGATTCCCACACTGCATGTGGGCATCGGAGGGGTGTTGGTGAAAGGGGCTAGGGGCTTTCTGTAAATTTCCTTATGTGGTCTTCGCAATAACCCAGAGGCCCTCAGTGGGGAGGGAGGGTGACTCCCGGAACGTCTGGCAATGTCTGGGGACAGTGTGGGGTGTCACAAAGGTGGGGGGATGCTACCGGCATCTCAGGGTAGCAGCCGGGATGAGCTGCTGACCAGTCCACCCACAGTGCCTGGCAGGCCCGATGGAGAGCTAACCTGCCCAAATGCCAATGTGCCGAGCGAGTGCCGGGCGGTCTGTCCTCACCCACCGTCCCCCCGAGGGACAGGCTGACTTGCTGCCCCAAGGCCTGAAGCTTAACTCGTAACCGTAACCCGGTGGGAGCTTCAGCGGTCACGCCCGCAACCACCTCATGCGGAGTCTGTGGGGTCAGCATTTCCCAGGACGGCCCGGGCCTGTGTGGCAGGAGAGGCCAGGCGCCTGTGCCACCAGGTGAGGCTGGGAGAGTCGGCAGTGCCTGTGGGCATTTCGCAAGGCCGACACTCATGCTGAGCCCACGGGACGGGGGGTGAGGGGTTGGGGGCGGGGAGGGGGACGGACGGAGCACAATCTAGAGAAGACTTCTGGGAGCAAGTACAGGGGATCCCTGACTCACTGCGGCTCCAGGTGCGATGCTCCACCTCTCCCACGGTGCGGGAACACGCTCAGGGGGAGCTGGCCTTTCAGTGCTGAATGTTGCCTTTCCCCGGCCAGTGATACTCGTAGTGACACACGGACCATCCTCTCTCGTGATGCCGGCAGCTCCCGGGCAGCCACGCGATCGCGAGTGTCAGCGCTGATGCCCTACAGCGGCGACTTTCGGCCCCTGCCATCTCCCGGCACGTGCGCTAACTGGGACACTTCTGCAGCGCACAGCACGTGGATTTTCCGCCAGTCTGACCCCAAAAAGGCATCGTGGTTCATTCAACACCGGACGGCTATTGTGGTGTTGGCTGTTGTCATTTTTTTACTTCACAATCCAAGGGAGAGCGGTCAGGGCCCCTGACTAAACAGTCAGGTGCTGCATGTTCTAGAACAGGGGTCCTCAAACTTTTTAAACAGGGGGCCAGTTCACTGTCCCTCAGACCGTTGGAGGGCTGGACTATAGTTTAAAAAAAAACTATGAACAAATTCCTATGCACACTGCACATATCTTATTTTGAAGTAAAAAAAACAAAATGGGAACAAATACAATATTTGTATTTGCATGTGGCCCGCGGGCCGTAGTTTGAGGACCCCTGTGCTAGAAGTTCCTGCGGCACCGCCTGCACCGCTGCTCGAGGGCGCACTGTGCCGCCAGCGCTGTGTGCATTGTGCTCTGTTCCCCACCCCACCCCGTCTGCGGAACGCCCGGTGCCTCCGGCTGCGGTGAGAGGAGGAAGGACCAGGCAGTGGCTGAGATGACTCGATGACCGCCCCGCTGCGGCGAATGTGAGAGTTCTGAGCACGCAGGCAGCAGGCTGAGCAGTGATGCCCGGTGGGTAGGTCCGTGCTCTGAGTGCCTTGTCTTTACGACAGTTTCTAATTACAGCGGGTTTATCGGGACGTCACCCCATCCAGAGTCGAGGAGCATCTGCAAAGCGTGTAGTGTGTACAATAACACGCTACATGGTGTGTAGTGTGTAAGATAAGAGGCTCGGAGGAAAATATAGAGGCAGAGTGAGGGTTGGCAGGGAAGCCCTGGGGTAAATGTACAGTCATTAAAAAGGCTTCTTCCTTAGAATTGTCTTAGAACTTCAGCCAGCTCTGTAAAGTCAAGGACAAAGTTCACGAACTCGCTTTTGTACAACTGGCCATTCAGCTGATAAATCGTTGAGGGAGCTGGCCTGCTAGGCCCAGGTGGGGGGAAGGGGGGGCCAAGAGCATGGGGCAATCAGGGCAACCTCACCCCGCTGAGCGGGTGACCGTCCCCAGAACTGGGATGAGACCGGAGAGCTTTGCTGGACAAATGGAGACAGAAAGGGAACCAGCGGGCCCCAGTCCACGCCTGTGATTCCGGCATCATTATCAACGGGTCCCTCTCAGTGTCCAGATGGGGAGGTAAGATTTGTGGACCGTGGGCTCCAGGTAGGGAGCTGATCCCCGGAGAGGGCCGTGAGGAGGGGGCTGATGCAGGGGAAGAACTTTCCGGAAGGAAATGGGCAGGCAAGCGCGCAGAACCTCCCTTTGCCCCCCTCAAAATTCACACCAGCCCTTGGTGTCGCTCCCGGCACACAGCCACAGCGGGAAAGATGGGTGGGGACCCGCCCAGTGTCTGGGCCCGCGGACCACAGATTTCCATGTTTTTAAATGGGCAATTACTGAAGTCACCACTCAACAAGAGACTGAATTAAGGAATTAAATGGTTTCTTAATGAAGCCATCTCCTTAATGAAACCATCTTTGTCCGTCTCTGCAATGCAGAAAACATGCTATAATGTGTTGAGTAAGGCGGCGGCCCCTCCTCCTCTCTGAAGTCCTGGGGGGTGGGGGGGGCGGGAGGGGAGGGGGGGGCGCAGCACCCTTCCCTTCTCATCCCAGGTTTCCTTCCCCCTGGGGCTCCCTGGTCCAGGTCTGGGCGCCTCCTTCCCGCGGTTCCCAGCGGCAGGCTCCAGCGCGCCCCCGCGCGGCCACCGCCGAGAAGCGCACCTTCAGCAGAGGCAAAATCTGGTTTTGATTCCATTCGATTAAGTCAGGGGCTTAGAGTCTGGCTGGGAGTGAGGCTTGGTCCCCGGCACTTCAGAGACTATAAACAAGAACTTACAGGCCCGGGGGTGGGGCTGGGGGTACGTGGAGACTGATAACGACAAAGATGGGGTTAAGAGTTAAGGAGCGGAGCCAGACTGTCTAAGTGACCTCTGCCGTCACTGCTGGAGAACCGCTGGACTTCGGGCAAGCCATTCACCGTCTAAGTGAGGGCGGGGCTGACCTCCTGCATGAGCGAGGCTCCACGAGGCAACAGTCAAAGTTGTCTTGGAACAGAGACTGTGCTCGCCCGGCTGGTGTGGCTCAGGGGTGGAGCATCCGCCTATGAACCAGGAGGTCATGGTTCAATTGCCGGTCAGGGCACATGCCCAGGTTGCCGGCTCGATCCTGCTTTAGGTTGACGCTCAACCACTGAGCCAGGCCGGCCGAGCTGCTGTAGCATGTTTGTTAGCATCCCTACCCTCGCCCGCTGGATGCCAGACAACAGGGGGGAGTCCAGGCTGTGTAACTGTGAGGCAGCGGTTCCGGGATGGCATGTAGGCCCCTCCTCCCACGAAGCAGCCTGGCTCTGATGTGGGAAAGGTCCCCAGGACCCCTACGAGGTTGGAATTTGCAGCAAAGGAAGTGGGAATGGAGAGCTGTTCCCAGGATCCACAATTCTGCTGCGCGCAGAAATCCCATGACAATCCTTGGAGTCTTATTAGAACATGGTTAGTTTATAAAAGATGCCTATTATACTCATCGTAAAATGAACATTACCATATGAAAGGAACATTAATTTTTAAGTGCCACAAAAATCTCATATTCCTTGCATACTTCGGCTTTTATTGTTTCAGAGGTTACGTGTGGATCTTACACTCCAGGGCTCGGCAAACTGCAGCTCATGGGCCAAATCTGGCCGGCTGCCTGTTTTTATAAATAAAGTTTTATTGGCACACGGCCACAGCCATTCATTAACATTATTGTCTGTGGCTGCTTTTGCTCTGCAGCAGCAGAGCTGAGTAGTTGTGACAGAGACCACATGGCCTGCAGGACCTAAAGTATTTACTGTGTAGCCCTTTATGGAAAAAGTGACCTATCCCTGTCACACACACACACGCACACACACTGCCCACAAAACTTCCATTGTATTGTACTATTTTTGCAATGGCCCAGATAAAATTTAATATAATCGGGACAGCAGGTCACAGGGGTTCTCTGCGGACCGAACATGCTCACAGCCACTGTCTCACCTGATCATCATGACACCAGCCTCGGGAGGGAGGTACCATTATCCCCAAATTCAGAAGAATCGGCCGAGGCCAAGAAAGGTGATGTGACTGGCTCAAGGTCACAGCCGGTAAAGCCAGAGCTGGAATCCACAGTCTTGTTCTTGGTTCTATGATCGTTCCTCACGTATCTACCGGCCCCGAGCGCGCTTCTGTCCCACGTGTGCCCCAGCTTGCAGGTTTACTTTGGGGTAATTGTACTGTAAGTTAATTTTTCTAAACATTCAGCCCCTTAGTAACTGGGGCAGGTTTGATTGTTTAGTGACTGAGGGTAGAAATGTCCCCAAACCAAGGCGACTTAATCTTTCCCTGTTAGTAAATCCAGGCAGACATATAAGCTGCTCGTTGTTCTATGAGTATGAGCGCTGAGTCCATCACATGAGCCCGCGAGGAAGAAAACCAGGCCAGCGTAGCATCTGAAAGTAAGGAGCGATGAGTAGGACTTGCATAGCTGGGTTGTTGGTGAAATAAGTTGTTTTTGCTCAGGGACAGTATTAGCTCGGAGGAGGCCCTTGTTAAAGGGGGATGTATGGGGAGAGCGGGGGAGAAGGTTCTGTGGTCAAATCAATTGGGGAAACATCGGTTTAAACACAGATAAAACAGGTTTCTGCTGCAGGACTTCTCAGAGCCTTTAAGATGCTGACACGCATTAACTTTCTAAGGGGCCCAAAGCAATGCAGCACTTTACAACCTCTCTCGAGGGTGGATGGTGGCGGGCTTGTTTCTAGAAGTATCTTCAAGGATTACGCCATAGAAACATCTGGCATTTGTGCAATGTCCTATGTGCTGAGCTGGTCACAGGATGCAGCCACCCAACAGGGGTCATTCCTGCCCCCACTTCACAGATGGACAGCCAGACCGGGCCATCCACGCCAGCCTGCACCCCGCTGTATCCCCTACCCCACCCTGGGCTGGGCCTTCCTCATTAATCCAGTAGGTCAGTCCCTTCGGCTTCGTACAGAAATCAGGGGATAAAATGGTTTCACTGTGTCACTGAGTTTGTCGGACTCTTGCCTGAGAGACCGACCTACTGTGGATCGGGCGTGATCTACCGCAGCTTTCTGGCCGACGCATGGCCGTTATGAAGTCAGAGCAGCCCCATGGTTCTCGCTCTCGGTCCTAAACCCGACCTGCAAAGTCACACAGAAGCCGAGGTGCTGCCGAAGCCACAGAAACTCTCCCCCGATAGAGGCACCGGATCTTGCAGGGGGACTGGCCTGGCCCCCACAGGAAAACCCTCTTATGTAGTATATTTAGAATTTTTGGTTGCAAGGGCAGAAACCCAACAACTAAGTAAAGAGAGGACTTTGCCTGGCACATGACTTGAAGGAAGGGTTGGAGAACCAAGCCTCCAGAAGGGCAGTTTCTCATGTGGAATCAGGACCGATCAGAACCAGGGCATGGAATGTTCCAGAACACTGTTTCGGCCTCCTTTCTTGGCTTTTCTCTGTAGGCAGCTCTATTCAGACTGTCTCTCCTGAGGCGCGACACATGGCGACATGGTCTGAGGGTTTTAGTGCCACAGTTTTGGTCCCTGATCCTAAGCGGCATGTTTTCTGATCCCAACCTGAAATCCCAGGGAAGGCGCTCATTGGCCCAGCTGGGTCAGGTGACCACGCTGGAACTCATCAGGGACAGCGGGGGCGGGAGTGGGAAGTCACAGGGTCTTCACAGAGAGGCTCTCTGATTGCAGGGCAGAGAGGACTTTCCCAGGGAAGGCCATGAGCAGACAGCGCCACGGATGCCCATGACGGCCAGACGGGTCTCAAATGCTAACTGGTTTTTACTTCGCCTGCGAAAGTAGTTCATCTAAGATAATATACTCCTATGGCACAGAAGTTGAAAATCATCTTTCTCACAAAAAAGCCAGTAACGATAATGTTTAACTAGGGCTCACAATGTTTAACTTGGTGGATTTGGGGGAGTCCTCGGGGTGCGCCGCCTGAGGGTCCCGGGAGGAGAAGGGCCTGGCACGTGGTTAGCACAATGGTAGGTGCTTTTCTTAGGGAAAAAGAGTTGGGTGTCTAGTTGGGGTACGAGGCTCCTGAGTGTGCATGTCTCTGGGGGCCCCCAAAAGTGGAGCCCGGAGCACGCATCCCGCGGGGCCAGATTCCCCGCCCTTGGCCTGAAACCCCTGGGTGGCGTGCAGGCAGCTGAGTGTTTCCTGGGACAACTCCTTCCGCAGAGAAGGGCTCCATTCCCAGGAAAGGCTTCATTTCATCAAATCCAGAGACGTCTCCGCTTCCTCACGGAACAGGCCTCCCCCGTTCTCTGTCCCACCCCTGCTGTCACTTCCCCCAAAGGCAGGCAGTCACCACCGGGCTTCCTGGGCCGTGGGTGACAGGTCGGCGCCAGGCCCGTGCTCTGGAGCCACGCAGAGCCCCTGCAGCCATCGCGCCCACCCCCCCCCCACCCCTCCCCCCCCGCCCCGCCAGGCGCACGGAGGCAGGTGGTCTCCATGACGGACAAGACGCTCCGATTCACCAGGAGGACCCGCACTGAGCGCAGTGAAGCTGGCCATCGGAGCCCGGAATGCACACCTGCACCCAGGCTGCCTGTGCCCCCGAGCACCGCTCATCTCTCGCTTAGTTCTCTGTCCCTAAAATGGCAAGGCCGTGGGTTTGGGGGAGTCCCCGGGGCGCGCCGCCTGACGCCCAGGCCGTGCTGGACCCGGAGAACCGCCGCCCGCCGCCAGCCCCTCAGTCGGAGCCCGATTGCTCTCTGAGCACCACTTTTCTCTAATCAGGCTGTTCTTCACTGGGGCCGCTTTAATTAAGGGCCCGCTGTCAACACGAAACATATGTTCCGAAGTCTCGCTTTGCTTACTAATGACGCCGGGATTATTAAGTCTGGAAGGAATTTCCAGGGCCGCGTGCTGGGCCCCTGCCTCCCCCGCCCACTCCCCACCCCTCAGCTTCCACCCTGGACCCCCGCCCCTTCCTCCGCAGGCTGCCCTCGGAAACTGACCTAGGAGAGCCATCTGTCCAGATCAACGTTCAGGTTTAATGTCCTGGAACAGGGTTTGAGCGCCTCCTTTCCTTGGGATCCAGGCTACCACGGGGTCTTCCTTCAAACACACTCTGTATAAAGTTATCATATACACACACTCACATATCCACACATGTGCACAGGTATCTGCAGGCTCCCCCGTCGTACATGTGTATATTACACACACGTGTGCATACAGATGCACACAGCACATGTGAGCGTGTATATGCATATGTGTACATGTATGTATACACACACATGTGTGTACACACACACACACATGTCCCCCTGTGAATTGAAGACGAGAGCAGACCGACCCCCTGGGGGCTGGGCTCAGATCTTCCCAGTTGTCCCAGGGGCGGCCAGAAGCCTTCTTGAAAGACCCCCATGGCGACGGCCGCCTGGTATCTGCCGCCCGTGGGCGGCCTCCCGAGTGTGAGCTGGACCTGGTGACTTGCTTCCAGCCAACAGAACGCAGCGCAAATGAGGCTGTCGCTTCCGAGAGCAGTGGCCACCGGCACTCGCCCCCTCCTGACTGCGCGGACGGAGCAGCTGTCGGTGCAGAGCCCCCGAGGCCGGCACTGGGCCAGGCACTGGGGGAGCCCTTAGCCTAACAGCCACTTCAGAGCCGGAAAGCAAATCCACCCCCGCTGGGCCTTGAGCTGCCACAGCCCTGGTCGCCTCCATCACGCGGCCTCGTGTGACACCAGGTATGGAGGGCCCAGCGAGGCTGCGCCCAGATTCCTGCCCTTCAGAGACTGGGAGGTGAGGAATGTAGGGTGTCTGGATTTATGGTAATCAAGACTCTGCCCAATAGATAATCCTAAGCAATTTATTTTGGCTCCTAAATTACAAATGCCTGAAGTACCACCCCTGGCAAGTGGCAGAAGACAGACCCTCTGGAGAGTGAAGGTGGCCATGCTGCGGCCTCAGAGCTCTGCGGTGAGCATGAGAGGACCTTTGCTGGGTGGCAGCCCAGGCTCAGGTTGTGGCAGGTGCTGCTCCATCAACCTCAGCTCTTATCACCACTGACTCCTCAAGCTTGGGTTTATTTGTTTACTTATTCTAAAACATATTTTTATTGATTCCCAAGAGGGAGGGAGAGGAGAGAGAGCTGGAAACATCAATGATGAGAAAGAGCCATTGATCAGCTGCCTCCTGCACGCCCCACATTGGGGATCAAGCCTGCCACCCAGACATATGCCCTGACTGGGAATCAAACTGTGACCTCCCGGTTCATAGGTCGATGCTCAACCACTGAGTCACCTGGCCTGGCTCAAGCCCCGGGTTAAATCCCCCTCCATGCAGACTCGGCTCAGTCCCTCACCTCTCCCACGAGGGAGAGTTCATCAGCCATTTCATCCGGAGCTCACGACGCACCTACCAGGACCCTTGCCACTGTGGGCTGCAGTTAGTTGCTTTTTATGTCGAACCCCCTTCTCCCCATTACTCTTCGAGTCTGCAGCACGCAGCCAAAGGCCCCCTGGAAGCCACCGTAAAGAACCCACCCTTTCTACCTTTCTGTTCCAGGTACAGAGAGAGTTTGAAATCACCTTTCCCCCGAGGGCAAAAAGAGAAAGAGATATTTCTGGTTTTGTTTTTTTTTTGTTTTTTTTGTTTTTTTAATTAAATTTTTATTGTTCAGATTACATTTGTTCCTCTCCCCCCCCCCCCATAACTCCCCTCCTTCCAGTTCCCGCCCCACCCTCCGCCCTCACTCCCCACCCACTGTCCTCATCCATAGGTGCACGATTTTTGTCCAGTCTCTTCCCGAATCTCCCATTCCCCTTACACCCCCAAAAATAGTCAGTCCATTCCCTTTCTATGTCCCTGATTCATTATAATCACCAGTTCATTCTGTACATCAGGTTATTTATTCACTTGATTCTTAGATTCACTTGTTGATAGATGCATGTTTGTTGTTCACAATTTGTATCTTTACCTTTTTCTTCTTCCTCTTCTTAAAGGATACCTTTCAGTATTTCGTATAATACTGGTTTAGTGGTGATGAACTCCTTTAGCTTTTCCTTGTCTGTGAAGCTCTTTATCTGACCTTCAGTTCTGAATGATAGCTTTGCTGGATAAAGTAATCTTGGTTGTAGGTTCTTGGTATTCAGCACTTTGAATATTTCTTGCCATTCCCTTCTGGCCTGCAAAGTTTCTGTTGAGAAATCAGCTGACAGTCGTATGGGTATTCCCTTGTAGGTAATTGAGTCTCTTTCTCTTGCTGCTTTTAAGATTCTCTCTTTGTCTTTTGCTCTTGGCATTTTAATGATGATGTGTCTTGGTGTGGTCCTCTTTGGATTCCTTTTGTTTGGGGTTCTCTGCGCTTCTTGGACCTGTAAGTCCATTTCTTTCACCAGGTGGGGGAAGTTTTCTGCCATTATTTCTTGAAATAGGTTTTCAATATCTTGCTGTCTTTCATCTTCTGGCACCCCTATTATTCTGATGTTGGTACGCTTGAAACTGTCCCAGAGGCTCCTTACACTATCTTCACACTTTCGGATTCTTTTTTCATTTTGCTTTTCCAGTTGGGTGTTTTTTGTCAAATCTTTGGTTTGATTCTTGTGCTCCTCTGGTCTGCTATTGGGTATAATATTCTTTATTTCAGTCCGTGTATGCTTACTTTCTAATTTCTTTATCGTAGCATCGAGGGTCTCATTAGTTTTCGTGAGGCTCTGCACAAATTTATGGCAAGCCCTCAAAATTGCGATTCTTAGCTCCATATCCTCCATTTCTGTCATGTTTTTTTGTCTCCGCATCTTTTATGCTTTCTTGGTGCACCCCCTTGTGGTCTTTGTGCGCAGTCTTGTTCTAGCCAAGCCTTAATTGTTGTAGTTAACACTAGAGGGATTTGACCACCAGGCCGACTGGCTGCAGGAAACAGCTGTGTGGAAAACGTCTGCCTTCTGGGGAGGCGCTAATCCAGCCTTTGCCTGAGGCGATCGGCAAATGGCTGTGCGCAGGGTTTGGGCGGGGCGGGATCCACAGGGCGGGCGGAGGGAGCAGTTATGGCCGCTCTCAGTCCCGTTCCCAGAGGCTCTGCTTCTCAGAACCCCGGCAGCCGCTGCAAACCTCGGAGAGAAAGCTGCCCTCAGGTTCCAACTGATGCCGGATAATCCCGCTTCTCCCGTTTGAGTCTGGGTCCCTAGAGACTCGCCCGGATCTGGAGCCCAGAGTCTGAGACTCACTCCCGACTGAAAACGACAACCGCGCCCTCAGCCACCAGCCCGCTTTGCGCATGCACCTCGGTACCTTTGTATTTTCCACACTGCACCGCCTCTGAGCCTCGGTTTGCTGTTCTCTTTCCTTCTAGTTGTAGAGTCTCTCTTCAGCCAGCTTTCCTGTGGTTCTGGGTGATGTCCGTTCCGTCTTTTAGTTGTATTTTTGAAACGGTTGTTTGCAGCAGCGGTCTCCGGTGTTTACCTACGCCGCCATCTTGGTCTCTCCCCCTGGTTTTGTTGTCTTCAGAGGCGGAGAGCACCACCTTGATGAGCCCCGTATCGGTCGTTGGAACTGTTACGGCAAAATACTGTAAACTGGGTGGCTTTTCATCAATAGAAACATACGAGTATATCTCCCAGGTCTGGAGGCTGACAGGCCCAAGAGTACGGTGCTGGCTGGTGGGAGCTCTCCTGCTGGGATTTTGATTGGGATCACGCTGAATCTACAGATCAAGTTGGTAGGAACTGCCATTGTGACAATATTGAGCCTTCTTATCCATGAACATGGGATATCTCTCCATTTATTTAATTCCTCTTTGATTTCATTCATCAGAGGTTTGCAGTTTTCCTTGTATATATTTTGTATGTCTTCTTTTTATTCATACCTAAGCATTTAACTTTTTAGGGCACTAATGTGAATGGTATTGCACTTTTAATTTAAAATTCCACTTGTTCATTGTAAGTGTGTAGAAAAGCAACTGAATTTTGTGTATTAACCTTTATCTTGTGATTCTGCTGTAATCTATTGTTAGATTCTGGACTCTTTTTTTTAAGTTAAGTTTTAATTATTTTCCACAGAAATACATGCACATTGCATTAAAAAAAGAAATATTGCTCAAAGACTCGTGGCCAATGGTTCCTTTCTCCACAGGATCTGTTCCCCAGAAGCAATTACTTTAATCTTTTACAAGCTGTTTATTTTCATCATAAAAGCATATTTAGTAAAACATGCTCATTCAGGTAGCCTTCAATTTATTGTTTTTAGCCATTTTCACTGGCTTCCTATTATGACATGTCAGGATATTAGCTCTCAAATTCCCCCTTCTCCCCACCATCCTAAAATTGTTCTATCACGATTTTTGGTAAAACACATTTTCAATGTTTATATGATTGTATACTGCTGAGTCAAATTTTGAGGATAATTATATTCCCACTTCTGTTTTTCCTAGTTATCACTTCCCTCACTCATAATTTTTAAAAATTTTAATCCTCACCTCAGGATATGTTTTTATTGATTTTTATTTTTTATATTTTATTGATTTTTTACAGAGAGGAAGGAAAGGGACAGAGAGTTAGAAACATCGATGAGAGAGAAACATCGATCAGCTGCGTCCTACACACCTCCTACTGGGGATGTGCCTGCAACCAAGGTACACGCCCTTGACTGGAATCAAACCTGGGACCTTTCAGTCCGCAGGCAGACGCTCTATCCACTGAGCCAAACCAGTTAGGGCTTTATTGATTTTTAAAGAGAGAAGGAGAGAGAGAGAGGAGAGAGAGAGAGAGAGAGAGAGAGCGCGCGCGCGAGAGAGACATCATTGTGAGAGAGAAATATCAATTGGTTGCCTCCCGAACACACCCTGATTGGGGATCAAATCTGCAAGTGAGGTAAGTGCCTTGATTGGGAATCGAACCCACAAACGTTTGGTGCAGGGGGTGACTCTCCAACCAGCTGAGCCGCCCGGCCAGGTCTCCCTGCTTTACTTTGTAGACATTTTGTTTAATTTCTTTGAATCTCAGTTTGGATCTTCCCACATCTTCCAGAAGCTCCTACTGCCACATTGTCAGAGGTGGATGGCGAAGTCTGCCCTCCTGCCCCTGGGGACACCCCGCGCTCAGGGCTCTGCTCCGGAGGGTGCTGTAGGCGTGTCATTGTCACCATCCAGCATCTCCCCTTCCCGTCTCTCCTTGTTGGATCAGCATCTTAGTCCTTTTGAGGCCACTCCCTCGTGTTGCTCATTTGCTACAGGGCTCGTGGCAAGGTTGCTTTTTAAGATCTTGCTTTATCTTTATCCTTCTACTTGACAGTCTGGCTGCAGAGAGAATCTCAAGTGGAAAATGTTCTTTTCCTTAGGAAAGTGGCTTGGCACTGCATAGTAAGGTTAAAAAGTGCATTTCCTTTTTCCCAGAAATTCCCCTCCCAAGCATACACCCCAGAGACGGCTTTGCACATACAGATGACAGCACTTACCCAAGAATGTGATGACTTACTGGGTAAGCAATGCAGCAAACAAGCGTGACTCACGGGGTCCAGTCACAGACACTTCCATTCTGTCCATCACTGTCTTCCAAACACGGGTCGTCCGTGGGTTAAACACTTGAGCAGGCCCCAAACTATTTTTCCCTGTTAGGGACCAGAGCCTCCCACAGTCACGTTACAGCATAGCGTGGAGTCATAATCCAGACATGAAAATGTTTAGTCCAAAATGAAGGCAACATTTTAAAATATGTATTTTATTGAGTTTTTTTTACAGAGAGGAAGGGAGAAGGATGGAGAGTTAGAAACATCAACGAGAGAGAAACATCGATCAGCTGCGCCCTGCACACCCCGCACTGGGGATGTGCCCGCAACCAAGGCACATGCCCCTGACCGGAATCGAACCTGGGACCCTCCAGTTCGTAGGCCGATGCTCTATCCACTGAGCCAAACCGGTTAGGGCTGAAGGCAACGTTTTGATCGACACTCAAACACTAGACTCTCCCGCCCTCCAGGAATGGCTGGGGCGGGGCTTAGCCTGAAGGGGGAGGCATGGGGGGCGGGTGTCACTCGGGACGCCTTTGGCTTCTCTTCCAAAGGTTTCCTTGGACAAAACCTGGAGTGACTGCTGACCATCTCTCTGTCCCCAGGGGCCACCTGTTTCATGAGCAGTGACCTTGTCCCTTCACGGAAGACAACGGGCAGCACTTGGGGCCAATGACAAACTGAGCTTTAAACCCAAGATTCAGAGGCGGGGACTTGTGGCTGCGGGTGAGTGTGACTTGCCGTCTCCCAGGCCTGGCGCTTTTCCCATGAGCCCAGCGGTGATGCAGAGAGCGCGTCTTTTGATTTGGTAATGGGATGTGTCAACAGCTTGGAAGCCCTGCATGACTCAGTGAACCAATACAAAATGGTGTATTGGGCCTGGCCGGTGTGGCTCAGTGGCTGAGCACCGACCCATGAACCAAGAGGTCGCTGGCTTGATTCCCAGTCAGGGCACAGGCCCGTGTTGCAGGTTCGATCCCCAGTGGGGGGAGTGCAGGAGGCAGCCGATCAATGATTCTCTCTCCCATCGATGTTTCTATCTCTCTCTCCCTCTCCCTTTCCCTTGCTCTAAAGCTCAATAAAAACATATTTAAAAACAAATAACAAAATGTATTAGTAAAAGATCCACTTAAAGTGCTGGCGGGGGAGGGGTGAGGGCAATGGATTTAATACAGAAGACGAGAAACTCACTGAGCCCAGGAGAGATGAGCGAGGCCCAGTTGCCTGCAGAGCCATGAGCGTGGAAACAAGTGAGCCGGTTCCAGATTCCCCCTTGCAGTAACCTCCAGGAAGCTGCTACTGCACACCTCTGTGCCGTCAGGGAACATATGCAATTGTTCGGAAAAGCGATTGACACACTCCTCCCTCCACCCTTCCCATCTCCATGCCCGTGTGAGGCCAGATCTCCTCCACACCCCGCGACCCAACAACTTATCACGGCGAACTGAGTGCGGGAGCCGACCCGACGGGCCAGCTTCGTTAGCCCGGACCTTTAAAGAGTTTGCAAAACTGTAAAACGATGCCACTCTTTTTACTAAATTTTTGCTGGTTTTGGAAAGAAAAAAACACAGTTATTTTTTAATAACAACATGTCATTTGTACACATAATTGAATCAATACACATTTAAAACATGTCTTGGTCTTAATTTCTAAATATTAATGGGTATAACCCACATAAACAAAATCTCCTTAGAGTCTTCAATCATTTTAAAAATAATCCTCACCCAAGGGTATATATATATATATATTTTTAAATCTTTATTGTTCAGATTATTACATTTGTTCCTCTTTTTTCCCCCCATAACTCCCCTCCTTCCAGCTCCCACCCCACCCTCCACCCTCACTCCCCACCCACTGAGTTCATCCATAGGTGCATGATTTTTGTCCAGTCACTTCCCGCATCTCCCACACCCCTTTTCCCCCAAGAATAGTCAGTCCATTCCCTTTCTATGTCCCTGATTCATTATAGTCACCAGTTCATTCTGTACATCAGGTTATTTATTCACTTGATTCTTAGATTCATTTGTTGATAGATGCATATTTGTTGTTCATAATTTGTATCTTTACCTTTTTCTTCTTCTTCCTCTTCTTAAAGGATACCTTTCAGCATTTCATATAATACTGGTTTGGCGGTGATGAACTCCTTTAGTTTTTCCTTATCTGTGAAGCTCTTTATCTGACCTTCAATTCTGAATGATAGCTTTGCTGGATAAAGTAATCTTGGTTGTAGGTTCTTGGTATTCAGCACTTTGAATATTTCTTGCCATTCCCTTCTGGCCTGCAAAGTTTCTGTTGAGAAATCAGCTGACAGTCGTATGGGTATTCCCTTGTAGGTAATTGAGCCTCTTTCTCTTGCTGCTTTTAAGATTTTCTCTTTGTCTTTTGCTCTTGGCATTTTAATGATGATGTGTCTTGGTGTGGTCCTCTTTGGATTCCTTTTGTTTGGGGTTCTCTGCGCTTCTTGGACCTGTAAGTCCATTTCTTTCTCCAGGTGGGGGAAGTTTTCTGCCATTATTTCTTGAAATAGGTTTTCAATATCTTGCTGTCTCTCATCTTCTGGCACTCCAATGACTCTGATATTAGTCCGCTTAAAGCTGTCCCAGAGGCTCCTTACACTATCTTCACACTTTCGGATTCTTTTTTCATTTTGCTTTTCCAATTGGGTGTTTTTTGTCGAATCTTTGGTTTGATTCTTGTGCTCCTCTGGTCTGCTATTGGGTATAATATTCTTTATTTCAGTCCGTGTATGCTTACTTTCTAATTTCTTTATCGTAGCATCGAGGGTCTCATTAGTTTTCGTGAGGCTCTGCACAAATTTATGGCAAGCCCTCAAAATTGCGATTCTTAGCTCCATATCCTCCATTTCTGTCATGTTTTTTTGTCTCCGCATCTTTTATGCTTTCTTGGTGCACCCCCTTGTGGTCTCTGTGCGCAGTCTTGTTCTAGCCAAGCCTTAATTGTTGTAGTTAACACTAGAGGGGATTTGACCACCAGGCCAACTGGCGTTGGAAATCAGCTGTGGGAAAACTTCAGTCCTCAGGGGAGGCGCTAGTCCAGCCCTTGCCTGAGGCGATCGGCAAATGGCTGTGCGCAGAGCTTGGGTGGGCGGGATCAACAGGGCGGGGGGGAGGGAGCAGCTATGGCCGCTCTCAGTCCGTCCCCAGGGGCTCTGCCTCTCTGTCCCAGCAATCGCTGCAAACCTCGGAGGGGCCGTAGCCAGACAGTCCCGCTTCTCCCGTTTGAGTCTGGGTCCCTAGAGACTCGCCCGGATCTGTAGCCCAGAGTCTGAGATTCGCTCCTGATTGAAAACGACAATCGCGCCCTCAGCCGCCAGCCCGCTTTGCGCGCGCACCCTCACCACCGCACCGCCGTACCTTTAAATTTTCCACACTGCGCCTCCGCTGAGCGTCGGAATGCTGTTGTTTTTCCTTCTAGTTGAAGAGACTCTCCTCAGCCAGCCTTCCCGTGGTTCTGGTTGATGTCTGCTCCGACTTTTAGTTGTATTTTTGAAGTGGTTGTCCACGGCGGCAGTCTCCGGTGTTTACCTATGCCGCCATCTTCCCAAGGGTATATTTTTTAATTGATTTTTTTTTTGAGAGAGAGAGAAGAGAGAGAGAGGGGAAGGGAGAGAGGAAGGAGGGGAGAAGGCAGGAGAGAGAGAGAGAGAGAGAGAGAGAGAGAGAGAGAGGGAGAGAGAGGAAGGGAGAGAAGGAGGAGGGGAGAAGGAAGGAGAGAGAGAGAGAGAAAGGGAGAGAGAGAGAGAGAGAGAGAGAGAGAGAGACACTGATCAGTTGCCTCCCCTACACGCCCCACCTGGGGATGGGACCTGCAACCTTTCTGTGCAGGGGCAACACTCCAATGAATTGAGCAAGCTGCCCGGCGCGTCTCCCGCCTGTCTAGGGATCTGGAGATGGAGGGTGGCTCTGGCGGGTGTGACCTGAACAGGCTGCTCCCGTGAAGAACCCCCTGTGGCTGTGTGGTGTGTGGCATTATTTGTCCTACGTTTCCCGCGGCCCCCCCCCTCCCCCCCCCCCCCCCCCCCCCCCGTCTGCCCATGCTCTGTGGAGAACAGTGAACATTGGTTTTAGTGATGTATTTTCCTTAACTTAATACACCCCACGTGTTAGTATCCCAAATGGCGATCCATGTAAAAGTCATTAATGAATGGTTTTCCCCTGGTTGTGCGGACAGGAGCCTCTCCAGCCGGCACGCCCGCGCCGTGTGGCCTCAGCCCTGCATCTGATCATCAGCGGAGGGATTTGCAGGTTTGACTCAAGCCCTCCACACCCTCCGCGTCCCGTGCCCAGTTCCCGTGAGGCCTCCTTTCACCAGGGATCTGCCTGTCACCCCCACGGCCCCTCGAGCCTCACCACCCCGCCCTTTAAAAACAACATTGCAAATCCTGCTTTCATGCAGGCCAGGCCGAGATAGCTGAGCTGTGACTCACGTCGTTTCAGCAGGGCTTAGTGCTTTCATGTCTTTCTAAACGGGCTGGGAGCAAAGGTAAGCAGCTCAATAGGAAGATGTGCAAAGGCTATTAGCCAGCAATGCACACACAGGAGATGCCTCTGAGCGGTTACAGGGCGCCCAGCCTCTAGGGCAGTTGACAGCCATTGTTCCCATCAAGCGGGAGTCTGGCCCCGGAGGCTGGTGAGTGCGGACAAACGGCTCCTCTGGAAAGCAGTGGGCGCCATCCAGGAAAGCTAAGAGCATGCTCCCCCCCTCCGCTCCCCCATGGCCAGCACGTCCATGGTGGTGCCTTCTAAGAACCTTCCCACGTGAGCACCAAGAGGCAGACGCGAGGGTTCTTCGCGGTGGTGAAAGACCTGACCCTCGGATAGCGGGTGGATCAATGACGCCGGGGTACACACACGGACACAATGTGCCAGATGAAAAGACCCAGGCAGAGCTACACGGGCTCACAGAGGGTCGGAGTCATACGTTGGGCGGAAAGCCAACGTTCAGACACCGGGGAGAACGGTGCTACTTGGTACAGACACCACACTGAGCAGTGCTAGGCTGTGTTTAAGGTTCTCACACAGATGTTTGCACGGATGCAGAGGAGTTGGGGGGGGGGGCGGTGACATCACAATGATGATGGGAGTGAGACCTTTGGGGAGAGGGTTCAGCACGGAGGTCGGAAGGGACATCAGCGTTGCCCGCCATTTGACACTGTTTTTGAGGGAAGCGATAGTCATGTATTACTTGTGGAATTTAAAGTGAACGAGGAATACGGGCCTGGGAAGACTTAGTCCCCCCTTCTTGGCCGAGAGAAACAGATGCAGGTCTTCCTTCTTTGGGTCCATCTGGTCTTGTTTCCGGGGCCTCTGAGCCTGGGAGGGGCCTGGTCCTGCCCTTGGCGTGACCTTGGGCAGTGGCTTCTCCTCAGTGCATTGCGTCCACGTGATGAAACAGGGGCTGCTGTTTCTGGGAAAAGGCTAATCTGGCCGAGACTCCACATCAGATGGGACTCACGGAGTCCAGTGGCCATTTCTTCAAAAACGAGCTTGGCCCAGCTCTTGGCAGCTGTGGTCTCCCCATCAGATGTGTCGCCGAGTTGGCCTCTGAGATGTGAGAGGCCCGGGCTCCACGGAGATGCTCTCTGGTGTCAGGTGCCACGTTAATGATTCCGGGGGCCTGGCTGCCCACGAGAATCAGGACGCCTGCTGAGCCAGGAGACCACGGATCTAACCGGGAACAGTCAGGGGAAGGCAAAGACAAGCTCACTGATGTCTAAACACACGTCTGTCTGTTTGTTTTTGGCACTGGTTTGGGTCAGCACAGTTTTGTGCCTGAAGTTGGGAACTAGATGTTTCTACTCTCAGTGTGCCTACAAATCAGAATTTGGGAATTAAATTGCGTTGGTGAATTCGAGACACCCGTGGTATCTCAGCTCAGGCCGCCAGAACAAGACCTAAAAGAGGGAGGATGCGTGCCATGCTTGGACTAATGCCTGATGCACACTTGTACTGCCTGAACCCCCCCAGTCCAGGCCCTGAGACAGGGGACCCCTCGCACCCTTTCTACCTGAGATGGGCATGACCTGGGACGCTCCAGGCCACTGTCATGGACTTGAAATGGTGCAAAATTCTAGAAGAAGCCGTTTCCACTTGTGGGCCACAGACTAACCTTATAATAATCCCCCCCCCCCAGCAATTTAGACCCCCAGTCCCTGAGGCTACTTTATAATGTAAGTTCATGGACTGGTTCCAGTTGTGAATCTATTAGAGAGTCATTCCTTCCCTATCTTGGCTTTACATCCACTGTTTTTTCATCTTACTTTCTTTTTATTTTTTGATACGTTTTTATTGATTTCAGAGAGAGGAAGAGAGAGGGGGAGAGGGACAGAAACATCAATGATGAGAGAGAATCATTGATCGGCTGCCTCCTGCACCCTGCACACTGGGGATCGAGCCCGCAACCAGGGCATGTGCCCGGACTTGGAATGGAACCGGTGACCTCCTGGTTCATGGATCGATGCTCAATCGCCGAGCCACGCCGGCCGGGACATCTTACTTTCTTAAAAGGCAAACAAACACGAAGACCACTTCTCTTATTCCCCTTGCCCGGCAGGTTACAGCCCCGTTTCTTTGCTCCCCTTTGCAGCAAAACTTCTTGACAATGTTTCTACCCTCAGTGTTTCGTGCCTCCTCCACTCTCCCCGGAAGCAGCACCCACTGGGCATTGCACCCTCCAAGCCACTGAAGCTGCTCCGGCCAAGGGCACCCCCGCCCTCTGAGGATGCCCTGCCTCCTTGCCCACCCCTCCTCCTCCAGCGCGTCCTCCAATGCCCAGTGCCTACAACTTGCTCCATATCTGTGTGCGGAGTGAATGAGCAAATGCATCACGGAATGGGGAGAACGATGAGACCGGAAGGAAGTGTGGGTCAAGTTCTACAGGAAATGGCGTTTTGCTGGGCGGTGGGAGCTGTGGAGGTTTGAGATCAGGGGGTGACGCGATCCAAGGGGCCTGCTGAGGCCCAGACAGGGGGGCATGCAGTCCGAGCCCAGCACTTCCCGCTCCTCTGTGACCAGCTATTTGGAAAAGGGGGGGTGGGGGGAGGTGAGGGGCGGGGAGGAGGGGAGAACAGGACATGAGGGAAGAGCCCTGCAGAGACTTGTCAGGGGCGCGGGAGGGATGAAGCAGGATTATGCCGGCAGAGAAACCTCCCTGGGGCCCGGCGGCGGGGAGCCCACAATGGCTGAGTGCCTTCATACCCGCCAAATAGCTGGGTAACTGGGGTTTAGCTCTCCTGACAACAATGAAGTGAATATGTCATAATTGCCCATTTTTAGAAGCTTCACCTTCTTTCACCGGAGAAGATGATCCTGGCAATTTGGAGCCCGAGGAGCAGGGAGCGGGCCCATTACGCGCTGCTATCGGCCAGCTCCGCGCCCCACATGGAAGTCTGACAGGCACCTCCCTCCCGGGCCTCGCTCCTGTGAAATCTTGTAGCAATTAGCAGGCATTTCACGGCCCATTTCTGTCAAATAATGTGACGGGCAAACCAGGCCTTTGTAAGCAGCTGAGCACTGCAAATCATTTTCTGCTTCCAGATGGAGAGGGAGTTTGGAGTTCATGGGGCTGAGTCGCTGGGAACCAAGTCCAACGTCCTGCATCCTGACCCCTCTCCCTCCTGGACTCAGGGGCAGAGAGGAGCGTGGGCCCGGCCCGGCCCAGCCCGGTGTCCCGGCCCCTCATGCGAATGTGCTCCCCACTGCCTCCCCCTGGAAGCTCCATCCTGCACAGCAGCCGCGTCCCTGGCTGGCGGGCCCCTTGTCCACCTGCTGTTCTCTCCCAGGTCCTCATCCTGGTTCTCTGGCTTCATCCTACCCTCCCCCCCGCCCCGTCTCAACTTGAACTTGCATCCTAACTCCCGGGTCTTACTCCCAGACTCCCCTGCCCTGTGCTCTGGGCTCACACCCACCCCGAGTCCCAGTGGCCTCTCCGGCTCGGTGTGTCCCATGCCGGTCCTTCCCCTGGTCTTGGGCCGGATCAGGGCAGCCAGCTCCCCACGGCGGGTCTCCCATCCATCTTCATAAAACCCACCCGATAGCATCTCCTGACCCAAAGCCTTCAATGCTTCGCAAAGATCAACAGGACAAGGCCAAAGCCTATGAAACTCAAAGCTCCCATGGCCACTGCCCTCCACTGCCGCCCACCCCCCTGCGGGCCCACGCCCGGGGTGAGCAGCGGTGGCTCTGCAGCCAGTGGGCCTGGACTTGGAAGCCTGGCCTCTCCACCACAAGCCACATGTCCCTGGGAAGGCCTGTTCGCTCTCCATTCTCCAGGCTCCTCGTCTGTGATGAGGGGCCTGAGTGGTACCCCCGGGGGGCTGTGAGAGTGCAGTAAGTCAGAGCCGAGCACCCTGCTGGCCAGCTGCCCGCCCCAGAAGCCCGACTTCTTAGCCCCCGGCCTTCCCGGTGCCTCAGGGCCCTCCACGCTGCCCTAGGCTTCGGGCGGTACCCAGGCCTCACCCCCGCCCGTGTGTGAGCACACAGTCCACTGGCTCCCTGTCTTCGATGCCAGGGCCTCCAAACCGACACCAGGCCCTCACCAGGCCTGTGCCTCGCCGTGGGCCCCGCGCCGGAGAGTCCCGGAACCTTGTGGATGTGAACAGCCTGTCGATAGGGAGCGGACGGGTGGGAATGGACGGCGGTGCTGCAGGCGCGGGTGGCTCGGGATGAGTGAAACGGGTGCAGGTGCCCAGGCCCCGAGCTGGTGCCGACGGGGCTTGGGGTGTTCCTTCTCTCTCCCCGAATGAATGCACCTGAGATGATGGGGAGAAAGGGCTAGAGAGGAGCCCGAGGCTGAATTCTTTTATCACTGCCGTGTGACTCGACAGTCGATTCGTCCCCTTGCTCCTCTGTCAACCTGGGGTGACAGCTCCCTGATGTTGTGATGGTTCTGCCATGTGGCCCGTCAGGCGCCCTCCGGTGACGTGCATCGTGTCTCCTAAGGTTCGTGGGGCTCTGCACCCTGGAGAGGCCCGAGGGTCTCTGCGCAGAAGCAAGAAGCCACCCGGTGAGAAGTGCGGCAGCACCCACAGCCGTGGCATCAACGGTGACATCGCGTCACCAGGTGCCTGGGCCGCAATAGGAAGGGACCAGGAGGTCTGCACTGAAGTCCCCGCAGCATGGGCCACTAGAGGGCGCCAGCAGCTGCAGTCCGGCTGCAGAGCTGCCCGCAGGCCTGCCGGGAAGACTGGACCCTGTGCAGGGAGCCCGCCCTCCTGCCCTCTCGGCCTGGGACTCTGCCTGAGTCTGGCAGCCGGGGCAGCTGCAGGGCCTGAGAGCAGACACACACCCAGACCTTCCTGGGGAAGGGAACTGAATGACGCCAGGACCCAAATCACACACAACAGCGGTTCTCAACCTGTGGGTTGCAACCTCTTTGGGGGTCGAACGATCCTTTCACAGGGGTCGCCTAAGACCATGGGAAAACACATATATAATTACATATTGTTTTTGTGATTAATCACTATGCTTTAATTATGTTCAATTTGTAACAATGAAATTGGGGGTCACCACCACGTGAGGAACTGTATTAAAGGGTCGCGGCGTTAGGAAGGTTGAGAACCGCTGACACACAGCATCCCATGGCTGGGTTCTGCTTGGTTGGCTTTGCGACAAACGGACGTCTTTAGCACACGCACGCTTTCCCGTCTCCGTGTAACCTCTTTGGGTGATAATGTCTATGTTGGAGGCCTCAGCCTGAGCCCGAAGGCACTGGGTCTTCCTCGGGGAGCCCTGCCTCTTGAGGTCCACGGACGCTTCTACCCACAGACGCTGTTCCAGACGGGCAGGCCCTGTGCCGCGCGGGGGGCTGGGGTGACTCCTGCGGTGCACGGGGCCACATGAGCATAGAGCCCCTGGCTGGTTTGCGGAGCTGGACAGGGGCCGGTGGGAACCCCAGGGAGGCCATCACCGTGGTCCAGGGAGAGAGCGTGCGGCAAGGACCAGGGTGGTGGCCGTGGAGGCGGGAGGGGGTATGATTTGGGGGCTGTTTCTGAGGCAGAGCCGATGGGACCTGCTGCTGGAGGCAGGAGTGGTGAGGACTCGAGGTGCCGGAAGGAACGCCCTTCAGTGCCCGCGGCCCGGATGTGCCTGCAGAATAGAAATCTCTCCTATTCGCTGGTTCCTGGCCGGGACCTCTGTGGAGGCCAGGGGAGTTGGGGGGGGGGGGGGGTGCAGGCGTCCTGAAGGCTCAGGGGGACGGGAGCCCTTTGCGAATGAGGCGCTCCCTCCCCCAGGAGGTTCCGTATGGAAAGTGCATTGAAGGCCACTGTCGCAGATGGAAGTGGGGACTGTCCCCCTGGGGGCGGGGCCGGGCCTCCGTGAAGGATGAAGGAAAAAGCCCAAGAAAGAAACAAAACGCTCTCATCCGAGCCTCCCCTTCCCGCAGCGCGTGGGCCCGCGAGGTGGACAGAGGTTCCCATAAGGGTGGGGGACGCGGTGCGGTTTTAAAGGCGGGGCTCCGAGCACCTCCTGCCTGGCTTCCCCACCTGAGGCAGTGGTCCCGGGCCTGGCTCTCCTGCGGCAGAATTAGGGGGGCCGGGCAGTGGGGAACCCGCCCCCCCACCCCTGCTAGGATAAGTAAACAGGAAGCGAGGACAGAGGCCAAGGGCATTAAATCCCAATTATCTGCTCGTCCTAAATACTTCCTGTGAGAACAATTTGTCATTGACAGACTTAATTAGACTCTTGACCAATATTTTCCAGATGTGCGGGCTCTTGCTAAAAGCCCGGCACAGATGTTCTCCACAGTTAATGAGGCAGCTGAGGCGAGCCCTTGGGGGAAGAGCGGGGCAGGAGCCACAGGCTCTGAAATCATGCTCAGTGGATCATGAAAGAGAACCCGTTGGCCTTGGGGGTCTTTCAGAGAAACAGACACCAGTGGCAGAGGCAGCGGGTCACGGAGGGGTGTCCCCGTGGCCGGGGCCCCGCGTCCCCTTCGCTAACTGGGAGCAGCCCCAGCCCAGAGGACCTGGGGTCTGTGTTGAATACAAGGCGACCAGGAGGGATGAGAGAGACAGAGAAGTGGGCAGGATTGGAACCCTTGTCCCTGCTTTACCCCTAAGCGCTGAAGGAAAGCCAGTCCTCATGAGCCCGCCACCCCAAGGCGTTCACCTTTGGAAAACGGGGCTCCAGCAGTACAGGGGGCTCCCACAGTGGTGCAGGGCCAGCCCCAGGGTGTGGCGAGGGGGTCAGGCCTCAGGCAGAGCCCGCACCCCCATAGCCCGAGTGAGCAGGCGCCTCCACACAGAGCGCCTCACTTGGCCTTGGCCCTGCTCCTGACCCCTCCGTCCTGCCTCAGTGGCTCGTCTGCCTGGATCCGGGCAGCAGTCCCCTCACTGCCTTCCCTGCTCCGGCCTTCCCTCCCATCCTGCCTCCACCCTGTCCTGAGGGACCTCGCCAACGCCAAGCTCCATCCCATCGCCAGGGTAGGAACCCTCCATGGCCTTCGGGACAAGGGCAGGCTCCCGGCTGGACGTTCGAGGCCCTCCAGCCGCCAGCCGCGCCCTGTGCCTGCTCACCCGCCATCCATCCGCAGGGCACCGCACCTCCCAGTGTGGTCAGCGCCCGGCCCGTCTCTGACCAGGTGCGTCCCTTTCCTGGAACCCTCGCCCCCATGTCTCCCTCTGCAGCCCCCGAACCAGAGCCCCTGTGCCTCTGCGGGACTCACCTCGCCAGGCCCCTGCCCCTGCAGGCTCCCCCTGCCCTCTCTGGCTCTGCGGGCCCCAGGAAAACCCTACTGTGCATTTATTAATTCATTGCTAACTGCTCATATCCCCAACCAGAGAGGAAGTCACCCAGAAGTCTGGGACTTCTCCAGAGCTCAGAAGGGTGCCTGGCATATATTAGCTACTGAGTACGAGGTGCCTGACAGCTCAGGGAGCACACAGTAGGCTCTTCATAGCAGCTGAGTGATCAGTAGCTGAAAGCATAGCAGTCTCAAGGCCGCTTAATGGTTTCAAGCACTGAGATGGGCAGGTGTGGACTCTGCACCTCGGGGCCGCTGCGGGCTTCCCTCCCGAGGGGACCGGAGCCTGGGGACCCCTCCCCCCGCTCCCCCCCTCCCTCCACTGCAGCCCGTGCGGCACCTCATCCTGACAGTGACACCCAGGTGAGAAGCCTGATTGCGGAGGTCGCCCGCCCACGGCAGGAACATTTCCCATCAGCCCGAGCCACCCCCCGCCCCCCCGCCCCACAAACTCCCTCCCCCGGGTCTCTGATGACACAGAACCTCACTCTGCCCCGCGACAATCCTTGCCCGGCGCCCAGCAAAGGTGACCGCAGGGACGGAGCACGTCCTCCTCCTGCAGGGGCTGGGCTCCGGTGGCCAAGCGGTGAGGGCGGGACAGAGGTCCGAGGATGTGTGACAGGCAAGCGGTCTGACAGACTGAGCCTTCGCAGAGTGCATGTGACAAGAAAGGGTCATTTATCACCACCACCCACTGCCCCCTCTACGGAGGGCGGGAGCACTGCCGGAGGGCGGGAGCACTGCAGCCCGTGCGGACGGAGGGCGGGAGCACTGCAGCCCGAGCGGACGGAGGGCGGGAGCACTGCATCCCGTGTGGAGTGTGGGCTGGCGGGTTGGGGCTGCACTGGAGCCAGGAGACTCTGGGGCTGGGAGCCCTGAGCCCGCGGGCGAGAGCGAGCCTGTGGTGTCCGTCCGGGTGGGGGTGGCGTGTGAACGGGGTGTTACGGGGTCTCCTGCGGGACCAGGTCATCAGCAACACTCTGCAGTGGGCGGACTCCTGGGGCGGATGAGATGGGCCCAGGCCTGTGGCCGGCGCTGGGGACGGCAGGTGTCTGCTGGCCCCTCCGCAGAGGGTGACCTCTCCTCCCGGCCGGGGTCACGGCAGCCGGAGCCGAGGTCGCAGGGACAAGTGACGGGGGAACATGTCAGGGCCACGGAGGCTGCGTGGTGAGGCTCTAGTTGCCGGGGGTGGGGGTGCGGTGGGAACGAGGGGTGTGAGGGCAGCGGTCTCTGAAAACCTAAATGCACCTTCTGGGCTGGGCTGATCTGCAGACAACCTCAGCCGTGATGGCCGCGACCTCAAGGCTCAGGGGACTGTGACGACTGCCCAGTGGGAACTCGGTCCCATGCGGTCCAGTCATGGAGCCGCCCACAGGGCTCAATGTCCACGGGGCTCAATGTCCACGGGGCCCAATGTCCAGGCATCAGCACCGCTGGAGTGTCATGCGGCCGGCAGGCTCCAGCCCATCCACAGCTGCATTTCCAGATCATGAAAAGGGGCTTCGGAGCGTCAGCCACTCGCTGAAAGTCATGCATCGCTGTCAGTGCCGTCACCATGCTGGCTGAGTATGGAGGACGCTGTGTTGCGCCCCACACACGTGACCCCCTCTTCTGAGTGGGGAAACTGAGGCTCAGAGAGGGGCAGCCTAGCTGCTGGGAAATGGCACACCCAGGACTTGGACTCGCTCTCCTCCCTCTGAACTGCCCCCCCGCCCCCGTCACACACGGGGCAGCTGCTGTTTCCCGAGGGGCCCCACGCCAGACACTTCGCATCGCCCACAGAACCCTCCACAGACCACGAGACGGGTGTTTCTAGAATCCCAGCTTCGCTTCTAGTGCCGAGAACCTTCTTCCCAGGCTAGTCAAAGCCTGGGTCCGCCCCACGCTTCAGCTCTTAACTGAAGACACTTCCTTGAGGAGACCTTGCTGGGCATCCCGTCTGAGGCAGGAGCCCCACGCTAGCTAGCATCCATCCAGCCCCTTCACTTCCTCCGCGGACTCCCCAGCAGCAGGGCCTGCTTGCTCCGTGTGGTTTCCTCGTGTGGGGTCTGTACGTTACAGACACGTGTAGTGACTGCAGCTCTCGACGCCCCCAACAGCATCCGCTGCCCACAAGGCCTGGGATACGACAGGAAGGAAGGAGTGCACAGCAGGCGGAGGCCCAGAGTGCTGGAGCGACTTAGCGAGAGCCACACAGCGACCTGGCGTCCGACCAGGTTCACAGACTCCAGGATCCGGGGCTCTCTTCCCGGCGCTAGAAGGCCTAGTGGAGCGAGGGCTGTGTGGTTAGCACATAATCCTCCCTGAATCAGCCACCCTGTTTCTTAAAGCCCAGCTCTCCCGGTCGCCTCACCCCTCGAGGACCAGAAGGCGGGGGGTGGGGGGGAGATAGGCTCACATCTCCCTCACTTTGGAAAACCACTTTGATTCAGGGCACTGTGAGTCATCGTGCCAACGCATTTTGCTAAATGAACTGGCACAGCCCTGCCCCCCTGGCGCTGCGTTGAAAGGCTGGTGCTCTTATCCCAGGACACTTAGGTTGAGAAAGGATAATACAGGCTGCAGGGCTTAATACTCGGGGAGCAGGAGGCCGACACGCCAGTCACTTCCCCAGGAGGAGAAAAACTAAAGCCATCTCAGCGTCAATACGCGCACGGTCAACAGTTTCCTTCATTTCCATCGGAAACCCAGCATAAACACAGGGAAGGGATTGGGATTTTTAAGTAAAAAGTCTTGCCTGGTGCTGACCCCGCTGGTCTCCTTGGGGATCCCTCCTGGTTGAATGCACGTCCACCGGCTTGCAGCGAACGTTCCATGTTGTGTCCCATCTTCGTCAACATTTGTTACACATGCACTTCCTTGTTGGTACATATTCCTCACAATTACCGCTTTTTAATTGACTACATATACAGTGTTATCAGACTTTATTTAACTAAGCCACTATAGTTGGACATTGCTATTGCTTTCAGGTTTATCTTTTTTAAAAATCATCCTATATAAAAGGGTAATATGCAAATTGACCGAACAGCGGAACCACCAGTCGCTATGACGTGCACTGACCACCAGGGGGCAGACGCTCAACTCAGGAGCTGCCCTCTAGTGGTCAGTGCACTCCCACAGGGGGAGCACCACTCAGGCTTCTGGGCTGACGGCTGGTGAGTGCAGTGGGACGGTGGCGGGAGTCTTTACCGCCTCTGCAGCAATGCTAAGGATGTCTGACTGACGGCTTAGGCCTGCTCTCCTGGGGGGGGGGGGGGCGAAGTGGGCCTAAGCCGTCAGTCAGACATCCCCCAAGGGCTCCTGGACTGCAAGAGGGTGCAGGCCGGGCTGAGGGACCGCCCCCCTCCTTGCACGAATGTTGTGCACTGGGCCTCTAGTGCTGTAATAAGCATCCTTAAATATCTAGCACTTATTTATTTAGTTTTTCTTTTGTTAAGACCCTGTTCCCCTATTCAAGTTTTCCCACTAGATGAATGGGTAGAAACATTGTTTGCTCTGGGTGTGTGCAGTTACATTGTTTCAGCTTCACTCTGGGTCCAATGAATGGACCCGTTTCACCTCACTGTCACTGGCATGGGCCATCATTTAGCAAAAAAATACTTCGGGGTTAAATTTAATAGAGTAAGACGTTAACTCGATTTTAGTTGTGTTTCATTGATGATCAGTGCTGTTAAATAGTTTTCCCACGTTCGTTTTTTTTTTAGTTGCGTTGCATGTCCTATGGTGTATCACAGTGCCAGGGGAAAACTTTTTAAAGTTATAAGTCCTGCAGCCATTGAATAATACACTTTTTTTTTAAAAAATATATTTTATTGATTTTTTTTACAGAGAGGAAGGGAGAGAGATAGAGAGTTAGAAACATCGATGAGAGAGAAACATCGATCAGCTGCCTCCTGCACATCTCCCACTGGGGATGTGCCCGCAACCCAGGTACATGCCCTTGACCAGAATCGAACCTGGGACCTTTCAGTCCGCAGGCCGACGCTCTATCCACTGAGCCAAACCGGTTTCGGCGAATAATACACTTTTAACAGGAACTGTGTGAGCTGACCCAGGAACCATGCCAACCACAGAAGCCAACTAGAGAGAATTGCTCTGATACGTTCGCCTGAGAAAAGCTCTGTAACAAAATGGAAATTTGCTTCCAGCTCTTCCTTCATAAATACTTATATTGTCATCGTGTCAGGGCTTAGTAAAAGCTAATTTGCTTCTAAGTAACTTGGCTGATGCGGCTGGGCAAGCCCGGCTCTCAGTCAGAGTTCACTGAGTGGGCAGGACCCGAGGGGGGTGACACATCCTCACTGTCACGTTCAGCCTGCCTCGTGGGGCAGGCCAGCCTTTGAGCTTGGAGCAGACGCCCTAGCTGCCTGCACCCCTCCCGGCCCCATGCCCTGCTCCCCCCTCTCCCACACCAGCAGGTCCTGGGCTGAACAATCATTTACAACTGGGGCAATCGGGGTGCCATGCTTCCCCTGCGCTTGCAAAGGTACCGCGCTCCTGGGCTGAGGGCGAAGCGGGAGGGGTGCCCGGAGGCGGGTGTGAGTGTGAGGAGCCATAAGGTTGGGGCTGGGAGAGGCCACAGGACCGGGGGCTGGAGGGAGGCGGTGAGGAGGGAGGCACAGGCGGTTGCTGGGAACGCGGCTGGGCGGGCTCTTCTCTTGGGGACGGAGGGCCGGCTCCCAGGGAGGCCCCGAGAGAAGCCACTTGGCTTGGCGCTTGGCACGTGTGACCCGGCTTCAGTGGGCCCCGCCCACGGCAGCGGCCGGACATACGTGGGGAATCTGGACGGGCTGTGCTAAGGTACTGCCCAAATGGTGGTGCTAATTTCCATCACAGCAACCATGGAGGAGGGCTTCCGTCTCCATCATCCCCCACAGAGGAACCGGCCCAGGAGCTGACATTTCCCAGGCGCTGAATGAAAGTGGGACTTGGTTACCTTTCCCACCCGTATCAGCACATAATGGTCCACGTGCCTGAGTGTGTTTTCCTGGGTGTGACAGTCACGTGTATTTTTTTATTATAAATTTCTTGTTGGAACACAGAGCCTTCCGATGTCCTGGGCTTGGCAGCATCAGTAGAATTTCAAACTTGGAACTTGGGCTATGATGACAGCTGAGGTCGGGGCGGGGGGGGGGCGGTGGTCGGTGATTTATCCTCGAATTGCTGCCTGGAAGTCTGCGTTGTGGAACCGCCGACCCCCGTGGGCAGGACACCAAGTTAACCGAGGTGTCTGAGCGAGAGTCGCCGGAGGTCACTGGGGTTTGATTGGGATGCGGCTAGCAGCTCCCCCGCGTCTCGGAGCTCACAGCCAGGCCCGCTTCCCTCTCGGCAGGCACTCAACCCTCCTCGGAGCTCCGCGGAGAGTGAGGCACACGACGTGTCAGGACACATCTGGCACGTTGGAAGGGTTTCTCTTAGCGCCTCCACCCCACCTCCCCTTCCTGCCAGACTGCGCCCCTTTATCGGAGAGAGTATCTTCCCCATAAGACAGGCCTGGGCCCCAGCCTCTATTCAGTCTGTGGCTCAGTCCTAATGCTCCGTTAAGGCCCCGCCTCCCGCACTGACAACTTGGCATTTGCCTGATGTGACATCTTCAAGAATCCCTCAGCCAGGCCGGGGAGGTGAGAGAGAGGGCAATGGGGCGGGGAGGGGGGGGGTCACACTGCATCCCTCATGAGGGGACTGACCTGGACCCTAGTCCTCGATGGCTGCCCAGGGCCCGGCCTGCCTGCGCTCGGCAGAGCTGTGCTGGGCCCCTGCTGGCAAGCACCCTGGTCGTGGAGCCAGCACCGTGCCTGGTTCCTCCTCCCCCCGTAGCCATGGTTACAGTAACAGGGGACGCGCTGCGAGGGCGGTGGTTCCGCTGAGGACTTGGGTGGGTTTGGATATACCAGTGCAGGGTAGAGCTAGGACTCCGGGAGGGAGGGGAAGGGAGGAGCAATGTGATGTGATGACTGTTTTGGGTTCACTCATATGTGGTGGAAACTCTGCTTTTTCATGGCTAGTCTCTCAGCTCACACAGATCCCTGAGATGTGTGTACCCTCCATGGGCTCCAGGACCACACTCTTACATTATGCTGTTATGACAGGACATGTGAGTCTTGCAATGGCCCCAATGCATTCTTCTTTTTTGTTGTTTCATCCAGGACTCATTTGTTTTGCAAAGAACAGTAACCTACTCAAAAGGTCGTAGCAGGCTCCCAGGGAGTGTCATGGAAAAAGCCCAGGAAATTGCGGTGGGTTGACAGGAGGTGAAAGGTCACCGGCCACCCCTGCCTTCCCCCCCCACCCCCCCACCCCTGTCCCGGGCTGTGGGGCGTCTCTGCCGATTTGCTCCCTTCTCCGGCGCCCCCTCTGGACAAGGCTTCGACTGCCTGCTTTCCAGCCTACAACAGCGTTTTAATTTTTTAAAATTTATTAATTTTTCACAGACTTTATTGAGGACTAACTGACAAATATATGACTGCATATGGAGTGTGCTAATTTGGTTTACATAGACATTGTGGACTGACATCAGAAAGACCATATCTGGCAGGTCCACCGTTAACGTCACGCTTAATGGTGAAAAGTTAAAGGCCGTTCCTCTAAGTCAGAAAGAAGACAAGGATGCCCCCCTCATCGCTTCCATTCCACAAAGTCCTGGCAGTCGTTGCCACGGCGATTAGGCAGGGAATGCAAATCGAGGGCCTGAGACTCTGCGTGTCCCGGGTGGTGCGAGGGAGGGGGCCTCGGGCCAGATCAGGAGCATTTAAAGCTAATTGATGGCGCATAGGGGAGGCTCAGAACTTTCACCAGCAGGAGGTGTTCTCCTGGCAGGTCTGCAGGGCTGTGAACTAGAGACTGGAAGAAAGAATGAGCGAGGACAGCCAGATGGCAGGAAGGAGCCCACTTGGTGGCTGGGACCGGCGCGTCTGTGGGGTGCTGGTGCCCTCTAGTGGCCACATGGAGAATCACCTGCACATCCCTCTGGGAACCTGTGCTTCCTGTTCACCTGAATTCATTATAGCCAATAGGGCCACTTGGGGCTGGTAGGAAACGGATTTTGACCCGTAGCTGGGTGAGGCGGAAAGTTCAGGAACCCTGGGGTCAAAGAGACCTGGGTTCTAGCTCTTTCCCATCACTGCCTGGCCTGGGACAAGCCCTTTAACTTTGCCAAGTCTCCTTTTCCTGTCTGCAAAGTGGGCATGATGGAGGGGGAGACCCTGACTTTCCTGACCTCTCGTTGGTCCTGTGTTTTTGGTCTCCCTTTCCTCCCACTCTTTAGCATCCACCTGTTATCCTTGGAGGCTTAGAGAGTGCCCCCCCCCCAAGGCTGAGAAGACTGAGGGTCCCCGGGGAAAGCCGTGCCAGTGTGCCCTCAAAGGGTGACTATACCCTGTGCAGCCTGACCTGGCCTCTGGGAGGCCCCGACCTGTCCTGGGGTCCTCAGAGTGTGGGACATAGTCAGCCCTGAGGAGTATGTGATGAACGAATGACAGAACGAACGCACAAGCGAGTGAGCCCAGGGGCCACGGGGGTGGGAGGCATTTCGTGAGGAACATGTGCCAGAAAGAGCACGTTGTAACGTGTGTGGAGAGCAGATAATACTAATTTGCACATTATTTCTACTCTGCATCCTAATAGGTTTACCAAAAATAGGGCCTCTGGGCCGGAAAACAGGACACCCCACATCTCATTCCTGGGGAAAATGATTTAAAGTGTAATGTGGTTGCTGCGAATGCGCACACCGAGCGGGCAGGGCAGAGAGCAGCAGGAGACGGAGCGTGGAATGGACGGCAGCCAATAAAGACCAGGAATACCCGGGCCCGACAAACGAGAAGCCACCGAGCGGGCAGCTTGCGTGAGCTTTGCTTGGCCGGCAAATTAAAAGCCACAGAACCCGACATCCGCATGTGGGTTCCTGAGAAAGAACAGGCAGTGTTAGAGAACCCTTCTCCTCCTGCGGCCCCCAGGCCAGTTCCAGGAACGCTCCAGGTGGGCGTGGAGGTGGGGCGGAGGCGGGGGACGAGCGTGGCGTCTCTAAAGCTATCACACTCATTGACTCACAGCGGGCGCAAAGGGCCTGCCCAGGGCACAGCACTGGCCCGAGCTGTCCACCTCCAGGCACGGCAGCGACTTCTATTCTTCGAGTCACACCCTCAGCTGTGAAATGGGGAAAACTGCTTCCACCGTATCTGATGTTATTAGTCCCCATTTTGTAGACACGAAACATGAGTCTCGGAAGTTGAGTGACGGGCCCAAAGTCACAGAGAAAAGAAATGGTGTCGGGGACTTCTCCCTGCCTCGTTCCTCCATGTCCTCGTCACCAGCACAGGGAGGCACAAAGGCGATGCCATGAAATATTGTAAATATGGGAGGAGGTGGCTGAGTCAGGGCCTCTCGGGGTCAATGCAGCGTGCAAGCCCGGCGAACAGAGCAAGGCCAGTCTATTTGCATATTTAAAAAGAGAAATACAGAACATACCCATTTCATCAATGACTTTACTCCGAGGAGTCATGCTCAACATTTACACTTAGAATTACCACGTGGTCCTGACATCAGAAAGACCATATCTGGTCCTCCTAGACGCTCTGTACATAAGGCCTTAAAGTTGACACCCAAATTATTGTCCTATGTTAATCACTGGCGTCTTAGATGATCATTGCTGAATACACACTGTGGCCACTAGGTGGCGGAGTTGTAAAGCCAGAGACCCAAGAGCTGGCGGATTCAAGAGCCAGAATCTCCTAGGTCAGCCTCAGTGAGATCACAGCTAAGCTCCTGTCTGATAGCCCTGAGGTTTAGAGGCAAAAGAGACTTCTTCCTCTCTAAAATCATTCCCCCTTTTGCAATGAGGGGCTCATTGTTTAATACAAATCTGGCATACCCCACCCCAAGTCAACTCCTTTGGTTTCTATCCATCCATTCACCCATCCACCCACCCACCCATCCATTCATCCACCCAACCATCCAACCATCCACCCATCATCCATCCATTCACCATCCAACCACCCACCCACCCATCCATTCATCCACCCAACCATTCACCATCTATCTGTCCACCCATCTACCAATCCATCCACCATCCATCCATCCATCATCTATCCATTCACCATCCACCCATCCATCCACCCATCCATCCAATCCACCATCCATCATCCATTCATCCATCCATCCATCCATCCATCCAGACTATGATGGTTTAAAAATATACCTTAAAATTCGTTTTCACTCTTCCCATTGAGAAGTGGGGGCTATGTGCCTGTCCCTGGAAACTGGGTGGGCTTCTGCAACACTCTGTGGCCTCTGAGACTGGTGACAAAAGGCAGTGCCTCCTCCACATTAGTTTCCGGGACACTCACTCTTGAAGGCACCATGTACAGTTGAGACCAGCTGCTATAAGAAAGCCCAGACTAGCCCACACCGAGAGGCCAGCACCCGGGAGACCACTGGGGAGGCCAGGACATACATGAAGAGAGACCCTGGTCAGCTCTCAGCCGCCTCAGACCCCAAGAGTCTAACTTCAACCATATGAGATGCTGAGCCAGAACCGCCATCTGAGCCCTAACTCAATTCCTGACCCCTAGAAACCAGGAGCGATAATACAATTGTTTTCAGTCACTACCTTTGGGGGTGATTTGTTGCATAGCAATAGACACCTGCTCGATCAGATAAGGCCTCGCTCAGAGGGCAGCCCATCACCAGTGGAGAGAGGACGCTGCCTTGGAGGAAGCAGTCAGGTGGCCACGGCGGCGACAATTTATTCAGGGGCCTAGGGAAACATTTTGTTTGGTTGTAAACAAGATGCTGCTGAGCTCAGCTTTGGAGAGCTGCCTGGGCGTTGGACAGAAGGCCTGGCCTGCGATTCCATATGGCACATGCAAGATGGCTTTTCTGTGATCTGATGCCTTCAGGTCGGTCCTCAACATTTGGCTGCCTTTATCTGACTCACCTCTGATATTTCCTCTTCCTGCCTGAAGCGTGAGACATGCTTGCAATGCAAAGCTGAATTCTTCCCAGAGCAAAAGAAAGATAATTCAGGGAAGACATAAAAATTAGTCAATACTGAATATTTCTACCATAGGACTGGACATTTGGGCAGATTATTAGAAAGAATGTAATGCTGATTATGAATTTTTGGGGGGGCAGGCTTATCTAGGCACCACATTCATTTTCTAAAATATATATATTTTTTATTGATTTCAGAGAGGAAGGGAGAGGAAGAGAGAGAAACATCAATGATGACAGAGAATCATTGATTGGTTGTCTCCCTCATGCCCCACACTGGGAATCGAGCCCACAAACCAGGCATGTGCCCTGACCAGGAATTGACCTCCAGGTTTATAGGTCAATGCTCAACCACTGAGCCACACCGGCCAGGCCACATTCATTTTTTATGTGAGATTGAGACTTATAAAAAACAATGTCAGTGGTTATTTCTGGGAAACCAATTATGGATAATTTTTCTTTTTACCTTTTGCTCATCGCTATTTTTTATGCGTTTCACATAAACTTATGTTAATTATTAGGAAAGTCATGTTATGACCTTGGAGTTACTGTGGCTCATTAAATAACACACTAACAGCCAATAGAGGAAAGAACTGATGAGCTATGGTATTAAAACTGACATCTACTGATCAATAACTTTAAAAGAAAAAGGAAGCCACAAAGGGAAAGAAACATATAGATAAGCATAGTATGCAAATTGTCCCCTCCACCGGAGTTCTGGGAGTTGGACCAGGGGGCGGGCCAGGCGGAGGAAGAGAGGGAGGCCCTGGCCAGCAGCCACTAGGGACCCTACCAGAGCACAGATTTTGTGCACTGGGCCTCAAGTCAATAATAAAAGGGCAAAAAGTTCAATTTAAAAATAGGCGAGAGTCATGAACAGATATTTCATTGCAGAGAAAGAGCAAATGGCCAGCAGGCACAAGAAATGCTACTCGATTTCATGAGGACTCAGAGCAATGGAAATGAAAACATGGACACCGTGCTATTTCACACCCACCAGACGAAAACGTTCAAAGGGCCTCCAACACCAAGGGCTGGCCACCATGTGCGGCTCCAGGCGCTCTTCCCGTGCGGACGGAGCAACACTGGCCGGGCCACTTTGGAGAACATTCCGACACCGCGAGTGACGCGGACAAAGGCCGCTCCTCAGATGCTGGAGACTCCCACCGGCCTCTGCAGCCCCACCTCCCCCTCCTGTGCCGGGAGGGTGGCTGCCCCTCAGGGAGAGCACGGGGCTGGCTTCCTGCCTCCAGCTGGGCTGGAGCAGTGGCTCGCGGGGGCGGGAGGCAGAGTGGGGAGTGAGTCCTTTTCCCGCCTCTCCATTTGCCGGACAAGGCTTAGCGGTGGCTGTGACCTTCCAGGGAACACCGGGACGCCTGCCAGCAGCGCGCTCTGGCTCATTCCTGGTCCTGGGACAGCCCTCCCCGTCTGTCCATGGGTGCTGACAGCTCCCTGTGGTGGTCAGCCCCGCAGGCTTCCCCATCCCAGGCCGGGCTTCCCCCTTCCAGCGCCTCTGCCTGGAAAACTCTCCCGGGAGCCTCCCAGCTCCCAGCTCCCAGCTCCCAGCTCCTGTTGCAACCCCGGCTGACATCACCTGGGACCCAGGAACCCACTTCTCGCGGCACCCCGCGGCCGCACCCTGACGGAGGCCAACAAAAAGCCACACATGTGGACGTACGTGACTTGAAATTCCCCCAGAGCCACATTTTAAAAAGTAAAATAAAATGGGTGAAATGAATTTTAATAATATTTAACCTACCCCTGGCTGGTGTAGTTCAGTGGTTAGAGCATTGGCCTGCGCCCAGTAGGGTCTCAGGTTGGATTCCCAGGCAAGTACCTGGGTCGCAGTTTCGATCCTCAGCCCCAGTTGGGTACATGTGGGAGGCAACCAATTGATGTGTCTCTCACATTGATTCTTCTCTCTCTCTCCCTCCTTCCCTCCCTCCTTCCCTACCTTTCACTCTTAAAAAAATCAATAGAAGAAATATCCTCAGGTGAGGGCTAACAACAAAAATAATATTTAACCTAGTATATTCAAATATCATTTCAACATGCAATTCCCACAAAGGTTACTGAGATATTTTACAGTGTTTTCCTACACATGACGTCTTCGAAATGGGGCGTGTACTTTACGTCCACAGCACATCTCATCGGGGACCAGCCACAGGCGGGAGCGGCGACTGCAGTGACATCACCGTGTGAGAGGAAGTCCTGCCTCAGGTCCCCAGGACCGAGCCTGGCCATCCACACACCCAGAAAGGGACTGTCTCTTTTGGTTCCAAATGTTTCTCACCCGCCTTCCCCCAGCCCAACACTCCCTGAGCCCAGGGGGGTTTTGGCAGCACGGAATGTAGTTGAAAGACTTGGGAAACAGCACCAGTTACAGAGACTCGGACTGGATGGGGGGAGGGGGGAAGGAGATGGGCGGGGGGCACGTACGCCATGCCTCCCTTCCCATTTCCCTCAACATCTCCGGGCCAATCCACTTGGGCCTTCTGAGTTCCAGCACCTCCTGTGATTTGCAAATGCCACAATCTCGCTGCCTATTGTGTCGGTGGTGTTTTCCTGACCTCAGGGTGCACACACCACGTCCTGCGTGTTTGTGGGATCTGATTCAGGGACAGGAGCTCCTGGGCAGAGCTGGCTCTTACAGAACCCAGGTCAAGGGAGGTCAGCATATCACTTTCTCTGTGGGATGCGACCCAAATGCAGATTCCAGGCGAGCACCTGGCCAGCCTTCCTCAGGTCAGGGGCCATGCTTGGGCAGCAGAGATGCGCATCCTGGTTAACAACCTCACTGACGCCTAAGACCGTGTCCAGCACAAAACACTGGATCCTCCGAAGGAAGTGGAGGGTCTGTTAGCAAAAGGAGGGCGGACGGAAACAGGTGCCGGCGGACAGAAACCGTCATGGCCCTCAGAACCCTGCAGGCACACGCTCCCTTCAGCCTTCAGCACCCTGGCCTGGAGCCTCAGCCTGTATCCGCTCCCTCCATCCTTAGTACAACGCCGTTTATGGAACCCACAGGGCAGCGTGCAACCCAGCCTCCCCGCAAGCGCCCTTGCTGATGAAGTGGCACAATAGACGTGGAAGCCCTTGGTGAACTGCAAAGTCGTTTACAGACGTGAGTTGTTATTGTCATGTAGCGCGAGGCTCTGCTGCTGCAGGGCTGAGCTGGGGAGAGGCTGGGGGACCCTGAGAAGAAACTTCCTCGAGGGGGCTTATTGGGTCTGGGAGGGAAAGAAACGGCTTCTTTGGGTCATTAGCTTCTGAATAGCTGGCCTCCCTGCTGATCAAGTAAACGACTTCCGGAAATCCCACTGCGCCAAGCCTCAGACTGAGCAAAAACTAAACGGGAAGGGCCCAGGAGCCTCACTGACCAGAGGGAAGAATTCTACTTAGGTCCCTCCCCTTTCCCATCAGCCCACCCCGCCCCTCCTCCAGGGGCGAACCCTAATTGGACTAAGCCACTCTTCCCAGTGCAGTGACTGGCTCCAAGAGGGCAGGAACTCAGCCCCAGCCAATCCGGGCACAGCTTTCCCTGGCAGCAGGTCCAATCAGAGGGAAGCCTGGTATTTTTTAATAGCTGGGGAAAAGCAATGTCCCTCCAGTGTGGGGTGTGCATGTGAAGTCTGGAACATTCTAGCGTTTTGGCGCTGTGAGACTGTGTCAGAGTAATCTGTTCGTCCATCATTCAGGGGCTGCTGGCCAGCCCCGGCAGTTTCCATTGTCTATGACAGTGGAATATACTTTTCAAAATAACTTTCAGAGCTATTGTGACCCCATTTTTGTCTTGGTAACCCAACACAATCTCCAGATAGTAAAACAGAAACTTTCTTGACCATTTGGGTAGTCTTACTAGTACACTGGTTTCCTTCTGCCCTTATATCCTAAGTTCTTATCTTTGCTCGGTTTATGCTTTTACTTTTTCTACAATGCTGTATGGCTTCTCTTCACATCCAAGTTCTCGCCCTCTGATTGCACATGAGTGACTTTCTTTTTCTTTTTACTTTATCTTTATTGTTGAAAGTTTTACAGGTGTCCCCTTTCTCCCCTCATTGACCCACTCAACCCTGTCCCCCCCACTGGCCTTCACCACACTATTGAATGGGTTATGCATATATGCATATAAATGCTTTGGTCAATCTCTCCCCCCACACCCTCACCTTCCCTCTGAGATTTGCTAGTCTGTTCCATGTTTCTATGTCTCTGGATCTGTTTTGTTCATTAGATTCCACATATGAGAGAGAACACTTGAATGACTTTTTCTTTTTTTTAAACATCAACATTTTAAAATATATTTTTATTGATTTCAGAGAGGAGGGGAGAGGGAGAGATAGAAACATCAATGATGAGAGAGAAACATTGATTGGCTGCCTCCTGCATGCCCCCTATTGGGGATTGAGTCTGAAATCCCAGCACATGCCCTGACTAGGAATCAAACCATAATCTCCTGATTCATAGCTCAACCACTGAGTCACGCCAGCTGGGCTGAATGACTTTTTCAATGGTGAGATCGAGGTGTTGGTTTCTTATCTATCTTATATTAAACTAGAGGCATGGTGCACGAAAGTAGTGCACCCAGGGGGGGTCCCCTCACCCTGGCCTGTGCCCTCTTACAGTCCAGGAGCCCTCAGGGGATGTTCAACTGATGGCTTAGGCATGCTGCCCCTGGAGTTGGACATCCTTAGCGCTGCCATGGAGGTGGGAGAGGCTCCCGCCACCACCACTGCGCTCACCAGCCATGAGCCCAGCATTGTGTTGAGCAAAGTAAGCCAGTCAGAGGAAGACCAGTATCACATGATCCCACTCATATGTGGAATCTAATGAGCAAAATAAACTGATGAACAAAATAGATCCAGAGACATGAAGCATGGAACAGACTGTTGAATCCCAAAGGTAAGGTGGGGGTGGGTGGGTGGTGGATGGGAAGAGATCAACCAAAGAACTTGCAGGCATATATGCGTAACCCATGGACACAGACAATAGTGTGGTGAAGGCCTGGGGGAGGGGGCAGGGGTAGGCTAGAAGGGATCAATGAGGAAGAAGAGGGGACATCTGTAATACTTTCAACAATAGAGATTTCTTAAAAATTTAAAAAAAGAATCAACCAGATGCTCCTGAAGTTAGAATTTGTTTAGGGTATATTGTGGATGCAAATAAAGTTACATTAAAAAAAAAATAGCAAACCCTGTCCCCCCCCACCCCCCGCCCAAAGTCAAGAGAATGTAACCTAGCATGTACAAGAGCATAGAATTGAATATATTTGTGACTTTCTGATCCATGCTCCAGTCTGTCCAGTTGCAGATGAGATTTGGTCATTCTACTTCTATCCTTCATGTTTCAACCACCTCCACATTCTAAATCCTATCCAGGGTTTCTTGCCTGGACCAGGGGAAGTTGTTTTCTACGCATAATGGAAAGTTTTAGCTTTTGAGTCGTTGTTGTCCTTTGTATTTCTCTGTGCCCACCACTCTCTCAGTTTAAGATCAAATTATATGGCCCTGGCCGGTTTGGCTCAGTGGATAGAGCGTTGGCCTGTGGACTGAAGGGTCCCGGGTTTGATTCTGATCAAGGGCACATCCCCGGGGCAGCTCCTGCATTGAGCGTCTGCCCCCTGGTGGTCAGTGCGCATCATAGCTACCAGCTGGTTGTCCTGTCCGGTAGTCCAGTCGTCCGGTCTTAATGGTCGCTTAGGCTTTTATATATATAGACTAGAGGCCCGGTGCACAAAAATTTGTGCACTCGGCGGGGGGGGGGGGGGGGGGGGAGAGGGGGGGGGGCCCAGCCCGGCCTGTTCCCCTTCGGGAGATAATGACCTGCTGGCTTAGGCCTGCTCCCAGGTGGCAGAGGGCACACCCAATCCCTAGGTGCAGCCCCTGGTCAGGCTCAGAGCAGGGCCGAGTGGGGAGTTGGGACGCCGCCCCCTGTCATGCACAGAGCATGGAGGATCGGGAGGTTGCGATGCCACCCTCAGTCACGCTCAGGGTAGGGCCGATTGGGGGGTTGGGGCACCGCCCCCTGTCACACTCAAGGCAGGGTCGATGGGGAGGTTGCAGCGCCACCCCCTGTCACGCACAGAGCAGGGCCGATCAAGGGGTTGGGGCGCTGCCCCCTGTCACTCACAGAGCAGGGCCGATTAGGGGGTTGGGGCGCTGCCCCCTGTCACTCACAGAGCAGGGCCCGTCAGGGGGGTTGGGGCTCCGTACCCTGTCACACACAGAGCAGGGTCAATCAGGGGGTTGGGGAGCTCCCCCCTGTCATGCACAGAGCAGGGCCCATCAGGGGGTTGAGGAGCTCCCCCCTGTCATGCACAGAGTAGGGCCAATAGGGGAGTTGGGGCACCGACCCTGTCACACACAGAGCAGGGTGGATCAGGGGATTGGGGAGCTGCACCTTGTCACACTCAGGGCAGGGCCAATGGGGAGGTTATGGCTCTACCCCGTTACACACAGAGCAAGGCCCGTGGAGGGGGGTTGGGGCGCCACCCTCTATCACCCACAGAGCAGGGCCGATCAGGGGGTTGGGCGCCGCCACTGTCACACTCAGGGCAGGGCCGATGGAGAGGTTATGGCTCTACCCTGTCACACACAGAGCCGCAGGGCGATCAGGGGATTGGGGAGCTCCCCCCTATCAGGCACAGAGCAGGGCTGACCAGGGGGTTGGGGCGCCTTCCCCTGTCATGAACAGAGCAGGGCGGATAGGGAGGTTGTGGCCCTGCCCCCTGTCACTCACAGAGCCACAGGGTGATCAGGGGGTTTGGGCGCTGCCCCCTGTCACACTGATCCCGGTGCCGGGAGGCCTCGCTGCTCCGCTGATCCCGGTGCTGGGAGGCATATTACCCTTTTACTATATAGGATAGAGGCCTGGTGCACGGGTGGGGGCCGGCTGGTTTGCCCTGAAGGGTGTCCTGGATCAGGGTGAGGGTCCCCACTGGGGTGCCTGGCCAGTCTGGCTGAGGGGCTGAGGGCTGTTTTCAGGCTGGTGGGTTGACTGAAGCTCCCAACCGCTCCTTTTTTTCTTTATTCTGGGCCAGCTTTAGCTCTGAGGCCTCGGCTGCTGAAAGCTGGTTTCTGGCCTTTGTTTTTCCTTCTGTATTTGATACAATGTTGTGGTCCGGCTGGCTGAAGCCTGCAGATTTCTGGGGTTTTGTTTAGCTTCTATATTTGCAACATAGTTGCTTAGAGTTGCAGCTGAGAGGCCAGCAAGTGAGGCGGGGAACGTTGGAGTCCGCAGTCACTGGAGCAAGCAAGCCTCCCTGTTCGCTTCAGGGCATGGCTGCCGGCCGCCATCTTGGCTGACAGTTAACTTGCATAAGGATATGCTGATTAGCCAATGGGAAGGGTAGCGGTCGTACGCTAATTACCATGTTTCTCTTTTATTAGTGTAGATGCCCTCCTCAGAGCAGCCCTCACTGATGAGCGGTTTTAAAGTTGCCACTCTCGCCAAGACCGGTTTGGCTCAGTGGATAGAGCGTCTGCCTGCGGACTCAAGGGTCCCGGGTTCGATTCCGGTCGAGGGCATGTACCTGGGTTGCGGGCACATCCCCAGTGGGAGATGTGCAGGAGGCAGCTGGTCGATGTTTCTCTCTCATCGATGTTTCTGACTCTCTATCTCTCTCCCTTCCTCTCTGTAAAAAATCAATAAAATATATTTAAAAAAATAAATAAATAAAGTTGCCACTCTCATCCCAATATGCCCCGTTTCCCTTCCCTATGTACCATTTTTTTGCCACCAAACAAACTCTGGATTTGACTTAAACTTACTGTTTGGTCTGCCTCTTGCCACAAAGGCAGAGATTTTTATCTGCTCCATCACCAGTTTCTTCAACATCTAAGCATGCCTGCCACATCTAAGGCTCTCGAAATTTCATTTGTTAAATAACTGAGTGCGTTTGTTGGGTAAATCAGGGAATGATCGGAAACAGGAGGCTGGAGCTTGAAAGAGAGGTGGGGGTGGAGGGGTGTAGCACCTGCACATGGAGATGCAACCTTGAACGAGGGCAGTGAGCAGGGGCCCTGCGGAGGACAGAGGCAGAGCAGAGAGCTGTGCAAAGGATGGACCTTGACGTGCTGGGGCAGGCAGGGAGCAGGGAGGGGTGGGGAGGAGCCAGCCATGAACTGAACGGCCAGAGAGAAGGGGGTGACCCAGAACCTACAAATTAAGGAAAAATACCCAGGTGTCCAAGATTGTCATCATTTCCTTTTATCCCCACCCCCCCCACATTTTCCTCAGTGAATAACCCTGGCTTATGTTATTCCTTTTAAATTAGATATTCTATTAACATTTTTTTTGGCTTTGTTCTTTTTGATCATGAAATCTCTGGAAATATTTATGTGATATAAAATTTGTTACATCAAATAAATTAAAAATTTAGATTCACCTCCATAGGAATGATCTCCCCTGTGGAAAAGAAATAAAACTGGTATTTAAGTGGAGTCCCGTCCCCTTCCTACAGCAGGAATGAGCGCCTACATGTGTGCTGCCTGCCTGCTTGTGAATTTCCCCGCAGTCATTATGCAATCCTTGTTATTTTTTTCTTTTCTAAAAATGAGCCTGTGTTTCTAAAAAAAAAAAAATAGAAAGAAAAGAAAAGCTACCATAGTCATCTTGGGCAATGATAAAAACTTTCCCAGATTAGGACACTCGTTTCCACATCTGGCAAGGAGAAGAGAGCCAGAGTCACGCATGTCCTCGTGGTGGGAACGCTGCGGTCTGCGGTGTGACCGTGGGTTCCGGAGCTTTGCTTTAAGAAGTGACATGTGATCTGAAGGGCGACCTGGGGCATCTGGCTGCCTCCATGGGGGGCTGAGCACGGAGCTTCCAGAGCAGCGGCTGCTAGACAGAGGCCTTGTTCTTTGACTTCAGAACACATTACATAATACTCCAGAATATTTTCCCATGTAATTTTAGAACAGGGAGCGATCCTTACTGTTCTCAGCCAGCCTCTTCCTTTGGATTAATTGGTTTATTTTGGGACCTGGTTTGGCAGGTGGTTGAAGGTATTCGCTGTAGAGAGACAGACCTGGACGCTAGTCTGGCTCTACCGCTGGCTGGTGCCGTGGCCCTGCACGGGCCGTCGGAGCTCTGAGGTTCCTAACCCGTCCAATGGGAACAATGAGAACATCGACGTCGAGGAGCAGGCAGCAGGGTGCCCAGCACTCAGCGTGTATTTGGAAACGCTAAACCGCTGCTGCTGTTGTGAGAAACGGTCTATGTTTCTGAGCCGTCAGCTCTCGCTGTTACAGGCAGTAAAAGTCCTTGGTCCTGGTGACAAGACGCCGCAGTGATCACTTCCGTTTCTGGCAACCAGGAGGCCCGTCTACCGGCCTGGGAGGTGGGGGAAAGCCTTTCGAGTTAGGATTATTTGCATGGCCAACAGCCTAAATCCAGACTCCTTCTCTCAACCATGCTTGCTTTTACCAGAACACGGCGGCCTTTCCTTATATAAACAAGCCTTCTAGAACATTTCATAAGGAGATGAACCTACTTCGTCTTTCCCTGGGATCCCAGGCGTGACCGATGTTGACTCTGAGGAACACAAAGCCTCAATCCACCCACAACAGCTAGCAGGGATGCAGAGACAGAGCCTGGGAAAAGAGGGCAAGGTCAAGGATGGGTCCCAGGGAGCCCTATGGGGGGGGGGGGGGGTGTGGGCGGGGCGGCACTGAAGGAAGATGACAATGTTCGATGAAGTCTTCCTCAAGAGCTATCTGTGTGTCAGGAAGGGGAGGGGCACGGAAGGCCTTCTACTTTCTAGCTGACAGCTTTGCTCAGTGTGGCAACACAGAGTCTCCTGGGGCTGGCTGCCATTTAAAACGTAGTGACTTCAAGTCTGGTTTTGATATTGAGCTCCCATCTATCCAGGAGTGTATTGTCAAGAAGTGTGGTCTCCAAACATTGTTTTTCTTGGACACATCAACCTATAAAAAAATTTTGAGCATGCATCTTCAATAATTATTTTAATGTATTATTTGTAAATTATATTCTTTTACTCCTACACTAATCCTATATAATAAAAGGGTAATATGCAAATTGACCCTAACAGGAGTCCGACTGGGAATGACTGGTCACTACGACACACACTGACCACCAGGGGGCAGACGCTCAATGCAGGAGCTGCACCCTGGTGGTCAGTGCGCTCCCACAGGGGGAGCTCTGCTTAGCCACAAGCCAGGCTGATGGCTGCCAGTACAGTGGTAGTGGTGGGAGCCTCTCCCACCTCCTCAGCAGCACTAAGGATGTCCGACTGCAGCCTAGGCCTGCTCCCCGCTGGCAAGTGGGCATCCCCTGAGGGCTCCTGGGCTGCCAGAGGGATGTCTGACTGCCAGCTTAGGCCCAATCCCCCGGGGAGTGGGCCTTATCCAGCAGGTGGTTATCCCCCGAGGGGTCCCAGATTGTAAGAGGGCACAGGCCGGGCTGAGGGACCCCCCCCCCCCCACCACCACCAAGTGCACAAATTTTTGTGCACCGGGCCTCTAGTGTATTATAACACATGCCAAGAAATCTAAAATTTTAAAGCATACTAGTCAAAATCAGTAGAAGTGAAGCTTTAATATTTTCTTCTCACACCAAATTTACCTTGCACCTGGGCAAGAGTGAGGTACACCCCCAACTCTGTAAGAGGAGATGGGACTGGAAGAAGGACTGATAGTTCTTCCCTGGAGGATGGGCAGTAGCAAGTGGGCGGTGACCGCTGAGTTGGGTCTCGAAGGATGAGCTGCTTCCCAGATGGCACAGAAACACACTAGAGTGAAGGGATAGGCAGGGCTCAGTTGTGTCTGGATCACAGACTTATGGGGCAGAGAGTGTGGAGCATGAATGAGCGTGAGAGAAAATATGGCACCATCTTAAGGGCTTTGAATGGCAAGCCAACGAGGGGGGGGACCTTATCTTGTGGGAGAGATTAGATAGAGGCCTCTCTGAGGACAATGTGGAAGGTAGATGGGAGGAGAAGATACAAAAGGGATGTTAGGACAATTATGGTAGTTCAGAGAGGAGATGACAGAAATGGAAACTAAGGAGTAAAATAGAGAGAGGGGATGGTTTTGAAAATTGACAATAGAGGAATAAAAATTGTTGAGTTTTGTCAGGGTGGGGAGGGAGGCTCAGGATGATAAATAAGTTTCAGGATATATTACAGACCTATTTCTAGGCCCTGTTAGGAGTAGACTGATCCTATGGTGATGAGACTTCTCCAGGCAAGATGCTCCAGCCAAGCTCATCCTAGAGTAGAGCTCCCAGCTGACTTGCAGGCACACGAGCACAACCAAGAACAACTGAGCACAACCAAGATCAACCAAGAATAGCCAAGATGAACCAAGTGCAGCCAAGATCAGCCAAGCACATCCAAGATGAACCAAGCACAGCTAAGTGCAACCAACATCAGCCAAGAATAGGTAAGAATAACCAAGCACAGCCAACATCAACCAAGCACAACCAAGATCAACCAAACACAGATAAGTCCTGGTGAGCACAGCCATAATCAACTGAGCACAACTAGATCAGTCATTCCAAGATGATCCATAAACAGGTGATTTACAATTGATCATTGTGTTAAGCCACTGAGATGTGGGCTGATTTGTTTTGAAGCTATAGGTAGTATAGCTAGCTATCACTCTACTATTCTTTCACTCTCCAGATAAAGCTTTTAGCTCCTCAACATGACCCACAATACCCTAATGGATATGCCTCCTCTCTTTATCTTTACAGGTTCTCCTTCGTTTCCTAACCTAACCTCCAGCCACACTGGTCTTTCAAATTCTCCAACACACCACATCCTCGCTGCTCCAGGATTTTTTATGTCCCTTTGTTTAGAATGGTCTCCATGTCTTACTAAACTAACCGGGTACACATGATTAATTTCTATTCATTGTCCCAAACTCAGTTCAAAATGTGTCTCCCCAGGGAAATCTCTGATCTTTTTGCTGAAGTTAGCATCTCCCATTCTCAGCACTCTGCACTTATTATTCACAGCCTTCGTCATAATTATTACTTAACAACTGCCTACATAATTAGCTGTTAGCTCTGTGAGGGTCAGGACTGTGCCCATTTGGCTGCCTACACAGTGCTTGGAGGTTTTTAAAACATGGGTTGAATGAATGGTACAAAGGATAGAAGATTCTTAAAGTTCTGGGCTTGATCTAAGAAGTCCCTAAAATAAGAGACTCGGAGATTCATTCAGTTGTGTTCTCGCATCTGCTGAGAGGGAAGGAGGTGGAGAATTCGCCCAAGTGGACACACTTGCCAAAGTCTTCACAGCCGGCACAGTGTTTCCGCCGTGACAGCGGGGACTAGAGACACCACAAGGGAAGGGAACCGGTGCCAGCGTCTGGGGGAACTTGAAGGACCATATTTGGTGAAGGTTCCTGAAGCTTCCTTGCCTGCACCTGCAGCTGCTTGTAGGCACAAAATGTTTTGCTCAAATAATTCCGCCCACAATTAGCCAAACGAGTGCTGTGGGGTGCTGGGCTGCATTCAACTCAAAGCCTGTCAAAGCCTGTGTTTTGCAGTGACTTCTCTTTCTCTCAGAAACGTTGCTGTCAGGATATCGCTTTGAATTAAGAAACTTTTGCAATTTCGGTGAGCCCGAAGAAGCTTTTCAATCGTTGGATGACAATTTTGTCATCTTCTTCCAGCCCACAGCGGGCATTTCAGAGAAAGAGAGAGAGAGGGAGAGCTCTGAGCTTGTACCTCCGTTTATCCCTTGTTTTCATTTATGTTTTCCTTCATTCTTTCTCTTAACGAATATCGCCTGGGTGCCTAATCTGTGCCAGGCACCGCATAAAGTAGGAACATAAGTCCCAAACTAGCAGGATCCTGCCAAGAGGATATGAAATTAGAAATGTGACAGCTCCTGCTTATTTCCCAGGTCAGTGGTCGGCAAACTCATCAGTCAACAGAGCCAAATATCAACAGTACAACGATTGAAATTTTTTTTGAGAGCCAAATTTTTAAAACTTAAACTATATAGGTAGGTACATTGTTATTAACTTAATTAGGGTACTCCTAAGGCTTCGGAAGAGCCACACTCAAGGGGCCAAAGAGCCGCATGTTGCTTGCGAACCGCAGTTTGCTGACCACGGTCCTAGGTCATTACTAGGCATTTATTCACTAGGTATTCAATACTCTTATTAACTAGGTCCTCAAAATTCCTCTTCATGGCCCCAAAGCCCTACATTTTCTGGCACCTTCCTAACCCCTCGGGCCTAATTTTATACCATTGTCTCCCCTCTTTCTATTTCTAAGACACCCTGGCCTTCTTTCTGAGGCCCACATTTGTCCTCCTCGAGTAACTTCTGTTCTCTCTGTCTGGGACATGTTCCCCCCAGATCAGGTACCTTTTGACATTCAAGGCTCAGCTCCAACATCCCCTTCTCAGAAAGGCCCCCCTGAGTGCCCCCCACCCCCTTGGAACTACTCTCTGCTGCAGCGCATCTTTTGTTGCTTCATTCTGTTCATCACTCGAAAGTCATCTCACCTTGACTTTTTGCTGACTATCGGGGTGTCTCACAGGTGCATGAACTCACCCTAAAGCTCTCCAGGTAGTCCTGTTACCTGCCCCTGGGTATGGCTCCTGCATCACCTTCTCATGGTCCCATTGGCCAAAGCGCGTCCACGGGAAAAGCCTAGAGTCAGTCTACACAAGGGTAGGCCAACGGGTGCTCCTCCCTGGAACCGCGCAGGGCACAACCCACACGGCGTACACAGCAGCCCTGCCTCTATGTGCCAGGCGGTTCCACAGACATGTCCTGTGCGCCTGCCATTGGCCAAGCACCAGGCTACCCAGGAACACGCATGTTATCTCACGGTAGGGACTCCTCACTGCGTGTGTGGTTCGGTGGCTGTGCGTTCAGCAGAGCTCGCTGTCATGGAATTTTCTGGTCGGCCACGTTCTGACCTGGGGAGAGTCTTTGCTCTCCTGAAAACCCACCTTCTCCCAGGAACCAGCACGTCTGTGCCCCTGCCGCCGCCGCCGCCGCCTCGGGGACAAAGGCCACGTCCCGCCACGGCTCTGAGTCGCGAGTGCTGCTCACAGAAGAGGCTGACAGCGCCATCTTGCCACTCTTCCCTCTTCTGTTTGGGTAACTGCATTGTCAAGAATTACTTATCATACATTTACCACTTAATACCTATTTATTATGAGTTCATGTAACTGCTATTTAAAGAATAATCGGGACTCACTCCCCGCTACCCCCATCTGATGCCACTCTGATTCTGTAATTGCTGGTTTCTGCCGTATTATGCCACAAAACCTGAAGGCATAATTGGCTGTTGCGTCCCAGACAATGCATGTTCGAGAGGCTTCGAGTGTAACTGGCAGATGGGAGCGGGCGCAGCGGCAGCCAGGCAGGCTCGCTCCCGCAGGCTGGCTCTGCAGAGTGATTTATGCAGGAACCATCAGGGACTACAGCGTAGGGCAGGGGGGTGGGGGGGAAGAAATCATTTTAAAGAAGCAGGAGGAGGGGATTCTTTTGTGCAGACCCTTTGTTTTAAGTTCTCGGCTGCTGGCAGAGCTGCGCGCTGGAGTTAATCAGTGGGAAGATGAGGCGGTGACAGCAAGGTGAAGGCCGGGGCAGCGTGTGGATCCGGAGCTGAGCGCCCCTGTGGCTCCGGACAGCCTCGGCATTAGGTCTCTTACTTCCCCTTTCCTGACGGTTCCGTGGGCTCATCTGCTCCATGATTCTTGCTCCTCACACGCATCAAGTAATGACCATGCTTTTAAAAATCGAAGTGCTGAAGCTTGGTATGTGAGTCACCTCCTAACTCACACCTCTTACCTGTCCCCTCCCTCACTCCCTCTCTGTTCCCCACGACCCCACTCTCTGACAGTGCATAAGGCCTTCGTGGGGAGACAGGCCATGCTAAGACCTTGGCCAGAGGGGGGCTCTGACCTCAGCCCAGCTCCGAGCAGCTGACCCCTATCCACAGGTCTCCCTGCAGAGCCATGACATCCGTCCTGCAGGCTGGGGTGGCCCTGGGCTGGCCAACCTCAGCTGGGCTCTGAGCTCCATCCATGACCTACTTCATCCCCCTGGGAGCTGCTAGGATGTGCTCTGGGGGACGTGTGCTTTGTTGTGTTGCTCGGTCGGTCGATAAACCAGAAATTGCACATTGAACGTTGGTGCCAGGCCCCGGGACAGACGCGAGGAGGGACACAGGGCTCAGCCAGGGCCCCACGCCCGGAGCCCAGGCCCTGGGTGCAGGCAGACCTATGCGCTCCCTGGCTTACTCACCGGGAAAACAGAGAACGGACTGAACATGAGAACAGAGGGTGGAGAGCCCCGCCTCACAGACAGCGCCAGCGTGCACACCAGCTCTTATTTCTATCCTCACTCCGAGGCACACAGAGCTGGCCCGCGAGGAAGGCACAGGAGCCGCACAGGCCACCGAGGAGGAGAGAGCCCTGCCCGGCATTGTTTACATTTCTTACCGATTTCAGAGGAAGGGAGAGATAGAAAGGAACATCTGTGAGAGAGTCATTGATCGCTGCCTCCTGCACGCCCCCTCCTGGGGATCCAGCCTGCAACCCGGGCCTGTGCCCTGACCGGGAATTGAACCAGCAACCTGTGGGTGCACAGGATGCACCCAATCAGTCAAGCCACACCAGCCAGGCCAGGAATGACATCTCGGTCAGCCACCCGCCTCGCCTTCGCGCCCAGCCTCCCGTCTTTCTTCCTCGCACCCGTCTCACTCTCGGTGAAATGACCGGATCTGTACACTGGAGAGGAGCTGCTCCTCCCATTGGGGGGGATGGGCTGTGGTCGCTCCGGAGTGGGTGCAGGTCCAGGCCCGGCTCACCCCCCACCAAGGCCCCTCCTGGGGGTGCCAGGTCTGCCCTGTGCCCGTAAGCATTGGCAGCGGGGGCTCCCGGGGCCCGGGAATGGCTGATTGAATTCGAGTGTCTTCACCAATGACTGAGAGGCTCCTGTGTCCCTCTGGCAGCTGTGGCCGGTGGTGGCACGTGGTCCGGCACAGGCCGGTAAGGAGCACGGAGAGAGACGGCAGCCGGCCAGGTGCTCCGTGTCCTGCTTGGTCCTCCCGTCACCAAGGCTTGTGTTTCCGTCGAGTGGTTTTGCTGGACGGCGAGCCTGCAGGGTCCTGGGCTGCAGTGGGCTCAGAGGCTGCCTCGCCGTGTCCTGTCCCCTGAATGATGCTGCCGATTGGAAGGGAAGGGGAGTCTGCCTCCACTGAGCCAGGGGCAGAGGGTGTGGCTGAGACCATAGGGATGGCAGTGACCGGCTCCTCCAGAGTTTTCTGAAAAGGGATGGCTTCCCCACCTCTGCTCTCCTCACCTTGCAGAACTGAAGGCCAGTCTGTTTGGCCACAAGCGGTGATCTGCGGGCGGGTGACCATGGAAAGTTACTGTCTCCTAACACAGCTGTCAAATGTTGCTGAAAATAGTGCCCTGTCTCCTCCTCGGTGTTGTTTCCGAGCTTCGGGTTGCTGGACGCTGGTAGTTAACACCTTGGACAGGACGAGGTGGGTTTTCTGCACCTGCACGGTCTCCAGGCTTCCCCGGAGGGATCGCTCTGGAACGCTCCCTCCCAGTGCGGATGGATGGAGCGTTTGCTCCCTGTTTGCGGGGGAGGGATCTCCGAGCTGCACCTCTGGGTCTTACCAGCACCATCACGGGCACACCCATTGGCACAGAGCGCACAGGCACTGTTTTCGGGGGAGGGCTGTCTAGAGAGGCTTGCTGGCCATGATGGGAAGCAGAAGGCACCTGTGGGATCCACCAGGATAAACATTTCCACATGGAAACAAAGGCAGGCTATCACATGGGAGCTGCTGGCCAGCGCACTGCACCTCACCCACATCCCGTTTCCCTTCAGAGAGGGCAGCCCGCCTCACAGGCCTCCTGTGGATGAGCCCCGATCCATGGGGGATTGCTGCCGCGGGGCCACCGGTGCGCGGGAGGTGGGCCAGGCCTGCGATTCCAGCAAACGAGACCTGACCTTCCCACCGTGTTCATGCTGGGGCCGGTGCTGTGGGCTAACAACGCCCGTCACAGGCTGAGCTGTGGGCAGAAGCACCCCTAAGCACCCTGTCCTCTGGGGACCTCCCTCAGAGGCATCAGGGGCCCGAGCTCTCCCGGAATGGCAGGCCCTGAGGAAGAGTCCAGCTGAAGGGCTTAGGGGATTAAAATAAATAAAATGCTTCACTGGAGATTAGGACTCAAGTATCAGTTTGATTTAACGATTCTGGAAGGTTAATGCGCATCCCAGGCAGGCGGCCAGTGGTGCTGGGCTGGTGCGGAGCCCGCAGGGTGAGGGTGAGGAAGAGGGGGAGGGTGAAGGTGAGGGGGAGGGGGATGGGGAAGGGGAGGGAAGGGAGAGGGGGGAGGGAGAGGGAGAGTGTGAGAGTGAAGGTGAGGGGGAGGGGGAGGGGTGGAGAGGGAGAGGAGGTGGGGGAGGGGGCGGGAAGGGAGAGGGGGGAGGGGAGGGAGAGCGAGGGTGCGAGGGTGTCTCTGGCACTTGGGGCTCGCTTGGGGCCCGTGTGGGCAGAGAACAGGGGTGAGGAGGAGAGTGAGGAAATGAGGTCGCGCAGGGGCCGGGGCAGAGCCCAGCTCACGGGGCTTGGAGGACATTGTGGGGAGTTTACACTTGATCCCAGGCGTCATGGGAAACCACTGAGATACTGTAAGCCATGCATGACTGTCCATAGCTGCTTTACTTAGAGCAACAGCTGCAGAAACGCAGAGCACTCAATGTCCCTCCACAGGTGATGGATGGACACAGGGACATTGCGCAGAGACACCGCTCAGCCGTGTAGAGGAAGGAACGACACAGCCTCCGGGGTGAACTCAGGCCCGGGCGCTGGGGGAGCCAGGCGCCAGGAGCACAGACTGGTGACTCCGCAGAGCAGAGCATTCCTGGTGACACCGCGGACGGGCGCTGGGCTGGGAGGGGAGGGCTGACGGCCAGGGCACAGGGCTGTCCTGGGTGACAATGCTCCGCGTCTTGGTTATGGTGATGGACCCCTGGGCCCATCCACTTGTCAAAACTCACCGCCCCCTCCAGTGGGCCCGCTCTCTTCTGTGGGCACCACACGCAGTGCAGCGAACTCTCAAACACCACTCGCAGCTGAGGAACAAATGCTATGATCCTATTCTGGCCCAGAGTGAGAGCTCAGGCAGGAGGAAAGGAAGGCACAGATATTCAAGTCGAGGGCCCTTCGATCATTAAACTCAAGTTCCCACTTGGACGGCGAGCCTCCTGTTTTCTAAATCGAGGGAATGAACGGCCTTGCGTCTCCCGGTCTCTGGAACAGGGCTGCCCGGGCGCCTCTGAGGGCAGATGCTCCCACCCTCGCCTAAGGCGGGAACGTCCTGCTCCAGGTGACCCCTGGGATCACGTGAGGCCTGTGAGACACCCCCCTTCACACTGTCCCATGGACGGAGGGAGAGCAGCTCAATTCTAACCCCGGCCCGCGAGAGGCTGACCTGTCTGCAGGAGCCCACGGGCTCTCGGTGGCGGGTGTGGAGGGACCAGCAAGAGGCGCCATCTGATTGGGCGACTCACTGCGCTGGACCAGGTTCCCGGCCATTCAGGCTGGAGCATCCCTCGCTCTGGGGGAGCCATGCTCTACACCAGTGGTCCTCAACCTTGGCTGCACATTAGAATCACCTGGGAATCTTTTTAAAATCCTGATTTCTGGGCCTCATCCTCTGGAAATTCTGTTTCTTTGTTATGGGGTGGGGCCTCATCATTAGTAACAAAGAAACAGAATTTCTGGAGGATGAGGCCCAGAAACCAGGATTTTAAAAAGATTCCCAGGTGATTCTAATGTGCAGCCAAGGTTGAGAACCACTGCTCTACACGGTCGGAATTTAGCACCATCCTGGCCTCTGCCCACTAGATGCCAGCAACACCGCATCCCTCCAGCTGTGGCAGCAGTGTCTCCAGACCCTGACAAGTGCTCCCACCGCCAGAACCACGCCCAGCGGGGAGCCACCCCTCGCCTTCCCGTGGTTCCCACTGTCCACAGGGCTCCGTCTCTACTGGGAAGGTCTATGAGACCTACCCCTGCTCCAGCCTCACCCACCACCACCCTCTTCACATCACACGGTCCAACGACAACCACCCATCAACCTCATTCTCTAAACATTCCCCCCTGCGCGCCGTGGCCCCTGCGGTGCTGCCTAGAACACACTCTCCTGCCTCCACTGCTTGCTTGTGTTCAGCGTTTACGTAATGCTCACAGTTCAACTCGAGAGTTGCTCCCTTTCGATGGCTGCTTTTTATGGCACATCCCTTTGCAGCGTCTGACTCTCTAACCGCGAGCAGAGACAGTAAAACCAGACATCTGGGCCTGGTGAGCTCCTTGGCTCTGTCCTGCCCCCGCTCCCAGAGACGTTGGACCCGTTTACGAGGGTGCGGACACCACGGGGAGTTTGTTAAGGGCCAGTTCTCGCCACCGTGAATCACGGTCAACATATCTGGGATCAGGAGGCTGTTTCTCACTGCGGCTCACACAGCTAATGGGTTCTGACGTGAACTTCCTGCGCCATCGTGGGAACAAGTGCCCGGGGCCAGAGGGCGAAAGGGGACAGGGCAGGGGGTGGGGGGGTGGGGGGGAGGGGCGGGGCAGGCGGTGATCTCCAGGCAGAGAAAATGCTTTGGAAGCCTGGGGCCCCGGAGCACTCCCGGGTGACCAGTGCCAGGGGACTCGAGTGGGGAGAGAACGCCCAGGTCCTTGCTGCGGGCGCCCCGCTGAGCCACCTGAGGGCCATTCTGCTCCAGGTTGGACTCTGCTGCTCCCATTGGGTTTCCATTTCCTATTGTCTTCTGACCTCACCCCACACAGACAGCAGCTCCGGCAGCACTTCTCTCGGGGCCCTAGTGGCATTTGGAGAGGGATACGTTTTTGTGTTTTGTTTTTAAATATATATCTAGTTATTGATTTCAGAGAGGAAGGGAGAGGAGAGGGAGATAGAAACATCAATGATGAGGCAGAATCATTGAACGGCTGCCTCCTGCATGTCCCCTACTGGGATGGAGCCCGAAACCCAGGCATGTGCCCTGACCAGAATCGAACCGAGACCTCCTGGGTCACAGACTGAGCCTCAGTGGCTGGGTGGGATAATTTTTTATTGTGAGGGACCATCTCACACGTGGCAAGAGGTTCGGACCCCTGGCCTCGGTCATGAGAAGCTAACAATGCCCACTCCCCTGTCGCTAGGACAACCCCAGTGCTCCCCGCCTGTGTGTCCCAGCGCCTCCTAGCGCAGCTGAGCCTTCCCCCCAGGCCCGTCAGGCTGGGAAGAAGGGGACCGATTCGCTCCCCCGGCTTTGTTGGTGGTAAGAACTTGTCTTTCAAGCTTTCAAAGCCCAAAGACTCAATGACTGGGGCGACATTGACGCCATGACCCCGGGGCCAGCCGATCTGGCCCTGATCCGCAGGCCGGGCCTGGCCGCCACCTGCTATTGTATGTCCAGCTGTGTGGGCGCCCTGCCCCGCCCACTCACGACGCATTTCCTGTGGCCGCGTCGCTGCTATGATGACAGGGCCCGGCAGCCGCCTCAGAGCGCGTGGCTGCAGCACTGAGAACACTGAGGAAACGTCATCGGCCATATTTTGGGACAATTCTGCGAATGGCCAGACCTTCTTTCCCGTCCCCACAGTAGAGGATTCTCCTGGGAGGAGGGGACAGGGGAGCGCACAGCAGGCCCTCCGCCGGCTGCTGGGTGCTGAGTGCAGGCGGAGCCCGGGGGGAGGCCGAGGTCGGGGTAACTGCGCCGGCTACATGGCCACCCTGCTCTGCCTCACGTGGGAGCTGCCTGGAGGGCACACTCGTGTTTACAGATGACCCTGCGAGCCGCGTGGCCTGACAGGGAAGGACCCCTCCCAGCGCCGCCCTCAGAAGGCCGGGCTCTGGGCTCGGGAAGCCTGTGGCATTTTCCGCTCAGTGAGCCCATCCGTTCCCATTCTCTTCAGGGAGCTGCCGTATGCATTGCGGAAGGCCTTGCGGATTGCTGGGAGAGGGCTGTTCCTGGCCGGATTCCTCTGGCCGCTGCTGCTGGGGGCAGAGGGCAGGCTCCTGGGGGGTGGGGGGTGGGGGCTTCTGCCGCACAGTGTGGTACGGCTCTGGCTGGCGGGGGGTGGCAGGGCGGGGCAGCTGGCAGACCTGGCTCTGGGGCCCACAGGCATGGACGGGTCAGGGAGAGCCTGGGGTCAGCACAGCACACACGGCTGAAAGGCAGGGCCCAGTGTCCATCCACATTATGGTCTAGAGTTAGTGACCTCACCAGGTTGACGGGAGCCGCCGGCAGGGTTGGCCAGATGTCTCTAGGTCATGGGAGCCTGGCCAGGGGCCGGGTTCTGGAATCCTGGGCCCCTTTCTATAAAGACAAGGCAGCCACAGAGATGAGGGAGGGCCACCCAGTGCAGTGCCAGCGGCTCCGCAGGGGAGGGGCTTCCAGGCGGCGGTGGGTGCCCCCGGGGGCATGCTCCCCAGCCCTTCCTGGTGCCTCAGAGGAGCAGCACGGGCAGCGAATGGAGGGGATGCCAGGGCATCACTGGCTGAGCTGAGGGCCAGGCACCGCGGCTCCTCAGCCTGTGGGAGTGTTTCCTGGGAGGGATGTGGGGTCCTGGGGGCAGGGGGGAGGTCTGATGTTAGGGGGTGTGCCAGGAGGAAGGTGAGGGTCAGTGCAGCCTAGCAAGATTTATGTCATCTCATTTCAGACCCCGCCTCCACCTTCACCCAAAGCAGAGACCTGGGAGGACTTGGGGGGAAGGAGAGGCTCCAGGGAATCAGAGACAAGGAGGGCATGCGGGAACCTTCTTAGCGCCTCTCCAATGCGACAGGGGGAAGACAGATCACAGACACAGGGGGTGGGGACTCGGGGCCGGGGATCTTCCTGTGTTTTTGTTCTGATCGCCTTGGATGGCAGGCGTGGCAGAGACGGCTCCCTGACCACGCAGCCCTGTGCTTCTCTCCTTGGGCAGAGAGTCACTGTCAGGGAGTGACCGCCCAGCCACTGATGACGCCCCCCAACCCCTGGAATCTGACCAGAGTGAACCCTGAGCAGGAGTGAAGTGAGTCGCTTTGGGGTCACAGTGGCCAAGTGTCTGGTGTGCGTTCCCCCAAGAACTCTCTCTTCCTTCCTCGGTGACCTCACGCCCGCAGCGTCGAGACGATACTCTCACGAGAAGGAGGGAAATGCTTAGGGGGCACGTGCCTAGTCAGGAACGTCGGCGTTGGACTTCGCACCAACAAAACTTTAACACAAAATACAAGTAAACTTCCCCAAGCGTAGGGATGGCTTGTTACAGCAGCTAATCTTAGGGTAAGACTGGCGCGCGCACACACAGTGCTATGGTTTTCTGTTTTTGATCATGATATCAGGTTCCTTCAAAATGAGTTTGTCCAATGAGAAAATGAGGCTATTTGGAGAATCGTGTTAAGGGAGCGAGCGCACAAGTATGCACACATAAGGCAAAACGCTGCTCTTACACGGCCACGTCTGGCAAGCGCTGGCCTACAGCTGGGGAAATGAAGGGGAATTACAGACTATAGCAGTGGTTCTCAACCTTCTGGCCCTTTAAATACAGTTCCTCATGTGGTGACCCCCAACCGTAAAATTATTTTTGTTCCTACTTCATAACTGTCATGTTGCTACTGTTATGAATTGTAATGTAAATATCTGATATGCAGGATGGTCTTAGGTGACCCCTGTGAAAGGGTTGTTTGACCCCCAAAGGGGTCGAGACCCACAGGTTGAGAACCGCTGGACTAGAGAGTTTCAGGGCGGAAAGAGCGGTACATAGTGAGATGCACTCCTGTTTCCTGGGGTTCTGTGGGGGAAATGCTGACAGTGTGCACTCAGGGGGCTGTCCCTGCATCTGGCAGAGTTACTCTCAGGATGAAGCGACGCAACTCCACAGCCTACAGGGTCCCATGGCAAGAGTCTGGAAGGTGGTCGTGACCCTCAGAGGGGTCTGCTGGGGCCTGCAGTGGTTTTGCTCTTAAGTTCCTTTTTAATTAGCCATTCCTTACTAGGAGGGGATTTTACATAAAAATCAGAACTCCTGATTACTCCTGAAAAGCAAAAGTTCTGGCCACATTGGGCCAACATTCCCATCTGGCAGCAGGGGCCCCTGGAGACAGGACATGGCGCCCCACTCCCCACCACTCCTCACTGTCTCCCCGACCCTGAGCGCCAGCCACAGTAGCCTTTTGTCACTGGCATGGATGTGCTGCTTCTGGAAGAGGACCCTTTCCCTGTACCTCATGCTGGGGTCCAACCCCAACAGGTCCAGGGGTCCCCAAAGGTGTGGACGGAGTCGGCGAAGAAGGAATGACACGGAGACAGCCTTCAGTTGATCAGCAGCCTAGCCAGGATCTCTAGCCAGGATCTCCAGCCAAGTTCTGGTCAGGATCTCCAGCGAAGTTCTGGTGGATCTCCAGCGAAGTTCTGGCTAGGATCTCCAGGGAAGTTCTGGTCAGGATCTCCAGCGAAGTTCTGTGTCCATGTTCTCTTGCTAGGTTCTCCAGCCAGGTTCGGTCACCAGGTTCTTTAGCCAGGTTCTCCTGCCATGTTCTGTCTAGGTTCTCCAGCCAAGTTCTGTAGCCAGGTTCTGTCCAGGATCTTTTGCCAGGTTCTCTCACTAGGTTCTGTCTCTAGGTTCTGTGTCCTGTAGTCTTGTTATATCTGTATTTATACCAGTTGATTCCAATCCTATCAATCTCTATTTCAAAGGTTAGGGCGTTTCTTATCTCCATTCCAGGGAGTAAAGATTATTAAGCGTGATTGTTCATAGTTAAAGTAATTAACTACCCGCCTGGCACTTAGTTAAGGGGTTTTATTCCCTCCCTAACTTCAGGGGAAAATTCCTACCTGGGGAAACCACCTTTCTCGGAGAGGTGACCTTGGCTAAAACACATAGCGCTAAGGGGAGCAAACATATTAAAAACAGTATGTCATATACGCCAAGTCCCTTGAAACATATGCTGTGCAGATGTTTCTTCCCTGCAGCGACTGTGTCAAGCAGCAAGGATGGACTGACTCCCAGCACCTACACCTCCCTGAGAGAGAGAGAGACTGTTGAGAAAAAAGGGCCACATGTTTCAAGAAAAATTGGGGCAAACACATTGTCTGGTGGAAGTTAAAAATAGCCTGATGAGGGAGGAGAACCAAGATGGCGGCGTAGGGAGCGGACCTGTGTGTGCTGCTCTCTCACAGCATCATTGAAACTATCAACTATGAAGTAAACAACCGCCACTCAGAACCATGGGGAAGTTGGCCCAGTGGGAGATCTACAACTGGAGGAAAAGAAAGAAGCGCAGTGAGACTGAGTGGGAGCTACGGAGGCACCAAAACCAGAGGTACGCAGTCACAGGCCACGCGGGCTGCAAATGGATTCTCGGTTTTTTACGAACCCTCGAATCCTCTGGGCTTGCTCGGGGTGGGTCTCTGAGGCCTCAGATCCCACAGGGAGAGGCGGCCACGGCCTTGCAGTGGTCGGAGAGCGAGGGAAGCTCTGATACGCGGCTGCTCGCCGGCACCGAGGGACAAGAAGTCCTGGTGTCCCGGGGAGGCGAGGGGCGCGGAGACGCCGCCATGGCTATTTCATCCATGCTGGTGACTCCCTGTGACCCCGCCCTACCCTCAGGGCTGTGCCAGAGGCACAAGAGGGAATGACTGTGCTTTTACAAACTCTCAAATCCACTGAGCTGGTTCGGGCGGGTCTCTGAGGCCCCAGGCCCCAAGGCGAGAGACGGCACGGCCTTCCAGCAGTCAGGAAGCAAGGGAGGCTCTGGCGCTCGGCTGCTCGCCGGCATTGGGGGACGCAAAGTCCTGGTGTCCTGGATAGGCAAGGGGCCACTGAGTCTCCGCCCCGGCGACTCCCTGTGATCCCGCCCTACGCAATTTACATTCCCATCTGGGCTGGGCCAGACCCACAAGTAGAAGTGCCTTTTCTTCTGCAAACTTTCAAATCCACTGAGCTGGTTCAGGCGGGATCATGAAGCACCAGACCCTACAGGGAGAGGCAGCACGGCCTTGCAGCCATCAGAAAGCGAGGGAGACTCTGTTGCACAGCTGCTCGCCGGCACTGGGGGACACAAAGCCCTGGCAGAGAGTCAAGGGGCCGCGGAGACTCAGCCAGTGCTATTTGCTCCGCCATGGCGACTCCCTGAGTCTCAGCCTTAATCAATTTACATCCCCATCCAAGCTGTGCCAGGTGCACAAAAAGACCCACCTGCGCTTTTGCAGCCTATCCCAACAAATTGCAGACTTCAACTGCTCGCAGCCATGAGAGACACACTCAAGAAGCAGACCCAGGAGAACCAGGATGGCGGCATAAGGAAGAGACCTGTGCGTGCTACCTCGCACAACATCGAAACTACCAAATATCAGACAAACACCTATCATACAGAACCATGGGAAACTTGGCCCAGTG